>NC_088991.1:2448615-3060769 GCF_963932015.1 Anas acuta
GTTGGTGGTGGGAATGTTGCAAGGGTCAGAGGAAGGTAGGCAGGGCCAGGAAGTGAAGATGGAGTCATTGAGTGCCCCATTGGAAAACGCGGCAGTGGCAGTCAACAAAATGGCGGCGGCTGACAAAATGGTGGTGGCCGAGAGGGAGGGGGGGAAGGGACACAAATGGAGGACACTAGTGATAGGAAGGAGCAGGGAAAGACTTTGGGGAAGATGGGCTCCCCATAGGGGACTGTGCGGCGCCTTAGTGCACCCCTGTCTTTAAGGTTTCCCTACCTGTGAGTAAAACCATGGAGGAAGGTCAGGGCGGGTGGTGGACGATGGTGTGGAACACGATGATCAGATTCCCGGTGCGTGAGGCGCCATGTGGTGGGAGTTCTGCCTCTACTCCAGTGTCCTCCTTGCCTCCGCTGCCTCTCTCCGTTTTTACCGTGTCTATGTCAGGGACAAGTATGTCGTTGCCGTTGCCTCCGCCATGCATGGAGCTGATGGTGCCTTTGGAAGAGGGAGTGGAGGATAGGGGATGGGATCAAAGGCAAGAGTGTCCTCGAGGAGGACAGGAGGAGTCACCCTTATTGGGGCAGGCAGTCTTGGTGCGAAAACAGCAAGAGGAAGTGGAGAAACAGTTGGAGGATTTGCAGGAGCACATGGAGTGGTTGTTGAAAGAGTTTACAAAAATGCAGATGCAGATGGGTAATGCGACAGCAGCCTCTGAGGCATAGAAAAAGGAATGGGAGAGGGCGAGTCAGCATGGGGTTGGAATGCAGTGGCAGGGGAGACATTACCGAATGAGCTAGAAAACACAGTTACTCAGGCCATGGGGAAACATGGGTTAGCAATACGGGAAGAGAAAACACACAGAACAAGCCTGTGGAAGTATTTAGGCACTCAGATGTATGCTCGTGTGGTTCTGCCTCAGAAGGTGTTGGTAGCAAATCCAAAAGTAGAAACCTTGAATCAACTGCAAGAGCTCGTAGGCTCAATGCAGTGGTTACGACAGTTTGCATTGCTAGCACTGAACGAGATGAAGATCTTCACGGACCTGCTGCAGGGAGACACGGACCTGACAGCACCATGACAATTGTTACCTACGCATCAAAAGTTGTTGCAGTCTTTCTTTTCTCGCGTACAGGAGGGTGGGCTCGCAAGGCAGAAATTGGGGAAGGGAATTCAGGCACATATCTTACTACAAGCATGAGGGGGAGGTCATAATATTGCACCAAGGGGACAGTCAACGCCCACTACTTTTTGGATATTGTGTGGCCCCAAAGGTTGCATTACTACAGTGGGAGGACCTACATGTATTAGCTCTCACCATACAGTGGGCCTGAATAAGAACAGTTGGATGCTCTGATGTAGTGCCTGTGTCAATTTCGCATGAGTTATCTGCAACCTCATTGGACTTGAGAGGCAGGAGACCTTTTCTCCATTAACACCAGCGACAGGACCCGCGGGAACGGGGTTAAGCTGAGGCAGGGGAAGTTTAGGCTTGACATCAGGAGGGGGTTCTTCACAGAGAGAGTGGTTGCACACTGGAACAGGCTCCCCAGGGAAGTGGTCACTGCACCGAGCCTGACTGAATTTAAGAAGAGATTGGACTGTGCACTTAGTCACATGGTCTGAACTTGGGTAGACCTGTGTGGTGTCAAGAGTTGGACTTGATGATCCTTAAGGGTCCCTTCCAACTCAGGATATTCTATGATTCTATGATTCTATGACTTGTTGCAGAGGAACAGTATGTCAATCCAGGCCATGCTGGCCAGGTATCCTGGTCAGATGAAAGCAACACAGACTTCCCCTTGGTCGGTAATTGTACAATTTGTCACCATACTGCCAGTGGTCCCACTTGCCCAGCAACTGCTGAAGGCCCGCACAGTGTTCATAGATGCCGCAGGGTCGACGCACAAATTTGCGGTGGTATGGTGGGAAGGGATCTTGTGGAATCAGGAGGTCAGGCAAGAACCAGGGGTGTCACTTCAACAACTGGAACTGAGAGCCGTGTTGCTTGCCTTAACACGCTTCCCAAACGAGCCCTTGAATATTATTACTGACAGTCAGTATTGTTTTCAAGCGGAGCAGTTGTGTCGCTCCTGTACAACTCCCCACACTGTTACTGCTACACTGTTATACAATGTCCTCTCCAAGAAACCTTGGCCCGTATTTATCCAGCATGTAAATAGTCATACCGAGATTCCTGGATTTATCATGGAGGGAAACCGGGTAGCAGACACTGCCTGCTATGTACTCAACCTTTGAGAGATGGCAGCTCAATTCCACTGTCAGTTTCATCAGTCTTTGTACTGGCAATTTCATCTACCATTATCTGAAGCGAGAAACATAGTGGCAGCTTGTCATCCTTGCAACACCGCAGCACACTTGCCCGTGGGGGTTAATCCTCTGGGTCTCCACCCCAATGAGTTATGGCAGATGGATGTCACAGAATTTGTGCCTTTTGGGCGACTCAAATATTTGCACGTAGCAGTTGAAACGTGCAGCAGTCTCGTGTGGGCTACCGCCAGTACGGGCCAGAAAGCGAAACAATGCATTGCCACACTTCGCATGGCTATTGCGGTCCTAGGCGCACCTACCACCCTGAAAACTGATAATGGTCCAGCTTATATGAGTCATACTTTTACCCGATGGTGTGCTGTGTGGGGTATTAAGCTCATTAAGGGTATTCCTGGCAATAGCCAAGGCCAGGCAATTGTGGAACGAGTGCACTGGACCCTCAAGGAGCGTCTTTGGGCGCTTAAGGAGGGGGGAGGATTGGATACTCTGGAGCTATGCCCACATGCTTTGCTTCTGCGAGCTCTCTTTTTGTTAAACCATCTAGAAGGATGGGCTAATGACCACCTTTGGGACTCTGCAACACCCATTGGTATAGTCCAGACATGGACAGTGGCAGGCCTATGGTCGAAAGACTCGGTACCTTTATTGGTCTTGGGCCAGGGCTATGCTTGTGTGCAGCTCCCTTCTGGACTGACCTGGCTGCCAGCCTGACATTGCCTATGGATTCTGCTATTGCTGCTACCATGCTGCTGCACCAGCAGTTTCTGGCAACAACTCGTGAAACTGACTAGCCACACAGATGCGATGCTCTGCTTGGCTCTTACGGCGGTGTGCGACCCCTTTTCGATTTGCTTGTTCAGCATTAATCTTTTTCAATACAACAGAGTCGCAGAAACACATCCTCCCTCCATGCAGGTGGCCAAATGCCAATATGACAAAGTCATTCCCTCTGATGGCACTTTGGCAGATGAATGACCCAGTCTGGCACAGTAAGCGATGGGCGACCATCGTGGTTGTACATAGCCCCCCGATACCCTTGCGTTTGCTGCGGGGAATCTTCTTGCTTTGTGGGGGTGGTCAGGCTTACCTTACTATTCCCCCTAATGCTTATGGCGGACTTTGCACGCTTGGTACTTAGGCAGTTAGTCCGCTCACACCCGATGACATCAGGAACGCCACAGGGAAGGTGTGAGCCATCACAGGCACTTGTTCAAAGACCCCACTCTAGATCCAGACTGCGATGACAGATGGAATTTGACTACCCAAGCACAAACAATTGTTGAGACGCTTTTTATATTCCTGTAGCTCATTCGAAATACTAAGACAATTGAGCGGTTAGCTTGTTGGGCACTGAAGAATGCTAACCTCACGGCAAAGGCTTTGACAAATCTCATTGACAGCATGGAAGCTCTTAAAGAAGGATTGTCCTTGACAAGGCTGGCTGTGGACTACTTGCTTGCTCGAACCAGCATCGGTTGCTCTGAGTTGGAGGACGCTGGCATCAAAGGTTTCTGTTGTATTGATTGGACAAAGAACACGACAATGGCAATTGAGTGAGCCAAGGGCATGGTTGAGGAGTTATTGAAGAGTTCGTATGGAGATCGCATTATCCAAAACTGGTGGGGGAGGGGCTAGCTAGATTGGCTGGGAACACCAGGCTTGTGGATAACCTCCTTCTTATCAGCAGTTTTGTTGGTGGTCATATTATTGGGTGTCGGTGTGCTCTTCTTGCCCCTGCTCTTTTGACTATTGCGACAGCTGCTTGAAAAGCTAGTCCTGCAAATGGTGAATATTAACCTACTTCTTAATAATGGATGGCAGTGCCTGCCACAAGAAGAAGAGAATGATCGCCTTTAGCTAATGCTGTACTATGCTAATATCTTTTGTAACGGGAAAAGGGGGGGCGACAAAAAGGGGCATGATATATAGCATAAGGAGGGGGGAGATGTTGGAGGAGATGTGGGAGGAGGATTGGGAGGGACCGTGGGTGGAACAGAGGGTCACGGGGATCCGGGGCAGTCACGTGTATGGGTACAAGAAGCTATGCTACGCAGCAATAAATTGGCACTTGAGCTAGACACGGCGTGTCTGTCTCTGGTGTCCCTGCTCGGGGAGCAGATTTCCAGGCAGCCAATCGATGTTGTCTCTCGGGCTGGGGTAGCACGTAGAGAGGCAACGTAAGGTTACCAGGACAGTCCGTTTCTAAAGACGTATGATTCCCCATAATGCGCAACTGCTTACCAGTGAGGGGCAGTTGTGCGCGCAGGTCCACTTCTCTCAGCTCGAGCTTCTCTCCAGCTCCAGTGCGCCTATTTCCAGCAGCTTTCTGTATGAGCTTCTCTGAGCGGTTTCCTGAGTTTGGCCGAACCTATCGTCATGAGGCAATCAATGTGCCTGTTCCCGTCCTGGTCTCTGTTCTGCTAGCCTGTCCCTATTCCTTCCTTTTTCATTATATCGTGTTGCCTTTTTATCTTGAGGACAGGCTCCCCTCTTATACCCTTCGGCCCACAGCAGTCCTTTTCAAAACAACTTTTCATTGGTCAAACAACTTTGCCTGACAACAGCAAACGCATGCTTTAATGGCTGGAGAACAAACAATGGGAGACTGCATGGTGTCTTCTGAATCACCCTTCTTTGTTCCCTCTAAACTCTTTTACATTCCTGATGGCCTCATCCGTAAGAGTTAGATGTTATCATCAACCATGGGGCTTGCCGATCCCCATGGTCACACTCCCACATCTCCCCCTTCTTTATTAATATCAACCATTTTCTTGACATGAATTATTACTCCATATATCACATTTGGTTCATGGTACTAGATTTACAGGATGCCTTTTTCTGCTTGGCCATGGCAACTGAAAGACAGAAACTCTTTGCCTTTGAATGGGAAAATCCTAATAGAGGATAGAAAACTCAGCTTATGTGGACAGTGTTACCACAGGGTTTCAAGAATAGCCCCACCATATTCAGGAACTGTGATCTTGAAGTTTGAAAGACCCCTTCGGGAAAAGTGGACATTGTTGCAACATACAAATGATAACTACTGAAAAAGAAAAGGAATGTGTATAATGGACTATTAGTTTACTAATTTTTTTGGCATTAATACTATGAACCCAGCCTCTTTCCTGAGTAACAGAGTTACCAGATTACCCATTCATGATTGCATCAAGACCACAGACATGGTATACTCCAGCTGACCAGACTTTAAGGATACAACCCTAGAAGATGTGAATATAAATGGCAGCAGCTTCATCTGCCAATGACTTTGCCTCACAGGATATGCGGTAACAAACATCAGCCCAAAAGGTGGAAATTGCCTTGATAAGAGCTTTTGAGCTGGCAAACATTTGGACAGATTTCAAATATGCCTTTGGTGTGGTGCATACATATGGGGCAATTTGGAAGAAGAGAGTACTTTTATCTTCCTCAATTAAACATGCAGAAGAGATACTGAAATTACTCTAAGCGGTATACCTGCCTACTAAAGTTGACACTAAAGGACATCAAGCAGGGGATACTGATATTGAAAGGGGAAATAGATTGGCTGATGCAGGAGCCAAAGGGGTGGTAGAACAGGCATCTGAAAGTCAAATTTTGGCACTAGTACCAGGAACAGAAAACCAGGCATTAACAAAAGCTTGAGAAAATGAAGTAGAATATTCTAAGATGTAAACAGAAAATGTTACGTGCAGGTTTAACATAAATAAATGATGGGAAAAATGTGATACCATATTAAATTGAATGGTAACTGGAGAACATAATAAAGCATGCTGGGAAGCTGAAGTAGCGTTAAAGTTTTTAAATAGAGAATGGATAGGGCCTAATTTGGATACCACAGTAAGACAGGTAACTCAGCAATGTGATCTTTGTCTCCAGACTAATCCCAAGAACACTCCCAAGCCAAAAATGGGCCAAATTGGAAAAGGTAATGGGCCTGGACAACAATGGCAGATTGAGTTCACCAATCTCCCAAGGGAGGTACCAGTATTTATTGGTATTAACTGACACCTTTTCAGGATGGCCAGAAACAATTCCAACCAGAACAGCCAAGGCTCGGAAGGTAACTAAGATATTACTACAAGAAATAATACCATGTTTTGGAGTTCCAGCAACTATATTCTCTGACAGGGACAAAAGTGGTACAACAAATTAGCTGCCATTTGGGTATAGACTGGCAACTTCATACCACATATCGCCCTCAGCTGTGTGGCCAAGTAGAAAAATGAACCACTTAATCAAACAGCAAATTGTGAAATTGGGACAAGAAGCAAAAGTTTGGTCTGGCCTCAGTCTCTTCCTTTAGCCCTTTTGCGCATACCCTTTGCGTATACCAAGGGGAAAGGAAGGACTAAGCTCCTTTGAAATCTTATATGGACAATCCTATGGAATACAAAGAGGAATATCCATGCAAGCTGGAGGTGAAATCATGACCTCCTATATGGTGGTCTTAGATAAACAGCTTAATGAAATTGGAAAGCATGTGACTGGGACTCCGGGTAGAGCGTTAAATGGACCAGTGCACAATAGACAACCTGGAGATTATGTGTATGTAAAGTCTCTTGCAGAGAAGACCTTGGAAACTCAGTGGGAAAAACCATTCTAGGTCACAGTGATCAGAATCAAGGAGCAGAATGCCTGGATCCATCACAACAGAGTGAAAAAGGTACCCAACACCCCATGGACTCAGGTGTGACCTGGAAGGTTACATTTCTCACCATCTTAACGGTGTCATTGGTCGAGAAAACTGAACAGTGGGTGCACAATGCCTATGTGAAACTCACACAGGCACTGAGTAATAGTTTCAACCTTTCTGACTGTTGGGTGTACACAGTGCTGCGTAGAGGCAACCTAGAATTATGAATTAGACATTGACCTTTGTGCACCCAAGAAATGAAACATGTCCATTTGGCAAGAATGATTGTGAACATCTAGGGGAGAGATTTGAACTACTCCCACATGAAAATGTTAACATATACACCAGATGCTTAAACAATAAAATCCCATGTATAGGTACAGGTCCACTTAGTTACATAGCCCAGGAACCTGACTGTAGTATGACAGAATATGTAGGAACTTTTAATCTTAGTAAAATGAGAGATTATGGTGTAGGTGTCACAATAAGTGCTGATAAAAGGGATATGAACTCAGGACCTCACGGCCTCAATCCTCTCGTGCAAATTTGCAAACTACAAAAAGGATTCTATTGGCTATGTGGAGATGGGCATGCTAGAAAAAGCTTATCCTTAAATTGGAAGGGTCACTGTATTGGGGGCTATCTTAGCCCTCGAGGGGGTATATTCACTGAACCACCTCCGGGAATAGTACGGACCTCATGGAGACAAACACGTACTGTTTTGGATAACCACCTTGTGATGAGACCCATGGGATTCCATAGTTTTGTAAGGTGCTTGATTCCATCCCTGGGAATAAGTGAATTAGAAAAAGCTGTTGTAAATATCTCAGCCACGTTAGAAATTATTGAAAATGCCACAGCTGATGCTCATTCAGCATTACAGGAAGAAATTTCCTCCCTACACAAAGTAGTGCTTAAATAATAAAATTTTGCATGCAGTAGCTCAGGATGATACATCCTGGGGGTTAACAGACTTGGTAGAAAAATTAACTTCCTGGTTGCCAAACCTAACCTGGCTGAAACAGTTGTTTATCATAATAATCATGGTCATGGTTTTGTCCATGGTTCTTTGCGTAGTGATCTGATGTACCTTATGGTGTTTTAAGAGTACAGGAAAATTCCTACAGCAAGTGGAAAAAGAACCAGCTAAGATGGAAACTGGAGTCTAACAGATATTTTGAAAGAGTGATAGATAGAGAAACACTATATCAAACCTAGAAATAGTAAAAGAATTTATTAACTTTGTAGAAAATTGGGGACTGAGAGAGGGAGTTTGGAGAATCTTATCAAATAGAGATGAGTGCTGACAGCATTAAACTAGGATGCTACTTAGTGTCTTTGCTAACTGTGGTGCATTGTGCAAATTAACTAAAGCAAGAAGTCTTGGGCCCCTTACCAAGGTCAGTCTCCTAGTAAGAGTGTGAGCCTATCTTAAGAAACTGGAAGAAGCTGGTCCTGCGGATGGACAAGAGCCAAGGAGCAACTGAGTCTGTGCAAAGACAAGAGGCAATTAGCAGTGACAAGGAAGAGTCATCACCCTTCATCCCTCAATGACCACCACCAGAATACACTGCACAAGCACAGGTGGGAAGAGTTTATGGAAATGACTCATTGGAATTAATTTTAATATGAAGCAGGGACAGGTTATGAATATGTATAGGTGTATCGGGAAACTTCATGCACATGTAACTCTTTACTGCATAAAACCAAGGCAAGTTGCTGCGTCAGGTGCACACGACTTTGGCAAGACTACTCTCCATGCTGCCCAGCGCTGAATAAACATACCTACTTTACAATCTTATTGATTGTGGAATCTGTTTTCCACAAGTCAAAAGCAGCAGGAATAATCTCATTTTCTGATATTGGTCACAAGGACTCCGCTGTCAGCACAGGAGACAACAGCATCAGGTGCAAGGGACCATCTGCTGTTTCTCCTTGTACCCCAGCCAACCAGCCAGAGTTAGATACACTCCTGTTGCTGCTTGCTGGCATGCTGGTTCTTTGAAGCATGCATTCATCTCTCACTGGTGTTAGCATACAATAGACTCGGCATCACAGTCAGCCGGTCATGTGACTGATTACCTCTGTCTCCTCAAAAATAAATAAATAAATAAATAAATAAATAAATAAATAAATAAATAATCTGAGATAAGAAGTAGCTCCCTGCTGCTACAGCCCCATATTAACAGGTGCAGCACCACAGCCAGTGAACTGGGGGTTAGTGGTCACCTCCATGACACGGGTGTTTAGAGAATTATAGGCTGGAAGAAGCATGGGCATCAGCAGCACTTATCAACTACTAAACTAATATATTTATTGGCCTCCTTGCATGGGTTCTAATTTATGTAATTCTCTGCAGGGTAGAGTATAGAAGAGTATCAGTCCTACAGCTGGCTGGTAAGCAGCACTGTGGTTAAGCAGCTGCAACACTGCTGATTCCAAAACAGCAGCTTCATTTTACACAGTGGAGGGTCTCAGCAGCTTTCCTGAACTGAATATACACACAGCCAACAGCCCCCCGTATGTGTCCCTGTCCCCACATCTCAACAAATCTGCCTGAAGAGATCCATGAGCAATTTGAATATTGGACTGTATGTGTACACCAAGAAATGGCTTGGGCCCTCCATAGCCAACTCCTCCCAATGCTCCAGGTTCCTCCAGAAAAACTTAAAAAAAAATGAAGTTCATACAGACAAATGATATTATAATAATATTTTGTTTTAGAAACAAAACTATAAGAAGCTACTAAAACAACTTCAGTAAAAAATATTCAGGAGTATGCAATAGGAGGGAAACGACTAGGTGACTCTTTTAATGCTGCAATAAAAGAAGCTAGTTTGAAACGCATGATCCTGACTATACGAGCTATGAAGGGACATCAGAAGGCTCATTAGAGAAAAATGCCATTAAAATGATGACTTACCAGGGGAATTTGAACTATGGGACACCACTGATTGGCTCTAAGGGACATCTCCTTCCTTTGCGATCCAGACAAGGCTCAGACTGGAAATAAATGAGGATATATATACAGCCCACCATCCATTCCCTCAGATGTGAGAAAAAGTAAAACATTTCAATAAATTAAAAATAATAATAATAATAATAAAAAATTACCAAGTCTTTCATTACAATCAAAGAAAAAAAAAATTATTGTATCCCAAATTGGCCCTTGGGTCTAGTGCTGTGAGCCAACACCTGAGCAAATGCTGGAATCCCAGCAGCCGTATGAATGCAGACAAGTCACTTAATCACACTGTGCTTCCATCTCCTTTTGGGAATAATGCACAGCTACTTCACTGGGGTAATGCAAAGCTGATTTCATTAGCATTCACAAACTGCTTTCTGCCCAGCAGAGGAAAGTATTAGGGAAATCTGAAAACCTTTACTGCTGGGCTTCTGTTCTAAAACTATCTCTTTTCATAAGTTATTTCCTACCAAGCATGCAAAAAAATTTTAGAACCTTCTTAATCAAGAAAGCAAACATATCCTCATTTGCCAAACACAGGCTTGTAATTATGTGGGAATGAGGCAGAAACAGCATTTGCATGCATTAAAATTGACATGATCAAGAGATAACAACACCATTAATATAGCCTCTTGGAAATGACAGTTTGCAACCAGGCAAACAGTTGGAAGATCATGACTGGGGCTCATTACATATTTTATTTTGCAAAATAAATGAAACAAAGAGGAGGCCTGTAGTAACTGAAGGGAAAAAGAGGATAGTGGTGTTTTAGTGCACTAAAAGCTTCTGAACTAACAAACTGAATGGACCCATGGACTTCAGGTATCCAGAGCAGACATTTAATGGACTGCTGGATGGCTGTAAAAAAACAGCTGACCCTGTACAAGCTCCTTCATCTGCTGCAGGCAGAAAAAAATCTCAGTCAGAAAAGACAACAAAGTACAAAGCACATGCTGTTCAGTAACATATGCTAGCACCCAGAAATGGTTTAGGGTTAGAAAGGTGGGTGGCAGAACTGGGTGCAGGAACAGAGCAGTCCATAAAATAGGTTGCCTGAAGGAAAGCACTGGAGAAACATCTAGATCTGTGTTGAAATCCAACATAAAGTCAGGGTAAAATACATTCCACTATCAAGCTGTCACAGAAGTTGCTCTTTTACCATAGCATAGACACAAAACCAACTTCATACTGAAACATGGGATTGGATATTAGAGAGCAATTGATTAAGAATGAATATGTGCTATATTTACAATGTACTGTGCCTGTGCTGCACTTAGACCTCCAGATAACAGGAGCCCCTTGGACCCCGAGAACCAGATCAAAACAACCTTATGGCCCAGATTGTGACTAAGGCCTCAGAAAGCATGTGCAAAGAGATGAGGTGAAAAGTTAAACTCTGATGAAGACAATCTTACTTCTTCCTCACAACCCTCAGCACCCATCACCAGAAAGCACCACACAAGCGCGGATGGGAGGAGTTTATGGAAATGACTTCTTGGAGCTAATTTTAATACTAAGCAGGGACAGGTTATGCATATGTATAGGCGTATTGGGAAACTTCATGCATATGTAACTCTTTACTGCATATAACCAAATCAAGTTGCCGCGTTAGGTGCACACAATTTTGTAAGGACTACCCCCCGTGCCACCCAGCGCTGAATAAACATACCTACTTTACAGTCTTACTGACTGTGGAGGAAGTTTTTCACAAGTCAATACCATGCTGTTATATCCTGAATTATTTTCTTCTTTCTTTTTTTTTTTTTTTTCAGCACCACAAGTCAGCATACTAAATCCCATTATCCAGCTGTGCTGACTTTGGGAAATACCAAAAAAATACCATGGTTGTTTCTTTACTTCCAGACTCCATGAAGAACAGCCTGACACATAATGAACCTGGTGCACAATTTTGCTATATATAATGTCAAGTCAAATGTCTTCCAGTTATTTCATCTGCTACAGACAATCAAGATATTATATATATGTATATCTTAGTACTACTAGAGATAATAAACATTAGTTCAGAAGTTAAAGATCTAGCTCCAATTTCAAAAACCATAGAGTCACAGAATACTTTAAACTGGGAGGGACCTTCTGAGGTCCTGCTTGGAGCAGACTGAATTAGAGCAGGTTGTTCCAGGACCCATCCAGCTCAGGCTTAAACACGTCCAAGGACAGAGATCCCATAACCTCTCTGGTCACCATTGTGGTAGAAGAGTTTTTCTTTATAATCAGCCGGAACATCCCATGTTCCAGTGTGCACCCATTGCCTCTTATCCCATCACTGTGCTCCTCTGAGAAGAGCTTGGACCTGTCTCCTCCATGTTCTCCAGTCAGGCAGCTGCAGACAGCAATAAGGTCTCCTCTGAACCATACCTTCCGAGTAATAGTTTAGATAGTGAACAGTTATAAGACTTCCAGTGATTTTTAAATGAAATGAATCTATATGAGAGTGGATTTCTTATTTTGGAGAGTACCATAGAGTCCACAGCTCCAATGTTGTAACCACAAATGACCATTCTCTTCCAAAAGCTATCTGCATATTTGGTAGATTTTTCTCTATGTGACATGCAAGACCCTTTCATTTTAGCAAAGTTTAAGACTGGATTGGGCTGAACAAATGCAAAGCACTTGGATCTTTTCTTCTAAAATGAATTAAGGATCCAATATACTTTATTAGATCTGGGAAATACAACATATTTCTCTAGACTGAAAGCTGTATTGCTTCAGTTCTGTGATATTGCTACAGTTCAGTTGCTCGGACTTTGTATCAGCATCTTCTAATATCTTTAAAGTTCCCACATGTTGTAAAGTAAAGCTTTAATTATCTTCTTGTCATTTTATTGTTGTTGATCTGCTGTTCTCATTGCCATATCAAGTCACAGAACAGAGATTTGACATGGGAAAATACTACTGAAGGAGAGTTCTGGGGAAGGAAAAAAAAAAAAAAAGAGAGAGAGAGAGAAGAAAAAGAAAAAGAAAAAGAAAAAAATCACCTTAGTTACATAAGCTTTCCCCATAAGGCAAACTCGGCTCAAGCTGCTGCAGTCTCAATTTCTAATTTGTTTGGAAATTTCTGTCTCCTGTTAAAATACAACTCTCTTCTAGGCTCTGTTTTATGCATTGATTTTTGTAATTGTATCTATATTACACTGGGACCAAAATCCACAGTTCTCTAATTCTGGTTATACAGAAAATGTTTAGACAAATAAAGCCTTTTTATTATTATTATTTGTGTTTTTATTTAGAGAAATACTTTGCCTCTTTCAACAAGAATGGGACTCAGAGTACTTACAGTACAATTTGTTCTCGCAGTCAAGGGTACACATCAGGAAGGGACAGGCTGTTGACTTTTTAAGAGTATACTAAAAATACTTCTCTCTGGACTATGCTTTCCATTGGAGAAACTTGGAGTTTAATGAAGCCATCAAACTATTATTTTTAGTAGCTCTGCTTCAAAGTAGCCATCGGTGCTGCACTGAGACAGAATACAGAGAATCTCCTAAACTCTCTTTCCCACAGGCCTCATCTCATCATCAATGCACATGACTTTTTCCTCTTAAAAAAGACCAAATGGGTCTGACATTTTTATTTCAAGCAGGGTAATTTTTACTGATTTTTATGGCTAGTGGGTTAGTTTTAGCATGTATTCATCTCGAAAATACATGCAGAGAGTAAAAAGATCATTACCACCACGCAAACCATGTTTCTATTCCTGGCAAGTCATCTGGAGCTTTCTGGAAAATGCAAGTGCAGACAGCACACAAGTCTTCTACTCCATGCTAAGGCCATACCTGTGCCAGCACAGTACCATATCCAGCCTAGTCTGGTTGTATCCTCTCTTAGAAAATGCCTCTCCAGCTACCCCTTCCTTTGCCTGGATCTGTAAGAAATCAACAGCTCTAAGGATTACAATTGAAAATGAACCTGAGACTGTCCCATTTGTAAGGAGCAAATATCATTAAGTGCATTGGTACTTAATACAATCTGAAGTTACTTGGAACCATTACAATGGTAGAGATTTTTTTTCCCTGTTTTAAATTAAAAAAAAAAATAATAAAAAAAAAAATCTGGCTAGTAGCTGGCAATTTCTACTGCTATAGGAAATGCTGTCTCAAAGGAGTGAAATCCTTGTACCTAAACAACTTCCTTCATCCCTCTTTATTCACCAGATGTGATAAAATAGTTTTGATCTTCTCTGGCATTCTGCTCAAATAAATATTTGCAATCACAAAGACTTAGTTTACACAGATGACCAGAATATTGTCAAGGAGAAAAGTCTCCCTCCTGTTTCTCTTCTCTCCTCCAGTTTCTTTCTACAGTGAACACACCATAAGATAAGAGATGCCCGTGGGACTATTCCACCATTATAATATTAAGAGGTTTGGTTTCCTTTCTCTCAGAATACAGGCTAGATGCCTAGATGCCTGGTAGGTTGCTTTTTCTCAAAATAACCATGAAATAGCCTGACAGACTTTTGAGGGTTGGTTGTGGTATGTTTTTTTTTTTTTTGGGGGGGTGTAACATGGGCTCCCTTCTCATCGCTCTTCAAGCAGAACATCATCTGTGTGCTTTTATGAAATACTGTTCATGGTATGGATCAAGGAGCCTGTGGTCAGTTTAAGTACCCTCACTGTGTGCTCATATTCATTTCAGAGATCGTCTTCCCTCCATCATCTTGGATGGAAGAAAGCAGAGCAGTCAGTGTGATGTGCTATTCTATCATTGTGCTGACCAATCACACAGGAAAAGGCACTTTGTACATTTCTTAAGAAAATAGTTTTCTATTGCTCCACCACAGTGATTATTTTTGTGTCTCATCATTTCAAACCCTTTCCACTTCATTATAAAAACAACACCATTTGCTAGAGTTAAGGTAACCTGCACAATAGCATTTCAAGGCAGCATGAATTAATCAATACAGCTGAGGAGCACAATGCCACTCTCACTGGCAAGGTGTAGGTTTCATTTCAAGCTCTCCACTCTCCTAATTAAGCACTTTGTAACTTATCTCCCACAAAAAGCCTCAGCTCCCAGCTATAAAAACAAACATCTTTGTTTTACAGAGATTCACAGATGTGAATATAACTGGACTCAAGATAAAATAAGCCATCTGTAGGAGAAAAAGAAAGAAAAGAGAAAAAAAAAAAAAAAAAAGAGTCAAACATGACAGTTCCTACTCCAGCTAGAATGGTTAGGCTTGACCTAGACACACCTATTTCTGTACAGTGTTCCCAAGTATCAGGGTCATGTGTTCAATCTGACAAGAGGAAAGGAAGCAAGGGACAAAAGAGGTTTCTGACCCATCCGTTTCACTGCTTAGCACCCTATCCCATTGCCAAGGAGCATTTGCTCTGGTACTGGTGTGTTGTGAGAGCACAGTGTGCAGCCCAACACTCAGCAGAGCTCAGAAGACTAAAGCATTTAGGACAGCTTATTTCCAAGACAGTTATTGAGCCAGGAACCTGTTAAGGTTTAAGTCTCATGATGTTATTTCACCATCACTGAGTGACCTGTATTGGCTCTACATCAAACATTCAGTCCATTAGCTGTACTTAAAGAAATCTGACTTTTGTTCTTAAAATAGAATACCATGTCCCACTGCATCTCATGAATTGAGATAATTTCCACCACCCTCAGCCCATCCAGAGCAAACAAGGTCATTCAGAAAGTGCTGCAGAGCTAAGAGGTAGGCTAGGAGTGTCACTAGGAGAATGAGTGCTTTGAGTAGGGAAGCTTTGCACAAATTTTTGTATTTATTTACTTTGTGGGAATGCTCTTCACAGACCAGAACTAATAATTGTACCATGAGCCATACACATACAACCTTGCCGTTTATTTTGTATCACACTGTTAGTTTCTCAATTTAATTTAATGCATGGTATTTTATGACCAGTCCTTCAACATCAGATTTCAAGCAGTTGTAATGAAATGACTTACAAGATACCTTACTGGAAAGAGTTTAGATATGTGATTGAAGGGCAACTGGAGTTAAAATATGACAAGCAATAGAATAACCCATACCTGAACATAGGATGAAGCTTTCAGACAGTTCTTTCTCTCCTAAAACACAGTCAGCTCCTTTGGGGTCTGTTTTGCTTGAATGTTGCAAGGGCTTCTAACAATGTACTCATCCAGCCCATAGGATTGGCTCAGGACAAGCTGTGGTATTGACTAGAAGCTTGGGGAAGAGCAATACTCTTTTTATTGAGGTGAATCTATCTGTTACCTTCCTGCTTTCAGAAAGAGAGCATTGCTTAAAAATAAATGCACCTCCTCTCACCATGCTGAGCTGACTGTGCAGCCCTGACACCTGCTAGACAAACCGGCTTTGCTCTGCAAGTGCAGGAGAAGAGCTCCTGCAGCTGAGGAAAACATGCTTATTGCAGAGCTGAAGTACTATAGACAGGAGCAAACTCTGTGGTTGCTTGCCAGCATGCAGAATGGCTGCTTGTGAATGCACAGCCCCTGTAGTGGTTTTACCCTGCTGGGCAGCTGCTCTCCACTGCAGCTGTTCTCTCGCTGCCCCTTCTCAAAGGGAAAGGGAGAGAAAATACGATGAAAAGGTCTCAAGGGCTGAGATAAGGACAGGGAGATCACTCATCAGTTATTGTCACAGGCAAAACAGACTCAGAGCAGGGAGATTAATAAAATTTATTACCTATCACTAGTGGACTAGCACAGTGAGAAACTAAAAACAAAATAAAACCACCTTCCTCCCTATCCACCCTCTTTTGTGTCCTCCCTGAGCGGCACAGGAGAAAGGTAAATGGAGTCAGGTCCTGATGCTTTGTCTCCACCATGCTTTCACAGTCACTCTCTGCCCATGCTCCGTGTGGTTCCTCCCATGGGATGCCATCCTTCCTGAACTGATCATACATGTACACAGGCTGCCCACAGCCTCAATGCAGCAGCTCTTCAAGAACTGCTCCCACACGGGAGTTCTCCCACCCCATACCACAGGGTCTATACCCCAGGAGCAAACTGCTCCAGCACTGGTCCCCACGGGCATCAGCTCCCCCCAGGCCCCTGCTCCTGCGTGGGCTTCTCTCCATGGGCTGCAGCTCCCCCCAGGCCCCTGCTCCTGCGTGGGCTTCTCTCCATGGGCTGCAGCTCTGGACCAGGGCCTGTCCCAGGGGCCCAACCCAGCCAGCCACAGCAGGCCTTCAAGCTGCAGCCTGCGCACCCCTGCCCTAAAACTGGGACATACCTCTCTAGCTCATAAGGATGCACAGGCACATGCCAGGTGACAGATCTACCCTGCTAACAGCAGGCTTCCCTGGTGCTAGACTGCATGAGAGCTACTGAGGTGAAATCCAGTTTTAATCCCCTTGTTGAGCAAGTCCACACGAGTTCAGGAGGGAGCTCTCTATCATTGTTACAGACCTCATCTCCTGAGACAAGGCAAGGCAAGTAAATCAACAGAAGTATCGTTACTAAACCATAGGAGAAATGGGTATATTGTGGCTGAGTTAGTGTTCTACCTTCAGCTTTGATTCACCTATTTTTCTTTAGCCTGTCTCATCTGTCATGCTTTCCGAACCGGTACCATTTCGATGCCTAGCTGAGCCATAAAGCTCTCTTTCAGTTTTAATGTAGCACTCAAGCCTCTGTACTAAAAACTGTGGTGCCACATGGAGAGAACAGATACGTTTAGGTTTAATGCTTACTACAGCTAACAGCCATTTATGTAAACGGACACTTTTGTTTCTTGGAATTAATCTTCCTTTGGGATTTTTTTTTTTTTTTGGTGACATAAATCAGGACAGATTATTTCCCTTACGGTTTAGAATACTCCCAGATACTGCGAGCAGAGAAAGACAACAACAAGCAATCAAATTACCATATCCTAATGAACTACCATTTGTCAGCTGAGCTAGAGTGACTATTTCCTTGCATATAGCAGGTAAATACCAGAAAGACTTGAGGAAGGTGATTAAAGCCTGTATGTTTAATTCTGCATTTGCAGTATGCTGAGAGAATGCTGTCAACTACTCAAAGGTGGTGCTCTCCTTGAAATCTCCATCAGCTCCAACCTCATATCGTTTCCCTAGTTCACACTTTTATTTCAGCCTTTTCTAACCCTCCCAACACTAGCTATTTTGTCCAGGTCCTGCTGAATTGCCTGCTGACTTCTGAGTGCTGCAGAGAGCCCTGTTCATGAGCAATACAGGTTTCTGGACCACCATCCAGGGAGGTGGAGAGGCTTGCTGGTGTCCTAGGAAGCCAGAGAGCAGTCTATTCTCAGCTCTGCATGAGACATTGTGACATTTCTTATGCCTCATTTTCCCCTCGTCTGAATAGAGAATAACTTTGCAAAATGTCCTCAGACCATCAGTGGGAGAGTAAAATATGTAACACCCTGGGAGAAGAAGATGCACACAGATGACATCTTGAATGACTCCAGCATAGACATATTTGAAGCCTCGACTACTAAAAAAAACAAAACAAAAAAAAAAAACAAAAAAAAAACAAACAAACAAACAAAAAAAAATCCTTTCCTGTTCAATAAACTGTTAAGGGTTCAAAATAAATCGTTTTAGCAATTCAGGGTGCAATATTAGCTCAGATACATGAGTTGAATCCATATGGCATATTAACGATTCCCAGCAAGGAAACAATTTCAGGAGCTATTCATTTAAGCATTAGTTTTCATTCTATCTAAATACTTGAGGCAATAAAGGCTCCTATGCACCTAGTAAAACAGATGAGGAAATGGCACAGTATGAAAATCAAGAACAGGAGAGAGATGTCAGAGCTCCAAGGAACAGAAGGTAATATTTTTATTTTTTGTACTCTAGCTTTGTGGGCATGAAGGGGCATACACATAGCCTGTTTAGGTTTTCAAAGCCATATCCAAAGACAGAAGTTTGTATTCCCTGTGAGGTGGTGATTCAGAAGGCCAGAAGATTGCATGCCTAAAACATGGAAAGAGTGAATAATCCCCTCACCTGTAAAGCAGCTGGATTTGTCTCAGCACTGTCCCTTTAGATGCTCCACCACTGTTTTAAAACTCTGTACCAATCAGGAGAGAATCATAAGATTTTTTCCTAAACAGATGTGATCATCTGCTCTCACTGATGTCTGTGAAAACAGTGCACAGGTAGCACAACATACTTTGGTGGCAAACATTATGAATCTGATCTTTATGGAGATATATATTATAATAGAAAAGTTTGTGAGTGTTTTTGCATAATATTAATAGCAGCTGGATCAAACCAAGGATGAAGGCCAGCATTCCCCACTGAGACAAAGGGCAAGAGTGACCTGGAGCCATTTCATTTGATTACTATCACACCACCTCCCTAGTTACACCGGCACTGCACAGAAACTGAGGGTTTGTCCTGACTCCTGTCATCTGGCATTTGATTAGACTTAAGTGCTGCAATTGCCTTTCCAAAAAGACAGGCAGGAATAATCACACCTCTCTTCAGTAGGATGTATGCAGATTGCCAGGGAGTCATAGAGGAGATGCATCCCACTCCTATGGCAGAATCAACTAAATGCTTTACTTTGTTCAGCTTGCTGTTGAACCCTCCTATTTGGCCACATTCAGAGGCAGGTACCCAGATGCTACTACTTAAGGAACATATACCTACCATCTTTCCTCAAAAGGAACAGTAACAAATCTGAAAATATCCAAAAACTCTAAGGCTTTTGGGAAGCCTATAGTGGTAAATCTGGCACAGCTCTCTGAATGCAGTACTGCTAGTGCTCCGTGTCCTCTACCCTGACCCATTAGATGTGCTGTGCCCTTACCTGAGCTGTGCTTTGAATACCAGATACTTCTGGGATCAGCTTCGGTATTTTTCTTGTTCAAGCACCTCTGCAGCAATGCTTCCCTCAACAGTATTTCAGCCTTGCCGCAACCTAATCAGATTAAACCGATTAGCGCTGAGTTTCGCTAGGGTCTGTAGAAATTGGGCTTATTATAAGAAAATGCTAAGGGCCCCTGATAAGGGCTGAAACCTCCTCTGTCACCAGGAGGGATTAAAACCACTGAACATCCTGCAGAAATATCTGTCTACATTCACCCATCAAGTTATGGAGTAGGATGTGCATGTGGTACACAAGAGTCTAATAAATTCACTTGCAGCATCTTTAATGCTGTCATTGCAGGGTCGGGAAAAACATTTTATCAGAACATACTACCAGAAGTCTTAGAAGTCTTTTTTTTCCTTTTTTTTTTTTTCTTTTTGGTTTTGTTTTGTTTTGTTTTAAATATTCCCTGCAAATCGACAAAAATAACTACTCACAGCCACTGGAAAGGGTTTCCTTCAGGAGCCATGAAGACCTTTCATTTTTCTTTAAGGCTGAAAAGCTATCTGCACTGTCATCTTCATGGCCTATTTCTCGCTATCTCTACTCTGTCCACTCCTTCTGGGAGTCTTCCCTGCTTCCCTCCTGCAGATCTGGGCCCTCTTTGAATGGTCTTTCTGGTCTAGCAGTTAGGGGAGGAAAAACACGCTCTATTCTTCTTACATTTTCCCCTTCCCCACCAGCAGTGCTCCCATCTGCCCAGCAAAGTACCGATGTGGAGCTGCCCTGCATGTCTGGGAAGAGCTGCTCCTGTACCTAGTGCTGGTGGGAGAGGAGACAGGAGACCAGCCCTCCCTCATGGGGCTGCACTCACTTACCTCCAGCACAAGAAAGTGTCAAAGAACGTGTCCTGGCACCTCAGCAAAAGAGAGCAGCAGGGGCTGGGGACAGCTAAGCAAAGGGAACATATAGACACCCTGTCTGGTGGACAGGGTCATCCATACTAGTGAGATGGTGTTATTTTCACGGCAAGTTCAGCTGGCATCACCTTGCAGTGAATGAGTAGCTCAAATGCACACACACTTGCTGCTCTAAAAGCACCGTTTGCAGCACACAACAACCAGGAAGAATGGCCAAACACAGAGAATTGTGTTTGTCAAGACTGACTCCTTGCTGACTCTATAATGTTGTTCTTAACACTGTGGTTATGCTTCCAGGTCTTCCAGATTTAACTACATATGAGGTACACTACGTCATGCTCACATGAGACATATGGGCTTAAGACAAACAGACTTAAGACTCTCCAGAGCAAAGGTTACCTCTACAGCAGTGCTGATTTCTGTGTGCAGGTTTCTGTTCCCAGCTGACAGTTACAGGGATGTTGTCAGTGTATTCAGGCCATGAAAGCAAATATATATATACATAGAGAGAGAGAGAGAGATTTTTTATTTTTTTTAGTTGTGTTTTATTAAATATTGTACAATAAACCCAGTGTAGACTTACTGCCCCATACTGAAAGTTTTGCCTAAGCTTTAGAGATCCTATTGACAAATACAGCAAATGTGTTCATGCAGCAGAGGGTTAAGTGTTGTCAAAAGGAACATCACCTTCTAAGAAACTTTTACCCATAGGACTTGATATTAGTGGGGTTAAAAGGCGTCACAGGCTCTTGTGTCCTTTTTCACTTCCTTTGAGCCAAGTCATACATGGTGACAGAGCACTGAGCACGTTCGGTTCCATGAAACTCACTGGCTTGATTATATTTCTTGCTGAACTGAGTCATTTCTCAGAACTGTTAGAATTTCACAGGAACCCTGGGCACAGGGTTGAAGGGACCCGGTGAATCACTGACTCCAGCCTCCTCTTCTTGAAACTCTGCCACGGGAGCTCACACGAATTGCAAATTCAGGCTGTAAAATAGCAAGGTAGTTTGTTCCCCATGCTCTGTGGATACATCTTTTCAATATAGTGTTCTGATGGTTAACTGGTTCTGCTGTGTTTTTTTAGGAAGTTTTATATAGCATTTACTCTCTTTACAGCTCTACCTGCAAAATACTTGAAAAGATTCTCTGTTAAGACTGCCACAGTAAACCTGCTGACTCCATAATACAAATTCAAAGTAATTCCAGGCCAAACCTTTAATCAAAGAGACCTCTCTAAGCTTCTCCTCACCCGTATTAAAGAGATTTACAAAACTGTAAAGGAGGTTGGAGAGTTAATGATGTGCCATTTAAAAAGCCTCCATTAAGATTTGGGTATTTTTATCTTTAAGAAAAAAAAAGTATTTGCAGATTGTAACTCGAAGAAGACAATTATAAGAGCATTCTGAGAGTCTTTTCACTTGATCTATAAGGGGGAGAAATGGTACAGCAGAGTATAGGAAAGAAAATACACTGCCTAAGCCTTTTTCTTGAATAGGATCCTAACTAGCCACGTTGCAGCTGCAC
Source organism: Anas acuta (assembly GCF_963932015.1). NCBI lineage: Eukaryota > Metazoa > Chordata > Aves > Anseriformes > Anatidae > Anas > Anas acuta. Next base: position 2,470,709 of record NC_088991.1, read on the forward strand.
TGAAGTGTCTTATGTTCCTGTGATTTCAAGGGCCACATCTTCTGCCAAAGTGCGCTTGTAAGAAATTAAATGGTTTCTAAAGGAAACATTAGAGTAAGACAGATTTTAGATGTTCATTTTTACCCTGATTAGTGTCTGTGAAGTTCTTTTGAAAACTTTTGTATCAAACACAAATAGGAAATTATTGCCCAATTCAGTTTGAACTTGGGAAGGCTTCAGGAAGGAAGCCCAGTTACACACAAAAAGGGGTAAGGAGACTGTTTAAAAGGAGTGAGAATGCAGAAGAGCACTGAAAAAGAAAGGAAGTGGCAATCTTCCAACATGCTGTGCCTTGGACCAAATTACTTTCTGTCTAACATGATGAGTTGTTCACAGGCATGAATTATTCCCATAACCTTTTAGCTTAACCTTGGACATTAAGCTTCAAATCAAATGTAAGTAACAAATTAAGGGCTTGATCCTGTATTCCAACCTACCTTTCACTTCAAATCGAGGAGGGAGAATGACGTTGGGACCTATATTCATGTTGATAATGGTGGTATTTCTGATGGACTTCCAACCAGAAAAATCACCAGAGAGGAAAAGTCCTATAATTAGCCTAGCTACCCTGACAGACAGTTTGGGATCATAGAAGATGAAAAGGCAACATATCCATTGATCCCAATAACATCCGTGAACCTCAGAGTCAGACTTGCAAGATGGTTACTTGCATTATAAGCATTTCTGTCAACTTATAGCAATTTCTCAATTTCAAAGGGAAAGGAATTTAATCTCACAGTACTTTTTCAAAGTTAAAAGACTGCTCTGCTGTGCTGCTGTAAGTCAGGAAAATTCAGTACCACTGTAAAGGAAGTACTGATACTTCCATTAGAAAGACCTTGGGAACATACGAGATACATCTTTTACGGTTTTTTGTTTTTTTTTTGGTCATTAAAGCATGGAAAGAAGCAAAACAAAATACAAATACATGAAAAAAAAAAAAAAGTAATAATTCAAATAAGTAAGCTGTAATTGTGGGTATTCTGTTTGCTATTAGTAACAGGCCAAGCAAGCCTCTTAGTATCAACTTGAGTCGTATTGTTTAAAATCCTAAAATACTAGCAGTGTGAAAGGACTGACATCTTGCTGGCCCAAAGAGATGACTTCATTTTCAGATGTAGTCATTTGGCAAATTACTGTTGTCCCAAATAGCACAGCGTTACGGAGTATAACTACTAACTTTAATTTTCCAGGCTAGGAAACATAAAGCACAAACAGCTGCCATTAGGCACTGAGAACAAAGCAGCTTTGGTAGTTAAACCTCACTGAGCAAAAACCTGCCTGGATCTCCACGGAGTTTATATCCCCTTCAGAGGGGATGGAAAAAAAAATAAATCCAGGGAATAATCAGATGCAGGTGCAGCTGGAAATATGGGACTAACCATGAAACGGGACAAGTTTTTTAATCGGTTCATCCCACCATTATCTGGATTCTTCCTAGAGAGTTTTGCAGATTCTTCCTGGGGATTATTCCTAGTTTTGAATTTGCAATAACAGTTGTAACCCAGAGAAGCTCACTATAAGACATGAATGTCTCCATCCCCACTCACGGAGCCTGAGTTACACCTCAATCCATTTGCTTCAGCACCAACCTGTAGAAGGGTGAGCCACCAACTGCTGGCAGTCTTCTGCCTCCTTTTCTCTCTCATTCCACAGTCAAAACAAGCACTTCACCTAAACTACAATACATTTCTTTGGGTAGACAGGATCCCATTTTGACAAAGCCCATCAGATCTGTGTTACAGCCATGGAGTGTCAGGATCCGACTACTACGAATCCTTCCAAGTACATGGTGTAGTTCTCTTCCCATACATTACTTCTACAATCCCATTCCAATTACCACTTTCCAAAGCCTTTTTCTCATACAGTGAAGCCAGATAACACATGAGAATGCAGTGAAAATGTTTCTGTTTGATAGATGTTCAAGACCTGCTTTTGACAGTATAATTTTAACTGCTTAGGATTAATATCTAAAACTCATTCAGCACTAAGAATCCTCTTTGTTCCAATTGGGAAAAATCATGTTCAACTCCAAGATGACTAGTATCATTAAAATTCCATTTCAGAGAACTCCTGTTAAATGATAATTTTGCTCTTCAAATTAGAAGACAGGATTAATAATTGAATTCAAAGACCTAGTTATATATTTTGGTAGATTTGTTTCCTAATAGGAAGAACGACTTGAACAGAAATCCATTAAATCTTTTAGTATTCCCGTGCTAGTCTGATTCTAAGCTTTTCCATTAAGCAGCGAAGTCTTAATGGCATTAAACCACTTAAGCAGCAAAAACAGCACATAATTATCACTTTTAATTCAATCTTTTAGAGTGTGAATTGATCCTGTACATCACTGACAATTCACACTCCTAAACATATTTTTCTTTTCTTCCATAGCAGCCTCACAGCCTCTTGTACTGAGATAACTGACCCAAACATCCATAACTTGTTCTCATGAAAAACTCTTCAGAATAATGTGTAACAAAATTAAGCCCAGCTGAAAGAAGGCATAATAAAGAGCAACTGTTATTCTGGCCTTAAGGTAGATGTGTAGATGAGTGTGAAACTTGGGCACCATCATTCATGAGTCAGCTTATCAACAGCTGAAACTATGAGTGTGCTCTCATAATCATGGGCATGTTAAATATTGAACTTCTTTTTTTTTTAAAGTCCACATAAAGGATCGAGTGCAAGTAAGCTCTACTGAAATGAGGTGAGAACAGAGCAGACTATGAAGCACGTAGCATCCCCTCCACTAGTGCTCACTGCCATCCAGGCTGGCAGTGCTGCAGGGAGCCAGCAGCAGCACCTAGCTGTAGGCTCAGGGATCCCCCAGGCACATTTCTCCTGGTGCCCCCTCCTGTAAGATCAGGCTGTTAGCATGTTGGAGAGATTACCATAGCGCTAAGGAGCAAAGTGGCACCTTTGTATATGGAAAAGGTTTCCAAAAAGGACGATAAAACGCAAAGCTCAGGAGTGTTGTGGTTGTTGACAGCAGAGACTCTGCTAAAGGCTGCAGCACAATAGCTGCAGTAGCACAAGGCTGTGTGAGTTAGGAGTCTAGAAAAGCTCATTGTTTACAAACCAGACTGAAAGAAACCAGACAGCACACTTGTAGTGGCCAAACTGAGTACCCATGAAACAACACAGTGCTGTCAACATCTCTTTGAAAGGGAAGGAAGCTAACATCTGACATGACTGATCTCAGCGCAGCAATCTCAGATCCTCTGTGCCCTCCCCTTTTGCCTGCAGCCTGTTACTCCCTGCTCACATTGCACACTGTAAGCACTGTTTACATCTCTGCTTCACCATGTTATAAATGAGGTCTCAACTCAATCTGAATTTTGTAATATTTATAAAACAAATATTTATAAAAGGTATAAAAGCTATAAAAGGTATAAAAGGCAAGTAAACAGCGCTGGGTGTGAGGCGAGTCTACGCTCCACCAACACGCACACACGAACATCAAACATTCTAAATATACACAACATTGCTTTACATACTAAACTCGAGTATGCCTATACAATCAGAAAAGGTAACAAACAATCCTTTAAGTTCCATGACTTAACAGTCTCCATTTTCCATTCCTTTTCTTGATTACAAACAGTCTCCATTTTCCATTCCTTTTGAACAATATGTCTCACTTTAAGTTGTCAAGCAACTCGGTCTTCAGGCCTTATGTATCCCGTTCTTACCGGATCGAAGAAAAGCATTCCCATCTCCTTTTCAAGGCATATAGGCCTGGGTCAAAAGGCACATTCAGGTCAACAGGGGGCATATCAGCAAAAGCCTTCGATGGCTGTAGCAGCAGAGGGGCCGATGGTGATGGCGTAGCAGTCGGATCAGTAAAGGAGCCCGCAGCTCCCTCACTGTCTGGCAAACCACACGTTTCTGACTGTGGTCCCACATAGCTCTTTAAGGCCTCAGAGATTGCTCGCCAGGTGCCGAGCAATTCCACTGCAGCCTTGTCATTTTTAGTTGCAGAGTCCCACACCTTGACTTCAATTTGGTCCCATATTTCAGGCTCATGAACTGTCCAATTGTTAAGAAGGAGAATGAGCTGTAAGGTTACCAGGACAGTCTTTGTTCCTAAGGACATATGATTCCCCATAATGTGCAACTGCTTACCAGTGAGAGGCAGTTGTATGCACGGGTCCGCTTCTCTCAGCTCGAGCTTCTCTCCAGCTCCAGTGCGCCTATTTCCAGTGACTTTCTGTATGAGCTTCTCTGAGCAGTTTGCTGAGTTTGGCCGAACCTATCTTCATGAGGCAATCAAAGTGCCTGTTCCCGTCCTGGTCTCCATTCTGCCACTCTGTTCCTCTTAATTTCTTTTTCCTGCTTCTTTATTGATGTAACTTCACTGTGTTGCCTTTTTTATCTTGAGGGCAGGCTCCCCTCTTATACCCTTCTCTCCACAGCAGTTCTTTTCAAAACAACTTTTCATTGGTCAAACAACTTTGAATGTAACGACAACAGCAAACACCCAGAAACATCCATGCCTTAATGGCTGGAGAACAAGAGAACCATCTGGAGAACAAGGAACCTGAGACTGCATGGAGTCTCCTGAATCACCCTTCTTTGTTCCCTCTAAACTCTTTTATATTCCTGATGGTCTCATCATTAAGAGTCTAATGTTATCTCAACCATGGGGCTTTCCAACCCCCATGGCCACATTCCCAAATCTCCCCCTTCTTTATTAATATCAAACATTTTCTCAACACAAATTACCACTCCATATATAACAACCAGAAAGCATAAGGCATAAAGTTTCTGCATCTGATCACAGTTCCAGAGCAACACAATCCCCTCCTGGACAGAAATAGCTCCCTCTTGTTATATATGGAGTGGTAATTCATGTCAGAAAAGTGGTTGATATTAATAAAGAAGGGGGAGATTTGGGAATGTGGCAATGGGGGTCGGAAAGCCTCCTGGTTGATGATAACATCAGACTCTTAATGATGAGGTCATCAGGAATGTAAAGAGTTTAGAGGAAACAAAGAAGGGTGATTGAGGTGACGCCCTGCCGTCTGGGGTTGCTTGTTTTCCCCTCTGTTAAGGCATGGAAGTTGCTGGGGGGGTTGCTGGTTAGAACTGTTAACATTTATTGTTTAATGTTATATGATAATAATATTATTAGTGTGATTTCAAGGGTTAAACGCGGGAAAAGCAATCACGTTTTGTTGCTTTCGGGAACCTTGTGGTGAGCAGAGCATGTGCAGAAGAAGAGGGAGACAGTTGAAGCCACTCCTGCAGTCTGGAACAAAAGGTTGCTAATGGTGATGGGGAAACCGTGAGCCTTTCACCCACAACGACCACCACAAAGAGAATTATAATATGAAGTGGGGATAGGATATCCATATGTATAGGCGTACTCGGGTTTCTTGTAAATATGTAACAGCAATGTCCTATATATATTTGGAAAGTTCGACGGTGCATGTGCGAGTTGGTAGAGAATAGACTCCCCGCGCACCCAGCGCTGTTTACTTGCCTTTTATAAATATTCTTTTATGTTACTAAATTCAGAGTTGAGACTTCATTTATAACACTCTTTTTGGATCCTTACCTAGCAGGTAAAGATGAAGCAGTTTGTCCCCTAACCCCAGGACCAGGCATATAATGTTCCTGGTATATCTCCTCTCCACTAAATCACAGATCTACAGCCACAGAAAAGGGCCCTGAGTTGCTGTTCTAACATCATGAATAATTCTAGCTTGCTGCAAATATGTGTAGCTAGCAGACACATTTGTTTGGCCTCTGCACATACAGCTCAGGAGTCTCCTCCTTCAACATTGGTATAGGAAAGCAAATGTCTGCTTGGAGAATATGCTATTTCACAACCTCACTTTCCATGTCAGAAGAAAGTTTTAGTTCAAGAAAGCATCTCATGGAAGCTATTGACATTCAGACCCAATAAAGCTCTTCTATTTCCACCCTTCCTCTTCTTCCTCTTCCCATAATACAGTAACATCAACAGAAATTCACAGGTCTTTCCATCTACTAGCAATAACAATTTGCTATTTACTATAGTATATACCAATACTACACCATAAATACTTGTGTATCTCCAGGCAGCAGGTAACCAAACTGAGGCAAGATCTACAGGTCTTCTGACCCAAGGCCCAGAATTCCTGTAAGCCAAACCACAACCCTACCCGTGTGCTCAGGCACTGTTATAAATGAAGATACAACTCAATCTGAATTTAGTAATATTTATAAAAGGCAAGGAAGCAGCGCAGGGAGTCTACTCTCTACCAACACGCACACACTAACGTCAAACTTTCTAAACATACAGAACAATGCTTTTCCATATTAAACCCAAGTACAACTATACATATGTACAATCAGAAAAGGATTAATTGAAACATAAACATAGCAAAGTTTTCAGAATTCTGGCAAGTGTTTAACAAACAATCCTTTAAGTCTATTACTATTAATGTCCATGACTGGAGGAGCATAGTTGGAGATGGTAATCCTGGTTGAAGTGCTCCCATATCTTCCCTGATTTCATTAAATTTTCTCAGATCATGTAACAGTCTCTTGTTTTAAGTTGTTAAGCAACTCAGCCTTCGTTTTCCATAGCAGCGTCCTACACCTTGACCTCAATTTGGTCCCATATTTCAGGATCATAAACTGTCTGATCTTTAATAAAGGGAATAAGCTGTAAGGTTACCAGGACAGTCTTTGTTTCCAGGGATGTATGATTCCCCACAATGTGCGGCTGCTTACCAGTGAGGGGCAGTTGTGTGCGCAGGTCCGCTTCTCTCAGCTCGAGCTTCTTCCTAGCTCCGGTACACCTATTTCCAGCAACTTTCAGTACGAGCTTCTCCTGAGTTTGGCCAAACCTGTCTTCATGAGGTGATCAGTGTCCCTGTTCATGTCCTGGTCTCCATACTGCTAGCCTGTCCCTATTCAGTCCTTTTTCATTATATTGTGTTGCCTTTTTATCTTGAGGACTGGTTCCCCTCTTATACCCTTTGCCCCATATCAGTCCTTTTCAAAACAACTTTTCATTGGTCAAACAACTGCCCTGCAACAGCAAACACTCAGCAACTTCCATGCCTTAATGGCTGGAGAACAAGCAACCGGAGACTGCATGGTGTCTTCTGAATCACCCTTCTTTGTTCCCTCTAAACTCTTTTACATTCCTGATGGCCTCATCCTTAAGAGTTAGATGTTATCATCAACCATGGGGCTTGCCGATCTCCATGGCCACACTCCCACATCTCCCCCTTCTTTATTAATATTGATTTAAAGATCAAAACCGAAATTTATTTAAGTGGTATATTCTTTATTGCAGCGCTGGACGCACGGGGGATCCTTCCGCCTATCATGCATGTTTGAAGTGACAAACTATCTCATATTTATACAGCGAAACAATGAATATTCTATTAACGCCTATACATATTCATTACCTAACCCTGCCTACTCTCACTTCATATGCTAATTAGCTTACCAGTCCTTGCGCTTGCGCAAAGCCTTCCAAGAATTGTGGGCCACGGTCTTCGGGATGTGGGCAGTGGTCTTTGGGAGGAAGGCCGTAGGTCTTCCTCGTAATGCACTTTTCACCTTTGCTTAATCAGTTGTTTTACAAGCTGTAAAAATGCTGAGTTGGCTTTCGGTTTAACTGAGGGTCGGCAGATAACAGGAAGTCTCAGTTAACAAGACAAGACAATTGACTCAAGTTATCTCAAGTCTCAGCCTGACTAAAGGTTAACAGATACCAGGATGTTTTCAAATAACAAGATGCTTAAACATAACAGAAGGTCTACAGATAACAAGATGTCATTTACTTTGTCCTTGCTAACTTTTAACCACAAGTTTTATTCTATCCTAAAGTGAGTTTATACAATATCAATATCAACCATCTTCTTGACACCAATTATTATTCTATATATCACATTATTCTATATATCTGCTGAGACCATCATTTTCTGCAGAGGTATTTTTCCAAGTGCTAGGGGCTCAGACTGGCAAAAGCAAACTCCTTAAGGATGCAGCAAAATAACTTCATCACTGCTTCATGCATTTTATTTTAAAAGACTATTAAGAACCCATTCTTTCTGATAGAATCTTATTTTCATCACCACTTTTATCTTTCTTTGGGATCTTGAAAAATAAGATTTCTCTGCCTCTGGCTTTTTTTTTTTTCCCTGTCTGTTTCTACATGATCTATAATGATTCTTTTTTTTTTTTTCCTGTCCTTCCAAGAGAGATGGCATTAAATGGCTAGTTTGTATTCTCTTTCTGTTATATTTGCACATTGGAGCCATCCACAATGGTGTCAGCTCAGCTCTGGGCATTGTCTCTGTTAGTTCAATTCCAGCAGAATTGCTGCAGCTAGCAGGACGTTAGCATTCACTTGATTGATTTAGCATAGCCAGAAAATAAGATTATTTTTTTTCCATTCAGCTACACACAATAAAAACAAGAAACTATATAGCAGTCCAAAGTTGGTCAGTTCCTCCGGAGTCTTTTGCTTCTCATATATCTTCCTGTGCTTGAGGGCATCATTTAAATAATGGCTATTTCAATGCCAAGGCCTTCCTTGACAGTGCTCATGAATGAAAGAGGAGAGAAAAGTGATTTAAAACTATTGTTTAATACAGTTAATCACTTTAAAAGATTTAAAGGCTGAAAGAGTCCATTACGCATTATCTCCTATATAATACAGCCATAACATTTCAACTGGTAATTCTGGCATTTTGACCAACACCTGGAGAGAACATACAAATACCTCATCATGGAGTTTGAAAATAGTATCAAAAATAAGACAGAAATCTCTTGTTTTCATTAAAACTTTATTCCATTGTCCATTGCCTACTCCTGTGACAAAGTCTTTCTGTCAAATGTGGCTGTGAACACTCGCCTAAGATATAAATGACTTACAAAAAGTCCCTGTCCCTCCTTTCCCCCACCCATCTGGCTGGATGCTGCCTATCCTTGGTCTCACCACTTGGAGATACATGAAGTTAAGAGGCTATCTTGATCTCTTCACCAGCCAGGGGCTTGCTTAAAACTGACTGAGCGATCAGGGTCTGTTACCACATCACTCTTCAGCTCAGCCTGCATGGATTCCATTTTGAGTGTGAAATTTAACTGAAGACAAGGATGCAGGGCAAAACTTTCAGAAGAGGGAGCTAAATTTTGGCTCTGGAACCCATACTCCTCCAAAAGAAATACTGAGCTGGGAAGCTACCTGTGAAGTGAATGAAAATATCTGGCTTTTCCTACCTGCTAATTAGAATCTCCACCTAACTACTTTGAGATTTTTAAAACAGGGATTCCCAAACCTTTTCCAACAATCGGATCAGAGCCTTAGGCACATATGTTTGTTCAGTGTGCACTCTACAGGCTGAACTATAGAAAGTACGAGGTGTGTAACAGGACAGTAATAGCTGGCCTCTTCACAAAAGCCTCCATTGGGTTCTGTGGGAGTTCAGCTCTTCAAGATGAGAGTTTGTAAGCCTTGCACCATAGCCATGCGTGTCCTTCTCTTCTGATGGACTCAGGTGGACTGGTGTAACAAGTGGGTATGCCAGCAGCATGTTATAAATGAAGATACAACTCAATCTGAGTTTAGTAATATTTATAAAAGGCAAGTAAACAGCGCTGGGTACACGGGGAGTCTACGCTCTACCAATACGCACACACTACCATTGAACTTTCTAAATATACAGGACATTCCTTTTACATATTAAACCTAAGTATACCTATACATATGTAAGCCTATATATACGTACAATCAGAAAAGGTATCAACATAAACATGGTAAAGTTTTAAAAGGCAAGTGTTTAGCAAACAATCCTTTAAGTCTATTACTATTAATGTCCATGACTTGGGGGAGCATAGCTGGAGTTGGTAATCCTGGCTGAAGTGCTCCCATAGCTTCCATGATTTAACAGTCTCCATTTTCCATTCATTTTCTTGATTACAAACACTGGAGAATTCCAGGGCTAGTCATGGGAACAATATTTCTCGCTTTAAGTTGTCAACCAACTCGGCCTTCAGGCCCTCTGTATCCTATTCTTCCCGGATCTAAGGGAAACATTTCCGTCTCCTTTTCAAGGCCAATAGGGCCTGGGCCAAAAGGCATGTCCAGGTCAGCAGGATTGGTGGACGAGCCCGTAGCTCCCTCACGGTCTGGCAAACCACACATTTCTGACTGTGGTCCCACATGGCTCTTTAAGGCCTCAGAGACTGCTCGCCAGGTGCCAAGCAATCCCACTGCAACCTTGTCATTTTTCATAGCAGAGTTCCACACCTTGACCACAATTTGGTCCCATGTTTCAGGATCATAAACTGTCTGATCTTTAATAAAAGGAATAAGCTGTAAGGTTACCAGGACAGTCTTTGTTTCCAGGGATGTATGATTCCCCACAATGTGCAGCTGCTTACCAGCAAGGGACAGTTGTGTGCGCAGGTCCGCTTCACAGAATCACAGAATCACAGAATTTCTAGGTTGGAAGAGACCTCAAGATCATCGAGTCCAACCTCTAACCTAACACTAACAGTCCCCACTAAACCATATCCCTAAGCTCTACATCTAAACGTCTTTTGAAGACTTTCAGGGATGGTGACTCCACCACCTCCCTGGGCAGCCTGTTCCAGTGCCTAACAACCCTTTCAGTAAAGAAGTTCTTCCTAACATCTAACCTAAAACTCCCCTGGCGCAACTTTAGCCCATTCCCCCTCGTCCTGTCACCAGGCACATGGGAGAACAGGCCAACCCCCACCTCTCTACAGCCTCCTTTAAGGTATCTGTAGAGAGCGATAAGGTCGCCCCTTAGCCTCCTCTTCTCCAGGCTGAACAAGCCCAGCTCCTTCAGCCCCTCCTCGTAGGACTTGTTCTCCAGGCCCCTCACCAGCTTTGTCGCCCTTCTCTGGACCCGCTCAAGCACCTCGATGTCCTTCTTGTAGCGAGGGGCCCAAAACTGAACACAGTACTCGAAGTGCAGACTCACCAGAGCCGAGTACAGGGGGACGATCACCTCCCTAGCCCTGCTGGCCACACTGTTTCTGATACAAGCCAGGATGCCGTTGGCCTTCTTGGCCCCCTGAGCACACTGCTGGCTCATATTCAGCCGACTGTCCACCATCACTCCCAGGTCCTTCTCTGCCTGGCAGCTCTCCAACCACTCATCTCCCAGCCTGTAGCTCTGCTTGGGGTTATTGCGCCCCAGGTGCAGCTTCTCTCAGCTCGAGCTTCTTCCTAGCTCCGGTACACCTATTTCCAGCAACTTTCAGTACAAGCTTCTCTGAGTGGTTTCCTGAGTTTGGCCAAACCTGTCTTCATGAGGTGATCAGTGTCCCTGTTCCTGTCCTGGTCTCCGTTCTGCTAGCCTGTCCCTATTCAGTCCTTTTTCCTACTTCTTTATTGATGTCATAACTTCATTATATCATGTTGCCTTTTTATCTTGAGGACTGGTTCCCCTCTTATACCCTTTGCCCCATATCAGTCCTTTTCAAAACAACTTTTCATTGGTCAAACAACTGCCCTGCAACAGCAAACACTCAGCAACTTCCATGCCTTAATGGCTGGAGAACAAGCAACCGGAGACTGCATGGTGTCTTCTGAATCACCCTTCTTTGTTCCCTCTAAACTCTTTTACATTCCTGATGGCCTCATCCTTAAGAGTTAGATGTTATCATCAACCATGGGGCTTGCCGATCTCCATGGCCACACTCCCACATCTCCCCCTTCTTTATTAACATCAACCATCTTCTTGACACGAATTATTGCTCCATATATCACAAGCATCATAGAATCACAGAATGGCTTGGGTTGTAAAGGACTTAAAGCCCATCCAGTTCAAAACCCTGCCATAGGCAGGGATGCCACCCAGCAAACCAGGTTGCCCAGGGCCTCATCCGTCCTGGCCTTGAACACCTCCAGGGCTGGGGCATCCACAGCTTCTCTAGGCAACCTGTTCAGTGCCTCACCACCTTCTGAGTGAAGAATTTCTTCCTAACATCTCATCTAAAATCTCCCCTCTTGTAGTTTGAAATTGTTCCCCCTTGTCCTATCACTAAGGCCACAATGAAGTGTCCTTACAGCCATCTCTTCTGCAGGTTGAAGGTCCCCAGCTCTCTCAGCCTTTCTTCATAGGAGAGGTGCTCCAACCCCCTGATCATCCTCGCAGCTCTTCTCTGGACCCACTCTAACAGGACCCTTCTTGTGCTGGGGGCCCCAGACCTGGACACAGTGCCCAGGTGGGGCCTCACAAGGGCAAAGTCGAGGAGGACAAGCTTCTCAAGCTTGTCCAGGTCCCTTCATATGGTATCCCTTCCTTTTGTCGTATCAGTTGAACCACTTGGCTCGGTGTCATCTGCAAACTTGCTGAGGGTGCACTAGATCCCACTGTCTATGTCACTGATAAAGTTATTAAACAGATGGGTGATGTGATGACAAAAGTTCAACCATACCTCTGCACTTCTCGTAATTTCAAGTTTCTTTCCATACAGCCAAGAGCTCATCTGCTGTTTTAACTACCCAGAAACATCCACAATAGCTCATTTCTAGTTTTGGTTACCCTTCCTGAATGTTACCGCACTGCTCTAGCCCAGCTTCTCTACTGCACATGTAGTTAAGAGAGACTGATGCCTCTGCTTCCAGGAGAGTGGACAACAGTCATTTGTGATCATTAACAAGCAGTCACTGTAAAAGATGACAACTTGTGTGTCAGCTGAAACATTTTGTGTTAATTGGAACAAAGTTGTCAAATATGTTTTGATAATAGCCAACCTCTCATGGACATTTTGTACCACACAAGTGAGAACATAATGTCTTGATGTCTTTCCTTGGAGGCAAAAAAGAGCCTCAGAAGGCAGTGCAGCTACAGCCAGCGAAGGAAGACAAACAGAACATAGCAGGGGATCAGCTGTCTGTCAAGACAGGCAACAAGCCATGGAGCTCTTCAGCTCTGTCAGCAGTTTAGGTCCTGGCACAGGTCATAGGTTTCAAAAGCTGCTATTGTTGGAGAGCATGGTAAAGATACTGCAAATGATTGGAACATCTCAGTGGACAGCAAGCCAGTACTCAAAGCCAAAATCTGGCTGATATTCTGTGGGCATATGTGTTTCAATAAAAAACTAATGCACATCCATTTGCAGCAGTCTTGGAGGAGCCTGATCCTGCTTCAGTCCTTGTGGCTCATAATCCCCCTCGGCTTTCCTCCCGTAACTGCCATCTTAGGGCTGTGCCTTCCCTGTTTCTGACATTTGGCTAGTTCCCAGCCCATGGCAGAATGACTTTAAACATCCACCTCCTGCAGTTCTTAAAAACAGATCCTTGCAGTGATTTGGGGTGGTTTCAAGAGTACATGTGTGTCTGAATGATCTCTAATATAGCTCCAGAGGAACTAACAATGGCTGTGGTGAGATCTTATGCATTCCTATGCCTTTTTACTCCTTTTAACACCCAGCAAGAATTTCAAGCAACAGAGGAGCCAGAAGAGTCTTTTCAGGACTATAACATGCTTTATATGCCACTTAAACTTTCTCTTCACTGATCTGCTGCTGGATAAAGGCAATATTGAAAATATGTTAAAGTGACAGTCAAAATCTGTGGCTACATTAGTAGAGCCTTGTTTGTGATAGGCATTAGTAGAGCCTATCAGAGCCTTGGAAAAAAAACTCACTAAAGTCAAGCAGGAAAACAATTTGTTGAAACATCAGCTGAAGCAGCAAGTTGCAACTCATTCAAATCTCTCTGAAGAACGTGATCAAGCAAGTGCTGAAGCCCTGAAAACCACAAGGGATTCTGCAAACAGGAGATGTATAATACAAACTTTGAATTGACCTCCACTTTCTGCTGTGATAACCTCCTGAGAATCATCCTGCTTATACTTTAAAAGCAGCTGGGTAGGAGAATATGGGATGACTGATGTTTCTTTAGTCTAACAGGACTAGGAGAACATGCAAACTGACAGTATGTCCCTCTCTATTACAGTGTGTAATTAGGGACCAGTTCCACTGAACAGAGCCATTCTGGATATACAATGAACTAGCCAGAATAGCTCTTTTGTATTATTTTTTTTTTTACCCAAACCACAGGCAGTGGTTCCCCAAGCCCAGAAGAATCAAGCAACTGACATTCTTACATATATTTTTGGCAAAGATAACGTCTTGGAGTCTACAGCCAGTGGCCTATAAAGAAACTTAGCTGAATAGTGAGGCCTTGGTAGATCCCAGCCAGATGCCAGAGAATCCAGAGCAGCTCAGTTGTAAACAGACTTCAGTAAAACCCACTAAGTTTAGCCAGTCAGGGCTAAAAATGAAATATGCTTCTTACAATACAGGAAAAACCCATATGGGACTTTATCCTGATAACTAAGGGTACACTGCCAGCTGCTAATAAAGGGCCTTCAAGTCAGATGTCAATGGTAAACTCTTGAGAAGTGACATGTACAAAGGGATTCTGACATGCTTCTTTCAACCTGCAGCTCAGCAGCACTAACCACAAAAAAAAAAAAAAAAAAAAAAAAAAAAAAGGCTGCCTCTGAAAAATGTTTCTGCTGGTTTTTTTTGTTAAATTACAAATCCTGTGTGCCCTGGAAACCAAGCCAACACCGCTCGCAGCACGGGACACTTGGGGCCGGGCATTCAGTGAGGAGGGCACCAGGCTTGATCCTGGGCGTGGGTTGGGAGGGTTCCTCCTTTTCCTCCTGGGGCTCAGGAGGTGACCAGGGCGAGGGAACCGACCCCTCACGGGGGCGACCTTCGTCCGGCCTTCCCCACGCGGCACAGGGCCGCAGTGAGCGGCGGGTCCGGCAGGGGGCGGCCCCACGGCGGCGGGTGGTGCCTGGAAGGACTGCGCCGTGCTTCCGCCGGGGAAGGGGAGGGAAAGGGGAGGGAAGGAAGGGAAGAGAAGGAGGCCGGGGGCCGGGCGCAAGGTGGTGGAGGCGGCAGTGGTGAGTGGAGGCCGGGCCTGAAGCCGCGGCAGGCCCCGGGGAGCGGCGGAGGCTGCCCCGGAGGCGCTGCCCCGGCTGCCGGCGGCTCCTCGCAGCCCCCCCGGGGGCGGCACTGGGGGTCAGGCATGGAAAGAGCCGGTGGGGTGGGGGCTTGTCCCGCCCGGTACGCGAGGGGAGCGAGGCTGGATTTGAGGGTGGGGGATGGCAGCGAAAGGATGGGGAGTCTGCGGCGTAAACGTGCTCCCTTCGAGCTGCTGAAGTGTGCTTATTTTCTAGGGAAAATGGTTTCCGAAAGCAGTTCGTTCATTAAAGGTGTGGTGTTAGGAGGAGTCTTCTGCGTGCTGGTTACTCTTCTCGGGCATTTTAAGATGGGTCATGGGACTAGAGCACATCACCACGAGCACCATCATCTCCAGGCTCCCAACAAAGAAGATGTCTTGAATCTTTCCGAAGATGAGCGTCTGGAGCTCAGTCAGAGTATCCGTGTTTTTTGTATCATCCTTGTGAAACCTAAGGACCTTGGGCACTGGGCTGCAGTGAAAGAGACATGGAGCAAGCACTGTGACAAGGCAGAATTCTACAGCTCCGAGAACATCAAAGTGTTTAATTCGGTAGTCCTCGACACAAATGATATGTGGATGATGATGAGAAAAGCTTACAAGTTAACATATGAGCGCTACAAAGATGAATTCAACTGGTTCTTCCTAGCCTATCCAACAACATTTGCTATTATTGAAAATCTCAAGTATTTCTTACTGAAAAAAGACCCTACACAGCCTTTTTACATAGGCCATACTGTGAAATCTGGTGACCTGGAGTACGTAGATAGTGAGGGAGGAATCGTTTTAAGCATCGGATCACTAAGACGACTTTCCCGTATTTTTGAAGACACTGACAAGTGCCCAGAGCAGGGAGGTATGATTTGGAAACTTTCTGAGGATAAACAGCTAGCAGTATGCCTGAAGTATACTGGAGTGATTGCTGAAAACGCAGAAGACTCAGAAGGAAAAGACATCTTTAATACCAAGTCAGTCAACACTCTCATCAAAGAAGCAATGGCTAATCACCCTGAGCAGGTGGTAGATGGCTGCTGCTCAGACATGGCCATCACTTTCAATGGACTGACCCCCAACCATATGCACGTGATGATGTATGGTGTTTATAGACTGAGACCCTATGGTCACACTTATAATGATGCACTCATCTTCTTGCCACCTGAAGGTTCAGACAATGACTGATGTCTTTCAGAAAGGACACTGTGCTCATTGTACAGACACTCAATTTTCATATGTGGTGGTACTGGTGTACAGTTTTTGCAGAGAGATTTTAAAAGCTCTTAATTTTAAAAGGGGAAGGAGAATGTTCTTTCTTAATCTTTTATACAGAAATGATTGGGCTTTTTTGACAGTGCTAGAAAGAAATAAAGGACATGTTGATGTTTGTGATAAGAGGAAATGAAGTTTATATGGGGGTTGTATTATCCAACTATTTATTAATGAAAACTCAGAAGAACTTTAGTCTGTTACAAATATATTTTTGCAAGATTTTGATTATATCAATTCTTTCAGGCATTTCTCAAACATCTTTATATCTTTCTAAGCTGTACCAATAAAACTGGCCCCAGATTTAGTCTCAAAGACTATTAAGTGATTTCCTTTACTCTGAACTACACATCAGCTTGAGCTACACTGATTATGCAGTGCAAAGGGTGCAGTGCAAAGGGTACACCCATCACTTTATGTAGTCTCCTAACGCAGTAAGAAACTAACAGGAAGCAAACCAGCAAGAAAAGTCTATTAGGAATTTCCTGCAGAATAATAAGTGACCTTTGGACTGCCATTCTCAATCATACAAAAGAAAGAGATAACTAAATTTGAATAAATATTAACATGGCCAGGTAGCCTGTTAGCACAGGAGTAATTGCTCATTTAGAAGTATTTTATAAGCATATTTGAATAAAGGTTCTGTCTAGCAGCTTTCACTGTTAGTAGTGCTAATAGCTGTCAATGTAAATACTAACCAGCTTCCTTGTAAGTGGGAAGTACAGCTGTATTTACAGATATTTTTGAACACTA
Organism: Anas acuta; assembly: GCF_963932015.1. Taxonomy (NCBI): domain Eukaryota; kingdom Metazoa; phylum Chordata; class Aves; order Anseriformes; family Anatidae; genus Anas; species Anas acuta. The sequence goes on from NC_088991.1 coordinate 2,487,729, forward strand.
ATATTCAGAAAGACCAATGTGCCTGTACACTCACCCTTTCTTTGTACATGATACAAAACAGCAATGTATAGAACTCTCCACCTTTTAAAAAAAATTAAGTGCACTTGAAATCCCAAGTTTTACATGTGCTACCTGGTTACAACTCCATTCCTGCACCAGTCACAGTTAGGTGGTAATAAATAATGATGTTTATGCCATTTAAAATTCACTTATCTGACCCAGCCATTTCAAGACTTCAAGTAGCACAGAGATGCAATACCTACATCTAGCACAGGCTTTACTGGTAATAGAGTTACCTATAAAAGAGGTATTAGGTGAGGACAACTTTCTTTTGACACAGCATTTGGAGTATTTCATCCTATCCTTAGCCACGGTAAAGGAGAACAGCTGATATGAAGTAGCGGACAGATATGAAGTAGTTGTTTCACAACAGGTACTTCAGAGCTCATGATAGTAGCAACTTCTTTTGTGCACTGAGCATCATTCAGGTCCTTGATTTTTTATTTTTTTGTAATAACAGGAAGAAAACTGCTCAGACTCCAGGCAAACTATGACAGCTCAGCTGTTTCAGAAGGCACACCTTACCTCCAGAGGTCAACTGACAGCAAGACAAGCATGCACATAATTGCTGCCCAAACCTCCATACAACTGAAATTACTGTTTCTAACAGCTTTCAGTATATTTCATATACAATTCAAGTATGACTTCACTTTTATCTTCTTACAGAGTGCTATTCAAAAGGCTGGGTCCACAGTTGGGTATACTCTGAAACAAAACCTGACAAGGTGAAAAATAAAATTTTGATTTCAAAAGATGTTTCTAATATCAGAAACAACTGTGATCCCAATACAACAGCAGCACTCCGAGCAGGTCAAGAAAAAAAAAAAAGGCATTAACAATCCAGACCAGAATATACCTCATTTGTCCCAGATTTGAGAGATGCTATAGCAGAACAGGGGGAGGAAGGGACAGAAAAGACAGAAGAAGAAAAAGCAAACCATAGAATACATGCTAGTTCACCTTATACACAGAAGAACCACTGAGGCACAAACTGATTCCTGTTATAAATACACTAGTTTCTCATTTGTGCTAAGTCTTTGGTATGCATAAAAACATCTGCTATTATTCTAAAGGGACTGTGTGAGGTTTGACCAAACTTTGTGCAAAATGTTAATCATCTCATTTTTTGTATTCCTACATAGTTTCAGACATACCCTGTAATTTTCAAGAGTAGCCTTCTTGCAAATAACTTTACAGAAGAAATCTAGAAGTAGCACATGTTAAGTAATACATTTTCTCGCATGTTGTGTTTTAACTTCTGAATTAGATTGAGAACACCTCTGCCGCTATCTGCTGTAAAGGTCCCAGAGTGCAGAAATTAAACATGCAGAACAGCACCGAGACAACGTACTGCATACAAAATTAAGCTCTAGGATTAATGAAATATAAGTGTTAGAATAGAGACTTGAAATATTAATAAATACTTCCAGAGACAGAGTTATCAGCAGTAGACCTTGGTTTCCTTAGTTTATTAAATAATTCCATGGCACAGGCTGTTTTCTATTGGCATAGTTTTGGGTATGCAGTCAGTAAACAAAGTCAGATTATCCAGGCAAACACCGTGCTCTTTAACCAGTTCTGTAGATGTGTAGATGTATGTGCACGTGGCAGTGCACACAAGCTGCCATCTCCCACCTGAAGAAGCTGCTCCTGGCTACACTGATAACTAGGTTTTGCTACTGTGCTTTTGTTGAACAGTGATTTTGTTCCTACTCCTAAAATATGAAGGCAAACAGGGAGTAGAGCATCATGCGCCAACTGGCACATGCTCCATTTGAAGTATGCCCACTGTTGCTGGGAATTCCATTATAAGGAGAGTGATACCAAACAGTATTTGTCAGGTAGAAATCAGAACATAATATATATTCTTAACATATGAACTAGCATAAAAGAATTTATAGTCCACATATGACTTTATAGGATTTATGAACTTAAACGTATCTTAAAAAGAAATTCCTGATGTCAAATATTAAAGTTAATGCTGTTAATAAATTAAATTAAAAAATAAAAGTTAAAAAAAAGATCTCTCCACATTCAAGAAACAGGTAAGCAAGTGAGATGTTAATCAGAAGAAAAAAATCTGGAGTGTTTGAGAGGTTTTAGAAACCATACTACTTATATTTCATATACACTCTAAATTAGAAGAGCATAAAAATGTAAATATTTCTTGGCTTTTTCCGCCTTGTTGTTCAAAATAGTCCACTCACAGTCCCTGCAGGATCTCTCCATCAGGTATCTTCAGTGACAGAAGATTCATGTTTAAGACAAAACAATTAAGAACTGTAATAAAAAGAAACCTAGAAAACTATTGTAGCCTAACAGTACTTTTGCATTCATTTATTTTAGCATAGCCACAGAACAAAATAATTTGTACATTCAGTCACATTAAAAACAAGGAATTACAAAGCAGTCCACATTTAACCTAAGTGCATTCCCTTGGAGTAACACAGTTCCATTTGTTTCACTTGTATGTCTTCATATGCCAAAGCCCATCATTTAAATAGTGGATATTTTCGATGCCAATCCCTTTGTTGACCTTCTCACTGTTGAGTACGAAAGCATTAGGTTAAAGATTAGAGCAATACTAGACTCCGTATTTAAAGTAAAAAAAAAGATGTACTATTTGTCCAATAAAAAGGGAGAAGCTACAATCTGCAAGTCATAAATTACATATGGACAGGAAACATTGTTATCACTCAGCAATGTGAATCATGCTTAATAATGTGACAACATTTGCCTCCCATATTTTGTCAACCACCTTCCACAGTATTTTTTACTGCTTCTTTGTGGGAGAGACAGTTCCGAAGAAAGCCACCAGAAGGGTTGTATGAATTGTAGCATTTCTCTATCAAAGAAGCACAGGGGCTGTAAGTGATACTTTCCCTTGTAGCACAAATGTAGGTGTAACAGAAAACAAGGCAAGAACACAGAGCCTGACATGCTCTGATTCCAAATATGCCACAGACAATCAAATACAGATGAGCTGGTTTGTTTCTATTTTTAGGTCATCTACCCACTTAATACAGGACTACAAATGCTAAATTAATGTGGAACTTTCAACATATTGTCCTATATTGTTTGAGTCAAGTCAGCTCTTAAAAGCGGTTGTTTTGTACATCTGCACTGGATTTGTGTTTGTCTTTTTTCCAGTAGATTAATTCCATAGAAAAAAGTCTAATCTTGTCACAATAAACAAAACAATTCATTCAAAGACTGAAAAGTTTAATTACCCTGGAAAATTTATTTTACCCTATTTATACCAAGTACTCTATTGCTTACAGAACTTGTCCAAAGGTAATCAGGAAGGAAAAATACTTCTATGTTAATTGCATTAATGCATCATGTATCATAATCATACCAAGTGACTGAAATCATACTGTATAAAACAGAAAACTGTGAAACAGTATCACAGAAAACAGCATGCTAACATGCTATATAGATCAATATCAATTAACTTTTCCTCTCCAGTTTATGTTGCTCCTTGTAAGAGCAGGACATTTAACTGCAAGGCTGCTGAATTTGAAGTTAGGATTAGGAATATAGATAATCCAGGCTTGCAGATCACTGCAGGTGTAGGACTGGGACATAAATAGCTACACATTTCCCTTCTTCCTACATGCTCTTAATCTGTCAAGAACACTACAGATAATCCTGAGCAGCAATTACCTACCAGCTAGAGCTGGTGTAAATCCAGGCTGCAGCAGTCCCATTCTACCCCTGTCCATTAGGGCACATTGCCACCTCTCCCCCTTGTGCTCTCATTACTCCTTATGACTGCATGGTGACTCAGTTCAGAAGATGACGCTGGTGAGAATTATTCCACAAGAAAAAGTGACTTGTTTTCATCAGAATCAGCTTTGTTACCCACACTACTGCTGGATAGGGCTGCAACCAAAGCAGCCCAGACCTACTGGGGCTACTTTGTATGATGCAAAATCATCTTGCTGCCAGGTGCTGCAACTTAAAACGGGAAAGTGTTTTAATTCCTTATAATTTAGCATTTATGCTATGAATAACCAACATCCATTTCAGTGTTCTGCCTCTTTTTCTTCTGAAGTAGTTTTCACTTGATGTTTATCCCCAAACAGACCTCCACATTTCACAAGAAGCTTAACTAAGCTACTAAGCACATCAGGCAGGAATGCTGCATGTGGGTACAAGGCAAAGAGAAAGAGAAGGCCATAGAAGAAGTGTCCAGCTGGTCAGCCAAGTACCAGCAGGATTTTAGCCTCTGTTACTCGTGCAGACAAAAATCACTTTAATGATGCTAACTCACACAGATCCAAATTACATTTCTTGCCCTGCCCAAGCAGCAAGTACTGTAACAAGTATTTCTTTTTTCAGCAAGATCTTTGAAGAAGTACAATCAAAGCACAAGGAACAGTGATGTTCAGAGGCACTACTGATGTTGTGCATCTTAAAAACCCATATTTACATAATTATTTTAATTGCGCAAACAAAAATCTAGGGAAGGTAATTCCTTGCCTCCTCTTCCTCTCAACTTAATATTAACTAACAAAGGACAGCTTGAATAAATGTCATACTTGAAAGAAATATGATACAACAGTGATTCAGTAACCATGACAGTGGTGCTTAAATTCCAAACTAACATAGGAATTATGACACAGGACAGGTTACATTTCAATTGTCACAACACTTACATGTCCTCAGCTGACATCTTCATTACTCCCACACATAACGCATGTTGCTTTCCCTCTGCCATTATTGCCTACAAGTTACCACTAAGGAAAATGGAAGTTCAAAAAAGTATAAGCAATAACAAAAAATCACTTTCCCAAAAGCAACAAATTCTCTAGTTGCCCCTTTAGTAGTTGTAGAGCACTAGCTCTTGAAGATAAGCAAAATCACACACTGCATTTAACAATTGAACCACAGTGCACAGAACATAAAGCATGTATTTATGAACCTCAAATAGCAATTACAAAATAAAAAGATCTCCCAGCGCTACATTCCATTTCTTCCTTTGTGCCTAGCAGAGAGATAATAGTCTCTCCCTTTCTAGAACAAAGCTACAACTATACATGAGATCATTTTAGATTCCAACATAGAGAATAATTGAGACAAATCTGAAAAAAATATAAGCATTGAAGTCAGACATGGCCTTTTCAAAGTTCAATAACATGTAATGCCAACTGCTCATCTTTTCCCTTAGCTTCTAAATAACAACAAAAGCAGCAGAGGTTGGTATTTGCTCAGTAATACAATTAGCAGAAGTGAATTAGCACACTTTCCTCCTTTTAGATATGCTAAAGTTTGCCAGATGCATGAAGCAAGTCCTGACTACAGCAGAGCTGATCCTAAACCTCTGTCCAAACGCCCTGAGAACAGGACCACATTCTTCTATAACTGAAGATCAATTGATTAAGACAGGTTACAAATTAGGCTGTACCTCATCTCCTTCCACAGTTCCAACATCATTGAGGAGCTCCAATTACCTATTAGATTAATAGCGGAGCATCCCACCTAATGGAGCAGAGCAGAATTAATTATGTGGGGGGTTGGAACATCACCGTAAGGAAAAGAAATTAAGAACAGTTTTCACCTTGCCAAGTAACATCTGAACCTCTGCAGGTCTTTTCAGATTGCTAGTTATTCCATTACATACCATTCAATTCCAGAGTAATTCAAATTACAACCAGCTGAGAACACATGAATAGAAAATTAACTTAGCAAGCAGTAATTCATAGATGAAGGATACAACAACAGTATCAACCGCAGCAGGGTAAAGTTTGGCTCCAGGAGATGTCAGGCCAGGGCACATTATATTAGCTCCACTTAGTACAAATTTAATGGCTCCTTTATCAACCTGCTGATGTGGTAGAATAAATGGATCTAGGAGGGGAAAGATACAGCATTACAATTAATACGTGAAGATGACAACATGAATAACTCATTACCAAGTCAGTTTAAAAGGGGGCAATTAGATGCTTAATGTGCTGCAAGAGTAGGAAGGCTGAGAAACAATTACCAGAGCTCCTGCTGGGCAGCACTGTCCTGAAAGGACACAAGGACAGTTTTCCCTGATCAAATTTTTAAAAATATATAATATATATATATATATTTTTTTCCTGAGAAACAGAGGCTGCAACTATCAGAATCAAACACTGGACCTAAGGTTCCTGCTCACTCATGGAGCCCACACACTGAGTGAGTTTTAACGAGCTTCCCCCAAGAAAACAATTGCTCAAGTGCCAACAAAACGAGGGACCTTAAATCCCCCAAATAACATGTATAATCTCTTTCATGAAAAATAAAGACTTTTAATGTTAATGGAATGGAAGAGGCAAAGACAGCCAAAATTAGGAAGGCCATCAGTTCTCAAAGCCATTTTTCAAGCACGTACAACCTCTTGAAACATTTTGAATATTGAGACTTTGACAGAATAACACTTTTACTATCACCTAAACTCATCCAATCATAATAGAATTGAGCAGAACAGTAAGAACAACAATAAAAGTAACCTAAGGTATGACATTGGAAGAAGTACAAACCTGGCAGCCTAAATACCGAAGGGAGACAAGCATCCATTGCATCATTAAACTCACATTTAAAGACTATTTTTGCAGTAAGAACCTACAAGTATTTGAAGGCAGCAAGAAGGGTTTTAAAGAAAGACTTGGAAGAACAAAGACAGGTCAACAGGACAAACAACAAGAAATTTAGACTCTGTGCTACAGAATTCACTCTAAGGAATTTTTGTGGGACTTTATGCAACTTGTTGTTTAAAAAACAAAAGGTTAAATTATTAAATATACAGAATTACATTAATTCTGGCGGAATGCAAACCACATAGGCACCTAAGAAGGCCATGCAACTACAGTTGGAAAGGTATAGAACATTTTAAAGATCTGTTCTGTAACATGTATAGTAGGTTTAAAAAAAAACAAAAAAAACACACAACCTATTTATACAAAAGCCTTCTTGAATCACGCACTCACCCCTCTCCCCACCTCCAGTCCTCAGCAAACTTACATTTGTGAAGCAACCTTAGTGTTGGGTAAAAAATCCCTTCTCTTTGTCTGAAGAACAGCAACTCCCCGTTCACAGTAAGGATTTCTATATGCTCATGACTGCAAGATAAAAAAAAATAGAAATGTAATTCTAGTAACTACTTAGTCCTTTTTCTGTTTAAGTTAAGTATTTTACTTTGGACATTCTGGTCTACCTTGGCATCTGAGAAGGCAGTCAACTATCAAGAAAGTTTAAACCTGAAAATATAGTCTTGTATGCCTTGAACACTGGCCCCATGCACTTTCTTCCCCTTAAAGATCCAGAGGCAGCCAACCAGCTGTTCACGAAGATTAGCAAGAATATGCTACCCTCCAGTTAAAAAAAAAGTCATCTAAACAATACATGAAAGCTCAAAATTAAAAAAAAAAAAAACAAAAAAAACTACTTGAACTACCCAAACAAGTTTGAGTTTCACAAAGGTGAATGTTTCCCTTCAACAAGCTAATTCCCAGAGTCACCGAATACACAATACATTCACCAGCATTTTTGTTTTCCTCAAGCATCCTACCAGCAAACCTTCACAAGCACAACAACCACGTGCAGACTTTCTGGTTTGGTGATAACATAAACTATTACCTATAAGAAATGAACCCCCTAAGACCTTCTACTATGAAAAGTAAACAGAAGATTGAAGCAATCCAAGCACTTTTGAAGTGGAGGTTAAGAGGAAAGAAACTTACCATCGTACTATTTTGACAGGGTCTTTCTTTGGCATAATTTGGTTTAGCCATGGTTCAATAACAGGAAATTGGTCTAACAGCTGGTTCTTAATACCTTTAATAACTGAAGTCTTCAACTGGATGCAGTTTGATACGTTCTCCTTTTCATCAAATCTGCCAAGTGAGAGTATTTCAGAAACACATAACCTGCTGCCCAAACGGTAGCATATTTGAGAGGCGTTATTAAGAAACGGTTGTAAATCTATAGGGGAATTAACAGAATAACATCTGTACTGCTTTCATGAAGTTTAAACCTAAACCTATCCCCCTGAGAATGCCGAGCTGGGCGAGTACAGAGCTTCCCCAGCAAGAGGCTGGCTTTGTCCCTACACATCACGCATACCCCGAGACACCTCTCTGGTGTCCCACAGGGGCATTTCAGGGACTCACGGAGCAGATTTTGCTGACAGCACTCCCCACCCCCCCCCCCACACGTAGGACCGGGCCCGGAGGACAGCGTGCCCGCGGGCGGCCCCCCTCAGTTTCCCGAGCGCGGCCCCACTCACTTCTTGAACATCCTGGGGGCGGCGACCGCGGAGCGGCGGTCGCCAGGCGGGAGGCGGCGGCACAAGCAGCCACGGCCTCACACGAGGAGCCGACGCCGTTCTCCCCACCAGCCAGAAGCGCCGCACGCTTTACGGCGTGTCGCACCGCCTCCATGGCAACGCAACGCCGCGCTGGGCGGGAGTACAGCTCCCAGGGGGCCGCGCGGAGATTCGGCGCATGCGCATAGGGGGAGGCGGGTAGGGCCTGAGGGGTCGGCTTAGGGGTGGCGGCGAGCACTGGAGCTGCTGTGTTCCCAGGTAATAAATACATCGTTCCGACACGAAACCAGAGCCATAACTATGAACATCAGCCCTTCATAGCTAATAATATCAAACACAAAATGAAAAAAATATCGTTCTTTATCTCTGTGAGGAGCAGACGCAAATGGTTTTGCTCTTTATGCAGCTGACTGCTGTAAAAGCATACAGACGTACACACAGACAGACAACAGCCCAATTTCATTTTAGAGCAATGGAAATGTTATCACAGGCATAAAGAAGACAAAAGGTCATCGGTTATAATAACCCAGACGTCAACTGGGATCACCACAGGTGCAAGTCCAGGAGGTTCACAAAGCGGCTAGATGATAACTTGGTGCAGGTGCTAAGGGAGCCAACTAGGAAAGGTGCTGTCTTAGGCCTGTTGCTGGAGAACAGAGAGGGTCTTGTGGGAGACATGGCAATTGGCAGCCATCTTAGTCATAGTGACCATGAAGTGGTTGATTTTAGAACTTATGGCAACAGAAGGAAAACTGCCACCAAAACTCCAGCCCTGGATATGGGGAAAGCAGACTTCAGGCTGCTCAGGGAACTAGTCAGCAAGGTCCCCTGGGAAGCTGCTTTTGAAGGCATTGGCGTCCATCAGTGCTGGTCAATCTTTAAGCACTGCCTCCTAAAAGCACAAGATCAAGCAATTCCAAAATATCAGAAGGCAGGCAGGTGGGGCAGAAGGCCGGCCTGGCTGACCAGGCATCTTCTACTGGAGCTTAGGTGAAAAAAGAAAGTGTATGGCTGCTGGTAGAAGGGTCAGGCAACAAGGAAGGAATACTGGGATGCTGTTTGTGTTTGTAGGGAGAAAATTTGTGTGGGCAAAGCCCAACTAGAGTTGAAGCTGGCCATGTCTGTGGGAGACAATAAAAAAGGTTTTTTTAGATATGTGATAAGAAAAAGGAGAACCAAAGAAAACATAGGTCCAATATTGATGGGGAAGGTCTCACAGACAATGAGATAGGCAAAGCAGAGACATTTAATGCCTTTTTTTCCTCTGTCTTCAACACTGATGATGGGCTTCGGGACCCAGGGTGCCATGAGCTGGAGGACCATGGCAGTGGGAATGACAAACTCCCAACCGACCCTGAACGTGTGTGGGATTTGCTACTCCACATGGATCCATACAAGTCCATGGGTCCGAATGGGATTCATCCCAGGCTGCTTAAAGAGCTGGCTGACATCATCGCGGGACCTCTCAATTATTTTTCAACAGTCCTGGGAATCTGGAGAGGTCCCAGTAGATTGGAAGCTGGCAAATGCCAATTTTCAAGAAGGGTCAGAAAGAAGACCCCAGCAATTACAGGCCTGTCAGTCTCATGTCAGTGCCTGGTGAAATTATGGAGAAGATGATCCTTGAAGTTACTGAAGTGCACCTGGGGGACAATGCAGTCATTGGTCCCAGCCAACATGGGTTCATGAGGGGTAGATCCTTACTAACAAATTTGATTTCCTTTTATGATAAGATCACCCATCTAGTCGATGAAGAGAAACCAGCTGATGTGATTTTTTTGGACTTCAGCAAAGCTTTTGACACGGTTTCCCATAGGATCCTATTGGACAAAATGTCCAGCATACAACTTAACAAAAACATCATACAATGGGTGAGCAATTGGCTGACAGGCAGGGCTCAAAGGGTTGTGGTAAATGGGGCCACATCTGGCTGGCGGATGGTCACCAGTAGGGTCCCTCAAGGCTTCATCTTAGGGCCAGTCCTCTTCAATGTTTTTATAAATGATTTGGATGTAGGACTAGAAGGTGTTTTGAGCAAATTTGCCGATGACACCAAACTTGGAGGAGTTGTGGACTCGGATGAGGGTGGAAAGGCCTTGCAGAGAGATCTGGACAGATTGGAGAGCTGGGCGATCACCAACCACATGAAGTTTAACAAAAGCTAGTGCCGGGTCCTGCACCTGGGACAGGGCAACCCTGGCTTTTCATACAGACTGGATGGCGAGACACTGGAGAGCAGCCCCACAGAGAGTGATCTGGAGATTGTGGTTGACAGCAAGTTGAATATGAGCCAGTAGTGTGCCCTGGCAGCCAGGAGGGCCAACCATGTCCTGGGGTGCATCAAGCACGGCATTGCTAGTTGGTCGAGGGAGGTGATTGTCCCGCTCTGCTCTGTGCTGGTCTGGCCTCACCTCAAGTACTGTGTGCAGTTCTGGGCACCACAGCACAAGAAGGACATTAAACTGTTGGAGAGTGCCCAGAGGAGGGTGATGAAGATGTTGAAGGGCCTAGACGGGAAGACGTATGAGGAGCGGCTGAGGGCACTGGGCCTGTTCAGCCTGGAGAAGAGGAGGCTGAGGGGGGACCTCATCTCAGTCTACAACTTCCTCGCGAGGGGGAGTGGAGAGGCAGGTGACCTATTCTCTGTAAACACCAGTGATAGGACCCACAGGAACGGTGTTAAGCTGAGGCAGGGGAAGTTTAGGCTGGACATCAGGAAGAGGTTCTTCACCGAGAGGGTGGTTGCACGCTGTAACAGGCTCACCAGTGAAGCAGTCACTGCACCAAGCCTGTCTGAATTTAAAAAGCGATTGGACTGTGCACTTAGGCACATGGTCTAAACTTTTGGGTAGATCTGTGCAGTGCCAGGAGTTGGACTTGATGATCCAGATATTCATCTGGAGCTCAATCTGGCTACTGCCATTAAAGACAACAAAAAATGTTTTTACAAATACATCAACGCAAAATGTAGGACTAAGGAGAATCTCCATCCTTTACTGGATGTGGGGGGAAACCTTGTTACAAAAGATGAGGAAAAGGTGGAGGTGCTTATTGCCTTCTTTGCCTCAGTCTTTAGTGGCAAATTGTTCTCTGGATACCCAGTACCCTGAGCTGGTGGAAGGGGATGGGGAGCAGGATGTGGCCCTCACTATCCATGAAGAAATGGTTGGTGACCTGGTACGGCACTTGGATGTGCGCAAGTTGATGGGGCCGGATGGGATCCACCCGAGGGTACTGCGAGAACTGGAAGAGGAGCTGGCCAAGCCCCTATCCATCATTTATCAGCAGTCCTGGCTATCGGGGGAGGTCCCAGCTGACTGGCGGCTAGCAAATGTGACACCCATCGACAAGAAGGACCGGAGGGCAGACCCGGGAAACTATAGGCCTGTCAGTTTGACCTCAGTGCCAGGGAAGCTCATGGAGCAGATTATCTTGAGTGTCATCACGCGGCACTTGCAGGGCAAGCAGGCGATCAGGCCCAGTCAGCATGGGTTTATGAAAGGCAGGTCCTGCTTGACGAACCTGATCTCCTTCTGTGACAAAATGACGTGCTTGGTGGATGAGGGAAAGGCTGTGGATGTGGTCTACCTTGACTTCAGCAAGGCTTTTGACACAGTTTCCCAAAGCATTCTCCTCAAGAAACTGGCTGCTCTTGGCTTGAACTGGCGCACGCTTTGTTGGGTTAGAAACTGGCTGGGTAGCCGGGCCCGAAGAGTCGCGGTGAATGGAGTCAAATCCAGTTGGAGGCCAGTCACTAGTGGCATGCCCCAGGGCTCAGTACTGGGGCCAGTCCTCTTTAACATCTTTATCGATGATCTGGATGAAGGGATTGAGTGCACCCTCAGTAAGTTTGCAGATGACACCAAGTTAGGTGCGTGTGTCAATCCTGGCTCTGCAGGAGGATCTGGATAGCCTGGACCGATGGGCTGAGGTTAACTGTATGAAGTCCAACAAGGCCAAGTGCCGGGTCCTGCACCTAGGGCACAACAACCCCAAGCAGAGCTACAGGCTGGGAGATGAGTGGTTGGAAAGCTGCCAGGCAGAGAAGGACCTGGGAGTGATGGTGGACAGTCGGCTGAATATGAGCCAGCAGTGTACTCAGGTGGCCAAGAAGGCCAACGGCATCCTGGTTTGTATCAGAAACAGTGTGACCAGCAGGGCTAGGGAGGTGATCGTCCCCCTGTACTCGGTTCTGGTGAGGCCGCACCTCGAGTACTGTGTTCAGTTTTGGGCCCCTCGCTACAAGAAGGACATCGAGGTGCTTGAGCGGGTCCAGAGAAGGGCGACAAAGCTGGTGAGGGGCCTGGAGAACAAGTCCTACGAGGAGGGGCTGAAGGAGCTGGGCTTGTTCAGCCTGGAGAAGAGGAGGCTAAGGGGCGACCTTATCGCTCTCTACAGATACCTTAAAGGAGGCTGTAGAGAGGTGGGGGTTGGCCTGTTCTCCCACGTGCCTGGTGACAGGACAAGGGAGAATAGGCTAAAGTTGTGCCAGGGGAGTTTTAGGTTAGATGTTAGGAAGAACTTATTTACCGAAGGGGTTGTGAGGCATTGGAATGGGCTGCCCAGGGAAGTGGTGGAGTCACCATCCCTGGAAGTCTTTAAAAGACGTTTAGATATAGAGCTTAGGGATATGGTTTAGTGGAGACTGTTAGTGTTAGGTCAGAGGTTGGACTCGATGATCTTGAGGTCTCTTCCAACCTAGAAATTCTGTGATTCTGTGATCCTCATGCTTCCCTTCCAACTCGGGATATTCTATGATTTTTTGGTAACTACTGAGTTGTTTTTCCATTCCAAAGGAATTAATGAACTTTGATTCTATAGCTGCTAACTGGAACCTAATACAACGGCAATGTAGCTATACAAAGTAATATCCAGCTGTTCTACGTGGTATCATTTATTCCTATTGTAAAATACTAAGTCAGGAACACGCTAATAGTTAAAACAAAGGGATAGGAAAGAGCTGTGGTATCCGAGCTCACACGCTCGCTTGCGCGCGAACAGGAGCGTGCCGCCCTGCCAGGCCGTCCCACACGGCGCCCCGCGCTCCCCAGAGCAGTTTCACGAGCACTCCCCGAGCCAGCATCCCCGGGAGACGCGCTGGCAGTTTGAAACCCAGCGGAACTCCCTCCGCAGCGCTCCGCCACCGCCGCAGCCCCCACAGAACGCGGGGCATCCCACATCCGCCGCCCGCCGGGCGGTCCCGCGAGCACAGGCGGCAGGCGGCAGCTCAGCTCAGCTCAGCTCAGCTCAGCTCGCGCGGCCGCGTCCAAGGCCGGGCACTGCAGGAGCCCCGCAGGGCCCCACCCGCCCCACAGCGCCTCCGCCCCGCCTCCCGGGGACGGCCTGAGGGAGCCGCGGCCCCGCCCCGCCCCCTCCCGCTCCCGCCACGCGCGGCCGGCAGGCATGATCACTTCCGGTGGGTTAGAGGGCGGCGCGAGGACGGCGGGAGGGGACGCGTGGGGGGCGCGCTCCGGCGGGGCTGGGCCTGTAGGGACGAGGCGGTGCCTGCGGGGCCGGGGCGGCGCCCGCCGCATCCTCGGGCCGCCCCGCCGCGCTTCCGGGCGTCTCCGCCCCAGCATGCAGTGCGAGCGGATGTGCCGCCATCTTTAGGCTACCTCTCTGCCGTGTATTGACAATAACAAGCCCCGGGCCGGGCCGCCCGCCCCAGGCAGCGTCAGCAGCAGGCAGAGAGGGGCAGGGGGCAAGCGGAGCGGAGCTGGGCCGCGGGGGAAGGAACAGACCAGGCAGCGGAGAGGGAGAGGGAGGTTTGAGGGGCTGGAGGCCCGGCGTGAGGAGCTGCGCTCAGCCCTCCCCGGGGCTGCTCGGCGGAGAGGAGGCGGGGGAGCACGAGACAGAGCTCGGGGTGCAGGCGGCCCGGGGGAGGTGGGGGTGCCGGAGAGAAGGACCGGGAGAAGACGGTGGGCGGCAAGAGACAGGAGTGGAGACACTCCCCTGAGAAGGGAGTGCCGGCAGGAAAACGGAGGCAAACTGCGTGGAGAAGCGAAGCGATAAAGGAAGGGGCGAGAGGGGAGACCAGGCCATCGCTCCGAGGAAGAAGGCGAAGGAGGGGGAACTCGGAAGGATTCAGCTGATAAGAGGAGGAGTTAAAAGACTCCTTGAAGAGACACTGGAGACTGACCCTAAAACTCTCTCTCCCTCTTTGTCAACTCACAAAGATTTGATGCCCCTCAGCCTGTTCACTTCTGTGTGTTCATGTTTCCCACAGGTTTCTCTTCCCCCAACCCCCCAGCTGCAGCTCAGGAGGTCAGACCTGCCACTGATGGTAATAGCAGCAGCAGCTCCTCCTGCAAGAAGAGAAAGTTAAATAACAGTAGCAACAGCAACTCTGAAAGAGAAGAATTTGATTCCATTTCCTCCTGCTCCTCTTCTCCTTCCAAAACCAACTCCTCCTCATCTTCCACCGTCATCACCACCTCCTCGTGCTCCTCCTCAGGGGTTGCTTCCTCCAACCATCACCTCCAGAAGAAGCTGCGCTTTGAGGACTCCTTGGATTTTATTGGACTCGATGTGAAGATGGCTGAAGAGTCTTCTTCCTCCTCCTCTCCTGCTGCCTCTTCTCAACAGCAGCACCAACAGCAGCTCAAAAATAAAAGCCTTTTAATTTCTTCAGTGGCTGTAGGGCACCATGCAAATGGCCTGACCAAAGCTGCCTCCTCTACCGTTTCCAGTTTTGCCAACAGTAAACCTGGCTCCGCTAAGAAATTAGTAATCAAGAACTTTAAAGGTAACAGGCCATAATTCCTTACTACCCATGCAGAGCTGCCGCTCAGTTCTCTGTTCTCTGTTTTGTTTTCAACGTGAAAACCGGTTGGCTTTCCAATAGCTCTGGGTTTTACAGGAAATTCTTTTCTGTGGTAAACATTTCTAATCTTATGTGAAGGGGGCAATAATATTTATCATGCATACTTGCCCAGTCATGAACTCATCCTGAGCTAGTCTTCCCAGTTTGGGATTATTTTTCAGGCTGCTTTCACACTGTTGTGGAGAAGGCCTTAGCCTGCATGTTAAACAAAATATTTTACTACATAAGAGTGTAAATTGCTTTTGTTAAACTTCTAACGTTTTATGGCCCTTTTTTAAAATTGGATCTGAATCTATGTCTTGCCCATATCCATTTTGTTTGTTTGTAGGTTATTCTGCCTGTGCTTACTTTTAAAATACTGAAACTAAGGTGATTATCAGGCTATTATGGCAGATTTCCTTTCTGCTTCCCCTACTTACATTCAAAGTAGGTAGCTCAGATTTTTGCTGGATGCTTTCCACACAATATCCTTGCTTAAGCTCTTATTGTTTATCTTTTTAATGTCTTTTCTCTCTCTGAATGTGCTCAAGTTTACATTATGTTATAGTTTCCCAACAAACGTGTTTGAGTGTTGTTACTTGAGACCAGCTGAAGCAGGGAGATGAAACTTTCTGCTGCAGTGCTGCATAATATTCTAGTAAACAAAATTACAGTAGGTGTAGACAGCTTAGCTAAAACTCTGTAGTCTTTATCCTATAAAGATGGGTAAACTGTGAGAAGTTCTTGTTTCTTTCCTGCCTCTTGCAATCTTTTTACAATAGTCTGATTAAAAACAACTCAAGAAAGAAACTTCTTTTTTCTCATGTGTTTGAGTGTAGGGGTAGAGGGGCTTAAAGATACTAAGATTAAAACTAATTTTGAAATATACAACTGATGCAAATGTGCTGTAGCAATATCCCAGGAGGTAAGGATTAGGATCATTTTACTCACTGTAGTGTTCCAGTGTAACTTTTTGTTTTGAGGGCCTTGTAATCCTCAAGAATCTTCTCCACCCATTTCCCCTGGTCACATTGTCTTTGTTTAGTTTGGCTGTTTGAAAATTTATACTTGTGATGCAGAATGGTGAAAAAGAAATGTCACTCTTCTGCTGCATGTACCCTGTTGTTATCCTTAAGGAAGTCAACCTTTTCTGTTCAAAAGACCAGCTAAACGTCATAGATCACATGATGCTGCGATCCTTGTTTCTTAGGAATTGGTATTCTAGTTGCTCGCTTTAAAAGGATGTCTTGAGGCGTTGCCAGCTTTGCTTTTTACTTATTCTCGGATGCTAAACTGAACAATAATCTTGGCATGCTTTTATCTGTCATAGCAATAACATCCTTTACAACTTCCCAAAACCTCAAATCTTGGTATTTACTGCTGAGTAGCATACTCATTTCTTTCTAGTGAAAGTGGTCAAGTCCTGCTTATATGAGTTGTCCTTATAGATTCTTACAGCACAGCAATGTTGAGATATTGCCAGTACTGTAGGGAAATGTATGGGGAAAAACAAAAAGAGAGAAGTGGTGTTGTTTTGCTTTTATTATTTTTTTTCAAGAGAAATCAAAAAGCTTTTTTTTTTTTTAACCTTTGGGTTTGCAGAAGTCCATTTAAATAGAGCACATACTCTGGATCAGTTCCACTTGTCGGTGGCATGAATGTGCATGCGGCTTCCTAATGTTTCTCCTCCTGTTTCCATTTGAGAATTTGTGTATCACAACAAAAAGGGTTGTTTTAACTAGCTTGAGAACGCAATTTAAAAATAGTTATGGTTTTCTGGGTGTGTGACTTGGCTAATCTTTCTCAACCTTTTTTTTTAAATGGGAGAAACTTAATGGAAAGCGTTAAATCTGCAAAGCTTGAGGTGTATGAACATTAAAAGAGGGCTTACCTCACAAATATTCACTGGCCAAACCCATGAGATGTATAAATTGGTTAGTTCAAAATTGGAAGGTTTTCCTTGTGACTACAAATCCTTACTTTATTATAAAGTATTTCCATGCACGTGTCTTGGGGTTTCTTTCCAAGTGCTAATACAGAGTAGAATTAATGAACTTAATAAAAATCTATACACAGCTGTTAATCCATCATTTTCAGCTTTTATGTTCAGTTTTTTACTCCTATCTGTGCTACTCTTGTACGAAATGAAGACCTGCATTATGAAGATGCAGGTCTGTTTTGCTGGTTTTTAGGGTTTCTACCTGTTAAGCTGCTCACATATGACACATTGTGATTTTTATTTTTTAATGAATCACACGTACTATTTGGGCTACTGATGTTGTGATGTGTATGTGAAGAGTAATGCTGAGTTTTTACGATGTGATATTGTTTCAAATGTAAGGTACTGCTTTTACACTAATGTGTAAATACAACCTAGAGCATCAGTCTGTCTTCTCTGAGCTATGCCTTTCTGTAAAAGGTAAAATGTTTTACTCTTACTTAATACTTTCTCAAATTCTGTAAAATAATTTCTTTTCAAGATAAACCCAAATTGCCTGAAAACTACACAGATGAAACCTGGCAAAAACTGAAAGAGGCTGTAGAAGCTATCCAGAACAGCACTTCAATTAAATACAATTTAGAGGAGCTCTATCAGGTAAGCGCTTTAAGTGCAAGCGGTGGGATGGGGTGTTGGTGACTTGTGTTTTTCATTTAAAGCAATTTTGAGACGATGTTAGGAATATATTTTGTGTTATATTCTCACTTGAAATTTTTTCATAGAACAGTTTCTTGAATCTGAAATTGATCAATACAAATCTCAGGAGACTTAACTTTGAACAAAGTATTTTTACTTGCCACAACATAATCCAAGGTGCGGTATCCCTTGCAACAGTTGACAAGAAATAAGTCAAGGAGCTGTATTCCCTTTACTGTTTGAGGGCTTATGGTGTGTAGATGCTAAAGGAGAAATGTTAGGTAAGAAAAAGATATAATCCTTTGTCTCAAGACTGTATCTGTGATTGAGGGTTATAACTAATTCATTTAAACACTGAAACTTTTCATTTGCCTCTTAAAAAGTAAATAGAATACCATTGTATTATTTTGATTTGATTGCAGTTGCTTATCATTGAGCATTATGTCTTAATTGAGAATTAAAATTCATTTAATTCCAGCAACATCTTTGATTGCTTTGCCCTAAACATTTTAGGAAGTGATCACATGCAAACTGCATTTCCTAACGTGTTTTTCTGTAAACTCAACTTCTGCTTTTTCAGCTTTCTCTTCACCTGCCCCATATTAACATCCTTGTGGTTTTAATGGCATAGTAGCCATGCTGCTCTAGCTGGGTATAAGGAAGCACTCTAATTACTCCTAAAGTTTTTATTACCTCGTTGGTTGGTTTCTCTGTGTGTATATGTAAATCCTTCTCTCTGTCTGTTTTTAGTGTATCTTCTTCCCCATTCCCTCCCCTTTTCAAAAAAGAAAAAAAAGTCCCATTTGCTTATGCTTAATTTCTGTGAAAAGTTAGGGAGAAAAGTTTTGTTTGCACAAGGTTTGGGGTCAGATTTAGGGAAAGATAAATTTCCATTCCTTGTAGAACCTGTAACCTCACTGATCGAGTTCCTTGATCCAGTGCGTTTTTGAGGTTACAATTCTTTATAATGTTCAGTTAATTTAAAAATAGCTTTTTCTAACAGTTGGTCAAGATGATATATGCTATTGTGAAAGTAACTACAGTATTGTTAATTCTGCAAAACCTGGTGAAACTAATAAATTACAATACACTATATTGGCTGGTATTTTAAATAACTCACTAAACAGCAGAGCAAATAACAGTTAACGAAGTTCTTGAGGATGTTCAAGATTGTTTAAAGATACAAAGTTGTATTGAAAACCTTGCCTCTGCTACAAAATTACCACTGAAATTTCTGTTCAGTTTTACCGCAGCCTTGCTTTTTAGTGGTGTTTATGCTCAGAAAACAAAAGGGTAAGAGTTTTCTTCTAAATCTGTGTTAACATTATAATAATGTAGCTAGGTTTTAAAAGAACAGAGTGCAATCTAGTATGAAATCTTTGAAATCTTTGTATTCTTTTTATAAATCTAATAATGTCTTCATTTAAAAATAAGAATAGCAAACAGTGTTTTTAAACACTTACTTAACCAATGTCATTTCTGAACAGCTGTTTGGTAAATGGATCTGGTTCCAAATATGCCTTGGCAGACACCATTATCCAAGCACAGAAGGGAATTGCAAAATAACCTGCAAAAGTTCTTGCTGCACACCTCAAAATAACATAATTGATAATTGAGTTAAATTTGAATTTGGTTTAACTGTTGTCTGTGTTGAAAAACCTTGCTGAATAAACATTTTGAGGCTTTATTTCTTTGTGGGCCATAACTTTATTACTTATGTTGTTCCTCACCCACTCCAGCGAGAAAAACAATACACATCTGTGAGCAGCTGAAGTGCTACAGAATTGACAGCTTCTTTATCAAAACAAGTTTCCTTCTTGTAGTACCAGGAAGAAGTCATCTAGGTCTTTGGTACTAGATCCATTGTTAATTTTCTTTTTTTAATCAGTCACAGATTTAAGCACTTCTGGGAAGTTCATCAGAGCCCTTTCCAGTGTTTCTCTAACAGAGACACAGGCGTGGATGCTGCAATTAAAAATAAAATGTGTTACACAAAGGAAGTACAACACTTTGCTTTTAGGTGTTCTGACCATCCTTAGGACACCGACGCCCTGGCCAAAAGTTATATTCCACTAATTCTGAACAAAGCAGTTTTTTGAACTGTAGCTCCTAAAGTTACCAGGACTTTTCTCTATATAATACAACTATTGTTTTGTAGCACCAGTAGTTAAATTTGGTGCACATAACATTGCAATACTGTTTTGCTCCACAGAGCAAATCTTAAAGTTTTGTTTGTGTCCTTGGAAAGCTTGCCCTCTTAAAAATCAATATAATGATGCCAGTAAGTTGAGCAGAATGAACAAACTAAAACATCTTCACAGTAGTTTTCAATGAGGATGCAGAAGCTTTGTACCTGTTGTTCAAGCACTCAGATTCTAGCACCTACTTGGTGTTTAACATCTCTGAGTTTCTGATACACAGGTGCAAAAGCACAGCTTTACGTGAGCACTATATTAAAAATAAGTGTAAACTGACATATGTGTGTTTTTCCATCTATGGCACAAAGCCGAATTTCTCTAAGGATTTGTAGCAGCCTGGTTAAATAGCACTTGTGTTGATAGCAGCAGTTCTGCAAATGTTCATTTGAGATGGGGGAGCTGACCAGTAGTTTTTGCTGGTGACATACAGCTAAATGGCTGCTGGTGTGTCAGGCTGCTAGTTAGAAGTGAGGCTACGTGCGATCATGCAGGTAACTAACAAGTCAACAGCATTTGTCTTTCCAGTTATGTTTCTTCTCCAAAATAAGTGGGAGAAGTCTGTTTATTGCACTTACTAGAGGTCTAATCAGCCTCTCTAAACTTGGTGTTCAAAGAACCATGAAGTAAATTTTCCTCCTATTGCATATTTGTATTTGTTTGGGTTTTCTTAAGTGTTAAGGCTGGGAGTTGAATTTTACTGCAATTTCCATCTATTAAGATCTCTATACTTTCATGTCTGTGTATGGTGACAATCAATTTCTGGCTTTCCTAATCGTGATTCAGATGTCACATGCCTGGTTTGTATTTGTGTAGGTCAGTGTTCAGAGATGCTGCTTTAGCATTAATTGGTGTACTCACTCTCTTGCTGTACCTGTCTTTTTACGACAATAAGCTTATGCAGGTTTAGTTTTCTCTTTTGGTTGTGTTGGCTGGGGTTTTGTTTTGATTCAAACTCTGTCATAGAGCCCACATTACCTGTAGTGCACTTGCAAGCAAGCCGGTGCTTCCACCCCATGAACGATGACTGGTTTAGCTGTTTTGGTTACTGCTGTGCTTGCAGTGGTGGCTGTTAACTGTGAGAAGCTAATGGCTTCTATGTGCACTGTCAGGAAGTATTTGGGGATGCGGGGGACTTCTTTGTAATGGAATAGGGATGCACTGTACACATCTGAACTGTTTTGACTGCCTGGCTGCCCACGGTTGCTGGGTAGCAAACTTGATTTTCCAATACTTTGTTCCTATGAGTTGGTTGTACTGGCAACTAAAGCACTTTCCATTAAGAAAACAAATAAGATCAGGAAGCATTGGTTAAAAGCAGTACATATTTTTCCTCTCTTGCTTCTACAGATGTTTTCCAGAATATACACGTGTTGTGACTTTGTCTCTCAAGGAGTTAGAATTGCTCGGTTTCTTGCAAATCTGGGCAATAGGCGTACATTTTGGAAAAGTCTTCATTGTGCTTGTGGACTATAGAATGCGTGTTTCCGTGATCAGTCTCCTAAGACAAGTCCTCATTAAACTTCTCTCTTCTTGCTATGAAGCACAGGCACAAATCTTGTAGTACTTGATTGTGATCTAGAAAGCTTGCAGCTCTAAACACCTGGAATGTAGTTACACTACCAAAAATTGTTCAGGATTCAAACAAAATACAGCCAAGGGGTAAATGGACGCACACTCTTAATTTTGTGGGTAAGGGGAATTTTAATCAAGGAAAGGACAAGCAGTATTGTTTTTTTAACCAATATTGGTGTGACTTGCAGAGCACGGCAGCTGATAAAATGAGGACCTTAGTGTCTGCTTTGAAGCATGAAACCCAGCAAGCTGTTGGTACTAAACCGTCATCCTTGTTCTTTGTGTTCCTTATTAGTTATCGATACTCCAACTGAAATTAATAAGTCCTCATGTTCTGAGCTGTTCAGGGCATGGCTCTCATATTGCTGTTACAGTGTCATGTCTCTTTTTTGCATGCAGCTGTTAAGTGTTACAATTAAAAGCTGGTAACTTTTGAATGAGAAGCAGAAGAATTCTATGTCTCTCTTTGCTTGTAAAACCATGTCAGACTATAATCAGACTGCTTAGTGTCTGTTTCTCTTTACTTCAGGCTGTTGAAAACCTCTGCTCCTACAAGATTTCTGCAAACTTGTACAAGCAGTTGAGACAGATTTGTGAAGACCATATTAAAGCACAAATTCACCAATTCAGAGAATATCCTTTTTATTAAGCTGTTGACAAGCCAGAATGTTTTTACCTGCCAGTGTGTGGCAATGGATGTCTTTCACTAGTTTGTGACAGTAGGCCATGGCGATTTGAATTCCTTTTTTTTGCATAATTGTCTCTGTTTCCGTTTTTTTGGGACCTCACAAAGAACACTGCTAGTTCCTTTATCTGTAATCATGTGATAACTTCGTGAGAAAATGTTCTTGGTATTTATGACACGTTTTGACATCTTAGAGAAGCTCATAATATAAGGCTTAAAAATGGCTGTGGTGACTGCATCACGTACCAAACCTGCCATGCTTGGGTAAACAGAAAAAATTTGGAACTAGTTCCTTTTTTTCTGTTTGGAAAAATGCTAGTGGTCTGGAAATGTACAATGGTACCAGTTCTGAGGATCAAAATGGTGGATCTAGAAAAGTTTTGAGTTGCATCAGAATGAGATCTTGTAAAGTGGATGTTAATTATTACCAGAATTACCCTGTGAACTGAGTACAAGTCAAAATTTGCAAACAAAGTTTTTCTCTTAACATGAGCTGAAATAACAGAATCTATGTAGTGGCAGACTGTTAGACATATTGTGAATTGTTGGGTTTTGAGGTTTGCTTGTTTCCCATGCAAGCCGCTGCCAGGATGGATCATTGGACAAAGCATTCAGAAGTGTATTTCCTTTTTTTTAAATAGTTCATTGTTTTGGTTTGTTGTTATTAAGAACACTTTGTTTACACCAGGACCCTCATTAAAAGTAAACAAGTTGGAAGAAATTAAGTGGTCCTGTTTGGGAGTAGGTGAGTTTGTTGTGCTGTATGTTAAGTGTCTTTTAAATAAAACAAAATGCTGGTTCATTTCGCTACTAATGCTGCCTGTTAATCATAATTTTCTTAATGATTTCTTCATGGATTCGTTGGATAGTGTTCTTTTTCTAAAGAAAATAGACAAATGCTGGCAAGATCACTGCAGACAAATGGTAAGTATTTTTTTTTCCTTTTAAAGAAAAGCAGTTCACTAGTCCAGCTGATACTTTACTTAATTCTGTTCCTTTACAAACACACTGTGCTTCTGAAATGTTGCCTTAAATTTAATAAGGCTTCTTTGTGAAATATATCTGTATTTAATATGTTAGAAATTAATCCTTGAAAATAATGTAGTATATTTTTTTAACACATTGGTCTGGCCTTGGGGCTGGGTGGGGGTACACCACTTCTGAACAGTTGTTTTTATGCAACCTTTTTTTTGTTCATACCTGTTATGAAAGGAGCTATTTTTTTTCCTAGAGAAAAATGCTAAATGTTGACTGATAAGCTCACCAAAATTGGAGGAGTGTTTTAAATAAATAACAAAGCACTGCCTAAAGCCTGTCACGGGGATTTTTTTTTGTTGTTGTTGAGCATAATTTGTTTTGCTCTTCAGATTCAAGAGTAAAATGATTGTGGCTTTTTTTCTTCTTCTCATACCAGATTATGATTAGAAGTATCTTTTTGTTCTTGGATCGAACTTACGTACTTCAGAATTCAATGCTGCCATCTATTTGGTAAGGGCACAAAGGATAAAATTGTGAGGGGACTATTTAAATTATCCCATGGTATCTTATTAGCTGCGTTCTAGTGACCTGTAAATTACATGGTGAATACGTACCTTCTTATTGCAAGGGGAGGTCACATTTTTAATAAACTTACCATGAATTGTGGGATTCTTCTAGAACTGTGATAGCAAATCTTAGCTAAATATATATCAGCCTCCACTTACACAGTAAAAGGAGAGGACATGCTCAACAACTGAAGTGCCAGGGTTTGGGTTGTCTAGTTATTGCCTTTAGTAATGTAAAAGTAACGTGCGTAGTATTTGAAGTTCTTTGAACGTTTTTGAAAGGGAAAAATTACCTAAAAATAAGAGCAGGTGGTTTTCTTACAAACACAACCCCTCCCTCCCCAGCCTGATTTTAGTAATTAGCAAATGCCCTACAGTGCCTTTGCCGTACAACATTTGGCTCTTCACTGGGTGCTAAGCTATCTGGATTACTTTGCCACAGAGATCCTTCTCTTTCAAATAACTGAGATTTTCTGAGGTCTGCCTTGTCACTTAGATTAGTAAGTGATGGACTAAAAGGAATATTGTACAACAGTTTAAACTTGAAATTGGCGCCCAGAATGGCATTCTCCTTTCCTAGTTGAAAGCTATTGTTTATTTAGTTTTAATTATCCTGTCAAGTGAAAAGTACTGCAAAAGTTAGGGGGTTATTTAGAAAAAAAGTGTTGGTCTTTAAAATCTGTAACTTAAAGTTGGTGCTTTGTTATGGGTTATTTTAGTATGTATGTGTTTGTTCATCGTGAGTTATTTGGGGACAAAGGAGTGAGGAATTCAGAGAATGCAAGTAATTTATTTGGCTCTGTTTGATCCAGATCAAATTTTATTAATATATGGGGCTTACTCTTATGCAATATGTTAAAAAGCTTTTATTTTTCTTTTTAGGGATATGGGGCTAGAATTGTTCAGAACCCATATAATAAGTGATCAGAAGGTTCAGAACAAAACTATTGATGGCATTCTTCTACTGATTGAGAGGGAAAGAAATGGTGAGGCTATTGATAGGAGCTTATTGCGAAGCCTTTTAAGCATGCTTTCTGACTTGCAGGTGAGTAAGCTCATTTCAGCTTTCAACCAATAAACCAGCTTATTCTTATTTAGTGCTCTCTAAGCTTTACCCTGAATTGTTGTTGTTATTTCCCTAGATTTATCAAGATTCTTTCGAACATAGATTCTTGGAAGAGACTAACCGCTTGTATGCAGCAGAGGGCCAGAGGCTTATGCAGGAAAGAGAGGTGTTTTGAATTTTCAATTATTTTCTTATGCCTAATGATGGAACACTTATCAAGGAGAGGAACTATTCTATTGCATTAAATAGTGTACTGGGCAATAATGTGCCTTGTATGTTTTATAGTACTCTGAGAAAGCAAATTCAAATGAGGATTCCTTCATTCACAGTGTAATGATTTGTGCTTTAAACTGGAGTTGCTGTAGTTGTAAACCAGCATTGTCATTTTTTTTCTCTTTTGATTATTAAAACATGAAAAGCTACTCTGGTATTTTCAGGTTCCAGAATATCTTCACCATGTCAACAAGCGCTTGGAAGAAGAAGCAGACAGGATAATCACTTACTTAGATCAGAGTACACAGTAAGTGTAATCTCTCTTTGCTTTGTATCTTTAGTGGTTTGGCTCTTTTGTTGAGAGCCATCTAATAGCTACAGTTTATTTTAGTTATTAAACAATCATCAAATGCTTCTCGTTTCCCAAAATTCCTTGGTTGTGATGAAGTACTGTCTTGGTTTACACAGCTGATAGCCTTTTTTTGTAAGTCACTACTTTGACATAAACATTGTTGGGCATCTCTGTTTAGAAATACAGGCTGCCACTTTCCATCCAAACATCTTCCTGAAATGCAATTAATCAGCTGTCATACTACCTGGGAAAAAAATAGAACCAAGGATAGAGAATTCTCAAGTAAAAGACTCCTAATGTTTACATAAGAATATTTACATATTCTTAATGGGATGTGGAAAATTGACTAATTTTACTCTTCAGTCTTTTCTACTTAGAGTCAGGATTTCCACAAAATCTGGTCAAAAAAAGGAGGAAAAAAGGACAAATGTGTATACTCATTTTACATCTTTGGCCACAGATAGTTAGAGCACTCCCAGTGCTGATTGTAGTTAGT
This sequence comes from Anas acuta, assembly GCF_963932015.1. NCBI lineage: Eukaryota > Metazoa > Chordata > Aves > Anseriformes > Anatidae > Anas > Anas acuta. The sequence goes on from NC_088991.1 coordinate 2,513,648, forward strand.
GTAATCTCAAAATAATTAAAACTATCAATACTGGAAAAAGGAAAAGTAATTCTAAACATTTTTTCTATAGGAAGCCACTAATTGCAACTGTAGAAAAGCAACTTCTAGGTGAACATTTAACAGCCATTCTTCAGAAAGGTAATCTTCCTTCTTTATAGAAATGTTTCTAATTACTGCTTTGGGGCTTTCAATTCCTCTGCTGAAAAAGGAAGTGACAGATTCAGGTGCTGGGGGATGACACAAGCTACATCATTCTTTAATGCCCTTTGCTACTCAGTTCATGAAATAGCACAGACCATTTTGCGAGAGGGCAAGTACCATTCTCCTTGTCAGAGGTAAGGAGCCACAGTGGTGTTTTCAGATACATAACAAAGCAAAATGAAAACTAGAATAGGGGACTCTTCTGTTCCACGTGATGAGTAGCATTTTGAAGACCTTAGAGGTAAGGGAAAAAGCCTTTGAATTCTGGCTGCACCAGAAAAGATAAACACTGTTTGCTTGCTGTTTGTAAAATAAAGCTGGCTTTTTTATTTAAAAATAAAAAGTGAAATTTGAGCAGTGATGTACACTAACCTCAGCTCTTCAACAGTCTCTGTGGAGTTAGTGACCATTTGTTACTCTGAGGGATAGTCTGGAGATAAATATGGGTGTAGCAAAAGTTGGATAATCAAATGATCAAATTATCTGTTTCATCCACAATCTGGCTAGTATGTGAGCATTGTCCTGCACATCTGGAACAGACTGTTTATTGAGAGGAGGTTTGCGATATTTACCCATCTACTTTTTAGAACCTTGCTCTAGAGTGTCAGGCCTTCTGCCAGGAAGTTTTTTTGTTTGTTTGTTTGTTTTAAAAAAAAAAAAAAAAGGAAGGTGAAGATATTTCTTGAAGTTGCTTGCCTTCAAACATCTGTAAAATGCATTTTTTTCAGCTGGATTGAGACTTAGAGCTCTGTATTGCCAAGGGGCCTTTGCTTCTGATCAGTAGAGCATAGACCTCTCAGAATTTTAGGGCAGAGTAGAGCAGAAGTAAGCAAAGGTGTTGTGATTAATATGTTATGTAAAGTAGCCTAAGAACCAGTCCAGATAGCTCTTTTACATTTCACTGGATTTCTGTTAAATGGGAGTAGCTTTCCAATTTAAAAAAAAAAAAAGGGAAAAAAAAAAAAACACAACCTAACAGATCGATAAGAAATGCTTGTATTGAAGAGGTCCCTTACTGTAGTAATATGCTGTGCTCTCTGGGGATCACTGTTTTCAATTTTTATTGAAATTCTCTCATTTGCAGGTTTAAACCACCTTCTTGATGAAAATCGAATTCAAGACCTGTCTCTTCTGTATCAGTTATTTAGTCGTGTGAGAGGTGGAGTGCAAGTTCTCTTACAACACTGGATTGAGTACATAAAGGTACCATTTCTAGAATTATGGTGTTGATGGGGTTTTATAAACAGATATTTGTCATCTCTAAAAACTATTGCATGTTTGTAAGAAATAATATTTGCTTATAAGCATCTAATGAACAGCCTTTGAAACTCTACTGGGAAAAGTACAGTAACTGTTCAGGTCTTCTTGAAGAATATAGTAAATTGTTCAACTGTATTATTGAATTTCAAATAAACTTGGATTTACCTTGTTTATAGGCAGTTGTGGGAGACAAGTATATTTTTTCCAATATGTGTTTTGATAATGCCAAAACGTTTCTATCATCTCCCTTCTGAAATTTCTTGTCAGAAAAAAGTTCTAAATTTTGTTTATCTTTTGATAGTTTGGTTTTGAATCAACGTATGGTCTGAGAATGTTGATATATAATTCCTTTATAATGCTGTTACTTCTATTGTGTTAGTGGAACTAATAGGAATATCAAAACCAAAGCATTACAAAGATAACTTAAGTTTTAAAAGTGTTTTCATTTGAATTCATTGTTCAGACTAATTGAAAGACGTGTTTTATTTTTCAGGCATTTGGTAGCACAATAGTAATTAATCCAGAAAAAGACAAAACCATGGTCCAAGAACTGCTTGATTTTAAAGATAAAGTTGACCATATTATTGATGTTTGCTTTCTCAAGAATGAGAAGTTTGTAAATGCCATGAAAGAAGCCTTTGAAACATTCATTAATAAAAGACCAAATAAGCCAGCTGAACTCATAGGTATTTTCATTTGGTCTCTTCCTATGTGAGAATTTGGGGGGGGGGGGGGGCGGGAAATGAGGGGGTGCTGATGCAGCTTAAACAGATCTGGTGTGATACGGAATTGTGTGCTGAGATACGACATCTTCAAATTGTGGTATCCCCTGTGCCTTATTATGCAGTTGATTTAAACAATTTAGATTTTAACAATAAAAAGATTTTAACAATATGGATTTAAAAACAAGTAAATTTTTGTTTCCATTGTGATACTAGGTATATGATAAACTTGTTATCCCTTAACATTCTTTTAGCTAAATATGTAGATTCAAAGCTCCGTGCAGGCAACAAAGAAGCTACTGATGAAGAACTTGAAAAAATGCTGGATAAAATTATGATCATATTTAGATTCATATATGGTAAGTGATGTTTTTGTGTGTGGATACAGTTGTTTAATCAGCAACATAAAAATACTTTGAATTCATTTTTGCAATCTTTCTACATTTTTAAGCATTCATTCTCTCATGCAGTTTGCTGGTGCAGTGCTGTTTAACTAGTATTTGTTAAAATGCCTGTAATGGGACCTGCCTCCAACTCTGCTTAAATCTTAACATGAAGGTCCTTGCTAGCCTTATTAAATTTTGAATTGGGCCCCATAATATCAGTAATGTTTAAAGCTCATAATGGCTTGTGATCACTGTCAAATCTAATCTCTTACAGGAAAAGATGTGTTTGAGGCCTTTTATAAAAAAGATCTAGCGAAGAGGCTATTAGTTGGGAAGAGTGCATCAGTCGATGCTGAAAAATCTATGCTTTCCAAACTCAAACATGGTAAATATCTTTCTTTTCCATCTTCCTTTTGAAAACTCTAATTTTAATGAGACCTTCCGGAAGTGCTGTTCGTATTTCATGCCTTACGTGAGGCCAAAAATCTTTGCATGCAATTCTTGAATGACTGGTGTTTTGGGGGGAGAATCGTTTGCTTTTATTTGAGTAACTATAGCAGAAATAGCCAAAACCCAGCAGTTTAAAGTTCACTGTACCTCGTGGCCTGTGGGATAGAGTTGGTGTTCCTTGCAGAATAAGTCAGTGATGTGTTCAGAGAACTTGAGGGTGACTCTTCCTCTTGCAATTTACTCTGTATTAGGTCTGGACCATGAAGCTGCCAGCTAGCAGTTTTGTAGTCTGGTCTTCATTGCTTCATAGTACAGCTCCTTTGGGTGGTAGGATAAGATTTTTAGAGCTCAGTGTTGTTCCACCATCGAGAGAGGGTTTGGCAGGCAGCTCATTAAGATTAAGATCAAAGTCTGAGTGACAAGCTGCCTGTGGATTCCTAGGAAGAATAGTCATGTCCGCATGGGGGAAAAAAATAGGTTGCAAAATAGCTGCCACATTAAGAACACTTTTCCCTTTTCATTTATAACCTTACTATGTTTCATAATTAAGTGCAGGTCTTTATTTGCTGAACGTTTACTGAAATAGGTGGTCTTGCTTCAGAGTGCTTTCTAATACTTACAATAAATACTTTTTGCTGTTGATCTCTTTTTAAAGAATGAAATTTTCTTTTTTATAGAATGTGGAGCTGCTTTCACGAGCAAACTTGAAGGAATGTTTAAAGATATGGAGCTTTCAAAAGACATAATGATACAATTTAAACAGGTAATGCTGGAAAGCCTGCCATGGCTCCTTCACTTACTTGGTTTGTGAATGAGTTATTTTCAAAAAGGCTAATAAGAGAGTGCAGGATGTCTTTAGTAAACATTTATAATTGTAATTTATTTAAACTCCTTTTGAATTATTATGGTTGTCTGTAATGTTCTTTCACTACAGAGAAAAGGGCTTTGTTAGTGATCCCTTTCAAAGGGAATGGGCAAAAGTCCCCACTGAAAATCAGTGAGAGTTGTTTTCTTAAATTGTTTCTCTATTTTAGAAAAAAATGCTGCATTTATTAGTTGTTTTCCTGGAAACAGAGGATTTAAACAAAAAATAAAAAAGAAAACAATAAAAGGAGAATTGTAAACTTCTAAAACATTTCAACAGCAGTTAGTAGCTCTGTATTCTGATGGGACTGGCTCATAAGTTTAGTCATTTAGGCAAGTAACTATGCTTCTCAGACAATGGTTTTGGACATCAATTGCAGCAGTCCTGTAACTTTTTGACTACAGGTGAAGTGCAGCTTAATTTCTTCAATTGATGTATCTTACATGAATTGTGATGTGAAGATGTATGTAGTTATAAGTACATCCAGTTATAGAATATAACTATGTACATCTTCACATCAGCTTCCCAAAGCACTTCTTTTGCTTTTTTCTTCCTGAAAAACACCTTTTAAAACGTCTGAAAGTGGTTTTTCTTATCCTAATTTTTCTTGTATGTAGCTCACATTTTACATAACAAAGGCATCACAAGGTTACTTGCATTCTGTGCTCTAATGTCTGCTCCAGGTAGCTTTTCACTTCTACCTGAAATGTGTTTAATAAACACTCATGTATTTCAATTTTTCTTTCTGCAGTATATGCAAAATCAGAATGTACCTGGCAACATTGAACTAACAGTGAATATCTTGACTATGGGTTATTGGCCAACTTATGTGCCTATGGAGGTCCACCTGCCCCCAGAGGTAATGAATAGAGAGTCATGTTATACCAAATAGCAGCCTAACAGTAATGCATCTTGATATCAACTGCAACTTGGTTTTATCATCAACTGCTACGTAGTTTGATTGTGGAGTACAGAGGGATGCTTTTAAAGTAGAAATTGTGTATTAGTATGTGCTTTTTTCGTTTTTCTTCCATTTTTAGATGGTAAAACTGCAGGAGATTTTCAAGACCTTTTATTTAGGAAAACACAGTGGTAGGAAACTTCAGTGGCAATCAACACTAGGTCATTGTGTACTAAAAGCTGAATTTAAAGAGGTGAGTCTCGTAGTTTCTCTTATTTGTGTTTGACAGTTCCAAAATGTCAGTTTTAGAGAGCTTCTATTTCCCTTCAGTATTTCTTCATGGTCATGAATATATTTCAAGACAATTTATCTTGGAATCCAGGAATGTTACTAGTTGTATTTTTCGTAACAATGTTAATGATAAAACAGGAAATATCAAACTTATTGCAAAGATCCTATGGTTATTGCAAAGATCCTATGGTTGCTGATGCTGGGTTTTTAACTAATGCATGTGTTACACTTTAGATTAGAGGTCTTTCTAACCATGATTCTAAGCACTTAATGGATTTGAATTTGTCTCAAGTAGATGTATACCTTAGCAAATTTGGTATTTGGTAGTCTAACCTTCTAACCTCTAGTTTATTCTGCATTTCACAGTAAAAACAAAAGGCGACCAGTAGTTTTTGTTCTTTTATTCATTAGGGAATATAAAGGAGCAACTGCATCCTTTAAGTGAAATAAATGATATAGAATTGACATAGAACAGTGACTTGATTGTTTTTTCTCGACCAAAAAAACACCCTACTGATGTCTGTTGTTTTCCCTGTGACAGGGCAAAAAAGAACTTCAGGTCTCCTTGTTCCAGACACTTGTGCTGCTCATGTTTAATGAAGGAGAGGAGTTCAGTTTAGAGGAGATAAAGCAAGCCACTGGGATAGGTTGGTGTTGAAAACAACTGAGTACTTCCAAGTGTTCTTGACTAAAAATACTAAACAACTTGTTTCTGCTATAGAGGATGGAGAGCTGAGAAGGACACTTCAGTCTCTGGCTTGTGGCAAAGCCAGAGTACTGACTAAAAGCCCCAAAGGAAAAGATGTGGAAGACGGTGATAAATTCACATGCAATGATGATTTCAGACATAAGCTCTTCAGGATAAAAATCAACCAAATTCAGATGAAAGAAACGGTATTCTTGTTGTTGTTAGTTCTTGTTTTGTTTTTAATGCTCTGAGGTTTTGATTCTTGGTTAGATACCTTGTTGCCTGCCCACTTACAAGTTTTTTTCCCTCTCAGTTGTAATGTACACGCTGGTATCTGTGTGAAACATGCATGTATATTTTAGATGTTAGCACAAACATAACAATGAGGATTTAAGTGTGAGCTTCCAGACTAACTTATATACCAATGATGCTCTATAAATGAGGTTGATTAGCAAAAGTTCCAATTAGTAACTGTTCTTTTTCACCCTTAATCATTCTCTAGGGCTTTACTGATTTGTGAACATAGAAACTAATTCAGTGAATTTACCATCCCTTGTGCAAGTTCTTCTTAAGAGCAGAGTTTTGTCTTTAAAGTATTTATGTCAAATATATGACAGTAAACCTTTGAGTGTCATAAACTAAGAATTGTGCTAGATATGAAGATGAATTAATTCAACAGTTCCAGTATTCTCTTTAAAACTCTTTTAAATGGGTTCATCAGGTAGAGGAACAAGCAAGCACTACAGAGAGAGTATTCCAGGACCGGCAATACCAGATTGACGCTGCAATTGTACGAATCATGAAGATGCGCAAAACGTTGAGTCATAACTTGCTTGTGTCAGAGGTCTACAACCAGCTTAAATTCCCAGTAAAGGTGTAGTACTGATTTTTTTCTTCTAAAAATGTGTTACTACCTGTTATGTTCCCTGGCCTGTCCTCAGTTAAACAGTGTTTCTCTAAAACGTGCCTTTTTTTAACTGTTAGGAGAGACAAATACTGAATTTCAGAAATTTCTTAAAGTGCCAGTTGCATTCATTTATCTGAATATTGCCTCTGGCTTCTGGTAAGTTGATAAAACATATTAAAAATGGTTCTCAGAACTGTGAGTTTACTGGTACTAATTGGAAGCTAAGCTGTCTTTGTTTACACACGGATGTTCATGCATTGCTTGTGTCTTCTGGCAATGCAGTTCTGGGATGAGAGAAAAATGGTTCAGATATGCAGAAGTGTTCTTGATTCTTAACTTTATTTGGTTGATAACATTTAATAAATTAGTAGCCAATAAATGTACAATGTTTTTTCTAGACAGATTATATTAGTTGATATATACAAGTATCTGTGGAATGAAAATTAGGTATTGGTGAATGTCTCAAAACTAAAGCAGCCCACAGTTGCAAAATATGAATGATAGCTTATTGTGTACAAATGCCAAATGGATTTTCAAATAGACAGTGATGTATCTGTTTGAGTTTGAATATACAGTGCATTCTATCAATGGGAATTTAAAATTAAAGTTATTGCCATATTACTCTGTTAACATGTTAAGCTACTGCAGGCCTGTAAGTTTTACATAAACTGTAGCTGAGCTTGCTTTTCCTCACTCTTCTGTCTTGAGACGTTTTATATAAGTTCTTCACTGAACAAAGTCATAGGGCACCCAAACTCTTGCAAAACTTATTTGCATCAAAATAAAATGAAACTTACGCCATCTAGATAAAAGTCACAAATAAAACTGCTTTGGTATGAAATGTATGAATTGCAGTTGTTCATAGTAGCGTTCAGTTTAAATAGCAGTAGATATCTTTCCCTGCTGTAAAAAGACTATGCTTAGCTGCAAGTAACAAGCTAATTCTGTAACTTTCTCTTCAGTCAATTATACACCGAAAATTTAAGGATCTTTAATGCTCTAAGGGATTTAAGTGATGTTTCCTTAGTCATCTTGAACAGTATGAATATTTGTCTTAAATAGAAAGAATTAGAGAAACACTGACCACAAAATCATAATGCTGACATCTGCTTTATTTTACAGCCTGCTGACCTTAAGAAGAGAATAGAATCCTTAATTGACAGGGACTACATGGAAAGAGATAAAGAAAACCCAAATCAATACAACTATATTGCATAAACATATGTTGGCCTTTGTTTTACTGCACACTTGGTGTCATACGCAATTGCCAGTGGATAAACTAGCCTGTTGATCCCATTAATTGACTTTTTATACTACCGATGACTGAATGAAAACAGTGTAATGGAGAAGTATAGTAGAGTGGACGACTTCTTTCAGTGGTTAACATGCCCATTTAAAGAGTACTATTTACATTTTAAGAAGAATGCTGTTGAACTCTTTGCATGTTATTTAGTAAGATGTGCAGAAAGCTACAAGAAGGTATCTGGTCTTCATAATTCCATTTGTCTCTGGGTCTGAAGAGGAGTCCCTTGATAAGACAGATGTCTGTCACACCTTTAAATGGAAAAAGAAGGTTAGTTAATGTAAGAAAATAGCCTTTAAAATGCTTAAACTGCATGCAAACTTTTTATTTACTGTACAGAATGCATTTCAGTTAACAACATACCATTGATCTGGTTGATACCCACACCTGGATTTCCCTCGAGGGAGGGGAAATAGGGAATAAGCCAACCTATGCTTATTGCTGATCTAGTGGAATATATTCTTGGTTGCAATTAAGATAAAAATGATACCAATATAAAATGATGTATAAAGTTTGCAGTGTGGGCATATATATTATATATACAAATACCATTCTTAAATAACCGCTACAACAAAACAAGTTCAGGTTTATATTTAAATGGCTTGCCTGTAAGACTTGGTGTTCACCTTCGGGAATTTTAAGCATAAAACAGCCATAATGGAAACAAAAGTGACAGTTTTTACTAGTCATGAGTAGGAGGCCTTCACCTCTTGGCAGCAATACTCTACAAAAGAGAATCTATTTAAAGGTATTTATGAAAAGCCACACTGTTCTTGTGGTACAGCTGTAAGAACAAAAGTTACAAACTAATTTTAATGTGTTTTGCTTTGCAACATTCTGAACTTGAACAAACCTCAAGGTTTAGACAGGGCACTTACAAGACTGCCCTGCTTTGGATTGCTTTAACTTAAAGCTTTAAGAACTCAGCCCTAGATGTGGCAGGCCTCCTAGAAACCAGAAGCCTACCTCTCACATAGAAAGATAGTTAAGTATTGTTACGAGGCATCTAAAACATGTTCATAGATGACCAGAAAGCATTCTTTGCATCTTGATAAGACATGGGAGAATTAAGTCACTTGAATGTAGAGCTTTTCTCAACAGAATGCATTTTTATTGCTATAGCAGTATATGCCAGGAATACATGGGGAAAAAAAAAGTGTCAGCAGAAAAGGTAACTCATCCACATAACAGTTCTTCCTTACCCAGCCAAGCTTTAGACCTACAGTCAGCTGTGTTGCAAAGTACAGTGAAAAACCTCATCCTCTTTCAGGCACTGATAGTCCTGGTAAAATACCAGATATTTCTTGAAAGCAAGATGTTACTTTTTTTAGTGACAGTGTAACTTAGCTATCTAGGATCTATAACTTTTTATCACTGTGATACCACATTCAGGGGTGTGTATGTGTGAGAAGAGGGAGTGCGTGCGTGTCTGTTTTGCATCTGACACATCCCATCCTTGCTGCTTTTTTGGTCCATTGTTTAGTTCCATGTTTTCTCCAGCTGTTTTGCTCAAGCTCAAAAAGTATGCAGTCCTCAGTTGACAGATGAAGCAGATGATTGTTTTTTTCTCCTACTAAGTTGTTTGCTGTCACTCTCCACTGTTATACAGCTCCTTATATGATCTGCAGAAAATCTACCTTATCTTCTGACGCTATTGCAGCATAACTTCTGGTAGGCATCCAGGACCACACTTGCCTCTGTAAGAAACGCTAATACAATTATTCGGTAAGCAACTTGAAGATTGCTCCAGCAAACAGAGGCAAATCTTTAAGTATTAGTTCAAATATAACATGCTTTCCTCCCCAGTGGATGTCTAACCCCCCCCCCACACACACACAAAAAAAAAAACAAACACAAAACTTCTGCATTTTCCATTCAGTGTTTCTTTTTCTTGTATGTGTTTTGTATCTTTAGCCAATAAAATATTCCTTTTAAAAAGGTGTTTGGAGAAGGAGCATAAAACTTCTCTCTTTGGGAGGCAGGAGATGATTAAATCAACATTGAACTGGTTCCATTCAATCGGAACCAAATCAAACACCACCACGTTAAAAACATCTGCTCTGGTAAAATCCTCCCTCATCAGACAAGTGCGTTGCATTCAGTCAAACCAACCAGAAAGGTACAAAGGCTTATTTAATTTTTATCCTATCCTTTTCAGTAACTTAAATGCAAAAATTAGTACATAGAAAAATGTCCGTGACTCTCATGAGACTTCCATGATCTGAGGCAGACCCTGAGTGGCAACCTAGTTAAAGCAACCCGAAGAATAGATTTTGAGAATACTGGCTAGGCTGAGCGAAGGGGTGAGAGAGGGGAGGGGAGAAGGCTTCTCATTCTTGGATCTTCATGGCTTTTCCCCAAGAACTTGTTCATCTCTTCTGTTAAGGTCTCACTCATTCCTGATAAATGACAAAGCTGCAGCCAAGATTTCTTGTCCAGACGTATAATTCTACAACTTCTTGCTGGGATCATGTGCCTGCCTATTGAGCCATATATATCTCTATATGAAAAAAAAAAAAAATAGGAGTGGGCTTGGACCACAATTCATCTGGCTATAATGCAGCTTGTCTGTTTGGCCACACATTTTTAATCTTGACTCTTGCATGCAGTTTATAGCACCTTGTTCATAAGAAATTGCAGTTTATTCTTAGAAATATATATTTTAGTTTTTTTAATCTTTATACCCATAAATGGACTATTTTTTGTCTTGGCTGGTTTAAAAAGTGACCATTTTGTTTAAATGCTGTAATTGCAAATGTGTTGTAAACATTGTTTTGTTCTATAGTTTACACAAAGGTGCCAAAGTAAATAGTTAATAAAAAAAAAAAAAAAAAGAAAAACTAGCAAATTAAGTTGCTTTAGCTGTGCTTCATATTTTGGTCTCTGCTCTCAGTCAGACTTTTGTTTTTTCCTAAGCATATCATTTGCCCTAATGTCTTTGTCTTTTTTTTTTTTTAAAGAAACAAAAGTGTATCTAATGAAATGTTCAGATACCACTTTGTTTTTTTAGTGATTTCATACAGTAGGAATAATACTTTCTTTGAAAAGTTACACTAAAATTGTAAGAGTACAGCAGCATTCAAAAATGTAATATACTTTTTGTATAACAGTTCTTCAGAATATGTCTGGAGTGGGGGAAAAAAAAACTAACCCTGTTACTTTTCAGAAGCCTCTTCACTCGGCTACCAGAACTAAAAAAAAAAGTGCTTTTTCACTGCATCAAAAAGTTATAGTTTATGCAGACTTGCAAACAGGGCATGTGTCGTCATTGCATCCTTCGATGCAAAAAGCAGCAAAACCTTTTTAATGTTTCATAACAAGTCTGATATGAGTACAGAGAGTCTTTCTTAAAGTTGGTAAATAATGTAAATACATGTCCTTTCAGAGAGTGAGTCTGTTATCTAGGTATTTTGTGTCATTTAATAAATATTAAACAGTTTTGTGTTGATAAACTTGTGTAAAATGCCTTCTTACTCAAATTTCTGTACGTTGGGCTTACTAATATTTCTGGCTTCTTTAAAATCTTTAGCTTGTGCTTTGATAGCAAAATACCTGTTTGCTATTTAAATATAATAATGAGTAGTTCCGTTTTCATTCAGTCATTAAAATCCCTTGAGTTTTCTAACCCAGAAATGGTACAAAAACACCAAATGTGGTGGTCTGTTGCTAGTAGAGGAGGCTACTCTCCTGGTGTATGTCTGGCCTTAAAGGTGAGAGCACTATTCCTGGTCTCCCAGTGCATTTAGTGATTTTTTTCTAATGGTTCTGGCACAGTCATTGGAGTACAAAGGCCAGGGCTTGTCTAGGTGGTGATGGCTGATTGGGCCAGCTCCTATTTTTTCTTCAGCTATTTGGAATTGTGAGACTGAATCTGAGCAGAATTTGCTGGGAATATCTTCAGCCCAGCCTCTCATAATGCAGGTGCTCTGGGGACTGGTGGGGAGATGCGAGGTGGTTTTGCTTTGGGAGCATTTGAGAGGTGGTTTGAAAGCACAGATAACTACAGAAGTGATGATTCTTCCAAGCAGTTCTCTTGAAGGTCTCCCTGCATGTACTGTAGGGAGGCTGACCTTGCACAGCACTGCCATGATCACAAAACAGTCCTAGTGGGTGGCATTTTAAAATAGATATGGTGTCATTTACTAATGCTGCTCAAGTGACATTTTTTTCTGTTATAGCTTGGAGACATCTAAATGCATGGCATGTTTCTTCCACTAACAATTTCTTCTTAAAAAGAATATTTTCTACTTTCTATGTATTCCACAATCCTATAGAATTTTGTTTTAAAAAAATAATAATCATACAAAGCAGATTAGTAGTTAGAGACTGATGGATCTTCTGTCTATTCCCTCTGAACAAAAGCAGTAAATACTTCTATTACAGTAAACCATAGTGTATTTCATAAAGTAATCTATCCCGATTTTGAATTAAACTGCAAGGAGGAGCAACAGATGGTTGATCTACCTACAATGGAGCAGTTATTTCTTCTGATTAAGTAACTGCTTCCTCGTACAAGGCTGTCTTTCAGATATCTCTTAGATCTTGCCTTGCTGCTGTTTATGGGACATAAGTACACACAAAAGAGGTGTCAAAGGTAACTTTCTAAAATCAAGTACTATGTGGCAGTACCATAAAAAGCTTTTTTTTTTAAGGCTGGTAGCTGATATCCAGCAAATACTACATTTTTAGTGATGACTGTTTAGCTTAACTCCTGAAATCGATCAGATGTTTGTCAGCTTGAAATATCTGTATTTTATAATAGGGACGTCACTAGGTGTTCTGTGTTAAAAGTTAAAATCACTTAGACATTTTATTATGAAAAATTGTCTTCTCTAAACAAGTGTAAGTCTAGAAGCTTTGCTCCATCTAACAATATTTTCAGTAAAAATGAGATTGTAGGAGGCATAGCCTTGGTGCAGCATAGCCACCCTGCCTCTGCAGCAGGGAGAGAGCATGAGAGTATGCTGCACTGAAGAGGATAAGGAATGGATTTCCTTTTTACCATGTGGAAAGGGGAAGTAGTTCTAATACTTACTGATCTGTTGGAGCTGGATTATTACCACTATGTTCACTTCATGCTGCTTTTCCGTACCTCTCAGAGAAAGCCTCACATGCAATCACAATATGCATTCAGCTCACACTTGTGTGGTCTGAAGTTTGAAGTATATCTGATAGCTGTTTTTTGACAATGTTCACAAAAGGGTTACCTTTCTCTAAAACAGCCCTCTGTCTATGGGAAGGAAATGTTCCCCTCAATGCCAGCTGCAGGCTTCCAGCAGCATGGCTCTGTTCGCATCTCTTGAAGGCTGTGTCTGGTGCTGCCTCAGGCCCTGCTCAGCTGGGTGCATCCTGGGAAGGAGGCACAGGCTGGGAACAAAGCTGCAAGGAGTGCCAAGAGCTGCCTGGCCCCAGCACCAGTAGGGCCTGCTCTATGTTGCGTCGAACTGGTTCTGCAAGCTGAGCATTGCAGTGCTGCCACTCGCCCACAATGGTGATGTTCTGCCTGGCCCTTGCCTCCTTTCTTGCTGTTTTTATTCCTGCAGCAGCTGCTGCTTCAGATCCTAGCTCCAAAGGCACAAATCAGACCTGAAGCCTCAAACTCCAAGAGTATTGGTGGGATGGGGCAGTGGAAGGTATGAGCTCAGGGTTTGACAGCTCTAGCCTGCTTGCTCTGCCGGGGCTGGGAACAGGCATGATGGAGCGCTGAAGCCCTGTGGTAACATCCCTATAATATCCCTTATCTGTGATAAGTAGTTTCCCTTCCAGCCCTGCAATTTAGATATAGCTTCCTGCTTGAGTTTGAAACTTCCTGCTGACATTTCTCTGAAAAAATTAGTCTGTGTGTTTTCCATGAGACTGGAAATGGGAGATGCCCTCTGTGCAAAGTCAGGCTTCTTCACAAAACAGTTTCTTCTCTAAAGCTGACACATGTATCTCCAGAAAGTCAGCCATCTATGTAGATAAAAATGCAAAAGGGAGAGTATTGACATTTGCTCTACTTTGCTCTTACAAGCCCAAAGAATACCATGAGTCTTTAGTCCATCTATTGAAAAAATAAGTTTGTTTTTCCACATCGAACAGATTTAAATCTTGAAAATCTCACAACATGTGTGAATCTCATCTCCTGCCATCTTCTGATGGCTGATCACTGTACCACTCATCACCAGCAGCAGCTGGTGGGTGCTCCTGTGTGTGACTTGGTACTGTAAACCAGTGACAGCTGCATCAGGGCTGGCAGCAAAGCAGCACGTGCTGTACCTGCACTGTTGTCCTCGCTTCCTAAAATCTGCTTACAGGCATAATATCCCAGCCAGCACAGGACTAAAATGACTTTCTGAATGTGTTTGAATAACACATCTGTGGCCAAATGCCTTCTCACCTATATTTGGTTCTCCCTGTGAGCTGGGAATGTGTTTTCCCAGCAGTGTCACAACATGAGCTTGGCAGAGGGCTTTGGCAGGAAGTTTTGCAGCTGTGTCCTGTAGCCTGGTCTCTGATCCCTTTACCTCAGCACAAAGGTTTCTTTTTTTGGCATTCCATGTCTTGACTCAGCAGTTTGCTGGTGCAGCAGCATTTAATGGTTTGGTTTGCTACCACCACCTCCTCCAGAGAACGAGCCGCCGAGAAACACCACCATCTGCTCAGAGTGAGACTGAACTGCAGCTTTCTTACATTTTTAGATAGCAAGCAATTGTTTTAGGGCTCCAGCAGCAGAGCTCTTGGGAGTCACACGTTTCCAATAACATACACAGCTGAGGTGCTTCAGCTGCCAGCTGTGCTGGATGATGTTTATTCTTCATTAAAGTGTCCAGGCGCAGCAAATCCCTCTTCCAGTGCCCAGCACAAGAAATGGGGCTGCACAAGAAGGAAAACCTCAGCAAGCAGCTGAGGTCAGCACAGCCCCACATTTCATCCTCCCACAAGTGGCTCTGTGACCTCACCGTGCCAGCCTCTCCCTGCTCTGCTCCTCCCTTGCACAGCAGTGCCAAAGCCTTTCCCTGCCTCCCAGAGAAGCATCTCTGGAAAAGACATGCAAAATAGCGTGTTGTTTAAGCAAGTTTCTAAAAGGTTGAATAAAAACACATTAGAATAAATCAGTAACTACTGCATGTCCTAGGTGTTTTTTTCTTTTTGCACAAGCTGTGCTCTTCTGCACCATGGATCAAAAGCATTAGGTTACTCGGTGCTTTGTTAAACACCAAACACTTTGCTTTGACCACCCGTTAATTTTTGCAAGTCTCCAGATTAAGAAAAATCTGATTACAAACCTAATATCCAACCAGCTGAAACTGCTAAAGGATTCGCACAGGATTAAGCATATGCTGGGCATCAAGCATATGACATGAATGAAAGCCATAAAACATCCTATACGTTTGAAATTAGGCATGCATTTATATGCCTTAATGAAACAAATTCTAAATAAGAAATCATAATTGTCGTGGTTTAACCCGGCCGGCAGCTAAACACCACGCAGCCGTTCGCTCCCCCTCCCCTCCCCTCTCTGGGACGGGGGAGAGAAATGGAAAGTGAAGCCCGTGAGTTGAGATAAAGACAGTTTAATAAGACAGGAAAATAATAATAATAATAATAATAATAATAATAATAATAATAATAATAATAATAATAATACAATGGTGATAATAGTACTACTACTAATAGTATGTACAAACAAGTGATGCACAATGCAATTGCTCACCACCCGCTGACCGATGCCCAGCCTAACCCTGAGCAGTCCGGCCCCCTCCCCCGGCTAGCCACCCCTATATATTGTTTAGCATGACCCCAGATGGGATGGAATACCCCTTTGGCTAGTTTGGGTCACCTGTCCTGGGTCTGTCCCCTCCCAGCTCTTACTGCACCTCCAGCCTGCCCGTTGGCAGGACAGAGCAAAAGGCTGAGACGTCCTTGGCTTGGTATAAGCACTGCTCTGCAACAATTAAAACATCGAGGTGTTATCAGCACTCTTCTCATCCTAAGCCAAAACACAGCATTCCACCAGCTACTAGGAAGAAAATTAATTCTGTTCTAACTGAAACCAGGACAATAATGTATCACAGATGTCTTCAGTACATGTCAATACCTTCTTAAAACTACTGACATCAAACTTGCAGTAAAATTGTAATGCTGTACAGAAACACTGCAGTCCTCGTGTTCAAATCCAGAAGTAAATGGAAGGAGTGTCTTCCAAAAACAGGATCAGTTTGCCATCCACCAGTGGCTCCCAAAATCATGCCAAATGCCAAATCATTTCTCTAGTAAGCATAAGGGGAGGCATTTTTTTCTGCATCACGGTTATAATTGTTCAGGCCTCTATCATTAGAGGAAAACATCTGACCACAAGAGCTGGATCTTGTGTTACTGGTGTCCAGCTACCACATAAATGCCACCATCTTTAAGTTGCCACGATGCACAAATTAATTATTCACAACAAATAAGAAGTAATGAATATTTGTCAGAGCTTGAATCCTACCAGTACTGAACATACCAGCTTTCCACAGAATTTAAGAGAAATCAAACAACCTCTGAGCCCAGCCAGTACATGTTTTTCTAAGGAAAGCTAGAGGGTTTGTTAACAGAGGGAGAGGAGCACAGCTCATTTTGTTCCTTCCAGAGCTACCAACAGAAGACAGGCCTTGGGAACTGCCCAAAAATTCTCCCTTTAGGGAGAATACTACCAAAACCGAGCTTCTGTCAGTTGGCTGGGCCAGAGGAGAGAATCACTGTGCAAAAGCAAACTGCTTTGCAAACAACCTTCATGGATAACCACCATGTTCAGACACATGAAGCACATAGGTTTTGCTGAGCTAACTCCAAGACAGCCCATGTCCTCTTGCAAGTTCAGCTTTCTGCTAGTCTTACAGCCAGTTTGGGGCTAACTTCATGGCAAGAAGGATTAGGCCAGTATGTTGTTTTCCATAGCTCCAGGGGAGAAATCATCCTCTCATTTATCCTGATTAATACAGCAAGCAAGAAGTAAACTCCTAAATAAAAAGATCATACAACACATCACGGTAAAATGGCAAAACACCACAAAACGCATTTGGAAAGTGGTTGTATACCAAGGATGGAAATACAGGGAGGGAAAGCAACTAGGTGCAAACAAGCAAAGAGATGAATCTGTGTTCTGATATTAACAAAGATGTTTCTGGTGTAAAATAATGTATTTCTCACTGTACTAAAGTTTAATATAAACTGTTTTTTAATCCTACACCAGTTGTTAATTTAAGTCTGTGTTATTGAACAGAAACCGATTCACTTGTTATGGTATCTGCCATTTCATTTCACATTTCCCTAAATTGCTGCAATGGAAACAAAGTAATCGGTCTGCCCTTTAATTGTGCAGAACTTCTTGTAATTTTGGTCTGTTTCCTAGTACAAAGCAAAAGATCAAAAATGTTCAGGATTCTTCTCTCAGAAAAAGGGGATACGTGAATATAGCAATGTTTATAAATAAAGCTACATGTCCTGAAGTCAATGTTCCAGTTAACACAAAATACAACATTCCAGAACACAAAGTGCCTGAAACATACCAAACATTTTCTCCTACTTCTATTAATTAAAGCCCAATTATGTCTCTATCTTAATATTCAAATCCTCTTAATGTAATTGCTCCTAACTCCCTGAGACACCACTCTTTATAGACAGGACTTTGCACCAAAGCAATGAAGCATGAGGAAACGTAAAAGCACCAGAGGCAGGACCCTCCCAAGCCTCTGAAACATCCTGTTCTTCACAACAGAACTGAGAAAGATGAAAGACTTGCTACTTTCAGAATTAGTGGTTTCAGCCCTGATGCTGTTACCGGATGCTCCCCTGCAGCTTGCAACAAGTGCTGGTTCTGGTATGAAGTTTATTTTGGTAGGTAACTTTTCTGTAAATTATAATTAAAAAATAAAAGCACAAAGGCTGAATAAAAATATATATTATTTCTGTGTATTTTGAAATGACATGAATTTTGATGTTCACACACAAGATGTTTAGGCAGATGTACCTATAGGTATGTATATACACAGTAGGTTGGTTCTAGGAGAACTTGTGAATCACAGCAAGAAATTTAAAGAAATAAGAGAACAAATCTGACCACACAAGCACTTAGGCATGGATCCCCCATAGCACAATTCACTGTTTTCAGTGGTGATCCTGCCTTGCCAGGTGTTGTTTTATGGTGCTTTTTGGAAAAGTACAAAGTATTTTACCATGGAAAAGTATGGTATTACAAGTACACAATGGAGAATATTTAACTGACCTTTCACCACCAATTGCATTATTTCTACTTCCTCAGGACTTCATACCGCTTTCCTATCTACACCATCTATACTCCCACTGTCTCATTGTATCAGATTAATGTGTCTTATTGTCCTTGGAGAGAGCTTTCATTTTCTCTTCTCATGACTGGGCACGTCTCCTAGTTCCTGACTACTCAGATAGGATTTGCAGTTTTCCTCCAGCACCAGATGCAGGAATATCTTATTTCAGGAGAGCCTTTCCTTGCTGGACCCAGAGCTCCTGGTTACTGAGAGCATCCTCAAGCCATTGCTTTTTCTGTCTCCCAGTCTCAGTCTCTTCTTCTTCTTCCCCATGTCTCATTTCTTTGCCAGACCAGTCTTCTCTTTTGATCTTCTTTTTTCTCTTTTCTCCCCTGCAGTCCAGCATTACACCACTCTTTATACCTTCATCCGGCCTCAAGTAGGTTTCTTGCCTTCCCTGCCTTCCTACCCCGCTGTCCTTTCCACAGGTTTGCACCAGGCAGTCACTTTCTCCCACCTTTGCTCTGCATTTTGGCATCAACAAAACCAGCAGAAAAGCATCCCAGCTCTCTGTGCCAGTGCCAAACCCCACCCTGCTCAGCGGAGGCAATTACAGGAAATGTTTCTGTCCAGTCACTGCACCAGCTTGCCAGGGCTGAACATGCTCCAGCATTAGGGACATGAATACCCCCCAAAAGCTGTGGCTGCTGCCAGTGGGGCAGGCGATGGATCTATCACCACCCTGGCAGGGCAGCTGGAAATGGTGGCACCACACAGGGCGCTGTGGCGGCAATTTCGTGACAAGAAGCCTCGCTCACCCGTCTGATGCTCTTGCCATGCCTACCCTGCTACCCAACTTCAGTATTTTGTTTTATCCCATTTCTCACCCCTTTATTACTTTATTTAACACGGCAGGTGTTTTAAAGCTTTATTTTTTTGCAGTGAACACCTGTGTATGGTGGGGTGCCCTGGGGGGCGCACCTTCCCTCAGCCCTCCTCACGCAGCCCAGCCTCCCCTAAGGTGCAGGCCGCGCCTTTGACGCCGGGCACAGAACATCTTTTCCCTCAGCCTCGCTTCTGGAAGGGGTTCATATTCGCCCAGAAACACCTCTCCCTTCTGCATGAGAAAGGCGAGCACAGACAGAAACCCCTCAACATCCCTACATGAGGAAGAAGCGGGATCGTGCCGCGGGAAGTCCCGCCCGCCTCACGGGCGGCAGGCTCTCCGTCCGCGAACCACAGCACCGAGCCGCGCCCCTCCCCTCACATGACCGGTGGCGAGGCTCTTGCCGTGCCTGCCTCCCTCGCTTGCCCCTCGGTAGAGCTCCTAGGCTGGCAACATGGAGACGCGCCGGGGCCCTGCCGCCCTTCTCCCCCTCCTCCCCCTGCTGCTGCTGCTGGGCGCCTCCGGTAAGCGGGGGGGGAGGGTGAGGCATGTGACGCGGGCAGCGGCCGTGCGTGAGGGCCGGGGGCGGTCGCGCGCGCCTTCCCTCACCGGACCCCGGCTGAGGGGAGACGGAGGTGGGGGGGGGGCGCTTGGTACGGCCGTGGTGCCTTAGCCCCTGAGGGGCTGCGGAGGGACCGGGGGGAGGGGTGGGGTGCGGTCCCCGGGTGCCGCCCCCTGGGTGAGGAGCCTTCTCCTGACGCAGCTTCGGGCCGCTCCCTCGTAAGGGGTGTTGTAATACTTGTGCTTGCTTTTTTTTTTTCCTCCTCGCCAAAAATAAATGGTTCGTTCAAGTGGCGCTGATGCGGTTTTATATCTTTATAGCTGTGCGTTTATATATATATATATATATATATATTTGTTTTGTTTTGTTTTGTTTTTGAGGCGGGATCTCCCTCGCAGGCCACTCTGGAAGCATGGAGCATGCCACCCAGAGCTGTCCTGCTCTTGTGGAGCCGGCCTTCTCGCAGTGGCCTTGTCAGCTCCTGCTTTCTTCCCCTTGTTGGTTAATGCTCTACCTACTCTATTAAAAGGTCTTATGCCTAAATGCTAACTTCAGCAACTTTCTGCAGTTGCGTTAAGTGGCAGGCCTTACTACAGCTTCCTGGTTGAGTGGGTGCCTTTATAATACAAACAGCAAAGTGTGCGTATATGTATATAAATCACATCTTTATACCCTATATACATTCCTGTAAATGAATACACTGAACAATTTGTAAAAAGACAGGTTTGTCTCCCAATAAATGTAGCCTTCCTTTTTATTATCATGGGCTTTACTGTCTCCAGCACTGTTATGCAAGCAGAACACATGAGGAGGCAGTTTGATCCTTAGGTTTTGTGAAGAATAGCTCTTGTGCTATTGCTGCCTCTGTTTTCCAGATTACATATTATAAATTTAGCAATTAATGTAGTCCATTGCTATGCTAGTGCTTCTTGCCAAGTGTGTTAAGTTACCTTTCCATGCCTGACTTTTGATGCATCCTCTAATCAGTTATTTAACAGTAGAACATACACTTTATAAAGCAGGTTTCTTCTGTCATCTGGAAAGAAGTTGTGCTGGACAAAACATATTTTTCCAGTTGTTTTTAGTTGCTGTTGATGTAACTAAATAGGTCAGGGTGTGCAAGGTGCATGTGTGTGTTGGAATTATCTATGTTGGTCCAGTCTACCCCATGAAGTTGCTTACTGTAGGATTTCTCCATTTCTCTTTACTGTTGCACCTATGCAGAAATACACCCTTTGGAGAAGTTATTTGCGAGCTAATTTCTCTGTAAAGAAAACAGTCTGAGTGCTAGTTAACCCAATCCTTCTGATTAGGGCCCACTTTGTTCTGAGGATATTTTCAGTCTCTGTAAGTATTGCTGTCTCTTTGCTGCTGTCATTTGCTAACTCATAGCGCAAACAGAATGTCACACCTCAGTTACAGCATTCTATACTTGTGTGCCTTTTTATGAAGGTGAAAAAGATGTGCTGTGTAAAATAACATGGAAAAAAATTAAAAATAAAATCACAGCATTACAAAGCAAATTACTGAAGCATCATTATCAAGCTCCTTTTGATTTATACTGTTCTGGGGTTGTGGTAAAATAATTATGTCCTGCACATACCATTCATTATGGCTCAGCAGGGGTGTTTAAGACAGCAGGAGATGTGACCTATAGGTGTGTATATATGGCTGTCCTGGCTGGCTTGCAGTTGTTTCCAAAAACTTAAGGTTTGGCCTCGTTCCTTCTGAAATGAGAATGGGCAGTAATGCAGAGCTGGTGCTCAGGTACAGTAACAAATACCTCCTTAAACGAAGAGGGAGAGTTTTATATTTAGTGTTGCTGAAACTCTAAGCTGCTTCTTGGTAACAAGTGTGTGCTGTATGGGAGTGAATTGCAAAGCTGTTATCTCTTGGTTGCACCAAAGAGCTGTGTGCAAACCTTGCCTGGGAAGTAGATGCACTGCCTGTGTCTGTACAGTATGGGTGCTGTGGAGGTCTGAATTTTATTCAGTGATTAGGTGGCAGAGGAAAGTAAATATTATAAAATTTTGAGAAACAGCAAGTGTTGTGGATAACGGAAATAATATTCAGAACCATCTTTTGATTTACTGGATTGCATTCTCCTTTCCTTCAGTTACTTCCCAAGTCTAAGTATAAAGTTTTACATTTAGTTAGGGTGAGCATCTGTGCAGATACTGTATGGAGAACAACTTTCAAGTGCTGTAGAAAGATCTACAGGCTTCAATGGATCACACAGAAATGCCGCATACAGCAGATTATTGCAGGAAAGTGGAATGAATGGTAGCCCTAAGGATTTTCAGGAATAAAAGTCCCACTGTTTTAGTTTCTGGCGTCTCCAGGCAGCCATCCGTGAGCAACAAACTTCAAAGGTCTGCACAGAAAGGAGTTGCTTTCTTTGAGTTGTCTCCTCCTCCTGTTCGTACCTGGCAGTTTTTACATCTACCTAATACTGCTGGTTTTGGCAGGAGATGGGGAATAGGGTAGTTTATGAATATTTAGGTGTCATTTATCTTTAGTGTTTTTAAGTAGAAACTTCCAGAAACTTGAAAAATATCCTGAGAGAGTAATAGTTCCTGTTCTGTCAAAATTGTTTTTGTTCAAATCGATCGTCTGAAGGAATAATAGATTAAAATAGACAAACAGAGAAATTGTGTGATACAAAACATCTTCTGCTTCATTTTTAATGCCAGAATGGTGCTTCGTCCTTCTGACATAGTCTGTAATTGTTGTGAGAGCATTGTATAATTCTGCAGTGTTGAAGCTCTAGCTTCTACATGTTCTTAGATCTCACTCCAGATTCAGCAAGCAACGTTTCCTGCTCTCCCAGCAATGCTCATGCTTCCAGTTGCCAATGCTGCCCTTCCCTTGTGCTGAAGCTGTTACACCAAGCCATCACAGTGATACCAACTTTCCCTGATGGTAGAGGGTTCAGGTGAGCTACTACGGGCTGTGTTGCTGGAGGCAGTAGCCCGAAGTTCTGGTGTACCCTTTCAGCTTTTAAGGGAGGGAGGACATGCTTTTGAGACCACACACTGAGTGCTGTTGAAGGCTGATCAGTCATTGATCAGAAAAGTATTGGTTAGCAAAACATGCATGCAGTGAGGGCAGGAGGAAGCAAGCTCGCTGTGCAACAGAACCCAAGTTTTGGTTGTGGGTTTTAATTTCCTGACAATGACTGAGGAGGGTAACATGAATAGGAAGGTTGCTTCTGTTAGAATGGTAGAGCCCATATTAGTAGGTCAGAAAAAAAATCAAGTGTGACTGTTAGCAACGAGTAGCTTTTTTATGGCTCTTTCAGCTTATTGAATCACAGAATCATCTATGTTGGAAGAGATCTCCAAGATCACCTAGTCCAACCTCTGACCTAACACTAAGAAGTCCTCCGCTAAACCGTATCACTAAGCTCTACATCTAAACATCTTTGAAAGACCTTCAGGGACGGTGACTCCACCACTTCCCTGGGCAGCCCGTTCCAATGCCTAACAACCCCTTCGGTAAAGAAGTTCTTCCTAATATCCAACCTAAACCTCCTCTGGTGCAACTTTAGCCCATTCCCCCTCGTCCTGTCACCAGGCACGTGGGAGAATAGACCAACCCCCACCTTGCTACAGCCTCATTTAAGGTACCTGTAGAGAGTGATAAGGTCACCCCTGAGCCTCCTCTTCTCCAGGCTGAACAACCCAAGCTCCCTCAGCTGCTCCTCGTAAGACTTGTTCTCCAGACCCCTCACCAGCTTAGTCGCCCTTCTCTGTGCTCTCTTGAGCACCTCCATGTCCTTGGGCCCCCCCCGTGAGCGGCCCAAAACTGAACACAGTACTCGAGGTGCGGCCTCACCAGAACCGAGTACAGGGGGACAATCACTTCCCTAGCCCTGCTGGCCACACTGCTTCTGATACTAACCAGGATGCTGTTGGCCTTCTTGGCCACCTGAGCACACTGCTGGCTCATATTCAGCCGACTATCAACCAATACTCCCAGGTCCTTCTCTGCTTAGGCACTGGAATAGGCTGCCCAGGGAGGTGGTGGAGTCACCATCCCTGAAAGTCTTCAAAAGACGTTTAGATGTAGAGCTTAGGGATATGGTTTAGTGGGGACTGTTAGTGTTAGGTTAGAGGTTGGACTCGATGATCTTGAGGTCTCTTCCAACCTAGAAATTCTGTGATTCTGTGATTTCCAACCACTCATCTCCCCGCCTGTAGCTCTGCTTGGGGTTGTTGTGCCCTAGGTGCAGGACCCGGCACTTGGCCTTGTTGTACTTCATACAGTTGACCTCAGCCCATTGTCCAGGCTATCCAGATCCTCCTGCAGAGCCTTCCTACCCTCAAGCAGATCGACACACGCACCTAACTTGGTGTCATCTGCAAACTTACTGAGGGTGCACTCAATCCCTTCATCCAGATCATCGATAAAGATGTTAAAGAGGACTGGCCCCAGTACTGAGCCCTGGGGGATGCCACTAGTGACTGGCCTCCAACTGGATTTGACTCCATTCACCGCGACTCTTTGGGCCCGGCTACCCAGCCAGTTTCTAACCCAACAAAGCGTGCGCCAGTTCAAGCCAAGAGCAGCCAGTTTCTTGAGGAGAATGCTGTGGGAAACGGTGTCAAAAGCCTTACTGAAGTCCAGGTAGACCATATCCAACAGCCCTTCCCTCATCCACCCAGCATGTCACTTTGTCACAGAAGGAGATCAGGTTCGTCAAGCAGGACCTGCCTTTCATAAACCCATGCTGACTGGGCCTTATCACCTGGTTGCCCTGCAAGTGCCGCGTGATGACACTCAAGATAACCTGCTCCATGAGCTTCCCTGGCACTGAGGTCAAACTAACAGGCCTATAGTTCCCCGGGTCAACCTTCTGGCCCTTCTTGTAGATGGGCATCACGTTTGCTAGCCACCAGTCAGCTGGGACCTCCCCCGATAGCCAGGACTGCTGATAAATGATGGAAAGCAGCTTGGCCAGCTCCTCTGCCAGTTCTCGCAGTACCCTCAGGTGGATCCCATCCGGCCCCATCAACTTGCGCACATCCAAGTGCCGTAGCAGGTCACCAACCATTTCTTCATGGATAGTGAGGACCACATCCTGCTCCCCATCCCCTTCCACCAGCTCAGGGTACTGGGTATCCAGAGAACAACTGCTCTTGCCGCTAAAGACTGAGGCAAAGAAGGTGTTTTCTTCTTTGCACTTCAGCCTTTTCCTCATCTCTCGTCACTAAGTTTCCCCCCACATCCAGTAAACGATGGAGATTCTCCTTAGTCCTTCTTTTTGTGTTGATATATTTATAAAAACATTTTTTGTTATCCTTAATGGCAGTAGCCAGATTGAGCTCCAGATGAGCTTTGGCCTTTCTAATTTTGTCCCTGCACAGCCTCGCAACATCCTTCTAGTCCTCCTGAGTGGCCTGCCCTCTTTACCAAAGATTATATACCCTCTTTTTATAAACCCTCTTTTTTCTCCTAAGCTCAAGCCATAACTCTGTTCAGCCAAGCCAGTCTTCTTCAGCACCAGCTCGTCTTTGGGTGTGTAGGGACAGACCATTCCTGAGCCATTAAGATTTCCTTCTTGAATAAGTCATTTAATGAGCTGATTTAAAGTGGTTGGTGAATTTTCTTCCAGGAAAATGTAGGTAACAGAGGGACAACAACAATTTGTGTAATGAGAGCAGGGTGCACATTTATGTGCCTGCTCTTGACAAATAGAGTATGGCCTCAGTTACTTGACATGATAGGTAAATGATCTTAACAGGTATTATGCTTTGTCAGGTAGGGTAGTGTATTTGCTGCCGCCATCGAAGCTAAAACTCTTTGATATTTATTGCTTCAAGTTCAAAACAAACCACGTCCAAACCCTAATTTACTGCCTTGTTCTTAGCCAGAAACATTCTTAGAACACAATAGCTATGTGAAGGTGATAACACTAATAAATCACTGGTGTGGTATCGAGCACAATTTCCCGTGCTTTGGAGTGGACTTTTGTCCAAGCTCTGCCTTGGATACTTTTACCGGTGTGCCAGTTTAAGCTTGTCAGTGTATGTAGAGTTTTGAATTCTAGACAGCATCAACAACGGAAGCCTGCAGTTTAGTGTTGTCACAGCCAACTGGCTTGTGTACTGAACTTGGTATTGCTGCTAGAGGAGAGAACCTGTATGGGGCTGGGAGGAAATTCTCTAATATCGAAGTACAACATGAAGCTAGTTGTGAACTATTGTTGTGTGTTAGAGGATGAAGAAACTCAGATGGCTGTTGAAGAGAACTGTGTGGTCATAGTTACTGTGTGTTTAAGGAAGTTTGCCTGATAAACATGAACCTGAGGTTAGTCAGGATTGATTCTTTTGATCCTTCTGATCTGTCTGTTCTGTGGCAGACTAGAAATTGCAGACAAAAGCAAATGAAAACTGACTATGGGGAAATCCCTCTGTTGAGAGTCAGCCTGGGTTAAAAATCCAGCAACTATAAAAAGTTCTCTTAGATCTTAAATGGAATTTAACTTCCATGTCCCTTGAGCCAGAAATTGTGGAAACACAATGAAGGCACGCCAGTGTCTTTTCTTAGAGGTCAACTTGGGTTGTAGCATTGATGAAACATGTAAAATAGTTTGGAGATTGGTCTACAAGCACTACTTTGTTTCAAATGTGGTGTTTGTGCAAGTCAATTTATGCAGTTTCAGTTACCAGAAAGCGAATGCTGATTTGGACTATTAGTTTTCGTCAGGTAAGTAGACTATAAAACATCCTCTCAATTTCTGTCTAGCCTTGATTATGTCATGGTGGGCTTCCTAGTTTTTTACATTTGTCAGAAATTCAGTGACTCTGATTGTCTCGCAAATTTAATCCAGTCCTGAAATAATTTACCCTACTACTTTATAATGAATCATTCTCCTAAGTGCTTCTAGAAAATGAAGTAAAATCTGTCTTACTAGCTAATAATCCTATTTTACAGGGTTTCTCCAGTCCTATGCAGTGGAAGTAGATGTAAAGGATGCCTCTAACGTTACGTGCTTGTATGCACAATGGATGATGAAATTCTTGATAAAATATGAAACAAACAGTAGTGATTATGTAAGTATCTGAAGCTAACTTTCATTGAGAAATGCATTTTGCCTTGGATAAAACTTTTAAGTACTCTCTTATATTTAGTTTGTTGATTTTCTTGATGAAGTCAGTTAAGAATACTCCTAAACATGCATAAGCTCTCAGTTAATAATACAAATAACTGACAAGTGCCCTATTGCATTTATGTAGAAGGCACAGTGGTCAGACTTGGTGGGGTTTGTTTATCAATGTAGCAGTGTTCTTAACACAAACAGTAAATGCTCAACATAGCTGAGGTTTTCATCCTAGTGAGATTTGTACTTTTGTACTCAAATCTGATGTGGCTCCTCCCTGATACCCAACTCACATAGGTTATTGTACAAAATTGTGAAAAAGAACATTGCGCAAGATTATTTTAGCCTATTCCCAGGACGTTTGTAATACCATCACGGGGAAGAATTGTTATCTGAAAACATTTAAAACTTTTTTTCTTCTAGAAAAATGCAAGTTTGGATTTGCCATCTACCGTGACACACGATGGAAGTGTCTGTGGCAATGACACACAAGCTGCACTTCTGGCAGTACAGTTTGGAGGTGGTCACTCTTGGAGTGTTAACTTTACAGAAACTAATGAAACTTACCAGGCTGACTTTATCGTGTTTACCTACAACACCAATGATGCTGCTGTATTTCCTGATGCTAAAAGAAAAGGTAGTATCCAGTGTGGAATCTTGCTTACAAAACAGTCTCAGGTCATATCTCACCTACCTGACCTTGCTAGGCTTTTTTCAAAATTTTAAGTATTAAAAGTGTATCTAGTGACTTTGCTGTGTGCTGCCCAACTGTTGCTTAGAGTACTTGCATGCTGGATAAGAATGCTGACTATTTAGCTTAACTAAATCTAGTAGTGCCTTTAAACAGAAAGAAAAGGGAATGTTAACCATTTGAACAGCCTTGATTGGTGTGCTGCTAGTATATAACAAGTATATGGAAGACTTACTTGTTTGTGCACTATTTCACCTTCCACCTGGTGAAACAATGCAGTGTTGGGCTTTCTTTCTACTAATGCCTACTAATAATAGGATTTTTTTCTTGAAAAAAAAATAATAAATAGGTAAAAGAGTTCTCCTTTCTAATGACTTCTCTAGTTCTGGAAGCTTGGTTACTTCTCAGCAGTACGTAGCAGCTTGGGTCAGGACATGTGGGTAAAACATTCAAGAGATGTTAGGATTGTTAAAATTAAAAGAGAACTAACTGGAGTTATGTTTAATACTGTGGAATTATAGATAATGTGACACTGCCTATAAATGTAAACAAGGTATTAAAATATTTGTGCTTGTTTGTAGGACTGGTTACAGTTGTTGTAAAGGATTCTATGCATCCAATTCAACTAAATAATGTCTTCGTGTGTCATCATACTACCTCTTTTGAAGCAGAAAATGTAACGCAATTTGTCTGGAATATTACTATGCAGCCTTTTGTTCAGAATGGCACAATTGGTAAAACAGGTGAGCTTTTCAAATTGTGAGTGAGCATTTTTGTATTGCGTTTTAGTGCAGGGACCAAAGTCCTGTAATACAAAAAAAAATAATAATCCAACAGTTCTAAGATGTGCTATATTCATTAATGTATAAATATCCTTTATGCCTTTCCTTGTTCCTGGAAAAATAAATTAATATAGCAGATTTAGCTATACATGTATATTGTAAGGTAGATTGTTTTCATACCAAAGCAACAGACTAATAAAGTGTATTTCAGTAATCGGGGTATTAAACACTACAGAACTATTGTTGTACACTAGATCATTGGAGCTACAAGGTTTTTAACTCTCTGCCTTTTGTTTTCAGTGGTAGATTCTCTGCTTTTAAATAATACAGAGCCTGCTATAGCTTGTAGTCTCATAGCTCAACTAGTCAGAATAGACTAGCACATTATCCTGCTAACTACAGCTCAATAGGGTTGTTTACTTAGTTTGAAGCAAGTGTGAATCAATTTTTATAACCACCAAGAGTAATTATCTTTGTGGATGTGTTTCAGTTCAGTGTATCAGAAGTAGTATCGCTTGTGGTACATGGATTTAAAACTGTGGGCATTAATAAAATTTCTTAGAATACATTGTAGCAGTTAATTGCTTGTCATCCTGTGCCATAGGGCTGAGTTTTAAACTCTTGACTTGGGGATTAGCAGATTCCCAGTGGGCTTAGATTTCACCAGAGAAATTGGTATTTGTATCGAACTGACCTCTGGGTCATGAGACTTTAACCACCATTTCAATGCTGAAATTTGTGTTAAAACTTCTTTTCAGAGACTAGATGTCATGCTGATACACCCACTGCTGCACCTACTGTTGTGCCTACTGCTGCCAATGTAACTACCACATCCACCACCACTTCATCACCTGCTCCAACCACCGCTCCCAAACCTGTTGAGAAACCAGTCACAGGAAACTATTCTCTTAAATCTGGAAATAAAACTTGTCTTCTGGCTACTGTGGGGCTGCAGCTGAATGTTTCCCAAGACAAGGTGCCTCTCATATTTTAGAATCGTAGAAGAGTTTGGTTTGGAAGGGACCTTAGCAACTATACAGTTTCTACCCATCTGCCATGGGCAGGGACACTTTCCACTAGTCCAGATTGCTCAAAGCTGCATCCAACCTGGCCTTGAGCACTTCCAGGGATGGGGCATCCACAGCTTCTCCAGGCAACCTGTTCCAGTGTCTCACTACCTTCATAGTGAAGAATTACTTCCCTATATCTAATCTGAACTTGCCCTCTTTTAAGTTAAAAAACATTACCCCTTGTTCTATTACTACATTTCCTGGTAAAGAGTTTATACCATCTTTCTTGTAGGCTTCCATTAAGTATTGGAACACCACAGTAAGATCTCCTTGGAGTCTTCTCCAGGCTGAGCAACCCCAGCTCTCTCAGCCCCTCTTCGTAGGAGAGGTGCTCCGGTCTTCTATTCATTTTCTTGGCCCTCCTCTGGACCCGCTATCATAGGTCCATGTCTGCCTTGTGCTGGGGCTTGAGCTGAACACAGTGCTCCAGGTGGGATCTTAGGGGCAGAAACACCTCCTTCAACCTGCTGGCCGCACTTTTTATGCAGCCCAGGGTACAGTTGGCTTCTGCAAGTGCATGTTGCTGGCTTGTTTTGCATTTTCCATCCATCAGTACCCCCACATCCTTCTTTGTGGGGCTGACCTTTGCCAGCCAGTCTGTACTGGTGTTTGAGATTGCCCTGACCCCCGTGCATCACCTTGTACTTGGCCTTGTTGACATACTTGGCCCTGTTGAACCTCATGAAGAAGAGTAGAAAGGTTGTCCAAACTGTTTCTCAGTGTACATGATGCCTCTCTGGCATCAAAATAGTTCTGAGGCATGATATGTAATTAGCTTCAAAATCTTACCTGCATTAAACTTAACTGGTTACTGGAACCATCTCTAACGTCATTAAAGGCCTGTAACTTTCTTGGCTTCTAGGACCCTGCAGACGCTGTCTTTTCCCCCAGAGGGAGCCAAAGCTAAGCTGTTGTTTTATGTGCACAAAAGAAACGCCCTGACCCTTTTTTTTTTTTTTTTTTTTTTTTTCTCAAGTCAGGATGAGATACCACAGGGCAAGTTGTTTGTATTACCAGCATGTACATGTAACTCAAACAGCCTTGGTTAGGTAGTAGCCAGACTAGGACTTCATGTTGTCCTCTCCTTCATGACAAGTTC
The DNA here is from genome assembly GCF_963932015.1 of Anas acuta. Lineage (NCBI taxonomy): Eukaryota > Metazoa > Chordata > Aves > Anseriformes > Anatidae > Anas > Anas acuta. The sequence continues at coordinate 2,544,064 of NC_088991.1, forward strand.
TTCTAGCTTGAGACTGCTGTTGGCTGAAATAATAAATTCCTGATATTAACTGAGCTCATTTGACATGGTATGTATTTCAGCCTCTTCTGATCAACATCAATCCGAAAACAACTAGTACGGACGGGACATGTGGGAACACATCAGCTACTCTGAAACTGAACGATGGAAACAGCACATTAATTGATTTCACATTCATTGTTGTAAGTAACTTCTTTTATTTTTTAACTAAGATTTAACTTTTAACAGTATTACATGATGAGCATTTTTGGTTTAAAAAAGAAAACACTTGTAACTTGCTGGTGGTAGGCTGCTCCCATATAGGAAGTGGAAGTGGCAGCTTACTGCCTCAAGACAAATGGATAACTGGGATAAAGTTGTGGGAAATGTAAGACTGGTAAACGTGATAGGCTTTGGAAAGCATGTGTTATTAAAATTAAAAATGCAGATTGGCACACTGACATTTGGTTCTTGCTTGTTAAACAGAATGCAAGTGCAAGTGTACGAAAATTTTATCTGAAAGAGGTGAATGTTACACTACTCAACCACCTGAATGGTTCTGGTAAGAAATAATACCTGCTTTAAAGCAAGTGTAAGCTTTAATTCTATGTCTATATTTATCATTTCCTTCTGAAATAAATGCTACTGGTGCTTACTGTTACTTCCTGCTTTTAAATCTTTTAAGTGGGTATGAACTAAGTATCAACCACAAATGGCTACAAAAGTTGCTCTAAACAACAGTGTAGGTTTGTTTTTTCCTAGGCTTCTGCTCATGGAGCCTCTTTTTGATAAATATAAATCAGGTGGGCTTCTGTATCACAGTTCTCAGTGAAATATTTTTTTGAGGTATGAGATAACTGTCGTGTCCACTGTAAAGCTCTTTGTCTTTCTTGATCCATCTAGATTCAGCTCCTTAGTCTTATGAATGAGTTAGCATCTTTCTTGCATTTAAAGTGTGCGTGCAAATTCCCTTTGTTTTTTTCTTCCCCTTTGTTTAGTCATTTTAAATGCAGATAACAACAACTTCAGCAAGTGGGATGCTTTCCTTGGTAATTCCTACATGTGTCGAAAAGAGCAAACTCTCGAGATTAATGAAGATCTTCAAGTACATACTTTTAATCTATGGGTTCAACCATTCCTCGTGAAGGAAAACAAGTTTGCAATAGGTAAAAGTTCTTTCTTTTTATTTGATTGTTTTTTTTTGCAATAACTCTTGCAATGCTTGCAAAATTCCTACTTGCTAAAAAGTACTAGAGCTGGACATAAGTACTTTGCTTTTGAAGCTCTTGTCCCACTGGTTTGGTTTTTTTATATACATGGAATGAATTGAACTTCTGAGACTGACATTCCAGTTCAATGAAGACTCTCAGCTTTGTTCTCATTATTTGAAGAAAAAAAACAGTCTGCTAGTTATGTTGGTTCTCCCTGGATATAGAGATGCTGAAGAGGGACTTAGCATTGCCTTGCACAGTAGGTTAGAAGTTCTCCAATATCTTCTTGACATACATACAGCTTTTTGTAGCTTAAATATATAAGAACATGAGATAAAACTTCAGTGGAAGACATTCTTAACACCATTAGGCTTTTCTTTTCTTTAGACCTGTGGGTCTAAGGAATAGGAATGTTGTGGAAAAATGAACTGACAGACCTACTTTTGGAAACAGTCTTGAGTATCCAAGACCAAAGAAACAAACCAAAATGATTGTTTGCTGCACTATCCTGATTGTCTGGGGAAAACTGGAATGGCTTAAATGACCTAATTCTTAACCTTTAGCGTAGCCTGGTATTCAGACTGTGCTTCGTGATAATACTTGTAGATTAATCTGTAGGTAAATAGACTGGGTGCAGATTTTTTGAACTATTTTTCCTCTTTGTGAGAGGTAAGTAACCTGCCTAGATATAAACAGGGTAAGCAGTATTTACTGCAATACGCTGTATAGAGTTAGTTCCATTTTACGTTGTAGTTCCAGTTGCAGCTGGCTGCTGCTTCTTCCTTCTAGCTAGCAATTTCATCTCACTGTAACGTCTCTATTCTACATAGGTTTTCAAAACCAAATCCAGGTGTTACTTTATTCTTAATCAGTAAATGTACCAGACTTGCCTTAAGCATGAAATAGGTAAGCCTGGTTTTGTCTTAGCAGTAGAAGAATGGCTGATCCATTTTCTAGTACAGACCTTGTGTACATGAAAACTTGTACAGCAGGACAGTTCCTTTAGTTTGTTAGCTTATCAAATGTTCCAAATGATTATAAGGATTAATATATGCTAGTAATACCCATGTGACCTCTACAGTTCTTTCTCTCTTAGTATAAAGATATATATATAATAATACTTGATTTTGAGCATCTTCATATTAAGGAAAATAGATTTTTATACCACACTTGGCAAGTATTTATTCCTTGTTGCAAGTATTTATTCTTTATTTATTCCTTGTTGCAACCTTTCTCTCATCTACAGCCCAGGAGTGCTCGCTGGATGATGACACCATTCTAATCCCAATTGTAGTTGGTGCTGCACTTGCTGGCTTGATTGTCATTATAGTGATTGCTTATATAATTGGCAGAAGAAAAAGCTATGCTGGATATCAAACTTTGTGAATCTAAATGTAATCACTGTTCTGATTTCACTCTAAATGAAGCAAGTGCAAGTCCAAAAAAGCCCCAAACCTTAGGACTAAGTGCTAGCCACGGCTAATTGGAGTTGGGAAACAAAGGGAGAATGTTTATCCCAGATGAAGCAGAACTACGTTCTTAGTTTTCCTGCTTTGGAGAAGACGACGTGGGTTTCATAGCTGTTCTGAAGATGTTCAGATACCACTATTGGATACATTGCTAGGCTGAGTATTTTATTTTGGAAGAAAAACCACTGAAGTGTTTAGGATTCATTTCCACTTTTTACAAATTGTAGCCTGAAACTAGAACACCTTCCAAACTGATGTGCATTGGGCAGTTCCCAGGATTGCATAGGATATGTACTTGCTTCTCCCTTCTGTGTTCCTTACTTGTCATAATTGTCAGTTAAGTTGACAGCATTAGTCACTATGTTGACTCACGTAGTACTTACGGATTGTATGATGCCCAGTAATAACTTTGTTTTTCATAGAGTTGAACTTCAGGCTGATAATTAAGTGGTGTTTTGAAGTGGCAGCAGTAACTTACTTAGCTTTGATGGAGTTTGAGTACTTTACTCCTGCCTTGGTGGTTTCAGGAACCATTCCCATACCCTGGCTATACAAACAATGTGGGTAACGTATGCTTGCCAGGTGGTTGATGTGTTGGAAGATTTCAGTGCAGTTTCCAAATGCGTTCCAAAAATAAAAAAATATTCTGTTAGGCACTGAATTCTTCATCAATTCTTCATCAGTTTTATACCTTGCCAATCTCCTGAAATAATTCAACTGAGGCAGATTTCTGCTAAAATCATGCAGGCTTTTTTTTTTTTTTTCCTGGAATCAGTTTATAGGGAATAACTGGTCTAAATATTCCAGAACTTTAAAGTGCACTTAACTTTATATCATACCTTGCACAGAACTGGTCTGTCTTGTTGCTTTGAATTACCATTGTTTAAAGATGCTTTAATTTAATGAGCCAGTATCTGTTGCTGCAACTTGAGCTGTCTTTAAATCTTCATCTTGAATGGTTCTGTGCTAATCAAAATCCATATAACAATTGTCTGCCTTTGGCATCCTCAGTGTTTAATGTACTTTGTGTTTGATTGTTTGCTGTGTACCATTTATTACCGTTAAGAATGCAAAAGCTAAACAAGTTTGAGATAGACCAATTACACCTATTTTTCCTTGCTTTGTGGAAAGGCTAACTAGCTTAAAAAATGCAGTGCAAACGGACTGTTCTTAAGCTGCAGCTCTGTCAAGTCTAACCCTTGCTGCACTTTTTTTTTTTCTGGCCTCCTTGTGCTGCATTTTTTACTGCATGGAAAAAAAACTATTTTTCTAAAATGTGTGACCTTTTTGCATGTGTCATAACATGAGCTGCCTAAACTAGTCATTTAATGAGCATAATGTCTCCTCTTTAGAATGAGTTCAGCTTGCATCAAAGCTGGTTTAGTATTTTATTAGTGTTTTCTAGGCTTGTAGAGATGTCTGTGGCATGTTTGTGTACAGATTTTTTCTGAAAGTATATTTCATAGACTTATTTGATGAAAACAGTTTTACCTTGACACTAGCTAAGGAAGCAAAAATGGGTGGATAAAGCTTACTATAGCTTGTAGTCTGCAGCTTGAATTTTGCATCAGTTACTGCATCATTTCAATGAAAGTGGGGAAATACTATCAGTTTAATCTCAAAACAGGCTTCAAGACTTTACATTTTAATTAAAAACAAAATCAAATAGTGGATCTAATAACTTAATCATATTAATATATCATTAAATGCGGAAGTTCCTATAGATTTTTAGCATTTTCCTGACTGAAGTTCATTGTCACCAGTTATACCTGCATTTCTGTTATGGAGTAGTCACCGCACTGTATTCATCTGATCATGTGCATTTTTGATCTCCGCACGATTTCCAAGTGACAAAATAGAAGATCAGTGCAAACTGCTCCTAAAATCCAACAAAACTAAATGCACCTTTGCAAAAACCTGGAGCTTGATCTTTGTTTGCAACTATACTGGCTGAGAGATTGAAGTGCTCCTAGACCGATGTGCAGATAACTGGTTCAAAAAACATCTAAGTTTCACCTGACTGCCTGTTGTTATAAAACCACTAGTTTTCCTGTATGTATTGATCCACAGGGAATTGTCAACCCTGCTCAACATGTGCTCTAAATAATAAAGATTGTTCTGTTTATTAAGGAAACTTGTTCATATTTTTTAACCGATTTGAAAACAGACATCTTGTATTACCTTTTTTAAAAGAAAATAAAGGAGTAAGGCCAACTTAATCAGTCTACATCTGAGATTCTGTTATGTAACTTGTGAAGGTGCTCCTCAAAGAGTCCTCAGTTGCCTGTGTCTTAATGCTTTGTTTTGTAGCACATTCTGCAGTGTGCTTGGGTACAATCCTCTAGCAGAAGACAGCTTGAGAACTAATTGAGATACTGTGTCCCATTCATCATTTGAAATTTACTTGTAAACTCTTTCGGCAATTGTTGCTCCTTCCAGATAAGATGCCATTACAATTTCATTTTTGCTAGCCATCTTAAACTGGTGTACAGTTGTGAGTAGTTCATTTTTGTTTGTTTGTGTGTTTGTTTAACTTGCCTTGGAAAATGAAGTAAGTCCCAGCATTTAGCAAGAGTGGGAAAGCATTAGGGACTCTTCAGGGAGCTGGTTAGCAGCTTCATCCTCTAAGGCAGAAGCTATGTTGGTCCTCTCTGTGCTGACAGTTCTGATAACAGTACTACTAAGCACTTTGGCTTTTTCTGCATTAAGAGAGACACTAGTCTTCTCTTTACTATACCTCTTGCTGGCCTGTGTTGTGAACTCCATGGTGATATGATGGGAGGAAAAAGTACAGTCTAATCACACACCCTTTCTTCTTGATTCTAGCCTGCATTGCATATGCTATCATTACATTAAAGCTATCTTCACATCTGCTACTTAAAGACAAAATAATGTTAGTACCTTCTGAAATGTAAGCTGAGGTCAGCTGAAGCATTTTAATGTGAACAAATATTTTAATAGGATCTCGTTAAAGAGCTTAGCAGTTTCTGTTCCTGAAGCTGTAAATCAAAGTAAACTTAAACTATGATGAGACTGCAGGCATCAAACTGCCATCACCTTGTCAGTACATGTCAGTCTGGCTGAGTCTGACAAATCTTGAAACAAGCAGCAATTACTGTTGTCCTATAAAAAGTTTTCTTATCTTGACTGTAATTATATCTCCAGTATTGCTCTCTATCCTGGAGACTTGCAGTTGGTAACTGGTCACTGGAAGCCTGGTTGTACAAAGGGTATACAATACTGATAATTCTTTATATAGTAATACACAGCTGCTTTTCAACAACATGTATCATAGAATTATGAATCTGTTAGTATGATGTTTGGGAAGGGAGACTATTGCTACCGTATTTTGGGGAGGGAAGAGGAGGACAAGGTTTTCTGGATGACTGTCTTAATGCCCTGATGGGAAAAGGTTAACTGTTCTAAATAATTAGAGGGTGCTTATAGTATTAAATATTTCTGTTGAAATGCATTTCTTTTTCAAACTTGCCCTTTTTCTATTTAGCTGAAGACTGCAGCCCAGAGGTGGACAACTTCATTGTACCCATAGCAGTAGGAGCAGCTCTGGGAGGATTAGTTGTCCTAGTACTTATGGCTTACTTTTTTGGCCACAAGAAACACCGTAATGCCGGATACGAGCAATTTTAAAATGGGAAAGTTTAACTTTTTGAAGCAAATTAATAAAACTGAACTCTAAAGACTCAGAACAGCAGCTTGCTTGCACAGTCAGACAAATTATAGGTTAAAACTAGCACCTGGCTAAGAACTGATGTGGAATTTATTGTCATGGTTTATGTTTGAATTTTACGACGTGCAGAGATTGTGTTCTAGTTCTCAGTCAACTGATGAATTAATTTCAGTTCTTCTAAAATACTACACTTCAAATTTCAGAATTGTGAAGACATGCAGTGGCATTATAAGACAAACAGTTTTGTTCTGGTCTGTGGAAACAGCATTTAATGTGTGTGCTTGTGGATGTTGAATGTTAATGTATATAATCTATCATGCACTGCAGTTTGTTTTAATTAGTATTGACTGTGCCTTATATACAGATTACTAAATATGAAAACTGTGCTTTAAGATTTCTGTCTTTTAGCTTAAAGATGCTGTGGTAGTAGTCCTTGAAAAGTTTTTGCAGCTGATGAATGCTTCCTTTTAAAAAGTAAAAATAATAAACACTATGGTGTTCTCCATTGCATAGCCTATACCAATAGAAACATTACAAAGTTTTGGGCTATTAGTTGCATCTCATGATTGGAATTTAAAAGGGAAGCTAGCTTTTTATACCAAGGCTAAAAGTCTTGGTAGCCAAAAATTTCACTGTGCTGGACTGTGAGTGAGCTAAATCAAGACAGTAAACTTCCCATAACTAAGGCTGATTGACACTCAAATGGTTTAAATATCCACTTAAGACAATAGCTGATAACTTTTGATAAAGCATTGAGTGTGTGCATGATGCATATTCTGCTCTAAAACTTGAATACATTCTAAAATAAACTTAAGCAAAAAGGAAATTTCTAAGGAGATGCTTTAAGAGCCCCAAAGCCGAGCACCATCACAGTGATGAAGCAGGATGCTGATGCTGAATCTCACTGAACATACCATTTCTCAGCGCCACGTGAGTGGAGCCCAGCCCTCTCTTGAAATGGGTGAAGAATGCTAAGCTCTGCTTCCGCGTGTGCTCCAGGCTGCGTTTGGAACAGAATCCCAGCTGTGTTTGCTGATACTTGCATGAGTGTTTGTGTGAGGAGTTGGTCGCATACTTTCCACCTGGTGTGTTGAGAAGCACTGCAGTGTCACAGCTGTCTCCTCTCTTCTGTTGATTTCAGTAAGGTCTGCCTAATTCTCAGCTGATAATGGTAACCCTTTTCTTGTACTTGAATTGAAAATAAATAAAGTTACCCACCCAAAAAGAGCGTCCCTCAGTATTTTCCGCTCAGTGCTTTCAGCATTTGACTCTTGGCTGCCTTTTGAAGTCTCCAGTAAGTTTCTACTTTCAGTTACTTCCCTGGCTCCTCTGTTATCTCTCCATGTCTGAAGCCTGGAGCAGTGTTGGTGATCTGAGGGTTTGGGAAATCGCTTGGACAAGACAGCAGTATACCAGTCTGTTTTATGTTGCTTTATTGCTGTTAACTCAGCTGTAATTAGCCAGGTGTAATTAGCTAGCGCATGCTCAGGCTACAGTCCTGTCTTCATGTTTCTAGTATATCTAAGGAGACGGTGCACTAAAGCAAGATGAAAGCTAATGTACAAATCAGGAGTATTTTATCTATTTTACAAAGCAATGTGCATAGTATATATGTTTAAAGAAATACGTCTTTATCAATTTTTTACTTAATGGTGATGTTACTTCAAATGTATTATTTACATAATACAGTAATATGTATTAAAAAATGTAAGCATCTGCTTGTTCCTTGCTGTACTTGGATTCTAATGCTTGGTTTCCTTCACTAATTTGTTCTCCTTTGCTTTTCTTTTTTTTTTTTTTTTTTTTGGTTCGTTTGTTTTTTTGTTCTTTCTGCAGCCGAAGAATGCCTTGCTGATTCTGACCTGAACTTTCTTATTCCCATCGTGGTGGGCATAGCACTTGGCTTCCTTATTATTCTTGTCTTTATATCTTATATCATTGGAAGAAGGAAAAGTCGTACTGGCTATCAGTCTGTATAATCTCTTAGTTCCGTCTCTGCTGCCACCCCTCCTGCTCTTCTTTTCCCAGACTCACTGATCTACCCCTAAAAAAGAAAAGTTCATAGTTTATTAAAAACAACCCACATGCATCATGACAGAATAACTTGCCATGATATAAATTGGAAATTTATTTGAAGTCCCTGTATGGTTTTGGAGAAAGTAAATGTTCTGAGGACCGTAGGACTGAGCAGAGTTGATATGTGCACAAATGAGAAATGTGATTATTTTGACTACAGACAACATCTAAGAGACTTTTTCTGTTGTTTAATCTTTTTATACGAGAAAATTTCTAGTTGTGTACAGCTTATCTCAGATAATGCTGAAGCTAAAACCATGTGATAATTAAAGGTATGAAAAAGGTAGAAAACGTAGAAAAGGATTGTACACGCTGTGGGAGAAGACTACCAAGATCTTAAGACTTATAGTTGGAGCTTGGCTTATGGCTGTTGTCTTTTCTCATCGCTTTACAGCTTTTTCTTGTGAACCAGTCTGAATTTCCTGTTCCTTCTGAATGTAAAGGTAATACCTGGCATCACTAGTAAATCAACCTAATACGAGAACAGCTTATTCTTCTGGTAAATCCACGTGTTTAAGACCAGTATGAAGAAGTTGGTTGCTAACGTGTGTGCAGTGGCTTTGCACTAGCATGTCTGTGCACTAAGATAAGTCCTGGTGAATTTCCAGTACTCAGAGAAGTCAGCAGCTAATGTTTTTAATGTTTTTAATGTGTTTTCCTTCTTGCTCTGAGCCCAGTTGTGAAATAAGGATGGGAGGGTGGTGCTTCACTGGCAGCACCTTGTCTCAGTTTCGATTCTGTGCACAGAGGAGAAACCTTGCAGCCTTTCAGCCCTGCTCCATATGAGGCTTGGCTGTTCTGAGCACTGACTGAGAGCACGGCTTTTTCAGAGGTTCCTGCAGCTCCATTAGAAAACTTGCATGGATTAGTAGGGGTTCACTGAAAAGCTGCAGTCTAGGAATGTGTTTATAGGATTAATCTGGCTTTAACCTTCTAGTTATTACACACTCAAAAATGTTTAGCAGTGTAAGGGCACAAACTTTATAGTATGAGAAATGCTGACCATAAAGCAGAACCTTCAAATATATTTCTGTATATACATACATACATATATATATATATATATATATACACACATACATGCGTACACTAAAGAAAGTGACTTCTGAAGGAAAAAACATCTGAGGTTGCTTTCTTTGTTACTTCTTTTGTAGTTTTGTTCTGTATCTAACCTGTTTCAAAACAGAAGCTAGACATTTGATGTTGAATTAGTCTTTGCTCCCACTAGGTTCATGTTGATAGATGACAGAAGCCTCTTTCAGCTTCTTTGGTCCAGCAAGGCAAAAGCCTTTTGCAGTTTGTGAACCCTGTTCCCATTTTCTGTGGGTGATTTGAGAGCTGCTAGGTCTGCAGAGAGGTGCTGGTGGCTTGCAGTGTGGTGTTCAGTAAATCTGCTTACTGCTTAGTGCACTGCACCTCTACCTATGCCATGAGGAGGGCACCTTCAATAACTCATCCATAAAGGAGACAGTCAGGAACATTGTTTAGTAGCTCACGTCTGTTCGGGGAAGGGAGATTGCTAATAAGTTAGTGCTGATTGAGAAATACCTGTGTGTTCAGTTATTTCTGTCCTCAGTGTGACCAAACCTAAGCTCCACCTGAGTCTGACATAGCTGACTTTTACGCTGCAATGGGTCCTGGAACCGAGCTGTCTTCTTTTTTTTTTTTTTTTTATTTTTTTAACGGAGTATAATTTTTAATGCTGCTGACTCAGATTGGGTTTCAGTTTTGATTGTCATGGTCTTTTATGTTGTATCTTTGCTATCACAATACCTGATCTACCTGCCAGAGCTGAACAGTGAATTATTTTGAGGCTGGCAATTTCTGCATAACATCTGCTTGTCGAGGGGCATCGCTTCTCTGCTGCCAGAAGGTGGATTCCAGCCACGGCTTCATGCTTAGGTTGCAATTTTGCATCGCTTTTTTGCATCACATTCTAGGTTGTTTTATTAAAATGTGGTGAACTCCTGGTTGCACACACACATATATTTTATATATGTGTATATATAATAGATATTTATATAAAAGACTATTTTGGGCTTCAGTAGAAGTCAGAAATTGAGCCAGCACTTAAAGGTTGTTGTAGCATGAAGAACGGTGTGTACAGCTCTCCAGATCTTGGAGTGACAGTTTGAACCTGCTAGAAGCAGAGTATGTGTATGGCAAATAAAGTTAACTCTGGTGGTTGTAAACAGAATCACAGAATCATGTAGGTTGGAAGAGACCTAGTCCAACCTCTGACCTAACACTAAGAAGTTCTCCACTAAACCATATCACTAAGCTCTACATCTAAACATCTTTGAAAGACCTTCAGGGACAGTGACTCCACCACTTCCCTGGGCAGCCCGTTCCAATGCCTAACAACCCCTTCGGTAAAGAAGTTCTTCCTAATATCCAACCTAAACCTCCCCTGGTGCAACTTTAGCCCATTCCCCCTCATCCTGTCGCCAGGCACGTGGGAGAACAGACCAACCCCCACCTTGCTACAGACTCATTTAAGGAACCTGTAGAGAGCGATGAGGTCAGCCCTGAGCCTCCTCTTCTCCAGGCTGAACAACCCAAGCTCCCTCAGCCGCTCCTCGTAGGACTTGTTCTCCAGACCCCTCACCAGCTTCATTGCCCTTCTCTGGACTCGCTCAAGCACCTCCATGTCCTTCTTGTAGCGAGGGGCCCAAAACTGAACACAGTACTCGAGGTGCGGCCTCACCAGAACCGAGTACAGGGGGACAATCACTTCCCTAGCCCTGCTGGCCACACTGCATCTGATACAAACCAGGATGCTGTTGGCCTTCTTGGCCACCTGAGCACACTGCTGGCTCATATTCAGCCGACTGTCCACCATCACTCCCAGGTCCTTCTCTGCCAGGCAGCTTTCCAACCACTCATCTCCCCGCCTGTAGCTCTGCTTGGGGTTGTTGTGCCCTAGGTGCAGGACCCGGCACTTGGCTTTGTTGAACTTCATACATTTGCATCAGTGTAAGTAGACATGCATGCAATTTCCCAGAGATATTCCAAGGGGCTTTTTTAACATGCCTGGGTCTGGCTGTTGGTGTGACAAAAAATAATTGTACATTGGTACAGCATCTGCCAAAGGACAATCCCTGCTGCTTTGTGAATCCTTCCACCAGGCAGGCATGGAATGGATAAATAATCTTTCATCCTGTTGCTAGCTGGATAGCTGTTCATTTCATGGTCTGAAGCACAGAGGGGTTTGTTTCCTTTTAGGATCCTATAGAAACAGAAGTGCTTCTAAAGACGTAAAGCAGTTGGCAGGCTGGGAAACATCTGTGGTTTTAACTTAGTTCTGATGTCAAAATTAGAGCAACTATCACTGCCGTGCCTTCATGGGCAGAGGCTGTTTTCTGTTAGTCAGAACAAGCCCTTTTGGGTAAGCTGTGGAGGAAAAAATCATAACGTTGCCCTATCACTTTTCAATTTCATGTGGATAATCACATCTGAGGAAAATTAACTCCTAAAATACCTGTATTTAATATTTTTAAGGGTTATTAAGAAATAGGTTTTGCCAAAAGGTTGATTGTGATATTTGCCGTATAGTGAGACTTGCTGTACTGGACTTCTAAACTCTTCAGGAAGTTAATCAAATGCTCAAAATTCAAAGATTACACACATTACATTTGTCTTTGAAAAAGAGTCCCTAGCTGGCCAGCAGAGCCCACAAAAGTTACAAATTACATTTGTTACATTTAAATGTTTTAAGAATGATACCATAGAGTTAATTTTACTGTAGTTACTTTATTTTTAATACATAAAAGACTTCTTAGAGTCATATAGATCAAAAATGATGGCAGATGAATTATCTGGACTAGAATGTAGGACAAACATACCATAATGCTCTTGTTCAGTCGGTAAGTAATTTTAGTAAGTGTGCTTTCCAAGCAGTACGTTATCCTAAGGTGTCCTGTCCTGCTCATAGCTGATAAGAGAGATGAAATATACTCTCTGTATGTTAAATGTGAAGGTGTATAATAATAATAATAATAATAATAATAATAATAATAATAATAATAATAATAATAATAATAATAAAAACTCATTTTCCAAAGAATCAAAACTGCTTTAAATTGAGTTTGAGTGTCTGTAGAAACAAAGTGTTTGGCTGTAATAGATGCTGAAATCACCACTGCTTTGTCCTGGGGAACAAAGATAGCCAATACCTCTATCAACATGAACATGGATTAAGCCTTGTAATGCCTCTCTGTGCTAGCTCAGCCCTGCTTCCACTTGAGGAGGCTGGGGATGGAGCAAAGCAGGGGCTTCCCCAGGGAGGAATATTTTTCACTGGTGCTTCTGTGCCTGAGCAGGGGAAGGAGGAGTTGTGAGCTGTGACAGGGAGAGAATAAAGAGCTCCTTTCAGTTGTCCCCTGCCCAACAGATTTGAGAGAAGTACTGAAGTGAGGAGGGAGAAAGGTACTTGTCTGCCTGGGAACAACTGGAAAGGTTCAAGGGCAAATGCTGCCCTGTGTGGCCTTTGCTCCAGCACCTGGCTGCATGAGGTGCTGAGGCTCCTAGGAGGCGCCCTGAGATTTGTCATTTTCACTTCTTAGCTATTACTGCAAGCATAATCCAGATTTTTTGCTATTTATTATTTTAACAAGAATAGTACTTATAAACTACCATCTTTTTAGCTTTTGCCTGAGAAATGCACATAAAACTATGGTAAAGACTGAAATTTATAGCCAGGAAAAATGCATTTCACAGGGGTGACTTGTAAAAGACCTTATGAAAATAGTGTTCAGATACCATAGTTCCTCTAATAAAAACTGAAATGCTCTTGCAGGTTCCCTGCCCAGGGTATAACTTAACTTTTATTAATAATGAGTTACATCAGCTGGTAAAAGATGTGGTTCTACACTGTTGCATCTCATTTGTTTCCTAACTATAAACAAAAATAAATTAAAAGTTTCCATGTGTCTGTTTTCCTAGCAGGAAAAAAAAAATGCTGCCTTTATGCTTTAAAAAGGAAAAAGCCTCTGCCTGACAAAACCTACGTGTCCTGTGTTTGCCGTGGCTACTTCCCAATGCTGAGCGTGAAGATGATTCGTCCCAAGAAGCGGTCACTGTTAACGTCATTGACAATCCCTTTCCCGTGCAGGCTGCACTGAATGGGGACCAAAGAATTCCTCTTCACGTCTGTAAAGTGCATGGCCACCAGTGGGGACGTGTAGTTGACCTGAAAAGGAGGGAGATTTGCTGAGGGAGCAGGAAAGCAGGCAATGCTCTTTCATGGTCAGTAAATATCACGGGTAATTGGCTGCACGACCCAGCTCAGCCCCCACCAGTGGGACCAGAAACACACTGGTGTTTGCCTCCTCTGCATCAAGCTGCTCAATTTGCAGTGGTTTTGTCGTGTCTTTTAATAGGAGCCTCATTTTAGGGGGCTTTTCCTCCTCTGTTGCCTGTCACCTTCCCCAGCACCCTAGGAAAATGCTGGTGTTGCGACCAGTGTTAGTGTTAGTTAGCATCCCCCCAGAGTTAGTCTGGGGGATTAGCACAGCCAGACCTGGACCACAAGCAGAAAAATTAACTGTTCCCACTGTTGGCAAGGGAAAAACAGCATCCCTAAAGATTACCTGCAGTTTGTCAGAGACAAAAATAGAGCACTGCAATCCCAGTGCCCGTGGCCTCCCTCCTGCCTGCAGCTGCCTGAAATAGCCAGTGAGCACATTTGTACCCCCTGCAGTAGCTCCTTCCCAAGGAGAGGTAATGAAGCCACCAGAACATCTGAACCCTTACTTACGTGTGTGATCTTGCCATAGTAGGGATAATACATGAGGTCAAACGTGCCGTTCCCAGGGTAGAAGTCCACTGACCTTAGGTCGCTCTCATTGCCTTTCTGTGATGGAAACAAACAGGTACTCGCATAGCATGTGGGACACAAAATAAGTAAAGCGAAGGAGCTTTAGCACAAAAATCTCCTGCAAATCCCCACCACAGCTCAGCTGCGCCAGCTGCTCACTCATGGCACGTTTGCTCTGTGAGCCAGTGGCTGCTGCAGTGAGCCAGAGCAAAACTGTGCTAGGAGGGTATGGGTGAAGGTTACAGCGTTTGCTGCACATGGATCTTTCTCTGTGCTTGGCTACTTCTTTATCACTCTCTAAGGGTATGACCCAGCTGCTGCCCTGTGTGGGAGCCGCTCCTGCTGCTGCTGCCAGCTTGCAGGGCGCTCTCCGGGACAGGGCTGCAGGTGGATGCCAGCAGCTCCAGCCTCTCTCTTCAGCTTTGGGGGCTTTGGGAACCAGCAGTGAGAGGGTGAGGGCCAGGATGGGAAGCAGGAGACTCATGGCCACCCCTGCAGCCCTCAGCAGACCACCTCAGTTGGGCTGGGGGCAGGAGGAGCACAGGGTCCTGTGAGGGCACTGGGCTAAGCTGAGGGCACGGAGCGCGACAGTACCTGCACTTTGCAGTCTACGCTCACAGGGACCCCGGCGCCAGGGCGGTAGCCTATGATCTGCAGGGAAAAAAGACATTCACACTTGAAGGAAGTGCAACGCCAAGCATGTGCTGCCTCCCTTTCTAGAGCTCTTGTGCATGCCAGTCACCCAGGACAACCACGATGTGTCAGGAGAGGCAGAGAAGGATGCTGGGAGCATCCCTAGTATAACACAACCATCTCCCCACACAGCTCGCTTTCCCCCCTCCTTTATTTTTCCAGCAGCATGCACTGAGCTGCCAGAATATTGGAAATTTTCTAATAAATTTGGTTCTGCAAAAATGCCTGTTATAAAGAAATGAGGGCCTGAGGTGTAGCCCTAAAGCTCACTTCCTCCTAGAGAGGAGGCTGGCACAGGTGCTGCCATGCACCCAGCCCGTCATCAAATCAAATCTGCAGAGTTTTGTAGTGCCTCATTTTTAGTTTTTCTGGCAGGTACAAGCCAGCAGGTTTCTTGTTCCATTTCTCTGGACCTAAGAACAGGATGAGTTTCAGGCCCCGCACAGTCCTTAGTCTGTCCCACTAGGATCCACTGAAGGAAGGAATCACAACAACCAGATTTTTTTGTACCCGGTTCATCTTCAGCAGGATGCAGGGCTGGCCTCTGGAGTAGCCAAAAGTTTGATCCTCGATTCCCGAGCAGTTCTGCAGCAGTGAGCGCTTGAACTGGCAGGCCTTCTTCTCTTCACTCTCATTGCCCCCTTGGATGAAGTACTGCCCCGAGATGCACTCAATATTCTTCTCCTCTTGAACCTTGTCATCATAAGCTGGTGGGGACCAAGCGACTCATTAATGCTTCTCCAGGCCTGCTCACATCAAATCACTGCGTGCACCCTCACATGAAGGGCAGTCCCACCTGGATCAGGAAGTTTCCTCCCACAGAAGCTCCTGAGACCACCTCACGAATCCTCCCTTTCCAGGCAGGAGACGTGAGGCACCCAGAGGTGCTCTGCCCCATGGCCCCCCAACACCCACCTGCTAGGAAGTCGTGCATGCTGTCCACGTATGGCTGCCACGTGCTGCGCTTGGAGACATTGAAGGCAATGGTGAATCCATTCAGGTATGGCCTGATCATCACCCCTGGAGAACAAGATGGATGCTGTCAGAGCAGGTATGGGGACTGGCCACAGGCTGTGGAGAATGTTGGGTGGGCTGGGCACGGGCACAGGCCAGCAGCACCAGCTCTCAAGCAGGCAGTAACATCCTTATAATCCTCATCATCCCCATCCTCATCCTTCTGCAGCACGCAGGGGCCAAGGGACCCCCATGCTCTCAGCCAGCTGGGGGCAGAGAGAGGGCCAGGGGGTCACTTGTTCCCCACTGACATGAAAGCCCAGGGAAATGTTGCTTCTGCCATGGGGAAAGAAGGTTTTGAACATTGTCCCCTATTCCGCCCTTCCCCCCCCCCCAAAAAAAAAAAAAAAAAGTGTAAAAGCTACTCCTGATTTGCATTTTGGTTTCAAAGGTCTGATGTATAAAAGGGGAGCAGATGAAATGAGTGGATATAATCTATGAAATGCCTAAACTTGCCTCTTTAAGAATAAATTTTATAAATATAATCAGAATAATGGAATAATTACAATAACAATTAATATAATCTGAACAAAGGCTTTACATGGGGGGTATTTAAGATGTCTGGCCCTCTCCAGACAACCTGGTGGCTGGGGAGCTGCAGCACCATTGCTGCTGCAGTGGACGGTAGCACCCTGGGTAATGCCATTTAGAAGCACTTTGCTGAACTGGGCTTGGAGCCTGGCCCCCACAACAGATGGGGATAGGTCTTCAGCTGGTGGAAACTCAGTAGGATCCTGCCCCTGTAGCAGCTGTAGGATCTGTAGCAGCTGGGACTTGGCTCAGGACAATCCCTGGTGAGTTTTTGCAGGGACAGGACAAGGGGTAATGGCCACAAGACAGAGCACAGGAAGTTCCGCACCAACATGGGAAAGAACTTCTTCATGGTGAGGGTGATGGAGCACTGGGACAGACTGCCCAGGCAAGTTGTGGAGTCTCCTTCTCTGGAGATATTTAAGGCCTGTCTGGACACCTACCTGGGCAGCCTGCTGTAAGGAACCTGCTTTGGCATGGGGGGTTGGTCCTGATGATCTTTCGAGGTCTCTTCCAACCCCTTCAATTCTGTGATTCTGTGAGTCTCTTTGATTCTTTATTTCTGCTTCAAAAAAGCTTTAAGATCTCACCTTAACTCTTTGTCCATTTGTGAAGAACATAAGAAAAAAGACCTCTCCATTTAGTCTGCAAAATTTCCTCTCATAAATCTTTCTATTATTAATAATAATATTTCTTTCTGCCTACCCAACCCTTCCATCGCAGCCTGTGTGTGTGTTCCAGCAGAGGCACCCAAGGCCGGGCACGTACCTGGCGGAGCCACACGGTCCCGGTAGGTGGGTGTGTAGGGGCTCAGGGTGAGCAGCATCACGTACATGCAGAAGGCGAACATCCCCGCCAGGCACGTGTAAAAAACGAAGTAAAACAGTAAGATCAGGCCTGCAGAGCAGAGAGGGCACATTGCTGTCAGTGTAACCCAAGCATGTCCCATGGGGATGCTGGCAGCCACCTCTGCCGTGACACCAGAATTTTGGGGCACGGGGCTGTTGGATGGACTTCCTGCCCACCCAGGCCCTGGGGATGGATCCTTTGGATCTATTTCGTGGCACAGCCCTTCCCAGAGCTGAGTCAGGACCCAGGTGGGGGCCACATGAAGGTGCTCCCACCCTGACCTCCTGTTGGCTGTGATGAGGACCCAGGCACTGGGATTGTGGTAGATGGCATCGCCCGGCCCGCAGCACTGCCAGCATCTTGGCCCTGACGTCCAGGCACAGGGTTTGTTTTCCTCAGGGCCAGGCTGACAGCTGAGGATGTCTCAGGAGGCTGTGGCCTATGAATAAAACCCAGTGGCGCAGAGCGAAGCAAAACCTAACCCAAACATTTCCCAGGAGAAACGTGCTGGCAGTGTGGGGGGAGCCCTGGGAACGCAGCTGTGTGCAAGCACGGGGCTGGGAACTGCTGGGGGGCTGCATCCCGCCGCGGGCCAGGATGGGGCAGATGGGGCTGTCACCACCAGGAGTGACACTGCTGCCCATCCGTGCGGTACCAGGAGACGACACCCATGTGCTGGTGCTCACTGCGCCCTCCCCATTCCTGCAGACGTGCAACTTCCAGCACTGCTCAGCTGGGGACGCATCCATGCCAGCCCAAGAGTTGTACCCAAGGAGCAGTGGGGGGATGAAGAAAGGGACGGAGACAGGGACGAGACCTTCCTGGGGTGCAAGGAGGGCTGCCTGGCCAGCATTCACTGCAGGCCCACCACTACTGCCACATCACCATGTGCAGAGGGCTTGCTCCCTGCTTGCCCTGGCAGGATCCAGGCCACAACAGAGCTGGGGTCCCCTGCATTTGCTCCGTCTCTTAATTTTTTTCCAAACTTTTGCTTATGAGTTCTTGATAAACACTGGCATCCAGACCAAGGTACTTGGTGTACCTAGGTTGGTCTAACCTTGGTCTAACTTCGGTTGTCTGCTTGTCCACCCCCTCCCCAACTAGCTGTTTTTATTGCCCCGCTCATAAAAGTGCACCCCTCATTGCTGGGACGGGGCAGTGATCCAGGCTAGCAAAGATGTTCGCAGGAAAGTGCATCCACCATGAAGGAGAAAAGGCACCAACCCCCAAAAACGGGGCTCAAACAAGGACCTACCCCAGCTCTTGGCTGTTCTCCCTAGGCAGGTTCTCTCCTCTGGGTTCCACAGGAAGGTCTTCATCTCCCCAGCCAGGTCTGCCCAAGTTTTGTTCCCCATCTCTGCCTTGGTCTCTGCTTCTCCTGCGTCAAGATCCTGCACTTTCTCTTCATCCTTATTTTCCTGGAAGAGTTACAGAACACAACCCCCACAGGCAGGCTGAGCATCTCATTGGCCAAAAATAAATGCAAAAGCACTTAATAGCTGGAAATGTTTCAAATTTCCATTTTCCCATCATCACTCTTGAGTTAAGGAGAGGCTGGCTGTTCTGACTTATGATCACTTAGATTCCAGCGTTCTTTTTTTTTTTTTTTTTTTTCTATGGCACTGCAGTCACATTGAGTTCCATCTCCTTGTCCTGGCATTTACAAAAGTTTGTCTTCTCTAACCTGCATCAACGTGACCACAAGAAAGCCTGCAAGCTGGGTGAGCTGGGGCTGTTCCCACACTACCATGTCTCTTACCACATGTGTGCATTTTCTGTGTTACTGTGGATGACACCAGTCAGCATCACTGAAGAGGTCATCCACTTTATTTTTCTTGGCATGTGAGCAAGTGTTTAGTCTTTGGAGAAATCCCTGTAATGTTATTTTTTGAATTACACCAAGTTCCCAGGAAAAGCACATCCCCAGGCACAGAGAGAGTTTTCTTTGTGCCACGGCCCTGGTGATGAAGAGGCATTTATCTGGAGCTCACAGACACTAAATTCTCTCTCTCTGGCCACAAGTCACTGGAGATGTGATTTAGGGTGACTGTCCCTAAATGCCTTGAACCTGTGGAAGCTCTAAAACCAGGCAGCAATGTGGGACGGGGTGCAGCCCTTGCTTGGAGCTCAGGGCTGGGTGACCTCAGAGCAGGGTTTGCCAACCAGGAGGAGTTTCTTCCCAAACCCAGCTTTCCCCAGAGAAGCAGGCTTTGTGTCAAGGTTGGATGCCGGGAGAACGGGGGCTGAGCTAGGACTCCAGATGGAAAACATGAAAAACTGGAGCCTTGGACTTGGCCCATCACCTCCCTGTGCCGTAAGGCAGAGCTCAGGCACTGTTGGCTGGGTCTGGCCGTGCTTGCATTGGGCTTGTGGAGATGGGGCTGTGCAGGTGAGCACAGCCAGACCTCACAGCAGCTGCACTGGCAGCTTGTGCCAAGGGCTGGGGAAACCCACTGTCTGCGGACACCTGTTGGGCCAGTGAAGCATTTATAGCCTGCAGATTGCCCTGGGACGCGGCCAGCAGCTTAGCAGAAACTCTGGCTAGGAAATCCCTCCGGATCAAGGGGGATTGAGCTCTGTTCAGATAGTGCAAAGTAGTGAGAAGTGGGGGAAAGGCATGGGCGTGCAGGGCAGGACACCTGCATTGGGCAACGGATGGAGGAAGATGAAAAGAAGGAAGAAGAGGATGAATTCTCCTTCCTCCCACTCTCCTCCCTGCTATAAATAGCCATAGCACGGGAACACAGGCTCCATGCTGCAGATGCAGCACAAGGTGAAGGTCCCATCCTGCCGGGTTGATGGGGTAGGCTGAGTGGGATTGGGGCAGCCGGCCGGGGGCCTGGAGCAACTCCCCCAGCACTGGCCATTCCCATGAGGATGTCCAGGTGCTGAGGGTGCATGGCCAGCAAGTAGGGACAGGGCAAGAGTCCGGGACAACCGTAAGGATTTTATGGAAAGCCCCTCGCAGGGCTGCAGCACTGCCAGCCCTGCTGCCTCTCCCTTCCCTCCCAGTGCACAGCGCTGGCATTTCGCAGGGGCACCAGGCAGCATTTCCTACAGCAAAGCTGCCACTTTCACCCGTCAGGAGGTGAGCTGAGTGGCTGCAGCCCCCGCCTCGCCTCTCGGAGCAGCCCCCGAACACTTACCAGCCTTTTGCCTCCCGGGGAGGCAGCGTTCAGCTCCATCCCTGGCTCTGAAACAGACAAATGTGAGTGTTAGCACTGAGGGAGCCCAGGGCTGAGCCCAGCACCTCCGTCCCCACTGTGGAGCCCGTGGGCATAGTCCCCTGCCCACCACAGACCCCAGCCCCACTGCTGGCTCCAGCTGAGCGACGCTCCCCCAGCCCAGGGGGCCAGGAGACCTTTGCCTGCCCGCAGTGGTTGCAGCTGACGAACCACGGCTGCTTTTGCTCACTCACCCAGAAGACTTCAGTGTTCAGGAGCGGGTCAAAAAATAACTTGCTTTCTTAAGAGGGGTGAGCTCAACGCAACGGAATCCCGTTCTGGGCGTAAGGCCCCTGCCACCTGGTGCCCTTTGCAGTGGTCCTGCAGTGTACTGTACTGCTGGAGCCTCCCCAGCAGCAGCTAACACCTGACACGGGGAGCAGGGCGCTATGCCGTGGGGTGACGTGGTGTCTGTTAACAAACACTCGACGGTCACTAGGGCTCTCAGTGGCTGTGTGGCTGTCAATAGGTGCTTGTCAGTCACCGCCGGACCCTGCTCCACACTTGCAAAATCTCTCTTGCAGCAGAGGGGCAGGTTTATATTTATCCCTTTGAATTGAGGCAGCAGCTGGGGGCACGCAGCGTCTGCTCCCCAGGCAGGGCCAGCAGGACGCTCTCCAGAGCGATGCCTTGCTGCGCCACTGTGCTGGGGAGGATCACATTTTCCCTTGTCAGTGAATTACGGGCACAGGAGGTTGTGTTAGGGCACAGGGTGCTAAGGTTCTGCGGCTGTGAGGGACCTGCATGCTGGAAGCAATGGGTTGTGGATGGGGGGCTGTGGGGGGATGAGGGGAAAAGTCTTGCCGAAACTCCTGGAATAGCTCCAGCAGCATGGGAGCTATGTGAGGGCCACTGTTATTGTTATGCCCCATGCAGCTCTCGTGGAACAGTGGGGTTTGTTTTACACCAACAGTCAGAGCTGGAGCATGGCTCCAGCCACCAGCTCAGCTCACACCCCAGCACAATTTGAACATAGCCAGAAACCTTAGTTTCTTCAGGCCGCGCTCAGCGGTGAGGAAATGCTGCCTTGCCACAGCCCAAGGCTTTGCACTGAGGCACGGGGACATCGCAGGGCCACAAGAGCTGAGCGCCGTCTCACATACCCTCTCCCGCGTGTGGCCGAGAGCCGCTCCCCAGCGGTGCTAGCAAATGTGCCCAGCAGGAAGGAGCAGGATCTGGCAGTGGCCCCGGGCTGCCCCGTGTCTGCCACTGGGCATACGGCAGGGCTGGCATGGTACCAGAGCCTATGCAGGATGGAGCTGGGATGGGACACAGCTGCTCCGTGGGGCCTGTGGGACTTGGGGCGCACGCAGCTCCCTGTGAACACATGCACACCCCTGTATCGGTGTGCATGGGGCTGTGCCGGTTCATCCAAGGTAAATAACTGCTGCTTTCTCTGGAGGCAAAGTGTTCTTTGCCATTAATTGATCTGGGCATATGTAGCTTGCCTCTTGCACTGCTGTCAGCGTGTGCTTTCTCTTTGCTCTAGGGAGAGGCTGGTAATTAGGCTCTTATCCAATAAAAGTGTGGGTTTTTGAAGTAGAGATAGGATTAGTTTCTTTTAACTTGATGAAATATGATTTGGCTTGAAATAATTACATGATTTGCACTTAGCGCCTCTCAGCCCGGGGCATTAAAAATGATTTACAAGCAATTACAAAGCCTGCTGGGAAGATGCTTTTATCCCCATTTTACAGACACGATGTGGTAAACAGAAGCTAAGGTCCTGCCCTGGCTCCTCAGCTGGGGAGATGAGGTGCTTGTGGGGCCTCTCAGATGGGGCCTGGGAAACATCAGGCACTGCAGGGAAGCCAGAGCACTGGGAAGTAAAAATCTGCACTGAAACACGGGGGACAGGGGCTGGAATTGCCCAAGTCTGTCTCTGATTGTGCTGGATTCACCACTGCCCGGTGTAGGTGGGGAGGACAGGGACGTTTGGCAAAAGATGGGAGCACCCAAAGCAGAAGGGCATTGAGGTGGAGGGGAGCTGGTGGGGTGCAGAGAGGCCAGGGGAGCAATGTGGGGAGTGGGGAGGATGAGGCAGGGCAGCCCCAGCCCTGAATTTTGTGTTGTGCCACTGGTGAGCGCAGGGGCCAAGTGCTGTGAGACAACTTGGCTACATGGCAGCATTTTCAGCCCTCCCGTCCCCAGAATAACCCCTGGGGCAGAAACACCCCACCGCACCCCAAAATGTGCTAATAGCTGTGAGGGCCTAGCTGTAATTCTGGAGGGGAATTACGGTGTTGTCTGTAACGCCCCTCCCCTTCTCCCCCGGTAATATTGGGGCTGCCACCGGGCTTCACGACTCGCGGGGGGGGGGGACTCTTAACGGGGCCGAACCGATCCCCACAGCGAACCGGCCCTGCTCTGCGAGGGGTCCCCCAGCTCAGAGCTCGCACTCCCGGGTGCGATTTCGGGCGTCGCACGAACCCCACAACACCCCCAGGGCCCCACAGCGAGGCCCCGGCCCCGCCCCCACCAGGCTCCGGGCCCGCCCCCGGCCCCGTAGCCGCCTCAGCCGCTGCGCGCAGGCGCCGCGGAGCCGCTGCCCGGGCCGGGGTCTGGGCCGGGGCCGGGGCCGGGGCCGGGGCCGGGGCCCGGCGGGCAGCATGCGGCAGGCCCTGACTCAGCAGCGGCCGGGCGGCATCGCCCTGCCTGACTCCGTGGGTAAGCGGGGCCGGGGCCGGGGCCGGGGCCGGGGCCGGGGGCGGCGTGGCGCGGCCATGTTGTGCGGCGTGGCCGGGGGGCTGCAGGGGGCTGCCCCGCTGCTCGCTCGTCCCCCCGCTCGCCGAGGGGAGTCGGTGCTGTGCCCGGGGGTAGGAGCCGCAGCACATCGAGGCCACACGAAGGTAGCTGTCACTCTGAACTTCTGCAGCAATCTACAGAAAACCACCCTAGTTTGGTAGGGGGCTCGCCCTGCTGACACCCCGGTTGGTGGTGGGCTTGTGGCTGTGGTGCTAAGGACGTTTCTGGGGCTTAATGTAAAAATGGTCTTAGTGAAGCCTGAACGCATTTCGAGTGCCGTTCCAGTGAAAGAAATAGGTGATACGCAGCGCTAATGTCTTTACCTCTGCCTCACAGAGTTATATGCAAGCCGCCTCATATGCTCACACTGCAAGATACCTCTAAACGCGGCAAGTTTGGAGGTATGTGGATAAATCACAGAGGTATCTGGTCTGGATAAATCACAGAGAAAAGGCTGTTACTGCCGTTTAAAAGGAGAGGTGGCAAAGCTGTGCAGTGCTCGTGGCTTCGCTTTGCTCTCCTGCACGTAAAGCTGAACCTGGTTCAGTAGCAAAGAGGAAAACAGCCAAGCTAGCAGGGAATTTTGCAGCAAAAATTTATGTCCTGATGGGTGATTTAGCCAGGGCAGCCATCAGCGGACATGCTGTTTAAAAGCCCGGGGTCTCTGAAACAGCTGCAGGCGTCCTTCTGGAAGTACAAAACCACTTTATCAATGTATGTGTAACAAAGCAGCTTTTCAGAGAAAGGAACAACGACATTAGTGTCCTAGAACAGAGATGAAGTGGAGATGATCGCATTTTCTCTGAGATTTCAAATTAAAGGGTTGTGGTGGTTTTTCTTCAGACCTGGAATTAAAACATCTGGCTTCCCCCCCCTTCCCCCCCCCCCCCCCCCTTATTAAGGAATATTTAGAAGATTTCAGAAGTCTTTTGATTGGAAATCTTTTGTTCCATGCTATCGCATGTTGGTGTGTGACAGTTTTGAGCTGGGAAACAATGGAGAAATGTGAATGTGGGGAGCAGGGTTGTGAAACAAGTTCCAAGTGCATATATGATATTTCAAGCTTCTTGTTTTAGAGCATTTTCTTGAAGAAAAGTTACTATAAAATACTCTGGTTTTGAGGAAGATGGCATATTTTGCCATTTTTCATTGTGACTTTTTGAAGGATCTGTTGAAGGATACCCTTTTTGAAGGACATGCAGAAGGACCAGTGTGTAGCTCCATGTGTATGCCCCTCACTCATTCAGGCTGGCGCTGCAGGGCTGTTTGGGAGGCACACGAGCATCTGCACACCCACACAGCCTAACCCTAACGAGTTTAAGCTGTGTGAGGAATGTATGGCTGTGCTACTTCTCTTCTCATTTACCAGCCAAGCTGTAGCAGTGATCAGAAGGTTGGTGACCTACTGTGTTTAAGCAAGACAGGTTCTTCCCTCCTTCCATTCAGAACTAAGCTTTGTAAAAGGTAGCAACTTGTTCCCCCCCTTTCTGAAGTTTTTTGTTCAGCTGAACCTTTAGTCCTAGTGCTTTGGTATTTCATGACATTTCTGTGATGCTTGCATTAAAAGGATGACATTAGAACTGGAGCATTGCACAAACTCCGGTATTTGGGAGGCAGTACGTTCAGAATAGCCTGGTATCTTGATGGATTTTAAACACTTAAAAGTCTAGATTTTTATATTATTAGCTTATTTGGCAGATTTAGGAGAATAAAAAGAGAGTGATGATAAAAGATACAGCCTGGGCCTTAGGGATACTTTTAGCAGTTATTTGAAATGTGTGTTTTATTTGGAACTAGCACCTGTCTAGATATTCACTCCAGCTAAGAACTGACTAACCACTTGTCAGACCTCTTGCTTTTGGACCTCGTGATGTCCCAGTACTGCAGTTACAGCTGTGCCCAAGGGCACAAGCAGGAGAAGAGCTTTTTCTTCCAGAGATGCTAGCAAGTCAAAAAGGACACAGTTTTTCCCTACAAATTCCTCCTGCCTTTTATCTCCTTGTGTTGGGGTGGTAAGCCTGCTCAGGACTCGGCTGTGTTTTTGAGCTCATCTGCTCTCTGTGGATGTGATGGTTTGGCCCTGAGCTGAGCGTGGCTGTGCCACCACAGAGCATGGATCACCCAGTGAGGATGTGCTGTGGCTGGTAGTGGGGTCTGTGCTTGACAGGGGGAGAGTTGTCCCTACAGAGGAAGGAAGTGGTTTGTACCAATATGTGTCCATGTAGCTGTTGTGGTGAACACAGATCTGTTTAGCTTTGCTGCAAATTATTTGCAGACCCTGAAGAAGGTGCAGGCCCTTATTTAGGGTCTGGAACATCTATTGTCAAGTCAGCAAGCTGCCTTGTGAGGCCTGAAGTGCACTTACCTTTGGAGAATTTGGTCAGGACAGCAATGTATGGCATGGCCAAGTCCAGTCGGCCTGCTGAGTTAGCAGTTCCTTTCTGTAGCTGTTTTTTCTACCATATGCAGGCTGCCAGAGTGCCCTGCTCACCTCACATGGGGGCTCCCAGGGGTGTTTTTGTCCTGGTTTTGGCTGGGATGGAGTTAATTTTCTTCTTAGGAGCTGGTATTTTCCTCCTAAATCCAAAACACAGTACCACATCAGCTCCTAGGAAGAAAGTTAACTCTATCCCAGCCAAACCCAGGACATGTTTTCTCTAGGGAACATGCTCAGTGGTAGAAGCAGCTCCTTGCTCTTGGGGTGCGTTCCTGCCCTGCTTTGAAATACCTTGCAAGGTACTCGTGGTGTGCACACCACTTGGGAGCCTCTGGAGTGGAGAATGCCTCCACCTGCTCCCTGGGTGCTTTGGAGAGCCCCGGGCTGCAAGGATGGGATTTGGAGTGGTCCCAGGAGCCACAGGGAGCAGGTGCAGCCCCAGGGCAGGCAGGGGACCATTACAGCCTGTTATCCTGCCAGCTGCTCACTTGTGATGGATTGTGTTTACATAATGCATGAAATGTAATCAAAAGAATTGTTCCACAAACTGATTTAAAGATTGCAGAATACACACTGAACAAACAACCCTAAAGGTGTTGCTGAGTGTAAGGTGGCAGCCAGCTTTCCTCTTGGCTGATGGGATCACTATTTTATATTTATACTCATTTGGGAGATCTATAAATACATTAAAAAAAAAAAAAAAACCCAAACCCTCAAGTTCATTATTCAAACATCTAAAAATACCTGGAAGTAGAGAATGATACTGCAGGAGAAGTGGCTGTTACTGGTGATGTCTCATTTATATGGAAAATCGTGGATGCTTTCTGATATGTTTACAGTGAAGATTTCCCCCTTCAAAACAGGCGGTGTAGAGTGTGGATATTTGGCTCGATGTAAGCAGACATATATCAGAAGAGAAATGAATACATAATGGTAGTATTTATCATTATCTTGATTGTCCCAGACTGGAGGGTGCCGGAAGGCTTTGTTGTATCCAGGTAAGCTTTGCCAAGTTACAGTTCTTAAGGCTCTCTTCATCCATATCCAAGCAATGATAAACAGATGTGAATTCAGATGCCCTAGTTAGCAGTTGATAAAGCATGTTAGTGAAGGTGAAAAGAGACAGACAAATCAAAAAATATTCTCACGTTGCCAGAAAGGAAATTCACCGTTATGTGGTTGGTGGTGGGAGGAAAATTTTGTGATACTGTGACCACCCCCAGATGGAATTAGCAAATTCTGTTGTGTGTGTTTTTAGGGTCGTTCAATAGAAGAAAAAGAAATTCCCTCTACGTAACTGTGACTCTCCTCATTGTGTCAGTATTAATTCTAACGGTGGGCCTAGCTGCTACAACAAGAACACAAAATGTGACTGTTGGAGGTTATTACCCAGGGGTTATTGTAAGTATAGAACTCCTAGGTAGGTCTAGAAAACTTATTGCCTATAAAGTCCCTTGTGATGCTGCAAATGTTATAAAGGGTGATCTTGTCCTGAATATTAACGTATGCTCAGCTACTTCATTGCAATTTGATTTATTTGTTTTATTATTTTGCACCTGCTGATCATTCCCATGCAAAAATCCCATCCAGTCAAGTGGCAGTTTCCCCTGAGCTTAGGTACTTACATGCTTTTGATCATAGAATCATAGAATATCCTGAGTTGGAAGGGACCCTTAAGGATCATCAAGTCCAACTCTTGACACCGCATAGGTCTACCCAAAAGTTCAGACCATGTGACTAAGTGCACAGTCCAATCTCTTCTTAAATTCAGACAGGCTCGGTGCAGTGACCACTTCCCTGGGGAGCCCGTTCCAGTGTGCAACCACCCTCTCTGTGAAGAACCCCCTCCTGATGTCAAGCCTAAACTTCCCCTGCCTCAGCTTAACCCCGTTCCCGCGGGTCCTGTCACTGGTGTTAATGGAGAAAAGGTCTCCTGCCTCTCGACGCCCCCTTACGAGGAAGTTGTAGACTCTGATGAGGTCTCCCCTCAGCCTCCTCTTCTCCAGGCTGAACAGGCCCAGCACCCTCAGCCGTTCCTCGTACGTCTTCACAGTGTTTCAGTAATAAATCACCACACAGACCCACAAATTACTTTACAAAGATCAGCAGTGATCTACTTTACAAAGATCAGCAGTGATCTAACAGTGAGACAGATAAATAGGTGTGACGTCAGTCAAAGCAACCCAAGAACTTCTTTGTTTACATGCATCAGATTAACCCCAGCCATAGGTGAGGAGAAGGACCAGACGTACTAACAACAGCTGAGAGACTGGGTTTTAGGATAGACTAGTTCAGCTGAAAGGGACCTACAAAGGTAATGGAGTCCAAAAGCGAAATACTGTTCATATGAACTCACCGTCAAAAAGTTCATGTGACAAGTGTTTAATGATTGGCATTCTGAATGAAGAACTGCACTAGCAGTAGCTTTGGCAATTTGCCATACATATCAAAGTGGCTAGCACATTGATGTTTTTTTTAAATCAACAAATGAGAATGGGGAAGGATGATCTTCAAATTGCTTAATTTAGGGAAGACCACTGGTGCCCAGCCTTCCTGCCAGTAGATGTACAACTGTCTACAGAAGCATGTGAGGAGAGTACATTGTGCACCGCCTGGCCCAGAACCACAGGTGTGCACTCTGTGATCCTGCCCAAAAAGAGGTCCAGCATGTGCTGTAAAGCATGTGCTGGGCTGTCCCGATGTCTGTCTGAGGCATGCTCATACAGGAGAACAGTAAGGACTGAGCTGCAGCTAAATCCATTTCTTAGGAACTGAGCACAATTGCAGTCCTTGAGCTAGAGGCTCCTGGTGTAACAGCCAAAGGCTGCTACACACTTAAGTTTGGAGCCCCAAAGTTGGAGGTTTAAAGCCAGGTCAGATTACTAGCGGGAGAGTTGTTCTTGCCTTATTACTATCTGATTTATTTACCATGCACTGCTGATCTCTGGAAGGTTTTTACTGCCCTGTGGACAAGCTCTTCTGTGAGTGAAGAAAGCCCCTTTGCAGCCATTCGTGTGGAACATTATTACGGACAGCGTTTGGTCTCTTTGATTTAGGATCAGTTTTCTGGCTCATGCAAGTAACTCTGCTTTTAGATCTGATCTTTTTAAAAGAGGACTATCGAGTTTTTAAAAGAGGACTATCATGGTGTTGAGAAGGGTGATGATCTGGCTTCCAGCTCTCCATGCTAAGCCTATGCTGTCAGCCCAAGCTGGACCTCGTGCCTCAGAGCAGGTCCCCCAGACTGCCGCAGATGATGGAGCCTGGTGTTTGCGTCCCTGTGACATCTACCTTGTTATTTATTCTTCGGCAACGTCAACACTGCTTACATCTTTTGTGAGACTTGATCTGCTCAAGGGCTTCATGAATTCCTGGACTTGAGAAGGGTGTTGAGTCACTCGCTTTATTTGGAGACCCCCTGATTGTGTCTGTAGGCCTGTCACCAAATTCCCACTCTCAATCCACTAAGCTGTGGAAATGCACAACAACCTCGCTGGTCTCCCGAGCAGGAAAGCATTCCTGTTTGCTGCTGGGTGCTTCAGCAGGTACTTAAAATAGCTGATGTTTTGTAACAAGATGGGATCTCTCCCTTTGCTGTGCCGAGAGGGTGTTGGTGAGGTGTCCCTGGGCAGATTATGTCCACAGGTAGCGGGTCCACAGAAGTCATGTCACCCACAGCTTCACACTGATGTTAGGCCCACGTGTCTCCACCGCACTGCTGGTGCAGTTACTCTGTGTCAGCGAGGAAAAGAGAGCCCCAAAGCTCTGTTTTGGTCTAGCTTTGTGCTCCTCAGCCTAGGGCCCTGATGTGTGCGAGTAGACGGAGCAGCAGGCTCCATCTGTAATCGTGCAGCAGCCCTGTGGTGATCTGGGTGGGTGTGATGGCTCCACATATGTGCTGTCACTGTCACCTGGCTGGCACTGGCT
This sequence comes from Anas acuta, assembly GCF_963932015.1. Taxonomy (NCBI): domain Eukaryota; kingdom Metazoa; phylum Chordata; class Aves; order Anseriformes; family Anatidae; genus Anas; species Anas acuta. Next base: position 2,573,743 of record NC_088991.1, read on the forward strand.
CCTCTAAAAGTAGACCTGTACTGTGCCATTTGGCCGCCAGGGTGCCTCCTAGCCCCCAGGCCTAATGCTCCTCCTTTGGATCGCCTGCCTCGGGTATGGAAAGAAGTGTCTGTCTGTGGGGAAATCATCTTCCTAGGCCTCTGCTCCTGAGGAAGGACTGAAACAGGCACTAGAGACCTTCCATGCATCAGTGGGATTTTGTTTTTTTCACAGAGCAGTTCCTCACTGACACAGCTGGAGGAGCTGAAGCAGAGGGCACGAGGATGTGTCTGGTACCCAGGCTGCCTTCACTGCCACCCTAACCACTGGTACCTTCACAGCTACTTCTGTGAACACCTCAGCTGTGTCTCCGTGGGAAATAGTGGCTGGCTGACTGATGTGGGCCTGGGAAGCCCAGACTAGAACAGTGACACTCAGCAAGCAGGAGTAATCATCAGGTACACAGGGCAAGCACCCTTATGGGAGCAGGGATCATAGGCTGAGAGGTTAGCTTAAAAATCCTGCATCTTCTTAAAGTAATAACTCACAAGTTCCTTCCATCTCTTTTGTGAATCTTCAAGAAAAATGTTCTTCAAGACTTCTCAGCTATGAACTCCAAGAGCTCTTCCACTTTGTACAGTGGGCGTCCAGCAGCTGCAGAGGCAGCTGGATGTGGCACAGCTCTGTGCAGGATAGCTGGATTGAGGAATGGGACAGCGCCTCTGTGAAGGCAGAACAAGGCTTATCAGAAGCCTCTCCTCTGTGTTGCCTTGTAAAAGGCCATCCATGTGGTACAAATGCTCTCTCCAAGTTATAACAGCTTCTGGCATCAGTGTAAATGATTGACCTTTCTTAGGCACTGAGTGAAACACCTTTTCTATAATGGCTCCTTGTCAAGCAAGTTGGCCAGGGGCATTCTTCTGGAAAAGCACGTTCATTTGTACCCTGTCCTCCTTCCAGACAGACGTCCCCAGGGGATCCTACCCACCAGCAAATAACAGTGATGCAATTAATGCAGATTACTAAGGATTCTGATGAGGAACTGCTGTTTTTCCCATTAACGCTGGTTGAGAATCCACCAATTTATTTGATCTTTGCCCATTGGATGTACTCAGTCACTCTGATTTCTTCGTTTTTAATTACCATCAATTATTTCAAGTCTCTCACATTTTGGTTTGGGGCTGCTCTGAAATGCCATGTGCGCTTCTCTTAAATGTGTCAGATCAAGTTTAAAGGGTACAAAAGGGTTTTCTTGAATGTTTGCCTTAGGTGTGTATTGCCAGACATCCTCTTTGCTGCTAAATATCAGCAGACTGAAAATATTACCTGGATCCAAGTCACTGTTAATGCCTGGATCGCTCAGGTTTGGGGCTTGAAATTGAATTTTAAGACTCTTCTTACATGGAAAAGGTGGGGGGGGGTTGTTTTCCCAAACTGAATAAAATAATGAAAGATCAGCCCAGAAACATCAGCAGATCTGTTTGTGGCAGTTCAGTCATGCCCTGGCTCTCTTCCCTTTTAGTGCCTGCCCTCACTGCTGTGCTTCACACTTTGGTGGCTAGTTCCTTTGGACCCCAATGTGAGTCCACTCTGGGAGCTCAGAGTGCAGCACAGACAGCTGGGAAGCAGTAGCTAGGTCAGCTGCTCTGCTTTAATCCCATGCTGTTGGATTCAACACTCCTTGCTGCCTTTGGCACCAGCACCAAATTTTACAGGGCTTAAGCAGAGCAGGGTAAGTTTTAGCACCAACTTTTTGTCACTTTTCTGCCGGTTAATCTTTACTTATGCCTGTCTGTTAATACCGGTTTTGTTAAACCATTCCTTTCCATTCCTGGATCTTAAAATATTGATTTCAGGCTGCTTGACCCATTCTTGAGCCACTGCAGCTTGTTTTGTGCCTTGCTTTGCTTCCTTAGGAGCTGGCCAGTTATTTAGCTTTCTCACCCAGATCTTCACTGCCCCCCCCTCATCTACTGAATGGATTTGTAGCCTGCTGAGTACAAGCAATGGCAGCTGTAGGACTTCCGAGCATTTCTCTTTGCTGACCAAAAGTAGTGGGGTTGTGTGTGCTACGCACTGATCAAAGACCTGTCTAGTTATGACCCTTACAGAAGTACGTCTAGATCTTCCCCTCTAGTCCTCAGTTCCCTGTTTGTAGCTTGGTTGAGGCATACTGTGTCCTAGAAACTTCTTTAGTGTAATTAAATAGCTTAAGGCTTTAGAGAAAGGTCAGTGAAGTCACTCCTAACTGACTTCACTGAGCTGAAATAAAAACAGGGTTGTCAGTTACAGCAGCAAGAAAATACACTTTTGCCGGAGTAGCTCATTCTGTTGGCTGGGCTGCTGTGGGTTCTTTTGGTGAAAGAAGGACACTGGCTGATAACACTTCACCTCTGGAAGTGAGGGAGGGGTAGCAGGTGGAGAGAAACTGCTGAGTCTATGTGAGTATGAGCTCTCCCTTATTTCATGCTTCACATCAAGGAACTCTGAGCTGAAAACTTAGGTGACAGCTCACATCCTTGGTGAGGTTACTAGAGCCTGGTCCTGCAAATGCTAGTGATGTCCTGCTAGGTTTGCATCTGAGGACTGCTGAATGTTGACAGGGTTGTTCCAAGACGGCAGTGCACATGCTCATCCACCACCCATTTCTCAGCATCACCAGGGAGGGGATTGAGGTCAGAATTCATCCTTTTGGTTTTTACACACCTTTTAGTGTCACATGAGGGGTACCCTTGACCGTTTTAGCTAATGACAGACTCCATTGATTTTCATGCTGAGGGAAGAGTGCTCACGCATCAATGTGTTCTTTTGCTGCTTCTGGATTTAATTGTGCTCTGTTTGTATGTGAAATATGTTGGGTGTCTTCCTGATCTAAATGCTAACAATATGTTGTCTTTCAGCTTGGTTTTGGGTCGTTTCTTGGAATAATTGGATCAAACTTGATAGAAAACAAAAGGCAAATGGTAAGTTCACTACGTAGACTTTCAAGAAAAAAAAAAAGTGAGAGCAACTTGAATTTTGTATGTAAAGACTGTTGCTAACTTTCCTGACCCTTCCAGGCTAGAGATGCATGCCTCTTGAGAGCTGTGGATGGTTCTTGGCAGCCCATGGCTGTTAACCCAGATACTTTTTTAAATTTTCAAAAATGCTTGAGGAAGCACAGAGTAACTATACACAGTCTCATTGAACTCAGTGGGATTTTTCAAGGGCTCAAAATAGTGTTTGGTGTTTTCAGGATACTTGATGCTTCGTAGACTCACTCCCAGCGCTTTTTCATTTGAGCTGTCACAGTATGTGGCACAGAATAGAAATAGTTTAGGTACAATATAGTTATTTTAAATCTTTTAAAATAAATTCCTAGAGACTTGAAGCTCTGCAAAAATTGCTTTTGGTGGTTTTCTATTCTAAGCAAAGGATAGAGAGGAAGATGGTAAAACAGCCAACCCAGAGACTGGACGTAAAAGCCTCTGGAGAGCCCAGCAGAAAGGCCTGTCTTGGCTGGGTCTCTCATGTCCCATAAGGGTGTCTTGCAGGCTCTGTTTCACAACCTCCTCCTCTTCCCACCTGTGCTTGGAGGTGTCAGCAGCTGCAGTGTCCCTCTCAATGGCTGCCCCAGGCCCTGGCAGTGAGGTCTTTCCAGCTTTCCTCATGTGAGGTGGCATGGGGGGACCATGCTGCAGCTGCCCATCGTGCTTGCCCACCACCACTGCGTGCTTCTGCAGTGATGGAGCTGCCTCTGCAGAGAGGCCTGTGGACTTGCTTAGCACCATGTGCTGCTGACAAAGGCAGAAGGGGATCTGGAGAAATTCCTGCTTGTGCGAAGTCAGAGGCTGGGCTCCCCTTTGCTTTGCAAGCAGTGTCCTCCCCCCAGAGCACAGCCCTGGCAACAGGGAGAGGGTGGGACAGGCCCTGCAGGAAAGGAAACCTTCCTTTTCCACAGGGCTCAGGGTAGGTGGGTTTCCTGATGGCTATTTGTTGTTTTTGCTCCAGCTATGCGAGAGCAACATGTCCTGCTCCTTCTGTCCTTGCAGCTTTCCAAGCCCCGTGCTCATCGTCTATTAGCAGCAGATCAGAGCCTGGTTGAGCAAGCATCATATTACACCGATGCCATGTTTGCAGGGCTGCTCATAAATGACAGTGTGGCTCTGACCTGGCTTGGTTGTTTATTCCAAAGAGCCCCGGGTAGCCGGTGTCTGTTCTTTTCATTTCTCTGTCATTTTGTGTCCTAAAAAGCATGCGTGACCCAGCTTTGCAAGGATTGCATCACTGCCACCTGGGTTTGCAGGCTAACATGAGCCTCCTCTGACTGCAGAGGACACAGAGTTGCTGCCACTCATTGTCCCCATACTTTATTCATGTTTCCTCTTTACCCTGGGGCACTTAATTTTACAGTGGCACTTGAGCCAATTATGTGTTTCCTTAATACCACTGCCAGTGCAAGATGATTTTATTTTTTTATGGACTTCCTTCGTGTCCTAATTTACTAGAAGGCTGTCTGCATTGCTCGTTACTCAATCTCTCCTCAGTAGGGCAGGACGAGCTAAAAGCAACTTCTATAGCCGTGTTCCTGTGCATGTTTCTTCCCATGAGCTGGCTAGGGGGGCATGAGGAGTCGAGTGTGCCAACCTGGCCAAAGGGAGAACTAACCTGAAACTTAATTCTGTCCTGCCTGCTGGCAGAAATAGATGTCTCTCATTTCTCCCACCTTGTCATGCTGACTTCCCTGCCATGTGGCTTGTCAGAGCAGTGGAGAGCTTTCAGCAGAGTTTGTTCCTTGAGGGCAGCGGTTTTCAAATGAGGAGTCAGCATTTTGTGCCGCTTTCTGACAGTCACCCATGCCACGCAAAAGGAGTTGTCAGCAGCTTTGCAGCCTGTGTATCACTGGGATGTGGCCGGAAGGAGACTTCTGACCAGAAAGCTCCTATTTTATAGTTCCTACTTTATCTAAAACCAGTTTGTCTTTTCTAGTCCTAGTTCGGCTCCATGTAACTGACATCAGTGGCAGCTACCTGAAGAACCAATATCTTTTTCTTGTTATAGTAACAGTATTGTTGATTCTGAATCAAAATCTTCTTGACAAATCATAAGATTAGTTGAAAACCATGTGATTTTTAAAATGCCTTTTTATACATTAATTTGCCATTTTATTATCTTTCTCATAAATTCTCAGTGTTTGTTTTTCAGGCTTCTTTTTCTACAGCTCAGAGAGGAAATCTGGGGGTATGTAAAGTTAGCAAACCAATTTCTGACATCAGATCCTCACTCAGATCCTAGTGGGGCTGTTACGAAAGTCTCATCATTAACCTTGTGTCATTTGAAATAACCATGTTAACAGCTCCTGTCTACAAGAGCGGGGCCAACAGACAAATAACCCAATTGTATATATATACTTAGGTTTTGGCTCACTTCCCATCTCCAGTGCTTGTGCTTTTTAGGGAGAACATCTTCCTTTGTGTGTGCATGCAATGAAGGAAAGTACATAGGGAAACTTACTACAGAATAATGTAAGCCATAAAAACCATTCCTTCCACCAAGATTGTATGAAGCTGTGGTTTCCCCCATTTTGTGCTCTCACTGTGTGGGTCAGAGGAGTGTGACCGTTGTGATGGTCCAAGTTGTGCTTCAGCTGTGGAGATGGAGCGGGTCCAAATGGGGAGGAATTGCTGGTGTTTACAGCAAACAGAAACGGGGTCCTGACCCTGGAAAACTTGTCGCTTGCTACCATCGGCAGGCTTGTTGGGGCATCTAATTCCAGCAGCAGCTTGTTACTGGTGACAGTGACTTGTTTTTACAGCAATTGGATTAATCTTAGTCTTCTCTGCCTACCACCACAGTTTATCTTTGCAGTGGGACAGTGCAAGTCTTAGAAGCTTGCTCATGTGTCCAGGATGATGTCTCATCCCATTTGGCTGGGGAAGAAATAGGATTGTTTGAAGGTCTGGGTTGGAGGCCAAGACAATAGGAGTCTTTCAGGGTTTCAGCAAGGTTAAACTTTTACTGATAATTTGCTGAGGAATTATTAGAGGTTTAGTAAAAGCACATACATCTCTCTATCCCTATATTTTTTTCCTTGATTTGGAATGTATGACCGCATGTGGATTCCACGTTGTCTTGTTCTGTTCAGGTTCTTGGGTGGTGGCTGTTTTCCAGCTTGGGCAGGGAGGGGACATCCTGCCTGCCCTCAGGCCTTTGGGGATTTTTGTGGTCTCCCTGAAAACCGCTTCAGACTCCAGGAGACAGAAAAGGTGTTTGAGAAAGAGAAATGACTCCTCTTCCTTCAGGATCAGCAAATGACTGGCTGGAGAGGCTGCAACAGTGGAAGAAAAGTAGGGATGTCTGCTCTTTGTTGGCACTGTTTTCACAGAATAAAACTAGTGTGACTTATCTGAAAATTCCAAGCTACTTAAAAAATACATATAGGATCCTTTCTGGCTTGTGTTTGTCAAAGGTTTTGGTTTGTCCTCCCGAGAACTGGCTCCTTAAGCAGTGCCAAGAACTGAGTTTTTCAAATATTACTTAACAGCTAGGCTTTAAAACATCCATGCCCAGAGACCTGAGGTATTTGTCAGTGCTGACCAGGATAGTTGTTACTTTTGCATGTGTATTATTAATCATTTTTAATGTTGCTCATAGCTCCTAATTACCAGAATCACCTCTGTACTTGTGGAGAAGCAGCTTTTAGCAAGCAGCACTTGAAGACTACAACCTCTGGAGTGAAAACTCCCTGGGGAAAAACTCACCAAAGCTTTCAGTTCTTTAAATGGAAATGCTGCCGTTCTCAAGTATGTGAACCTGTCTGGTAGGCTGCTTAGTCCAGTGGGCAAATACTAATACTGACAAAATGTTTGTCTTGCCCCTTGGTGCCCCCCTGCTTTTGGTGGTCTCCCTGCTCAGTGTCTCTCCATCCCAACACAATACGGGGTACGACATGGCCGTGGCTGACTCCTTGCAGCCCCTCCAAGCCAGAGTGGGCTGTTCTGGCACTCACCTGGCACAGGGTACAGAGGCAGTGCACACACCTCTCCTTGCCAGCTGAAGAAGTTGCAGCCTTCTTCGTTGTGCCAGCCAGCACAGTCACTGAGGTCTTGTGGCCTTTGCTGGCTTCAGCAGAAGCCACTGTGGGATGAAATGGCCTGAGGGTTGTTCACAGGAGCACCTTGCCTGCAGCTCTTTGTGGTGGGGGAGAAGAAATCCCTCCTTTCTCTGCAGGGAAGAGTTAAAGACAGCAGCAGCCAGAAGAGGAGGTGTATCCCCAGCCAAAGCTTAGCATTTTGGTGTCACGGAAGAACTTGCATTACAATATCATGTCCCCAGAGAACCTGTCTGGCACTGCTGCTCCTGCTATGTTGCCTCTACCTCTGCATAACAGGCTCTCCTCTGAGACACACATCCCATTGACTTCAATAAGACCAGTCTGTGCAGCCTGGGCAAACATTTGGGTCATTGATTGCTCAAGGCCTTAGTGGCTGTGGTTTCTGTATTGTTGTGGAGGGGGCATGCAGCATTTGGTTGTGGCGAGGCAGATCATACTTTGCTTTGTTTTCCTTTCTCAGCTGGTTGCATCGATCGTCTTCATCAGCTTTGGTGTCATTGCTGCATTCTGCTGTGCCATAGTAGATGGCGTCTTTGCTGCCAGACACATAGTAAGTGCTTCCAGGAAAACATGGGGCCTGCCATCCTTTTACTTGAGGAAAAGAGGTGATGTGTCCACACGCCACATCAGACTGCATCGAGCTCTGTAAATACACGTCAGATGCTGAATGCTGGTTTAAATTACAAAATTTAGAAAAACGTGTTGGCTTTACAAAAAAATATTTTTAAACGCACATTAAACGTTAAGACCTGGAAACTTTGCTTTAGTTCTTTTGTGCTTCGTGTGCTTACTGAGACTGAAATGTATAAGGCATAATGTGAATTACAGCTAGTGCCAAGTGATAACATATGAGCGGTAGCATCAGTCTTATTTTACATGCTTGTAGTGGTCATTCCTAATGATGATTGTATCAGTGTATGTTCTAGTAGAGGGATACAATTTGATACAAAGCTCACTGAGGGGGTGCAGTACAAACAGGAAGCACTCACTGGGCTCTAAGTTTACATTTGATGACTTAAAAAACAATATGAGCTGCTGCTGGCATGACCAATCACTAGTATAAAAAAACTGCAAAAACTTCAGCTGTTAGGATATAAAAAAAACAAACACTTGATTTCATTTGAAGTTTTAAATTGAAATTTATTACTGCAAGCATTTTTTTTTTCCTGCAACTTTGATATTTGATGATTTTGTTTTTGTTTGGTTTTAATTTTTGGCAAAATGGGATTAAAAAGACACGCTTAGAATTTATTTGCAATCAGAGTGGGAAGCGATTTCAGACTGTCACAGTTACCATGAAATGGAAACTCTGCATGTCAGCTGGCTCTTTATTCTGCCTTGTAACACAGACTCCCCTTTCTGCCTCTGAGCATCCGAGCGGTAGAGAAACCTTGGGATGGCAGGATTTGCTGGCAGAGCACAGGGCAGCGATAGGTCTCAGTCTGTCGGGATGTGAGGGCAACTCTTGACTACCTCTACCCTCTCTCAGGGGTTCGTGAAGCTTTGATAGAGCCCCTGGAGCCTGAGCCCACAGGCCAGCTGCGTGATTTGGGGCACTGACCTCGTGGGCTGGGAGCTGGCACTTGGTCCTGCCAGTTGCTGGGATGCCTGCGCGTCTGCAGCAGGGACCGCATGGCTGGGGTGACGAGGGCTCTGGTTTCTGTCTCTTGATTAACGGGTGTGCTTTTGGCCTCCTCTAACCGTGCAAGAATGTCACTGTCTGGCCAGAGACATGCTCCTGCCACCCGAGCACATAGCGTTCCCACTGTGGCCCTTCCACTGGGTGTGCTGGGTGGCACCCGGAGAGTGGGCCCAGCTGCCCGCAGGGAGGGTCCTGGGCATGGGTTTGTCCCTACAGCGTATCAGCCAGCATGCACAAGGCAAAGCAGTTGCCACCACCCTCCCTGCCCCAAAGGGAAATTTGGCATTGCTTTCTCTGTGGGTTCAGGCATCCCTGGGATGCGTCTGGGAAAATGAGGAATGGATAATTCAGCTCAGGGTGGCTGCCCTCACCCAGGTGAGGCTGGCTTAAGAGCCCGCCACTTCCACTTCAGCTGCCACATATATGTGCCTCAAAGGACCAGAGCTAAAATCTATCTGGGGGTCAGGAGGGGCTGCTGTGGGTGGGTCCTGGGGCAGGAACCTCTCCAAGGCCTGGCCTGCTTCCCCAGCCCAGCTGGGCAGCAGATTTTGGTTTTATTGTGGTGCTAATTCTGGTGCTTTTCCATCGGCAGGACCTGAGGCCGCTGTATGCGGGACGATGCCAGTACTACTCCAAGAGTACCACGCTGCCAGAGGTGAGAACAGCTGTGGCTGTGCTGTCTCCTTGCAGGGGTGGCTTCATCTTGCAGATGGAGAAACCTCCTGGCAGGCTGCTGCTGCCATCTTCGGAGCTCTGCGGAGCGGCTGGGAGGCCGGGAATGCCTTTCTCCATGATTGGTGCTGTGCTAGCAGAGAAGTAGTTAAGAAAGGAGGAGGTGGGAGAGGAAAATACACTGATTTCTTTAAATCTTCAGCTGCACATTCATTACAGGAACAGGGTGTGGATTAAGAGTCCAGACAGCAGTAACTTCTGTGGATGTGAACAAAATGTACCTTCCTCTGCACCTCTGCTTGTGTCTTCTCCAGAGAGAAGCCTGCTGGGGATGGGTGTTCCTGCCACACAGTGACAGTGTGTATGGGACACCCTTGGCTTCTTTTCCTCTAAGGTTTCCTCCCAAGTGTCTGAGTAGCTGTGATATCTGAGTAGCTGTGAATAACCACTACATTCCACATAAAAATGCCTGCTGCAGGTGCAAATAAAGTGCCACCCAGTGGCATTGGTGGTGTCCTTTTTGGCCCAAAGACCATCCATGTGAACTTAGGTGTTAGCACCCACAGGCAGCCAATTGACCCCTTTGCTCAGTTATTTGCCGGTACTGGAATCTTTCCCTGATAACGTCAGTCTCTTGACAATTCTTTGCTCTACATTGCCATCTGGGGAAGAGTGTTAGTTCAGCAGGGTCTTATCTCTTTGCAAGAGTTACACAACTCCCTTCCTATGCAGACGCGTGCTTATCTGTGACTTCCCCATGGTGGAAGGAAAACCTGGCCTGTTCTAGTCATGTGTGTCTTTATTGCAGCCTGCCTACTTTGTGAGAGCTGTGCTGCAAGATAAGGGAAGAAAAATCTGCCTGGGGCTCATACTGGGATCAGTGCAAAACCTACATGTAGAGCAGGCCAAATGGCAGTGGAATTTGTGTTTGGTGATTGTATCCTCATGTGCCTTACGTATTTCTTCTGGATTCACACAGGCAATCTGTCATCCGCAACGCCGTGCACCCTGCACACCGAAAATAAAAACCAACACCTGCTTCTGTTGTGACCTGTACAACTGTGGGAAGTGAGTAAGCAGGAAAAAAAAACAACCATTCCTGTCATGGGCAGAGTGAGCAGTGGTCACGCTGTTTTGCAGGTGTCTGAAGGGCCAGGATAAGGCAGGAGCAAAGTTTTGGTTAATGACAGCTGTTGTAGGAAGGGAACTGAAGCTGTGGTTGCTTCCCATAAGGACTCCCAGTCAGAAAGAGAGTGAAGGGGTATATGAAGTATACTAAAACTACACCAGCTACACATAAGCATACCCCACGCCAGTCCAGCTGGAAAAATGGGTGTTACTTCTCATTATGGGTGTAATGTCCCATTACTTCCATTCCTGGTGCCTTGCCCTTTTTTTTTTCCCACTGTTGAGTGTCCTTTGTCCTGACACCTGTGGGTACCACTTGTTCATTGAGTTTTATTTTATTTTAGTAGATAAAGGTTGTGACATTGTTCTTCCTCGCCTTCCTCTCTGTTTTGTTTCCCATCCTAGTAACAGGGAGGAGAGTTCACAAACTAGTGCCACCTGCGTGTTCATAAATCAGTGCCCTCTTTGCCCAGTGAATATTTCCTATGGTTACAAGAGTGGAAAGCGCACCAGCAGTGTGCAAGGCTGAGTCAGAAGGGTGGTTAGCAATAGAGCACCCTCACACAGTGATCGCACCATTGTTTGATCTGGCTGCTGTGCCTAAGCTAACCATGGAGCATGCAGTTCTTATGTCATTTGGGGTGTCTAGTGTGTGTCAGCAGAGAAAAAATGTTTTTTTTAGTTCTGGCTCTTGCCTCAGGCTGTTTCAGGGGTAATGTTTCTTATCATACTTAACTGAGCTGGCCCCCATGTAAATCATTGACTGTGGAGGGAGATCAAAAGATGCTGTTGGAAGAGGGTGGCTAGGTGTGCTGGGAAGGGTAATCCCTGGTCTCAGTAGTACATCATTTCTGTGTGAGCATTTAAAGAACATGATTGCTTTTTACTAACTGAAGGGAATGATACACCTAGAAGTGACTGGAACAGAAAAATTTGTAACTGTTCTGTATTAATGGGTGTTTTTTTCTGTTTTATTTTTTTTTCCCCAGCCAGGCTGGTTCAGGGTTCTGCCTTGGACCCATTTTCCCTTATTTTGTACCAGTTGTTATGATCTTAATCTTGCTTGGTGCCCCATAAGTGCATTGCACTGTGGAGATGCTGGTTCTTTTGGGATCTCAGGCACGGACACTAAAGGCTGGTTAGCATGTTTATTATGTAAAGGATGGGAATTACTGAAAAAGTGAGGCAATTTTACATCCTTTGTGATGCCAGGAATGCTGGAAGCAGCAGTATTGTATGAGCCCCTTCATATCGAATGTTGTGCAGGGTTGCCATCCCTGGTGAGATTCAGCAGCTTCATGGTTTTTCACGTCATTATAGTATTCTTTAAAGTCTGTGCAGTGCTGAATGTTCTTGATGGTGTACCAGGGTTCACTGGGAACGTTATGCTCTTATGCATCTCCATAGGAACAAGCTTGTACAAGCAGTAAGTACAGGTTGTGTTGTTAAAGGCAGTCATGGTATGTGCTTTCTCTAGTTCAGGTTGTTCAGGCACTTCACAGCCAAGGCCAGTGGTTAACCTCTGCCTCGATTCTGCTTGAAATCATCTCCTCATTGCAATCTCTTCTGCAGTGGCCCACTACAACAAGAAAAAGGAAAAGAAGAAACTGGAAGTGAGTAATAGGGGAAGGAGGCTGGTTTCCCTACTGATTCCAGGACTGGTATGTCCTTGGGAAGCCACCAGCATGAAGGGCTGGCTCTGGAGATTTCAATTGATGGAAATAAGAGGCAGGTTCAGACTCAAGGGCATTTTGATATTAGTAGGTCTTGTAGGACTTGTTTGTTTCACAGCATATCAAGCCATCTCTGCTGCCAGTATCATGCAGGGAGATCTTAGATGCTACAAGAATGGGATCTAGAAGGCTTTACCCTCACTCTAATCTTGGTGGTTATGTCCAGGCAATCGTTAAATTGCAGGATGTGTTTTACTTGCCCAGTGAAGAGCTTAGGTTTTATTGTGTGGTGTGTTTTTTTTAATCATTTTTGTTTTACTGTGGTATTTTTTTTTCCTAATCCAGCAGAGTAGAGATTTCTGGAGGCTACTATGAATACATTGATGTCAGCAGCTGTCAGGACATCATCCATCTTTACCACTTGCTTTGGTCGGCAACAATTCTGAACATAGTGGGGCTATTCCTAGGGATCATTACAGCAGCGATACTTGGAGGCTTTAAAGACATGGTAAGATGGTACCAATTCCTGTGCAAATCAGACGAATTGCCTTTTTAAAATAAGCATGGAAACAGCTATTGATATTTCAGTGCAAATGATCTATGCATCACTGCCATCAGGCCAGAAAGAAGGACATGAAATAATTCTAAGGAGAAAGTAAAAACGATCAACTTTTCTGATCTGGTGTCACTGCCTGAACACAATTAGAAAAGATGAAAAGAAATAGGGATTTTATTTTCAAAAGGAACTTTCTCGGAAGTGTTGGCAATACCAGGATGAATAAAAATCAACTTTTTATTTAAAAATGATATTTCTTTTCATAGCACTGACCTTCTACAAGGAAATGTGTGGTTGTTGCTCTCGAATTGTTGATTTTATAGCAATAGTAGAGTTCTGAGCTTTACAGAATATTTACGCAGCCCTGCTAGGCTGAAACTCTCCATGTAGTTTCTTCATGTTGCAGAATCTGAGAAGGTGAGGTTAGGACCAAAGCCAGGCAAGAGAGTGCAAACTTCATAGAGTGGAAAAAAATGCTGTTCTGGCAGCACAAGCTTTGAAGTACCCTCACTCACCCAGGTTGCTTGTCACGTCCCGTACAGTTTTGTTTTGACGAGAACAAATCAATGGGGAGAACTGAACATTCAATACATACATATAGTTCAGTCTCTTATGACTCATTTGGAATAATACAAAATGAGACATGCAGAAAAGAACATTTTTTGTCTTGTCAATATATTTTTCTTACAAACAAATCTTGGGCCCTTCATCAGGGGTGCCTCATTTCAAAATTCTGAACTTTCCTACTCTGTTTTCAGATGCACTAAAATCTTCCCAAACAAATCTTGAGATACATTCTCAGCTGTGTGTTACAGTCTTCTGACCCACACCAGACAGCCTGTAAACCACTGCAAAAAGATGTATGGAAGTCTCTGTGAACAGCAGCACAAGAGGATTTGAAATATGCCGATCTCAAAATGCACTGAGTAATAGAGTAATCAAAATTAACACTTCGCATCTTCACAAATAGGAGAAACAGTCTAAGCAGTCACTTTGTTTGAATACTAACATGCACTGGGCTATTGCCAGGCCTGTTCTGGGGAATCTAAAGGAAACAATGGATTGGTAAAGAATGAAATGACCTCAAGACTTGCCTGCTGCCTAAGAGGGAAATAGATTGCTAGTTTCTGATTCAGCAGAATCGAGCTCTAGGGAGACACTTTGCTCCCTTAAATCATTTCTGTTTTCATTCAGCTGTCAGTTTTTGGTGACTCTGAAGATGTCCTGGTTAGCAGTTGAGATTCTTTCTTTGTTTTAACAGACTCCTTCCATCCCTACGCTGAACTGCACGGTTGAAAATGCACATCCTACGGTGTCCTATTACTCGAGGCCACAGGTGACATCTTACAACACCTACTACCACAGCACTCCTCACCTGCCTCCCTACTCGGCATATGACTTTCAGGTACAGAACATTACAGGATGTTTCCTCGTTTAGTTAGAAAGTTAAATATAGCCCAGTCTGCAGGACTCTGGAAACCTGTCTTCCTGTCATTTACACGGTTTAATTTTCCTGTTCATACAGAGAACACCAGGCCTTTCCTACTAGCCACTGCTCCTTGGCAGCACTCTTTCTGACTAAGACAAGGTTTTCCTGAAAGCTTCTCCTTGAAGAGAAGGCAACAGGACATGCTGCCTGCTTCCCCTGTCCTTCACCAGCAGAGGCCACATTAAAAATGGTCATTGCCTCTGGCATCTGTGATGCTCTGAGGATAGAGGCAAAGCAAGATGTTCTGGTGATTTTTTTTTGGTTTGTTTGTTTTTATTAGGCCAACTGCTGTGCCCGAGAGAAACAGATGAGCTTTTGGAAATGAGCTGTTTGAGCTCCTGGTATACCAACTGAAAACCTCTTCTGTTTTTCCCACACACTTCAGCTGGGTCTAAGAGCAGTCCCTGCAAACACCACTGCTGCTGCAATCCCTGTCTCTTCTGAGTTACGGACCTGTGATTTCACTTGAACCTTGCTGTCAGCATTGGTTTTTACCTTGTGGGAATGTCTGTATCTGCTTCAACGTCAGTACTTCTTTCAGGTGGATATTACCAGAGTGGTGATGTTAATTTAACATCATACATTTTCTTGGCAACCATTATGGCAGGAGACTTTTTTTTAATTAACAAGAGCTCAATTTCTTAGACATCAGCTAAGAGATTGTGGTCTGCAGTAGCCACAATCTCCCCCATCAGACCCATGCACTAAATGTGCCTTGCATCCAAACCTTTCTGTTTTTATTGCTAGTGCCACTGGACAACACTGTTGTCGGAATTTCGTAGAGATATTTGAACATCAGAAATTCTAAGACTTATGTATACAGATTTGTGACTTGTTTTTTGAGAATAGCACAACCTGGGACACTCAGCAGTGTTGTATAACTTTTTCCTGTTACAGAGATGCCAACCTCAGCATATATCTTAAAAAGCTCTTCTGTGAAGTCCATTTGTCAGACACTTAGCTGATAATAAACACTGTTTAACTCTGTGCTTGTCTGTACTGCCACTGCACCAGCAGTGAGCTCAGCATGGGTTGATTTGCCCTGCTTTTCAACTAAAAGTACTGCTGGGGCTCTCCTAGCATTTACATCTCAGCCAGCAGATGAAAGCCCTTGTTTCTCACTGCTGTGGTAGCACAGGTGTTGGTTTAGGAGCTGGCCAACAAAAGCCGGTTGTAAATTAAGGTAATCCAAGTCTTGCTTTCAGATGCAGTTCTAAGTGTGAGCCTTTCTTGTCCTCAAGGAAATGTGAGAGCCTGTGGGAAAGCATTAGCTGAGGGCTCTGGTTGTGGGGGCTCTTTATCTTCTCTGATCTGAGCAGTGTCTTTACCACACAGACACCTTCTCCCCTGCGCAACCTCACTCCTCAACGCCCTGTCAAAGGCTGCAAAAATTCTGGTGCCAAAATGGGCTAGGTCAGTACTTCCCAGTATAAGTGACCTCTTTCCCAAGGAAAAGAAAAAGGAAAAAAAAAATGCCACTCCAAAGTCTGTAAGGAAGTTTGTGCCCCTGCAGCATCTTTGCTTCCCCACACAATGTAAGACAGCAGAACTGGTGCTCTGGTTTGCCAATGGATGTTGGCAGTTACTAGTTCTCACCACAGGAAGCAACATCCCCCAGGAGAGCAGGCTCTTTGTGGTGCCAAAGTCTTTACAATATGCTGAGACAGGAAGTGGACAGGAGGAAGCTGTTCTGGTGAGGGTGGCAGCCTGTATGTTATTCCTCCCTTTGCATGGTCTGGTGGCCAGGGGGCAGTTAGCTGAGCACATCTCAGTCCTGCAACATTTTGCCTTCTGCAAGAGGACACAGATGAATGGTTCATTTCACCCCAGCAGCAGCATGCTCTGCCTCTTATCCCCTTTCGAAAGAGAGGTATTAGTGCTGGCTTCGTTAATAAAACCAGTTTGCTGCCTGAAGCTGGAGCAAGCCAGGCTGGCTCTGCAGCTGCAACAAAGGCGGCTCTCCTCAAAGCCTCGGGCTGTTGCCAGGCAGCAGCACTCAGATGCTTTGTAGTGTTTGAAACCCAAGGCTGCCTTTGCTCAACGGTGTCCATGCTGTGCTGCTGCAGCAGTGTCCTTACAAATAAGTGGCTCTGTAGGCTGGGGGCTGCCACTGATGGGGGCTGCTGTGTTATTTAAAATGAGAATGAGCTGTATGGCTTTCTGTGGCCACCTAGCTGACCAAGCTGGGCTTTCGTGGGTTATGTATCTACTCAATAAACAGTCACAGGTCAGTTTTAGGTAAGTGATTTAGTAAGTAAGCATTAAAAAAAAAAAAAAAAAAAAAGAAGCTGTTTGAAAACAATTTATTATCCCCACAGTCAGTCATCCTTGCCCCCACCAGGATAAAATCTGACCTTGAACGTTGTCTGCAGCTCAGCCTTGCAAGGTGTGAGTGCCCTGCTCCAGTGCTGATCCCTCAGCAGTGCTGTACAAATCCTCTCCTTGCACACCTTTTGTCACACTGGCTCTGTCTGAGCAGTGCCTGCCTGCAGCCCAAGGGATGAGCCAGCCTGAGGGTGCTTGCTGCTCGGTACCAAAGCAGGAACGTGCTCTATTTCAGAAACGCAGTGTACTGATAGCGTGACCCCATCCCTTCCCCAGGCTGCCCTATGGCTGCCCTACGAGTGCCTCCTTAGGATGGGCCAGGTGGCAAATGGTAACACAAGGTGCAGCTTGGGAATATGATTGCCAGGGATAAAGATAAAGCGTATTGGTGGCGCAGGAGCCGATGTAGGTGACAGTATTTCATTACCTATTCAGAGATAATTTGTCTGGCTATTTGTGAACAGAACACAGCATGTTCACAGGTCAATCACAGTGCCAACATCATATGACTTCAGGCTTAAGGTATTTTTGATAACAAAGGTATTTTGGAGAGCAGAAATTAATTTTCAGGCACATGCAGTTTTTCTGTGTAAAACCTTCTGAAGCTTTGCATTTACTGAAGAGTTTCATTATCTTATTGCCATTATTTTTTTGGTTGCTTTTTTTCTTTTTTAATTAGTGATGAAAGTAGTACAAGAAGAAGTGAGCTCTAGCCTCTTTGTTGCCACTGGTTCATGTATGAAACCCCAAGATGTGAAAGAGACTAATCAGTTTTCAGTTGTTCCGGCTATGTGAAACAGAAGCAAGTACACAGCAGAAGTGATGAGAGAGAAATTCTTAAATGCTTCCTTGAGTGCAACGAGTTATTTGAATGCTTAGTTGCGTGTACACATGCTTTGCAGAATTGAGTCTTGAAATATTAATCTTACACTGCTCGGTAATTAAATATTATTTTACCATTGTCCTTTATTTAGAAATGTTACAGCTTTCTTGCTTTTTCCCTGCAGCATTCCAGCGTGTTTCCAGCCTCCACTCCTTCTGGCCTCTCCGATGACCCCCAGTCAGTGTCACCTTCTCCCAGCTATATGTGGTCTTCCAATGCACCTCCTCGTTACTCCCCACCGTATTTTCCACCTTTTGAAAAGCCACCACCTTATACGCCATAAAGAATGTGGAAGAGAAGAAAGAAATACTTGCCATTGAAATAATTGTGAACATTTTGTATTTATATTTTACTGTGGGAGAAAGCAGGAGGATAGAAACAGGAGATAATTGCAAATATGACTAGTTGATCAGACTGTTATTTCATGCAAGACTTATTTCAGAGGTTTATCAATGGGGCATGAGGAAAGGGATGTATTGTGAATGTTTTGCAGTGGTGGTGAGTACCAGGGGACCTAAATTCTAGCCTCCTCATTTTCCAGTGAGGTTCATATAGTCCTTGTTTTTTAATAAAGTGATACGACACGTATGCTAGATTCTGGTCTGCCTTACTCCATCTTGAGCCAAGCTGAAGTAAGAGTAGCCAGGACCAACAGCTGCCCAAGAATATCTTTCTGTTCAAGGTGAGAGTGCTTGCAGACAGCTCAGCTTGATGCTTGTTTTGTCTGGTCTTTCGTCTCCAGTTGTTGGGGTTTTGTGGGGCCACTGAACCTAGCTCACGTCACTTGTTGATTACAGTCTATGTAATGGAAATCCTTGTGAGGAGCCACGACAGCATCTCTTAACACTAAAACTAATGAATAGAGGTAACTTCATAGGGTATTTTCATATTTGTCCAGCAGAACAACTGGAATATTGCTTTTTTGACAGGAAAAACTTTAATAGGCTTTATTAGCTGTTTTATTTTGGGTTACTACAATGCAGTGAAAACTTTTTTTTTTTCCTTCTGTTTGGTTGGGAATTATTTTTTAAGCTTGTAATTTCAACTTTTTTAATGGGTTGAATCAGCACCCTGAATAAGCACTGTTTTAGTAGCTGTATTACAGGCTGCACATAAGGAATTTCCACTACTAGTTCTCCAAGATGTAAGTCTCACATGGATAAAATTCATCGCCATGTAATATAGGATGAAGCTGATAAGAATTTACAGTTATTGTCGTGACTTTCATTTAATCTTCAGCTGATGACTGTGCTGA
This sequence comes from Anas acuta, assembly GCF_963932015.1. Taxonomy (NCBI): domain Eukaryota; kingdom Metazoa; phylum Chordata; class Aves; order Anseriformes; family Anatidae; genus Anas; species Anas acuta. The sequence goes on from NC_088991.1 coordinate 2,592,438, forward strand.
TTGATCTAGATTCCAACAAATTTTGCATGCATCCTGCATAACAAAAGAAGGTCAGCTTTGTTATGTGATACAATGTCCTGTAAAGTGTGGTTCTACTCCAGGAAGTGACCTCAGATGACAGCTTTTAGATCTAAGCTGCTTAACCTGAGCATTCTCAACTGCTTGCTTCAGAGTTAAAAAATAAGGTATTGACATTTTATTCCTTATTTCCTAAAAATTTGATTTCCTTTGCACCAAATTGTTGATCCTATTCCTAAGTTGTCTACATGACCTTCAATTTAATGCAAACAGAAAGCTACCAGAAAGCTAAATCTTGTATGCAGAATCTGGAAGTGGTATACATGCTAGGGAAAGAAAACAACAGCTAGAATTTAAACTGTGGCATCTCTCTGCTTTTAAGCTAAAAAAAACTGAAATACTGTCAAAATGGAGAATAAATGCTGAAGTCCCTGATCTCACTTTTCAAAGTACACTCACACTTTATAATGCTGTTTTTACTACTATGCATTTGCAAAGCCTTTAGGCTCAGCTGTGTGTTAACTTTATCATTCCACTGTCAAACACTAGTCAGTATATTAGTAAGTTAAAGGATGACACCTTTTATCCAGAAGCAAGCATGTACCTTTTCTCCAGCAACAAATAAAAATAAATAGCTGGAGAAAGCAATACAGCACTTGTGATTTAAAGCAGTAGTGTATGCAAAACATTTCCTGGTGACATTTTGTTTTACTGAGGTAGCTGAAGTGCAGCCCCTGTAAATTTGCATATTGAAAATAAATTTGCATACTAGGGCTTCATCCATTTTATATTATGTTTTCGAAAACGAAATATTGTTAAAGAGATTCATGTGCAATTTCCAAATAGGCAGTATCTAAAACTCCCCACAAACCTATCACTTGAAGGACACATAAATTTAATATCAGAAGACTTTTTATTGCTGCATCTTTGAAATGGAAGCTAACAGTCCTGTCCCACTTTCAACAAACATACTATACCATTTGTGCCTATCTACTAAATAGGGCTAGAAGGACTAGGGGACACCACAGGACAGGACTAAGAAAACTCATAAGGGGAGCACAACTTGGTGGCAGAGAAACAATAAAGAAATGATGGTGTCACTGGTTTCAACTTGACAGATATACTAAACTTAGAAAATTATCCAAATTCTTGTTTTATAAGGAACTCTAAGGAATATTTAAGCAAAAATTACATTGCTGCTTTAAATTCAGTGTAAAAGGATAAGGCCATTGTCACATTAAAAAAAAAATAATAATAATGGTTGGATTTTTCTGTTGAACTACCCATTACCTTCTGCTTGAGTAAAACTAAGTGTTTAATGTAAATGCAACATTCTGCACTGTATTCATCATTTCTTATGTGAATGTAAAATTGTGACTCATATGTACCCTTTTATTACTTTACCAAAGTTAAATAAAATTGTGTGACTTTTGTAAACATTTATAACTTGCATTTTACACTTCAGCAATGGTCCTGTTTCACAAGCACCTTTAATGCTAGTTGAGGAATTTGGTTTAACAGCATGCATTTAAGAACAATCAAAAACACAAAACAACAGGACTTGCTGTACTAGGAAATCAGTGGTGGTTCTACCAGGAGTAGGCAGAGATTTGTTTTATTATTAAGTTCTGTTTTGTTAAGCCTCAGATATCCCCACATGTCAGTTTTGCAGCCCTACCCACATAACAGGATGCATTAATTTCAATCACTGTAAAGTCATTGCTGCTAAATTTCTGCTTAACATGGATGAATAATCCGTCCAGTTAAGAGTTTCATGTACTTTTGTGTTTATTGTATTTGGGCCTAATTCTGTCCTGAACACACTAACTGCTATTTGATGTTAGCAGAAATGGAAGACGTGTGCCATGTACATAAAGACATCTAAGCTATCGTTTTTATATATTACTCATTGAATTGTATGCCTTATCTGTGCTAAGTTCAACTAAAGTAAGTAATTTTCTCAATGTTAGCCAGCATTCAACAGCAATCTAACTATTCCATATGATAACCAGTTAAGAATAGAAGACGTAATACTGAGTTAGCTGAAATGCATTTTGCTGGTCACTATATATATTTTTCTTGATTTCTAGGTTATTTGCAACCACATTAATAGTTGGACAGAGTACTCTACTGATCTGAGGGTAAGCGTATATAACAAAATTCTGCTTAAAATATACAGAAGAGTGTTTCAGCTAAAATGCTTTCTTGTAAAGTGCTTAATCAAAGGAAAAACAAATAAAACCTCAAATAAAAATAACAAAAACAACCTCTAGGAAGGGTTCCTGCTATTGTCATAGACCTGGAGAAGAATGGTATGAACTATTAGCCATCAACCACGTCAGATTGCAGAAGCTGATTTGTGATTGAAATGAAACATGCTACACATCTCTGGAATTAAACTTTTTATTTTTTGCCATAGAAAGCTCTAAGAACTAATACCAAGTATTGATTAATGAAAAGTGGAACACAACTTTAAAAAGTATGTTAAAGAAAGACTATACAAGTATATACAGATCTGGCAAAAATTATTGATTTTTCACATGGAACAGTTCATAGGTAACAGGTGTAGAACTCAATGTTCAATGTATATAGTTGTCAGCTTCTGCATCTTTTTCTAAGCTGCATGCCTTAACAGTACAAAATAAATAAGCAGGTGATTTTTTTGTTTTTTATTTTATTCGTATACTGGAATGCTATAGGATGAATCTCCAAAGAAACCATACAGTGAGGATGTAACCACCATCATTACATTTTGCAGCAGATCTGTTAATGTTTTTATACGTGTATAAATGACTGTGAGGTTTTCTAGCACTCTGTTGAAATTGTTAATTTTTATATAAATGCTTTTTCAGATTCCAACTTTTTCACTCATTACCCCAAAGCCAATTTCTTAATATTTACATAAGGTTTTTCATTAAGTTAAAGTGGAAGTTAAATGTTTAAAAACAAATGAACAAATATAAGTGCAATAGCCAGAAATCTAAATATAAAAGCTTATGGCCCCATAAAGTTTAAAGAGGAAGGATCTAACATGTTTCCAAATGAATAAATATTGGAAGTAAAATTAAAAAATGCTCTACGTGACCTCTGGACTTTGGATATCAAAAATCACTTCCAAGGAAAACTGAAGAACCTGAGACACATGCAAGCACGAGTCTTCTAGCAAAAATACAGTTACAAAGCCCTAATTTTCCAGTTTTCCTCCAAAGAGAGACCTTCAGTAGGCACAGTTTAATTTAAGGTTTAAATATATCAGCAGCAAATATTGATAGCCATTATTTTTTATCACTGAACGCACACTTTTCAGTGTATCCTTAATTCTCCGTGTGTCATGTCAATAAGAAAATGATCACATTTTTATGACCAAAAGTTCATGAAATTTCTACACAGCATGCAGCCAGCTACGTCAAGCAATCAATACTTACTCCTTATGAGGATTACATGTGGCTGCTGCAATACCATCTCAGACTACATCCAACCTGTAACATTTGAAAGCATATCCTGTTATACTCAAAGGCATTCGCAACATGATCTGGGAAATAAACACGTATATAATTTTTGGCCTACAAAACAGAAGCATTGAGTATTACACAAAAAACGTAAACATTCTCTTTCTCCCATCGTTATACATTTCTGGTACCCTTTTTTATAGCTCCAGTTGTATTTGAACCATTTATCAGTTAAATATCTTTATGTCAGGAATACCGGATGCCTAAAATCTTTGAAGGTTGTAGGACCAAAACGCTTCTCTGAAACAGGAGAAGAAAAACTTTTAGCTGTAATTTAAGCAATGAAAGTTTACAATAACTAACTAGCACTATGCAAAACAACCTTGCTCAGTCAGTCATCACTAGAATTTCTGTGCAGTTTTCATATTACCATTTACAGAAATTCAAGAAGTCACTAAATCTGATGTGCTAAACTACAGTAAACAGTTGTTTTCCTCAGATCTACTGTTTTCTGTTCAGGTTGGGCTTCTTGGATCATCTCCTAGGAGTCATAAAATGTACCAAGTGCAAGGAGAAAAAAAGGGGCAATATAACAAACCTGAAACTGAAAACAGATAACAACTAGGCAGCTGTAGAGGAATTACACCGTGGACTATGAGGGATGAGGGGTATTTTTTGATTGTTGGTTCATCATTTTTACATGGTTACACTAATTCTATAAGTGGGAAAAAAATAAAAAAAATGTTTTTAATTTAAAAATTTTTAAATTTTTAAATTTTTAAAATTAAAAATCTAGCCAAATAGACATACAAGATCCTCTGCAGTCTCAGTGCTAAGCTGACGCAGCACTTGGGTTATTTCTCAGTTTTAAGAAGCAAATTTCAAAGCCTTCAGATAGCAAAAAAAAAAAAAACAAAACCAAAAAAACTCTGGACCCTTGCAGTAATGCATTGCTCAGAAAAATAAAATGAGTTGTGGGATTATTTTTTTAAATGGTTCCACATTCAAGAGACTATGATGAATACTTTTACTGTTTTCTTGGTTAATGTTTAAACACAGTTCAGCATTGAAGTTCTACCATGAAAGAAAGGGTTTACATAAGAAGTGTGGGTATAGGAAATACATCAATTACTTTAGAAATTACTTTAGATCTCTAGTTCTTTAGAACAAACTGTACCTTTTTCAAGCTACGAATCCCCACGATTTGATCAAAATTAACATACTAGCAAACACTGCTAGCTCCTTGAAAATGTCTTAATCTGTATTCAAGTAAACTTTCCAATGAATTGCTTTCAGCTACTAATGATCCATCTAAGTGCTACCATTTGGTGACTTGGTAGAACAAGTTAACTTGTTTTCACTTTAACAATTTGTTCTGCAATTATTTTAACAGTTCATTTAAAACAGCTGCAGTGTTTCTGCACTGAAGCCCTTTTCCAGCTTTTCATGCATTTCAGTAAGATTCTGGTATTACAAACTCAAATTCAGTGCTACCCTCTGATTGATTTTGTTTAAAAATTGCTTCGTTTCCCTGTGGAATGAAAATATCATCCCAGGTCATTTGTTTGGCTGGAGGATTCGATGTTGTTCCTTCAGTGCCCTCCTTTCCTGTGTCAACACGATAAACAATTCCATTCTCATTTAATACTGGTATGCTGCTTGAACGATCCGTAATGTACGCATACTGTCTGATCTGCAAAGACCTGCAAGGATGCAATCGGTAAAGCTTGGTGTCTCCAGAAGGGTCTTGGCTATGAACTGATCTTATGTGCGAGGCCATGATTTGGTAGTTGATGAAAGACTTGCCACATGTCAAGCACTGGTACCTCCGCTCGCCAGTGTGGTGGATTTCATGCTTCGTACGGTATTCTGCGAGAGGGAAAACCTTGTCACAGTATCGGCATGGATACTTCTTCTCCCAGGAATGAACGTTAAAATGTCTCCGTAAACTCGTCAGACACACGTATGATCTCTTACATACAATGCAGATGTAGTAGACCCTTCCATCCACTATCAGCTCGTAGTGGTCATCATGCTTAACTTTCATGCGTTTCCTGCCTGGAGAATCATCACCAGATGTTTTGGGTGTTTCATCACGCTTGGCTTCTCCTTCTTCGGGATCATCCTTTACAGGAATGACTATGTCATAGGTGTCCTCACCAATGTTTGCATAGACCTTACAGCCTGTGGATAAGCCTTCTATTTCAGTGGCTGTATCTAACGTTATGATTTTCTGCCCTTCCACCACATGTTTTGGTGCAATGCCTGCACTGAATTCCCTATTGTTTCCAGTAAGGACATCTGAGATTTTTATTTTAAATTCTCCAGGCTTAGAAGATGGCTCTTGTGAAAACGTAACAACCTGTTTTTTCTGTACACCTGATCCTTCAGAGGCTGCAGTCTTGGATGCAGCAGGCTGCTGAACCAAAGAGCTACTGCTGACTGAACCAGGACTAGAGGAGCTAATGACATCGTCGTCATCTTCAACCACCTCTTCTACATCATCAACAGCAGTTGTTTCCGTTTCAGCTGAGGAACTGTTGTTAGATGGCTTCTGGTTCTCCTCAACCAAATTAATCGTAGGGGTCACATGTGTTTGATTTGAGGAGCTAACAGTGGGTGATGCATTCACTGGAGGCCGATTCAGCAAAATAATCTCAGGTGTCAAATGCTGTGGTGTTGCAGAGACAAGGGATTCTGCACTTGATTGTATTTGTTTTGGATTCAGCTGGTTAGCAGAGGAAGAGAGTTTTTGAGTTGCTGTGGGGCTAGTCAATAGTGGGGAGCCACCACTGCCACATGATTTTTGGTCAGACACTCCAGCTGCATTTGAGCAAGGTTGGTTGTGGGTTGCAGCACTAGTATCTTTAGTACATTCTTTTGGGGGAACGAGCTCAGAGCAAAAAATGACATCATCATCATCATCTGAGTCGCTCACTGTTATTTTTGCAGTCTCATATGATATTCCATGCAGGGAAAACGATTCAGTTATAACCGGCATCCCCCCCAGTACATCCCCACTCTCTTGCCTGATTGCAGGTACTTGTGTTTCAGCATCCTTTTGAGTGGGGCTAGAAGTTGAAGTTTCTGAAGCAGCATCTTTCACCTCGTTTGACGTGCTTTTTCCTTCAGAAGGAGGTACGCACAGATCGGCTATGAATTTAACACCCAACAGTTGCCCTGATTTAATCAATTCGTCAAGTAAGTCAGATCGGACAGAGATTATTTTGGAACTATACATATAGTTAAGTATTTCTGCAAAGATTTCGGCTCTTACAAAGCTCAGTTCAACTACTTGCCCTGCCACTGAGAAAAGCTGGTGAAAGTATGTGCTTGAGGCAGAAAGAATGTTTCTGTGAGCTCGAAATTTCCGGTCCTCCACAATGACAGTAACATCACAAAAAAGTCCATGGCCACGTTGTTCATTCAAAGACTGAAGGAGCGCGTTAGAATACTGCGTGTCTGTTGCAGAGATCAGTTTTTCCCCCTCCATTCCTACAAAGAGAAAGCAAGAGGTATCAAATAAGCAAAACCACGGATTTCTGGCTTTGTGTGATGGTGTCACACATTTACAGTTTAATAATTTTGAAAAAACAAATCTCAATATGCATAAGCTTAGTGAAGGGCCTAGAGGGGAAGACATATGAGGAGCAGCTGAGGGTACTGGGTCTGTTCAGCCTGGAGAAGAGGAGGCTGAGGGGGGACCTCATCGTGGTCTACAACTTCCTCGCGAGGGGTAGTGGAGAGGCAGGTGACCTATTCTCTGTAAACACCAGTGATAGGACCTGCAGGAACAGTATTAAGCTGAGGCAGGGGAAGTTTAGGCTGGACATCAGGAAGAGGTTCTTCACCAAGAGGAACAGGTTCCCCAGGGAAGCAGTCACTGCACCAAGCCTGTCTGAATTTATGCAGCGATTGGACTGTGCACTTAGGCACATGGTCTACATGTAAAATTTTGGGTAGACCTGTGCAGTGCCAGGAGTTGGACTTGATCCTTATGGTCCCTTCCAACTCAGGATATTCTATGATTATATGATAAGCTTAATGCTACACCACTCTGCATTTTTTTTTTTAATCTGTCCCTTTTCCTCCCATGCAAGGTATGTGCAGAACTGAATACACCCTCTGTTCTCATCTCCTAAAGAGTAAAAAAAAGAAATGATGGTCTAATTCAATGGCAAATAGGGTAAGTTTGAAAACCAGGATGCTGTATGACGGTTTCTCAAAGGGTCTGAGCGTTAACAGAGGTTTGTTTTCCGTTGTGGAATATTTCCACAAGTATTTAGGAGAGGCTCGGCAGCGCGTTTATTTTAGGGGCCGGCCACCAGGACCTGTGCACGCCTGCCCCAGCGCCGCTGGAAACGCTGCGGGTACCTCCCTTCCCTGCCCAGGAAGAGAAACAGCCCCGCTCCCCGGGCATCCGCGGGGCCGTTCCGGGGCGGCGAGGCAGCAAAAGGGGGAGCGCGGCGCTCCGACGGGGCCGGGCAGCCCGCGGGAGAAGCTCCCCGGGCGCGGCTGGAAGCGGAGCCAGCGCCCGGAGGCTCCCAGGGGCGGCGGGCCGCGCTGACAGGCGGCGGGCCCGAGCCCAGGCCCGCAGCTCCGGAGCGGCCTGGCCCTGCACGGGGTAGCGGCGGCGGGGAGCAGGGGGCGGCGGGGTACGGGGACGGGGGTGACGAGGATCCACGTTACCTGCGCTCCAGCCGCCCTTTCCCTCAAGAACGGCCGCCGGCCGCCGCCGCTCCTCGGGCTCGGGCTCGGGCTCGGCTCCGCTCGTGCGCCTCCCCCGCCGCGCCGCCGCCAGGGGGCGCTGCGCCGCGCTGCCCTCCCCCGCCGGCCGCAGCGCTCCGCCCGAGCGCCCTCGGCGCCCTTCGGCTCCCTTCGGCTCCGACCCGAGCGGCCTCGGCGCCCTTCGGTTCCAACCCGAGCGGCTTCGGCACTTTCCGACTTCCCGCCCCGGGAAGCACCGCGCTCCACCGCCCTTGTGTGGCGCTGACCGACCTGACCCGGCATGGCCGCGGGGCTGACGTAGTCGGAAGGAGAAGCGGCTTCTCCAACGGAGCCTTCGGGTCTGAAAGTCTGCAGAGGCAGTTCCTGATTATTTCTGGGCTTGTCCTGAGAGTTCAGTGAAGAACAGAAAAGAGTAATCGGGAAAGATTGGCTTTCTGCCTCATAAAACCGTTCGGCTGGGTTCTCTCCTGATACAGGCTCTCAGATGAGCACAGAGTTGGAAGAAGCCCTGCTTCTGAAGCATCATCAGCTTTGAACAGCCAGGTTTTGAACCGCTTACTCTTAGGCACTGTCTCATGTAAAACATGATGGGCTAGCTGTGTGAGTCTCACCATCTCCTGGACTTTCCTAGCTTTGCTGAAACTTTTCACTGTGGCAGCTTCTTAGGTCAGATGTAAAATCTGAACTCGTCTCGCTGTGGGCAAGGCAGAGCTAATGCTTGAAAATTTTTTAAATTTTAAAAGCTGGCCAGCTCAAAAAAATTTACTGAAGCTGCCTCTCATTCCTCCTGCACTTCAATGCAGAATTTCAATGCCTTTTTTTTTTTTTTTTTGACACACACCTCTTAGGGTTTTGTTTTTCTTCCTTTTTTATTTTTAGATTAGCCTAGAATGTGACTTACATTGTGTAAATGTATGTGACTTACTTTGTGTAAAAATTTATGTAGCAACAAATTAAATGAACCATTTTTTCTAAGATATTGACAAGAAAGACATCTAGAACATTTAATTAAATGTGTTGTTCTTAGAACTGGAAATACAAGTGAGAGAAACAATGCCAATTTTTATTTTAATGCCTACCAGTGATCCAAAGAAACTCTGGGATGGAGACTCTGAAAATTACAAGTACAAATTGCAAAAAGTGATGTCTAAGTTTTGTTTGTTTGTTTGGGGGGGAGAAAACAAGAAAATACACAACCCAGCAACAAGTTTTCAGTTAAGCCCTTCAAGGAGCTCTTTTCTTTTTTAAAAAGGCAGCTTGCGGAAACAAAAAATTGTTTTAAAGACAAATCAGAGACAGAAGTATTCTGTCATAAAAAAGTGTATTTTACATTAAAATAAATTACATTGGATAAACAAGCCAATGAGTTTCCACTTGGGGACTTCAATAAAATAAAAAATTAACAGTTATCCTACCTAAGACTACTTTTAGGAACAGAAATATTCCACTGTGAAACTTCAAATTCCTGAAATGCCTGGGGGGAGGCTGGGGAGGCCTGGCTGCACCACCTGCCCTTCCAGAGGCCTCAGGGGTGCATTCGTGCGCCATGTGGACAGGTCCCTATGTTAGGCTGATTCAAAGATCGAAGCCAAAATTCCTTTAAGTGGTATATTCTTTATTGCAGCGCTGGATGCACGGGGGATCTCTCCACCTATCATGCATACCCAAAGCAGAAAGCAGTCTTGAATTTATACAATCAATCTATCAATATTCTACAAGCACCTATACATATGCATTACCTATTCCCGCCTTCCCTTGCTTCTCATGCTAATTAGCCTTTTGGCACCTTGCGCCTGCGTAGAGCCTCCCAAGAATTGTGGGCAGGGGTCTTTGGGACGTGGGCAGGGGTCTTTGGGAGGAAGACCCCGAATCTTCCTCACAGTGTACTTTTCACCTTTGGTCAGGAATCTGCTGAATTGGCATGTTTCTTAATTGCAAGAGCTGGTTGTTGCTAATTGCAAGAGCTGGTTGGCTAATTCTTCCGTTTGTTGTATCTTTATAATGAATTCCAATGTCCAGTTTTGAGATTTATAGTCCTTACATTTGTTTCTGTCTGTCTGCCGCTTCCTTATCATGAGTTCCAGTGTCTTGTTTTGAGATATACAGTCCTTGTCTGGGGTTTGTCCTTGCCTCCCCAATGCCTCCTTAATACCTCCTTAATCAGGCATCTGTCTGGAGTGTTGGTGACATGAACTCATGTACCCAGTGCTGGGAGTACATGGCGGCCTGAACTTCTTCCTAGGGAGATCCGACTTCACATACATGTACTTCGGGCAGCATGTGAGGACAGCTCGGTGCTGGGGATCACCCCAGGCTTCGGGTTCCTCCTGAGGCAGGAAGGTCCCAAGCTGTACCTCACACAGTGCAGTCAGCTGGCAAAGTTGCAGCCACTGCAACTTCCACCTGTCTCATTCAGATGACCCCACTGTCTCATTCAGATGATCCCCCAGAAGTGGCACTGTTATCCCAGCCCCTTCTACCCCTATCGCTTTTAGGGTTTCATTAGTTAATTTAACCCCTGATACTTTATAGGCCAGTAATGACCTAGCTGCCCCAGTGTATTGTGTTCTATGGTGAGGTTCAGGGGGGAGCTGCACTGGCAGCCCCTGTGAGAAAAATCCAGAAGCCTCCCCGTGGCAGATAAGGGACAATTTCATCCAGCCCCAAAGGGGCCCACTGCTGCCCAGAGCCAAGCCATGAGCAACACAGTCCATGCCTCTGTGAGAGCACATCCACGAAGACAAACAAACAAACAAACACCTGCTGCTCAACAGCAGCCTTGAGAGCAAGGAGTGAGAAACCTCCCTGCAGATATCAAAGTCAGTGCAGGAGGAGGGGGAGGAGGTGCTCCAGGCACCAGAGCCGAAGTCCCCCTGCGGCCTGTGGAGCAGGCTGCCTCCCTCCCTCCCCCCCCCCACCCCATACTTGGGAAACTGACCAAACATCACAGCAAATATACCAAAACTTCTAGACTGTTACTTAGATAATGCCTACATCCTCTTTCCCTGCTCCCTGAACTTCAGACAGCTCTGTCAGACACTACATACCACACCTTTAACACCCTCAATAACTCTTTTAACAGCTCTTTCTATCTTTCTCCAGCCTGTACTTTCACAAAAGACTCAGTCATTGGCCAACTTAATTCCATAGTTTTTTTCCCTCCAGGATGCTGAAACAACATATCAGTATACCATATTTAATCCCATTTTCCTTCTCTCCTCCTTCCTCTCCGGATATTCCTATTTGAAGTGGCCAGCCTGGCCACACTTCCCATCAAAGCCTGTCCCTGCTTGGATTCAGGGTGCAATGCAGGTAGCTTTCCTTGCCTGCCATTCCTTCATCTCTCTTCCTCTCCTTTCCATCCTGGCCCTGACTCCCCCTGAAGATTTTCTTCCTCTTTCTCCAACCCTCTTCCTCACTACCTGCTACACTGTCGATATGATTGTTTCGCTCTCTGCTTTTAATTCTCATCTCCCCTTCTGACACACACCTTCTGGGCCTCCCGCAGGAGGGCCCCCCAGTGTCTGTTCACGACATCCCTCCACCTTCTGGAGCATTTTCTGTGTATTTTGCCAGGTTTTAATCACAAAATGAACTTTCAAGAGCCCTTGGGATACCGGGTCCTCTGGATTCTTCCCCAAGTACTTTCTCATTCTGACCCCAAGTGTCTCATATGATTTCTGTGTTGCACACTATTATTATTCCAGCCAGGATCGGCAAGAGGGTATTTCTGCCCTGCTGGTATTACCCCTGGTCCTGGAGGATGAACTATTTCCCATTTTTGTATAGCAGCTCTCCTCCTGATCATTCCCATTTCTTTCCCTGTAAACAACATACTTATAGACATAATTCTACCCCCACCAAGAGTATAAGTTAGGTCATAGGAACTGGTCTAATAGTTAAGCTAGCCTGATGGGGTCCTCAATTGAAGACTTCCTCTCCTCTTAAAACTCCTAACCTCTCTGCTGGTAAGGAGGGGAGGTAGTTCACTTAAGAGGGTACACTGTTAAGTGTTAGTACTGTTGGTATCAGGGAAGGAAAAATTCTCAATATCTCTTCTACCTTGTTCTAATTCTTGCCAGAGCCTAGAGTACGCTCCTCTTCTAGGGACAGTGTTAATTACAGTCCCTGTCTCCCTTCCTGGAGCGACTTCTGCTGCCACCGGCGCAATATTAGGGCTATAGGGAGCATAACCTGGCTCCTTCTCTGAAAAAGGAATCTTATTGTTTACAGATAAATTTTTGAAATATGCCTTTGGTGTAGTGCATACACACGGGGCAATTTGGAAGGAGAGAGGACTTTTAAGCATGCAGAAGAGATACTGAAATTACTCCAAGTGGTATACCTGCCTACTAAAATTGACATTAAAGGACATCAAGCAGGGGATACTGATATTGAAAGGGGAAATAGATTGGCTGATGCAGGAGCCAAAGGGGTGGTAGAACAGGCATCTGAAAGTCAAATTTTGGCACTAGTACCAGGAACAGAAAACCAGGCATTAACAAAAGCTTGAGAAAATGAAGTAGAATATTCTAAGATGTAAACAGAAAATGTTACGTGCAGGTTTAACATAAATAAATGATGGGAAAAATGTGATACCATATTAAATTGAATGGTAACTGGAGAACATAATAAAGCATGCTGGGAAGCTGAAGTAGCGTCAAAGTTTTTAAATAGAGAATGGATAGGGCCTGATTTGGATACCACAGTAAGTCAGGTAACTCAGCAATGTGATCTTTGTCTCCAGACTAATCCCAAGAACACTCCCAAGCCAAAAATGGGCCAAATTGGAAAAGGTAATGGGCCTGGACAACAATGGCAGATTGAGTTCACCAAACTCCCAAGAAAAGGGGGGTACTGGTATTTGTTGGTATTAACTGACACCTTTTCAGGATGGCCAGAAGCATTTCCAACCAGAACAGCCAAGGCTCGGGAGGTAACTAAGATATTACTACAAGAAATAATACCATGTTTTGGAGTTCCAGCAACTATATCCTCTGACAGGGACAAAAGTGGTACAGCAAATTAGCTGCCATTTGGGTATAGACTGGCAACTTCATACCACATATTGCCCTCAGTCAAGTGGCCAAGTAGAAAAATGAACCATTTAATCAAACAGCAAATTGTGAAATTGGGACAAGAAGCAAGTTCAGTTTGGCCTCAGTCTCTTCCTTTAGCTCTTTTGCATATACCAAGGGGAAAGGAAGGACTAAGCTCCTTTGAAATCTTATATGGACAACCCTATGGAATACAAAGAGGAATATCCATGCAAGCTGGGGATAAAATTGTGACCTCCTATATGGTGGCCTTAGGTAAACAGCTCAATTAAATTGGAAAACATGTGAGTGGGACTGGGTAGAGGGCTAGATGGACCAGTGTACAATAAACAACCTGGAGACTATGCTGGAGCTGGCTTCTTGCCAGTGCTTGAATGAGGAGGTGGAACCCGGCAGGATGCCTGAAGGGTACAGCAGGAGCAGAGCAGGCATACGACCACTGTTTTGGGATGGGGATGTTCCCATGTATAATTTGACTCTGGTAAGCTCATTTCATCCCTCAGTAAGTCTGCTTTCAAAACAGGTTATTAGGGTACAGTGACACACTTTGTGATTTTTAAGGAAATATTAGCTTTGATAATAATAACATGCAATAAACCCAAATAGTCTGCAACTTCTGTGAAGTGTGGGAAAAAGCTTTGGTTTCTGCATCTTCCTGCAGTTGTGGGGACCACTGTCCTTTCTTTGCTGCACTCATACAAGGCACTAGTATTGATAAAGGCCTTTGTGAGAGGATGAAGTGGGGTGAAAAATGGTAATTTTGCCAGCTAGTGAGTTGTATTAAAACCACACAGGATAAAATGAAATTTTTAATTTCTGCAATAATGCATCATATAGAACACCTAAAGCTAGGATGCCCAAACACTTTGAAAGATAAATGACAGAAATAAAAAAATCTGCTTGCAGTGTGAGAAGCGACAAAGTGAAATAAAATTACAAAAGTGAAAGAAATTGATGTGCTAATTATGTAACTGTGGGACTACATAAGAAATGCCTGTGATAGGGGGAGTTTATGCAGTTTGTGAAGACTTTGGTATCGATTAAGAAAGGCTGAATTTATGGTGTCTTTTTAAAGAACTTCTTAATAAATTGGCCTGTTATTACATTGTTTTAGTGTTTAAAGATGTGAAAGAGCTTATATGAAAGGCTATTATAGATGCCTGAGGGGATGTATCTTAAGAAAAATAAATAAAAATAAAAATAAATAAAAATAATAATAATAAAAAAGTCACTAAGACTACACTGTTGGGTTTTATCATCGCTTTAGGACATGTATAGTCTGTGAGTTTCCTGTTTGTGATTCTGATTTGGGGTTGCTGTGTTAACAGTTCTCTGTGTTCTGGGAAGGTCTGGGCTCTGTCTGGTGAACTGGTTCTGCTGCCAACATAAAAATCTCTTTTTTTTTTTTTGGTTTAATGGCTTTTTGGAGTTGTAGAGTTCTCTTTACTTTGAACTTCTCTGTGTCTGTGAAGAGCAACTATGTAAGACATAAGAATACTTTGTTTTGCAAATATTTGTGAAGCTTAGGAGTGCAATCTGTTGTGCTTCTAAGCTGTTCTTTCTGCAAAATACTAAATAGTTGAGAAGCTTTGGCCAGCAGGGTCATTGACTGTTAAACAAGACTTAGTTTAGTTTTTGTATTGCTTTAATTACACTTCTTTACAGAAACTAGAATATATATCCCGGTGGGATACATCCATGTGTGCTAAGGGAGTTGGCAGAGGTGATCGCCGAACCACTCTCTATCATCTTTGAAAGGTCCTGGAGAACAGGAGAGGTGCCTGAAGATTGGAGGATAGCCAATGTCACTCAGGTCTTCAATAAGGGCAAGAAGGAGGATCTGGGAAACTACAGGCCAGTCAGTCTCACCTCTGTCCCTGGAAAGGTGTTAGAACAGCTTGTTCTGGATGCCATCTCCAAGCAATTGGAAGAGAAGAAGGTCATGAGGAGTAGTCAGCATGGATTCACCAAGGGCAAGTCGTGCTCGACCAACCTTGTTGCCTTCTGTGATGGCATCATCATTTGGGTAGATGTGGGGAGAGCAGTGGATGTAATCTACCTTGACTTTAGCAAGGCTTTTGATACTATCTCCCATGACATCCCGGTAGCAAAACTGAGAAAGTGTGGGATAGAGGAGTGGACAGTAAGGTGGGTTGAGAACTGGCTGACTGGCTGAGCTCAGAGGGTGGTGATCAGCAGCACAGAGTCTGGCTGGAGGCCTGTGACCAGCAGTGTTACTCAGGGGTTGGTGCTGGGTCCAGTCTTGTTCAATGACCTTGATGAGGGAATAGTGTCTGCCCTCAGCAAGTACGCCAATGACACAAAGCTGGGAGGAGTGGCTGACATGTCAGAAGGCTGTGCTGCCATTCAATGAGACCTGAACCAGCTGGAGAGATGAGTAGGAAGAAACCAAATGAGGTTTGAGAAGAGCAAGTGTGGAGTCCTGCACCTGGGAAGGAACAACCACATGCATCAGTACAGGCTGGGGGATGACCTGCTGGAGAGGAGCTCTGAGGAGAAGGACCTGGGGGTCCTGGTGGACGACAGGCTGACCATGAGCCAGCAGTGTGCCCTCATGGCCAAGAGGGCCAATGGGATCCTGGCATTCATTAAAAGGAGAGTGGCCAGCAGGTCAAGGGGGGTGATCCTTCCCCTCTGCCTGGTCAGGCCTCACCTGGAGTACTGTGTCCAGTTCTGGGCTCCCTGGTACAAAAAGACAGGGATCTCCTGGAAAGAGTCCAGTGGAGGGTCACAAAGATGATACGGGGCCTGGAGCATCTTCTCTATGAGGAAAGGCTGAGAGACCTGGGTCTGGTCAGCCTGAAGAAGAGAAGACTGAGAGGGGATCTCATCAATGTGTATAAATACCTGAGGTTTGGGAGACAGAAGGATTTGGCCAACCTCTTTTCAGTGGTTTGCGGGGACAGGACAAGGGGTAATGGCCACAAGATAGAGCACAGGAAATTCTGCACCAGCATGTGAAAGAATGTGTTCACAATGAGGGTGATGGAGCACTGGAACAGGCTGCCTAGGGAGGTTGTGGAGTCTCTTTCTCTGGAGATATTCAAGGCCCATCTGGACGCCTACCTGGGCAGCCTGCTGTAAGGAACCTGCTTTGGCAGGAGGTTTGGACTTGATGATCTTTTGAAGTTTCTTCCAACCCTTCAATTCTGTGATTCTGTGTGATTCTGTGATATTCTACTTTCTGTCTGGGAATAAATGTGCATGCTTCTTCATGCTGTTTTCTGCTGTGAACATACTGATTTTTAAATTGATACTGCTGCCTTATGTAGGTATGTCTAAAACAGCTCTCTTACAGACTTGTTTCAGTCTTGTTGAAATAGCTGGTGCTCAATAACTGTTACCAACATTTTAGATATTTTAGTATAAATTAAATAATTTCTTTCTAGTATACTCATCAGATGCTTTCTGTGATCTTTTTTTCTGTGAATCTGCTCAAGCAATTCCTTCCTAAATTCACTTAGGAACCACATCTTGATCCTTGTACTGCTTTAACTCCCAGAGAAATAATTAAGTAATATATACTGAAAACATATAATGACTGAATCCCTCGTTTGTTTTAACTGATGCAATGGTGAAAGACCCCAGCTGGTAGGTAGATGCACAACTGCCATCTTTTACCACATTTGAAATTTTATCTTTTGGTTATAACATAAAACACTTTTACTATCATGTTGTTTTGATTAAATTGCACCAAGTAATGGAAAAGCTAAGAATGTGTGTGTTATGCTGTGTTTAAGCTTTATATGTTTTTTGCCCTAGGCTTCCAACCTTAGATGCTATTGCACTGGGGAAACCTGATGTGTTAACTCTAAGGAACAGTACGGATCATAAAGTGGAGTAGAGACACCAAGGCTAGGCTCTGTGATCAGGTGGTGACTTAATTGTTCTTGAGCACACTGAGACTGATAAGCTTCACTTTTTGCTACCCTGAACCAACAACCTGTCATGTTTTGACAAACGCTGTACTCTAGGTTACTTTTCCTCTTCATAATATCATTATAATACCAAAACACACCTCCATCCCAAAAGCTACCTGCCTCCACTGTGGGTAGTTAGGGTCTGGTGGCCGGAAGATGTCGTGATGTACGGAAAGGTGGAGCCCTTCCCTTGATGGACAGTGGCGTGTGGCCTGTGATGTAAGCAAGCGGAAGTGACGCTATGGGCCTCGGGTATATAAGCCCATGTGACTCGACAATAAACGCCATTTGCCATCCACCACATTGGTGTCTGTGAGCTGATGGACCGAGCGGCCTGGGGTTGGCCGCCGTGCCGTTCCTGAACCAGGTCGCCACTGCCCCCTGAAGGCAACACTCCACCCCTCACTGAGCATGCGCTCTGAATTCCTCAAAGCCTATACTGTTAAACAGAGACAGGAAAACTTTTCACCAATCGTAACTAAGATATGCTTAACTAGAGTCACTCAAGCTCCACCTAAAAGATAGAAAATAATATAAACTGGCCTAAGAGAGAGGGGATGTCAGGGAAGATACCACCATCAGGGAAGATACCACTGTCAGGGGAGGTACCACCGTAAGAGGAGGTACCATCACAAGGGAATACACCATCCTGAGTAGCTCCTGACCCCTGGGATCAGTCAACAGGAGGAGTCTCTCTTCGCCCCCCCATTGGGACACTTTTGGGTGAGATTTGAACACTTGGTTATACTGTGTGTCTCCTCAGAAACTTGGAAATCTCTATAGAGTCTTTGTGTCTTTTAACACGTTAATTTCCAGGCTATGCACCTATGTATTTCATGAGTGCTAGCTTGCTTTTGCAGACAGTAAATTATTGCTGGCAAGCCAAAGAACCTCTTAATCTACAGGGGCAGGAGGGAGTAGTTGGTATTTTAAACACTGTCTGTCTTGCCTTGTGATGTCCCTGGTAGGCTTTACCAACTATTTCATACTTTTGCTTAAACCTGTAGTCAGTATTGAGAAAAGATATTTTGATTTTTCACAACCTAATATGTCCTTTTATCTCCTGGAACGGCTTTGTAAAGAATATGTAGTGTCATGCTATGTTCCAAGTTATCCTGTAATATGGCAATTTGGGACTCAAGCATGTAGGGCTAGTTCCTTTTATGGCTTCACCATAGTGGACTACCACTTGCTACTGTAACTTCCACTCTGTATAGACAATAATTGTTTGAGATTAATACTCTTAACCTAATTGTACCAACAAGAATAAGCATAATAGTGCTAAATTCCATGGAGGAATGGTTATGAAATTTATTACAAGTTACTAAATATGGTAATGTTAGAGGAAAAAAAATAATCAAAGATGCCATTTAGAGATGATTGCTTGGCTGTTCTTGATTGTCTTTGGATGTAATTTGCTATCATCACTGTGACAAATGATGAGTGACCCTTGACCCCCAAGCCACCAACCTGGACCAAACGCCAGAGCCCCTACCTCAGACCAGACCCTGGAGACCCCACTCTGAACCTGACTGGAGCCCCGACCCAGACCCAACCCCAGAGCCCTGGACCTGGTTGCAACCCTGAGCCCCAGACCCGTGCCCCAGCCCAGGACCCTCGACCCCAGAGTTTGCTCTGGCCTCGAGCCCTGACCCCAAGCTCCAACTCTGAGCCCCGGATCCTAGAACTGACCCCAGACTTTTGATCCCAGAGTCCTCACTCCAGAGCTAACTACGAGCCCCAAACATGAGCCCTGGACCATGGAGCTGACCCAGGACACAGATCTCACCCCAAGCCCCATCCCTGAGTGCCAACCCCAAGCCCCACCCCAGACCTGACCCTGGATCCCCCACCCCAGACCCAACCCTGAGCCCTGGACCCAAACCCAACCCAAAGACCTGGACCGAGAGCTGACCCCCCTCCCCCAACCCGATCCCGAGCCCCGGCCTCGAGCCCAAGGCCCAGACCCGGACCCGAGATCCAGACCCGCACCCGGACCAGATACTGAGCCCTGGACCCGGACCCAAGTCCCCGTCCTGAGCCCGTGACCATGGAACTGACCCTGAGCCCCAGTCCCAAGCCCCAACCTGAAGTCCTGACACCAAGCCCCCAACCTTGGAGCTGACCCCAACCTAGGAGCTGACCCTGAGCCCTCGAACCCAGAGCTGACCGCAGACCTGGAGCCTGAAACCTGAGCCCCAAACCTAAGCCCTAACCCCGCACCCTCAACCCCAAACCCTTGACCCTGGAAACACAACCCCAGAGCCCCTGACCTGGACCCAAACCCTGGGTCCCCGGCCCCAACCCCTAGAACCAGGCTCAACTCCAAGGCCCAACCCTGATCACCAACCCTGAGCCCCAACCCAGGACTCTTGACCACAGAGCCCTGACCCTGAACCCTCGACCCCTGACCCTGGAACCCCCACCCTGGACCCTTGATCCCAGAATGTTGACCCCAAGCCCTCAACCCCAGACTTGTGGCCCCTGAGCCACTGACCCAGACCCAATGCCAGAGACCCTGCTCCAGACCAGATCCTGGAGACCCTACCCCAGATCCAACCCCAGAGCTCCTGCCCCAGACCAGACCCCAAAGCCCCAGACACGGACTCGGCCCCAAGCTCCAGACCCAGCCCTGTGCCTGAGCCCAGGACCCTTGACCCCGGAGTTCACCCCAAGCGCAGACCCCGAGTCCCAAGTACAAGCCCTTGACCTCAGAGCTGACTCCAGACCCTCGATCCCGGCTTCCCTACTCCTGAGCTGACCCCAAGCCCTGAACCCGGAGATAACACTGAGCCCCTGACCCTGGAGCTGAACCAGGACCCAGAGCTAACCCCAAGCTCCATCCCTGAGTGCCAACCCCAAGCCCCAACCTTGAGCCCCAGCCCCGAGCCCCAACCCTGAGCCCCCAACCCCAGAGCTGACCCTGAACCCGGAGCTGACCCTGGACCTGGAGCTAGCCCCGAGGCCCAAACCTGAGCCCCAACCCTGCAGCCTCGACCCAAACCCTTGATCATGGATACATAACCCCAGAGCCCCCAACCCAGACCCGACTCTGGAGCCCCCAGCCCCGACCTCCAGAACCGGGCTCGACCCTGAGGCCCAACCGTGAGCATGAATTCTAAGCCCCAACCCCGGACCCTCGACCAGGGAACCCCTACCCTGAATGTGGTGCTGTATGTGTTTTTTGTGGTCCTAACTAGGGTTCAGCTCAGTGTTCCGGTTAGGGTTATATTTCAGGTTGTTTGGAAAGAGAAAAGGCACAGAGTGCTGTTGTGTGTGGGGTTGCATAAAGGCTCCACAAGGGAGCCTACTTCCCAGACCTGCTCTCCACACCTGTTCTGCAGATCTGGTCACAAGACCTGGTCCCTAAACATAGTCTTCAGAGCTGGGCCTAAGTCTGGTCCCTTGATCTCATCCCCAGTTCTGATCCCCAGCTCTTGTCCCCACACCTGGCCCCCAGAGCTTGTCCCCAGATGTGGACCTGCTCCCAGTTGATCCCCAGGGCTGGTCCCCAGAGCTGAGCCCTAGATCAGGTCTCCACATCTGGTCCGCAAACCTGGCTCCCAGATCTGGTCCCCACACCTCATCCCGAAGTCTAGTCCTCACACCTGGTCCCCAGACCCAGTCCCCAGAACTGGTCCCCAGACCTAGTCCCCAGAGCTGGTCCCAAGACCTGGTCCGCAGATCTGGTCCCCACACCTGGTCCCCGGACTGCATCCTCAGACATGGTCCCCAGACCTGGTCACCAGGGCTGGTACCAAGACCTGGTCCCCTGATGTGGTCCCCAGCTCTAGTCCCCACACAGAATCATCTAGGTTGGAAGAGACCTCCAAGATCACCTAGTCCAACCTCTGACCTAACACTAAGAAGTCCTCCACTAAACCATATCCCTAAGCTCTACATCTAAACGTCTTTGAAAGACCTCCAGGGATGGTGACTGCACCACTTCCCTGGGCAGCCCATTCCAATGCCCAACAACCCTTTTGGTAAAGAATTTCTCCCTAATATCCAACCTAAACTTCCCCTGGTGCAACTTTAACCCGTTCTCCCTCATCCTGTCACCAGGCACATGGGAGAATAGGTGAACCCCCGCCTCGCTATAGCCTCCTTTAAGGTACCTATAGAGAGTGATAAGGTCACCCCTGATCCTCCTTTTCTCCAGGCTGAACAATCCCAGCTCCTTCAGCCGCTCTTCATAATACTTGTAACATTTTGTTCCCAGATCTGGTCCCCAAACCTGCTCTCTAGACCTCGTATGGAGATATTTCCCCCAGACTTTGTCCCCCAGATCTGATCCAGACCTGGTCCCCACACCTGGTCTCCAGCTCTTCTCCCAACATCTTATCCCTAGAGCTGGTGCCCAGAACTCATTCCCAGACCTACTCCACAGAGTTGGTCCCCATGGCTGTTCTGCAAACCTGGTCCCCAGACCTGATCACCAGACCTGGTCCCAAGAGCTTGTCCCAAGACGTGGTCCCCAGACCAGCTCCCCCACACCCATTCCACAGATTTTGTCCCCAGAGTTGGTCCCCAGATTCGGTCCCCACACCTGGTCTCCAGCTCTTCTCCCAACATCTGGTCACCAGGGCTGGTCCCTGGAATTTTTTTGCCAGGAACATGATTCGACAGAGCAGTCAACTGTTTCTTTAGCTTTGAGGATGGTGAAATGGTCCTTGGCTTGAAAAGAACCCGTTCCCAGCCTGTCTCTAAAAATAGTTGCTTTGGGCTAAAATCTGAGTGGCTGCTAGCTCATTCTGGCTCTGGCTGTAGAGTCTTTAGACCTTGCAGCCTTCTATATTTTAAGTGCTTGGAGTTCACATTATAGAGGGATATTTAGGGGGCATTGCCAGCTAACTTGTGTTTGGGAAATCGTGGGGTACGGTTCCTTTTTTTCGGTTACATTTTAATCCCTAGATATATCAAGCTATTTGCATAACTGGCCAGAGGATTCATGAAGAGCTTCAGTACGCATCGCAAGGGGCTTGACCACATAAGTGCAGTGTTATGAAGAGAGTGAGCAGAGTCACTTTTGTCGTCTATAAAAGATAAGTCTGTGATTACCCCTGTTGGGACTGTTGTGCAGTCATGGCCTTTTGGCATTCGTGGACCTGAGGGTGTTTTTTCTTTTCTGTCTCTGTGTGTTTGAGTCCTCTGCAGGGAGCTATACTGTTTGCATGTCCATCACAGACATGACCTCTGTTTCTTGTAGCCTCGGTCATAGGCATGGACTAAGCTGGAAAGTTGAATGAGGGTGAGTGGATGGCAGTGTGGTCCCTAAGTTGGTGGGTGGATTCTGTTAGTCTGTTTTGCCTTTCGGGCAGGCTTGGTGGTGTGGTTTAACCCTGTTGGCAGCTAAACACCACACAGCAATTTGCTCACCCTCCAAACTCCCTCTCTGGGATGGGAGAGAGAAATGGGAAAGTGAAGCCTGTGAGTTGAGATAAAGACAGAAAAGACAGAATTAGACATTAATACATAGAATGTATTAAGACAGAAAAATAATAATGACAGTAATAATACTACTACTAATACTCCTGGAGAATGGGAGGTTCTGTCCCTTGTGGAGCGGTGGCATTCTGTCCCGAATCCCTGGGCTCCGTCCTGGGCAAAGTGTGTTCTACCCACACCAGGGTCCGGGGCCAACCTCGAGCAGCTCCTGGACGTTGGTCCCATGTGCAGGAGTTCGGCCACAGGCTGCGCGAGGGCTGTCTGTCCCGTGTTCCGGGGGTCCGTCCTCGGGCATGTGGGTGTCGGCCGTGCCGTGAAGTGGGAGGCTGTCATCCGCCAACTCGGGGACTGGCCTTGTCGTAGACCAGGTTGGTCTGTCCCGTGCTGAGCGGCACCCGGCCGTACCGAATCCCTGGGCTCCGGTTCTGGGTGAAATGTGTGCTATCCGCACCAGGGTCCGGGCCCCATCTTGGGCGGCTGGGGGACAGCAATCCCAGGACACTGTTGTCCAGCCACCGCTGGTGTTGGGGCAGGCGTTCTGAGTCCCTACTCTGATCCTGAGCGACGTGTGTTAGCCGTACCGGTGTCCGGGTCCGACCTCGGGCGGACTGGGGACAGCGATCCCAGGACACGGGTGTCCAGCCACGAGCAGCATGGGTGCCGTGTGTCCCATGAAACGGGAGGCTGTCGTCCGCTGGCTCGGGGAGTGGCCGTCCGGAGCCCTGTTTACTGTCTCGTGAAGAGAAGTGCCCAACCGTCCCGAGTCGCTTGACTGCGGTCTTGGGCGACGTGTGTGCTAGCCGCACCGGGGTCTGGGTCCAACCTCAGGCGGCTCGGGGACGGTGATCCCTGAACACGGGTGTCCAGCCATAAGCAGCGTGGGTTCCGGCTGTGCTTTGAAGCTGGTGGCTGTTGTCCTCCGGCTCCTGGACTGGCCGTCCGGGAGACCGGGGGGTTCTGTCCCATGTGGAGTGGCGGCCGGCCGTTCTGAACACCTGGGCTCCGGTCCTGGGCGATGTGTGTGCTAGCCACACCGGGGTCTGGGTCCCATCTTGATCAGTTCGGGGACGGCGATCCCAGGACACGGGTGTCCGGCCACGAGCAGCGTGTGTGCCGGCCTTGCCTTAAAGCGGGGGGCTATCGTCCGCTGGCTCAGGAACTGGCCGTGCCAGTGATCGGGGTTCTCTGTCCCGTGCGGAGCGGTGCCCGGCCATACCGAACCCCTGGGCTCCAGTCCTGGGCGACGTGTATGCTATCCGCACCGGACACCGGGGCCGACCTAGAGTGGCTTTAGGACGTTGGTCCCGGGTGTGGGAGTTGGACCAAGGGCTGCGTGGGGGCTGTGTGGGGGCCATCTGTCCTGTGTTCCGGGGGTCCGGGCCCCATCTTGGGTGGCTGGGGGACGGCAATCCCAGGACACTGTTGTCCGGCCACCGCTGGCGTTGGGGCAGGCATTCCGAGTCCCTACTCCGATCCTGAGCAATGTGTCTTAGCTGTACCAGTGTCAGTGTCTGGGCGGCTCGGGGAGGGCAATCCCTGACCACGGGTGTCCGGCCACGAGCAGCGTGGGTGCCAGCCTTGCCATGAAGCGGGGGGATCTCGGCCGGCGGCTCGGGGACTGGCTGTCCTGGAGACTGGGGGGTATTGTCCCGTGTGGAGCGGCGGCCTTCCGTCCCCAAGCCCTGGGCTCCGTCTTGGGCGAATTGTGTTCTACCCGCACCGGGGTCGAGGGCAGACTTCGACCGGCTCCTGGAGGATGGTCCCGTGTACAGGAGTTCGGCCACGGGCTGCGTGGGGGCCGTCTGTCCCGTGTTCCGGGGCTCCGTCCTCGGGCATGTGGGTGTCGGCCGTGCCGTGAAGCGGGAGGCTGTCGTCCACCAGCTCGGGGTCTGGCCTTGCCTTAGACCGTGTTGGTCTGTCCTGTGCGAATCAGCGCCCGGCCGTACTGAACCTCTGGGCTCCGGTTCTGGGTGTAGTGTGTGCTAGCTGCACCAGACACCGGGGCCGACCTAGAGTGGCTTGGGCACGTTGGTCCCGGGTGCGGGAGTTCGGCCACGTGTTGCACAGGGGGCCGTCTGTCCTGTGTTCCAGGGGTCTGTCCTCGGGCGCCGTGGGTGTTGGCTGTGCCGTGAAGCAGGAGGCTGTTGTCCACCAGCTTGGGGACTGGCCTTGCCCTAGACCAGGTTGGTCTGTCCCATGCTGAGCGGCGCCCGGCCGTACCGAAGCCCTGGGCTCCGTTTCTGGGTGAAGTGTGTGCCAGCCGCACTCAGGCGGCTCGGGGACGGCGATCCCTGAACACGGGTGTTCAGCCCCAAGCAGCGTGGGTGCCGTCTGTCCCGTGAAGCGGGAGGCTGTCGTTCGCTGGCTCGGGGAGTGGCCGTCCGGAGCCCTGTTTACTGTCTCATGCGGAGCAGTGCCCGGCCGTCCCGAGGCGCTGGACTGTGGTCTTGGGCAATGTGTGTGCTAGCTGCACCGGGGTCCAGGTCCCATCTTGATCAGCTCGGGGACAGCAATCACAGGACATGGGTGTCTGGCCACGAGCAGCATGGGTGCCTGCCTTGCCTTGAAGTGGGAGGCTGTCTCCCGCCGGCTCGGGAACGGGCTTTGCCGGTGACCGGGGTTCTCTGTCCCGTGTGGAGCGGCGCCCAGCCGTCCCAAACTGCTGGGCTCCGGCCCTGGGCGAAGTGTGTGCTAGGCTCACCGGGGAACGGGGCCGACCTCGAGCGGCTCGTGGACAGTGGTCCCATGTGTGGGACCGACTTCGACTATGGGCTGACCTGTGTTCTGGGGGTGCATCCTCAGGCGCCGTGGGTTCCGGCCGTGCCTTGAAGCTGGTGGCTGAAGTCTTCCGGCTCCTGGACTGGCTGTCCAGGACACCAGGGGGTTCTGTCTCTTGTGGAGCGTCGGCCAGCTGTTCCAAACCCCTGGGCTCCCGTCCTAGACGGTGTGTGTACTTGCTGCACAGGGTCCGAGACCCATCTCAGGCGGCTCGGGGACGGCGATCCCAGGACGCAGGTGTCCGGCCACGAGGAGCGTGGGTGCCGGCCTTGCCTTGAAGTGGGTGGCTGTCTCCCGCCGGCTCGGGGACTGGCTCTCCTGGAGACCGGGGAGTTCAGTCCCGTGTGGAGCGGTGGCCAGCTGTCCCGAACCCCTGGGCTCCAATCCTGGGTGAAGTGTGTGCTAGCCGCACTGGGGAATGGGGCCGACCTCGGGCGGCTCGGGGACGGCCACGAGCAGCGTGGGTGCCGGCCGTGCCATGAAGCGGGAGGCTGTCGTCCGCCGGCTTGGGGACAGGCCGTGTTGGTGACCGGGGTTCTCTGTCCCGTGTGGAGTGGTGCCCGGTCGTCCCGAACCCCTGGGCTCCGGTCCTGGGCGACGTGTGTGCTAGGTGCACCGGACACCGGGGCCAACCTAGAGCGGCTTGGGGACGTTGGTCGAGGGTGCGGGAGTTCGGCCACGTGTTGCACAGGGGGCCGTCTGTCCTGTGTTCCAGGGGTCCGTCCTCGGGCGCCGTTGGTGTCGGCCGTGCCGTGAAGCGGGAAGCTGTTTTCCGCAGGCTCGGGGACTGGCCGTCCAGATCCCTGTTTACTGTCTTGTGTGGAGCAGCGCCCGGCTGTCCTGAGGCGATAGACTGCGGTCTTGGGCGACGTGTGTGCTAGCCGCACCGGGGTACAGGGCTGACCTCGAGCGGCTCAGGGACAGCGATCCCTGAAAACGGGTGTCTGGCCATGAGCAACGTGGATGTCTGCCTTGCCGTGAAGCGGGTGGCTCTCGGCCGGCGGCTCGAGGACTGGCTGTCCTGGAGACTGGGGGGTATTGTCCCGTGTGGAGTGGCGGCCTTCCGTCCCCAAGCCCTGGGCTCCGTCTTGGGCGAATTGTGTTCTACCCGCACCGGGATCCGGGGCAGACCTCGACCGGCTCCTGGAGGGTGGTCCCGTATGCGGGAGTTTGGCCATGGGCTGCGCGGGGGCTGTCTGTCCCGTGTTCTGGGGGTCCGTCCTCAGGCGCTGTGGGTGTCGGCCATGCTGTGAAGCAGGAGCCTGTCGTCCACCAACTCAGGGACTGGCCTTGCCGTAGACCGGGTTGGTTTGTCCCGTGCGAAGTGGCGCCCGGCCGTACTGAATCCCTGGGCTCCGGTCCTGGGCGACGTGTGTGCAAGCCACTCCAGTGTCCAGGTCCGAGCTCGGGCAGCTCGGGGACAGCGATCCCTGAACACAGGTGTCCGGCCACGAGCAGCGTGGGTGCCATCTGTCCCATGAAGTTGATCTTTATCAGCTCTGTGTACATTGAAGGGCTCCTACGGAAGAAAGGTTTTTCTTGGCACAGATGTCAAAGAATCCATCTCCAACTGAAATGATACAGAACAAGTTTTGACACAGAAACAGAAGTAACAAGTCAAAAGGCTAAGGCAGCATTTCACTAAGGAGTTCTGAAGGAGCTCATGGATAAGCTATGTTTTCACTTTTCACACTTGAAATTGTCTGAATTGAAACAGATGACTTGAAACGTGACTAATATGTTTAGTTAGGGTTGTTCAGAAAGAGCGAACACAGAGAGTCCAGCTGCATGTGGGGCTGCGTAAAGGCTCACCTGGGGAGTTCAGTTGTACCCAAAGGCTTCCTTTGGGGGCAATTTTTGATGGGTGAAAGGGCCTTTTCTGGGGTCCTATTTTAAATTCCTCTCAGATTCCGCCCAGGGATATATTTAGGGTTGTTCAGAAAGAGGATACAGAAATATTTCTACATAAAGAGCAAGAAATACCCTAATAAACCCCAAATCTTCATATATAAAATGCCTGGAAGCATCACTTTTTCATGAGAAACAGCAAACCCCTTCACAACATTGTATAAAATTGATTTTTGGCATGGAGGAAAGTGTTAAAAAAAAGTCGAGCTTTACTGATGAAATACTGTCCTTTAACAAAACAAAAGATCTGACTATTTCATCATAGAAAACTAGCTTCTTGGTAGTAAAACTTCAGCCCGCTCCATTTAGAAAAATATATTTACTTGGAGCAATTAATTCTATTGTTGTAAAAAAATTCTATTGTTGTGTAAAAGCAGATAACAATTAATTCTGATGCCAGCACAGGAATCTTTGTGTAGTCAGAAAGAAAATCAGGGCACGGGCTTCTGCCTGTAATGAGGAAATCTGCAGGTGCACTACAGAAACAGCATTCCCTTTGTGGAGAAATACAATGTGTTTTTGACTTCCAAGTTTATGGAAGATTTGAAAGCTTGTATTTTCTTATAAAAAGTCCTTCTA
This sequence comes from Anas acuta, assembly GCF_963932015.1. Lineage (NCBI taxonomy): Eukaryota > Metazoa > Chordata > Aves > Anseriformes > Anatidae > Anas > Anas acuta. The sequence goes on from NC_088991.1 coordinate 2,620,344, forward strand.
CTCAACGATTCTTAATGTCAAAACAGTTTTCAAGTTTCTCTTAAAAAAAAAAAAATGTGCAAGGACAGGTCAGAGAAAAGAAAACAGCACATTCTTGTTACCTGTTCTTTATAGAGTAACCATCATTCCTCAGTGAATAAAACACAGCTCCACCATTTCAAGGACAGACTGCACTTGCGTTGTCTGGAAAGACCTTGTCTAAAAGTTTTTTTTTTTTTTTTTTTTTTAAGAATGAAAAAACAAAATGAGTCATTTACATCATCAAATTCTTCTTTCTACATGATGCACACTTGTAAAACAGCTCAAGATATTAGTAACAGCAATTAACTGAATGCCACTTTCATTCAGGTACTTCAATTATAAGAAGCTCAGAATAAATAATACTTTTTTACTTCATTTTCAGCCTGAAGCTCTCATTGATTACCTACCTTTAGAATGCCACAAAAAGTAATGTTTCATGAACTGAGATAAGAAAACATATGTCAAAGATGTAAGCATCACCGAATCAGGCTAAGCAAGCCAGAACAACATGGGATCTATAAAGATTAATCACCAATACTTCCAGGCACATTTTACTACTAGAAGCAGTGTTTGTGACATTCCTACAGAGCTCACAGATCTGTAAGAAAAGGTGAGGTAAGGAACAGTCTGTCTGTCTTTATATGATGTCCTCATCATATAAAGTCAGATGGAACAGATAGCTAGATGGTGAGCTCTCCTTTCTGTTTGCTACAGTATCAGGATCTGAACTACTGGAAAGATGATGACTCTCAGAAAAGCTTTCAAAAGAGGCTGAGATTATTCTGCAAAGATGAAGATAAAAGTTACTGAGAAACAATACACAGGTAAGGGCAAGCAGGGTCAGTGGCTATTTCTGCATACAATCAAGTTATCCTAAAGGCAGAGACAAACCATTAAAACTAAATTTCTCTCTGTTTTACTCTGCTTCCACACCAGGCTAGCACTGAACCAGAGCCTTGATAACAACTCATATTAAAACAGAGATTACATACATCAGATTATTGCCCGAAGGTAATGTTAATGAATGCTCCCCTCCATATAATTTTCAAATAGTGGAATAAATATAATAAAGTTTTACATTGCAGTGGATTGAAAAAATATAATTTCAGTCTACTGTATCTTGGCTGAATTCTGCTGCTACTTATCACAAATGCAGGTTATAAAAACAATGAAAAAAACACAATGGCAGGGGGTCTGGTATGCAGATACAAACAGACATATGCAGTAGTGTTTCTTTACAAAATTTATTTTGGAGATAATGAGACACGAGGATATGAAGAAAATAGCAAGTGAGTCTGCACAGTGCAGATGCTGTAAGCCTGATGATTGTCTCAACTGCACCAGGTCCCCACAAAGTCCCATTTAGTCTTGCTTTGCTCATAACATATCTTTAGCAAGAGGTATAACCATTTCAGTACTGATAGTATTCAGATACTCTAATACACATTAGGATGAAATTCTCAGTAGTATAAAAGGGCCTCAGTCAGTCTATACCGAACTAAGATTAGAGTAAAAAGGTTGAGAAACAATCAATTCCCAAAATACTTACAGTCTAACTTAGGTTATTTTCTAAAGCCCATATATTTACCTGTCGCTACTAGTTGATCTTACCGCTCCCTGCTTGGGATCTGACTGTCTTTGAGGAGCCTTTTTTTGCTTCTGTGCACCTTCTGTCTTGGGAATAGGTTCATTCAAAAGGCCTTAAAAAAGGAATAAAAGTCTTAATACTCTCAAAAGGAAATGAAACATTCACAAAAAACATTGTGATCTCTCTTGATGGTTTTCATTACTAACTAAAAAGTTCCTAGCTGGCTTAGAATATGGTTACAATAGAATCATCATAGAATGGCTTGTGTTAGAAGGGATCTTAAAGATCATCTAACTCCAACCCCCCTGCAATAGATAGGGACGCCACCCACTAGATCAGGTTGGCCAAAGCTCCATCAGCCTTGAACACCTCCAGGTATGGGGCATCGACTTCTCTTGGTTACATGTTCCAGTGCTTCACTACCCTTACAGTGAAGCATCTCTTCCTAGTCTAATCTAAACCTATCTTCTTTTAGTTTAAGACCACTTCCCACATTCTATCATTATCTACCCGAGTAAAGAGTCCTTCTCCATCTTTTTTACAAGACTCCTTTAATTATTGAAAGGTCACAGTGAGGTCCTCCCTGTAACCTTCTCTCCTCCAGGCTGAACAGTCGCAGCTCTCTCAGCCTTTCTTCATAGGAGAGGTGCTCCAGTCCTCTGATCATCTTTGTAGCCCCTCCTCTGTACTCGCACTAACAGGTCCAAATCTTTCTTGTGCTGGGGGTCCAGACCTGGATGCAGTACTCCAAGTGAGGCCTCAGAAGGGCGGAGTAGAGGGGGGACAATAATCCCCTCCCTTAACTGGCTGGCCACTCCTCTGTTGATGCAGCCCAGGATGCAGTTGGCCTTTTGGCCTGCAAGTGCACGCTGCTGGTTCATGTCGAGCCTTTTGTCCACCAGAATTCCCAAGTCCTCCTCTGCAGGTCTGCTCTCAATGAGTGCTTCTCCTAGTCTGTCCTCATATCTGGGATTTCCCTGACCCAGGTGCAGAGCCTTGCACTTGGACTTGTTGAACCTCATTAGGTTCACGTGGGCCCACTTCTCCAGCCTGGAACTTCACCTGAAATGCAGAAGGAAAAAATAACGTTACACTTTCATACCAGTATCAGTTCTAAATACTTCCAATGAAAAGTTATACAGAAAAGTTATAAACATTATGTGGGGTGCTTTTTAACCCAAGTAACAAAGATCTTCCTTGTACTGTATCTTTCACTATAAATAGGCTAGGAGGAGGAAGAAATAAGTCCACATTTTGCAGACTGACAACTTGGCTTACTGAGAAAAAGCATATTGCCTGTCTTAAAAACTGAAATTCAGATTCCTTTCTCTTTTCCTCTTCTGTCAACAGTGCAGCAGCAGATTTAAATACGTCTAAATGAACAAGATCTACATACATCTTGCATTATCTAGTTGGTGTTCCTTTGTTTCTCTATTATTTATCCCTGTAGATCGATTGTTCACAGATCATGTTACACCAAATTTACTGTGCATTTATTAACTTTAAATTTATTAACTCTTTTGAGACTAGAAATACTTCTTGCCTTTAGTTTTCAATAGTTTAATTAGCTATCATAAATTAATTAGCTGTTCATAAATGAAAGGAATGGCATATGTGAAGTCTGAAAGTTTTCCCACAATTTTATACCTCTTTTTGCTTTATAGTCTTGGCCATATTGCCAAAGGCTCATTAAGGTAGTGAAGCTTAATTCTTCCCCTCCTACAGACATGATATTTCTTCAAAACAGTGCTGCTGTGCATTCAGAAGAGGTACTACGGGGCAAAAGCTCAGCCAGGTGTTTCAGATCTCTGGATAAGGTTTCCATCTTCCAGACTCTCAGCCATGAAAACAAAATCTTTTAACTGATTGATTTCATTTTACTAAAGATAATAATCAAAGCTTCAAGCAGCCTGGAAACCATGTTACCTTCTCAAGAAGAAAGAGGACATTCTGGTATTTCATAAGCCGTCAGTGCTTGAGGAGAACTTGAACTCATTTCCTTAGAACTGCTATGAGATGATCCCCTTATTGCAGCAGTAGCTTTCAAATAAATATCTGACTGAAATCACAAAGAACTCATCATTAGTACAGCAAAACTTTCTTAAACACTTGCTGAAGAAGAGCTTAAATGTTTGTCCACTATGTTCTATTGCCACTGTTGCTGTATTGCTGCTAAGTTAACTATAGCTGGCCACAGAAAGGCTATCTCACTGTAAATGGGGAGAACTTCTGTGATGTTCAGAAGAGCATTTGCCCTGTAAATAATCAAATACTTCAGCTCTGCATTACTGCAAGCAATAAAGGACAGTTAGATCAATTCTGATTCTCACTGTACTCACTACAAGCTAAGATCAGACAAATTAACAGTTAATACAAATCAGAAAATGTGTCAGTTTTGGTTTGGTTTGGGCTTCAGCAACTCTTTATGTGAATTAGGTCCCAACACCTCACAAATAGTCAAACATGCTTTTCTCGTGTCTTACCCTTGATGCTACAAGCTGAAGCTCAGGCACAACTGCTGTGTGGACTATGTTTCCACTCACCACTAATCGGATCTCAATGGAATCAGTAGTGAAGGCAAGGATAGAAGGGAAAGCACAGACTGCAATGAAACAAAAATTATTTTGCAAGGAAGAATGATTAATGTAAATGTTTCTCAGATGCTCCCTGAAAACAATTCTTGAGTATCTGACCTACTCTGGTATCTCCCTTTCCTGTGACAAAATTTGTCTACTGTACTGATGGACATTCAGATACAAGCCTGAAGAAAACTTCACTCTCCATGCCTGGCAGACTATAAACTGAATGGAAAATAAAAAACAGAAAAAAGAGAAAGGAAAAAAAAAAGTTTATCAGAGGAAAAACTTGGCCCCAAGGCTCTACTTATTAAAGATACCATATGCAGAATCTTAGCTGAAGTGGCATCATGAATGCAATATGCTTAGAGAATCACAGAATCATCTAGGTTGGAAAAAACCTTCAAGCCCAACAATCAACCTGACCTACCAAGTTCCATCATTATGTCCCTTGGTGTTGCAGGAAGCACGGCTGAAAGCACGACAGACACCAGTAGAGTCAGATCTTGCTCCATTTTATTGCCCGAACAGCCTAACTTTTATAGTGAACTTAACAGGGGTGGATAGTGTTTCACACAAAATTATTGGTCAAAAGCACTCAGACAAATAACTACAAGAAAACAACCCCACCTGCAAGAAAACAACCCCTCTTGTGATTAGCAGTCATGTAGACCTTGTCCTTGAAGCCAGAGGCTGGTAACAATATTTTTCTAAATTCCTCAATTGGGCGATGTGGGAACACTGTCATGGGAACTTCTCATAGTTGCCCTGCTAGCTTGGTTTGCTCAGCTGCAGCAAGCCATGGGATTTTTGCTGTTTCAAAAAATCCTTCAACACCTTGGTGTTATGTCAACACCTCTCCAGGGATAGGGATTCCACCACTTCCCTGGGCAGTCCATTCTAATGGTTAACCACCCTCTCCATGAAGAAATTCTTATTTATAGGAATTTATTAACCCATATTTATTAAATTTTATTATATTAAAAATAGATGTATGTATGTTAAATTATTTTTAATTTTATATTTATTCTTATATATTCCTAGCACACATGCTGCAATTCCACCAACAGCCAAGTGCAAGCCTAAACAGTAATGAAAAAAGGGTAAAAGAGGTATGTTCTTACCAACAGCATAAGGAACTTGATTCCAGCTAAAGTGAAAGTCGTAAGCCGATGACTGGACGCGTGGAGAACCTCCATTAAAAGGATACACCTTTCTATATTGGCAAACATATGTAACAAAAAAAGGAAAAAAGAAACCTCCAATATCTTACAGCACAAATGACAAACACCAACATTATGGGTAGATTTTACAGAAGTGTGGATAATACACAGATAAATATCAAACACTTATGTAGAAGTCCCTCTATATCTAAACAGACCATAAGGGAAACGTGCTTCCTTTGTGAATACATTTACAAGATAAAAATAGTAGTGCTACATTTTAATAACTTGTCAGATTTCACAAAGTAAGTATTGTTCTGTTTCAGCAATCATCAGCTCCTTACTTTGTCTATGGATGGAGGAATAGTTAAGAACATTTCTGAAAGTGATGTAAGCAGAGCTGTACCCCTCTGACTGTAAGAACTACCCTTCAAGCAGCCACATACTAGCACAGTTTGTGTTCTTTGAGGATTGTAATACCCATGGGATACTACAGATACCAAGATTTCATTAATCATATAACTTGTGAATCTACTACTTCTCTATTTTTAGGTAAAATCTCTCTCTTTTTTTTTTTTTTCTTCTGTAATCGCTGTCCTTAAACTTAAACTAACTTTATATCCACAAGTGTAAAAAAAAAGGTCTTGTTTGAAATCCAAACTTAGAACACTGTCAAATCATGTGTTTTCATACTTGTTCCATGATGATACTTTCATAATTGTAAAACTGTCACAAGACCATAAGAGGTTTCCCTGTGACAGGGCCCTACAAATAGGGATTCAAGTTGCTGCAACCCTGTGCAACAGGCGTTAGGACCTTAGGATCAACCAAGTTTGTTAGCTTTGGCTCTGTGACGAGCCTACTAGAGTAGGACTGATTCTGCACAGAAGTACAGGTTTGGGAATTCACACTACTCTGTCTCAGACCTTTCAGTTCTGAAGCAGTACTGAGTGAACCAGAACTAGGTAGGATTTGTTAAACTACCGAAACCAATGAGGCCTCACAGAGCATACAAAGATACACTTTAGAGACTTTTTCCCTGGGGTACCAATCTAACGGCCAATGCTAGAATACGTAGATGTATTTATCCTGTTTCCATCAATGCTCTCTTTGGAAAGGCAAATAGGGCATGCTATCTGAAACAGAAAGTTGTGCTTTGTCCTTCAGCATCACCTCATAAAGGATGTTTCATACTCATTACTTTGATTTTCCTGAGAACTGAAAGCTACATGTGTACAGCACAGAATAGCATATCCATATGAAATCCAAGGCCGTTTTATAAAAAGAGATTAAGAGAATTACAATTTTAAAATGTGCCAGCACAAAGAAGTGTGCAGAAGGAAAGAAAGCACAATGACAGAATGGGAAAGCACAAAGAAGAAAAGGGGTGGAATACTAATTTGTACATGTCCTAGAAACACCCAGTGTGAGACTAAGCAAAGAATAAGATAGATCTGAAGAAATAGGACTTTTGTGAGTAAGATGGTAATGTCTGTCCAATTACACACACCACAATAAAACAGTACTTCCATTTCTAGTCCTTCTAATATGCACTTAAATTGAAAAAAAAAAAAGTATTTTGAAATACTTTCCATGAAACACTGAAACTTTAAAATACAGATCTAAACTCCAATGAAGAATTATAGAATCATAGAATATCCTGAGTTGGAAGGGACCCTTAAGGATCATCAAGTCCAACTCTTGACACCGCACAGGTCTACCCAAAAGTTCAGACCATGTGACTAAGTGCACAGTCCAATCTCTTCTTAAATTCAGACAGGCTCGGTGCAGTGACCACTTCCCTGGGGAGCCTGTTCCAGTGTGCAACCACCCTCTCTGTGAAGAACCCCCTCCTGATGTCAAGCCTAAATTTCCCCTGCCTCAGCTTAACCCCGTTCCCGCGGGTCCTGTCACTGGTGTTAATGGAGAAAAGGTCTCCTGCCTCTCGACACCCCCTTACGAGGAAGTTGTAGACTGCGATGAGGTCTCCCCTCAGCCTCCTCTTCTCCAGGCTGAACAGGCCCAGTGCCCTCAGCCGTTCCTCGTACGTCTTCCCCTCCAGGCCTTTCACCATCTTCGTAGCCCTCCTCTGGACACTCTCCAACAGTTTCATGTCCTTTTTATACTGTGGTGCCCAGAACTGCACACAGTACTCGAGGTGAGGCCTCACCAGTGCAGAGTAGAGCGGGACAATCACCTCCCTTGACCTACTAGCGATGCCGTGCTTGATGCACCCCAGGACATGGTTGGCCCTCCTGGCTGCCAGGGCACACTGCTGGCTCATATTCAACTTGCTGTCTACCACGACCCCCAGATCCCTCTCTTCTAGGCTGGTCTCCAGCGTCTCATCGCCCAGTCTGTACGTGCAGCCAGGGTTTCCCCGTCCCAGGTGCAGGACCCAGCACTTGCTCTTATTGAACTTCATGCGGTTGGTGATCGCCCAGCTCTCCAACCTATCCAGATCCCTCTGCAAGGCCTTTCCACCCTCATTCGAGTCCACAACTCCTCCAAGTTTGGTATCATCAGCAAACTTGCTCAAAATACCTTCTATTCCTACATCCAGATCGTTTATAAAAATATTGAAAAGTACCGGCCCTAAAATGGAGCCTTGAGGGACCCCACTGGTGACAGCCCACCAGCCTGACACAGCCCCATTTACCATAACCCTTTGGGCCCTGCCCGTTAACCAATTGCTCACCCATCGTATGATGTTTTTATTTAGCTGTACAGTGGACATTTTGTCCAGTAGGATCCTATGGGAAACCGTGTCAAAAGCCTTGCTGAAGTCCAAAAAAATCACATCAGCTGGTGAAAGAATTACATGTTGAAATATTATCATTACATGTTGAAATATTATCAATATCATTACATGTTGAAATATTATCATTTCCAGCCTTCCCTAACTACTTACAGTTATAATATAACAGTAGGCCAGCTTCACCATCTTCATATACATCAATAGCTGCAACAAAATTTACCTGCAATGATAATAGGAAAGGGTAATGATCAGGCAGATAGGATACTGATGTTACTATGACCAGGTTTTGACTAAGAAGCAATCAAATCAGTTGGTGCACAATTACAGATAAAAGAAAAAAATATATATTTCTTTTTTGTGATTCATTTTCAGGATGCCAATAGGATGGAAATCAATTTCTTTTGTATTCAATTCTGTATTTCAGTAATGCATATTCAATTTTGTACCTTCAGTATAAATACATAGCTACAGTATAAAATGATACAAACATACCTAACTTACTTGACAATATAAATTTTGGGAAACTAAGTTATTTCAGGGTAGCTTTGAATTAACATGCTATGCTAAAAATAGCAATTCTTTCCAAAAAGTGAAATCTAAAAAGCTCAACTGAAAATCATGACTAGCAGAAAGATCAAAAGTGCCAATTACTGGATCAAAACCACTAACAGGTACATTGATTGACGTGGATGTACTTCAAGAATTACTGAATAAGCTGAATTTAGAAACTGAGAACCACTGCTGGATAAACTAAAATGGTTTTTGCATAGTATAGGCTACTTATATTCTCATACGTTAATCCTGTCTTTGTCTTTTACAGTTAAATTAAAAGAAAAACAAGACACCCATAAATAGTAGTATATACATTCAGAAAAGGAGACCTCCCTGATGAAATACTTAAGACTGGATTAGACAAATGTCTCCTAGACCACACTATTTGCTACTTGGGCAGGGCTGGAGATTGACTTCATGAACTTCATGGCTTTCTTTTGTGCAATAAAGTAGGTGTTCTCTTGATTTAAGACAAATATAAGGCAAGAACTGTTAAACAGACCTGGAAGCTTATATATATCTATACAAAACACTTTTTGACCCATTCTTTTTTAGCAACTGAAAGACATTTCTGCTTTGTGACCTGTGGAAATAATTTGGTAACCAATTTCAACAACACAAAAATCACTAGCACAGATCTAATTAACTTCCTGCTTTGTCTGTGTTCTCAAAGGAAATAAGGGTTACTGGGGAAGAGAACAGAGGGGGGCGATTCTTGACTGTCCACATTCTTTAATTGTATTTCCTTCTTAATCCAGATTAAAATAGATTCCCATTGCTGTGGAGAATCTTAACACTGTATTGCCAATGCTAGGAGTACCAACCCTCTTCATCATCAAATCTGAATAAAAACACAGATGATTTAAAAAAAAATCAACAAGAAGCATCAAATCAAAAGAGACGTCCCTTATACCATTATGAGCAGAGAAGTCAACAGAACACAAGAGTAACCCTGTAAAAGATTCTTCTTTTTTTTTTAAATTATGCTTAAAGCTATACATTCACATCCATATTAAGAAATTATTGAAATTATTTGATTTTCAAAATGCTGAAGATCATTATCTTCCCAGCAACAGGAAACATTTGAACCCTTTTCCAAAAATCAGGATGTTTACTTAAATCCCAACCCTATGTCCCAGTTAGTAAGATACAGTTAATGTATTACTTGGCTGGGCAGCAGTTTAGAACTAAAAGATACACACAAATATTTCAGTTTTAGTACATGCAAATAGGCAAATCTGAATGAGATAATGGTGGCCAAAACCTGAAATTATTTTGCTGCAACCTCCTAAAGAATAAAACACTGAGACCATGAAGAAAAGACAAAAATCAAAATATTGACTAAGGAAGGAGAAAAAGTGGCTTTGCATTTATACTGACAACAATATTCCAGAGCTTGAAACACATGCTCTTTCCTAATATGTCATACCTTATAACTACCTCTCTTAGGAGTGATTATTATCACACATTCCAAAAGGAAAAAATGCCTCCGAGTACTCTAAAGTAGAAGTTAAAAAAGTGAAAAGTAAAGGAGAAGAGAGGATCTCCGTAAATGCTGCTCCCAGGACGTCAGCACAGCATGGACCTATTCTGCAAGAAAATAGTTTAAATGCTAGAAATTTACTTTGTTTGCTTCAACATGATGCAGTCTATAGGACTCCCCAATACTTTCATTAACTAAATCAAACTGATGCCGATACGCCACACAGATCATATTGTCACTGTCTCCAGTAGGTCCATCCACCAGTGTCATAACCACTGGAGGGTCAGAAAGGCGTATTTCCTATGAGATAAATAATAGTATTATTCTCTTTTTCAGGTTCTTAGTGTGAATATTGAACTACTCCATGAATTTACAAGGATGTAATCTAAGCAGAGAAGCATGATACAAAACAAGATGACAATTTAAGAAGTCTGAAATATTTCTTTGGCATATCAATGATGGATCTCTATCGTATTGCTTCTCACTTACATCTGTCTGGAGGTTCCAGATGATAAAATGCATGCTCTTTGCCTTTTTCCTCCACTAGCTGAGTGCTGCCCAGTCTGTAAAAGTGATTAGTGATTAGATTACACATACCCAGATGTACTGGAACTCGTCTACTGGAGATTCAGGTAATGACAGCAGAGAGCTGCTGGTTAAACTGTTGCATGGATTGTATTTCTTTGTGATGAGAAGTAGTTTGTTCCCAATAGCCACAACAATCCTCAGTTCACTGCCATGGTGAGTATTAATGGCATACAAATGGCAGCCTAAGAAAAAAAAAAAATTTTAGGTTGTAAGTATTTGGGGTAAAGACTGTTTTTTTTTATTTTTTAATTTTTGTTCTGTATTTGTATGATGGTTAGTACAATGGGTATCTGATACCTGAGCACCACACAATTACAAACATCCCTACAGGATAATATTAAATTCTAGAAAAAGACAAAAGGCAGTAAGTCTTTTGAAAACTATTTTCCCCCTTACTCCTTTTGCAAGTAAAAGAGTGAATATATGTTTTTTTCTTTACTATTCTGTAGTTTCCAGCTTTCCAAGGAAGCTTGATGCTGAATATCGGAAAATGTTTACATCTACTAAAATAATCTGCAATACCCAAACTATTCTAAGCATTACTAATTAAAAAAGATTTGCCATTGTTCTTCTACCTCACAGTGACCTTTATTTCAGTCTTACATCCATGCGTAATTTTTCTTATACCCCTCAATCCTGAAAGCAACATATCTGTTTTTCACCAGAGCTTTTCATCAGCAGTGATTGCCAAGTAACATGGTATTTTTTTACCAAGTTCTCAAATGATAGGCTGGACTGTACCCTATGTTATTTTCACACATAAGCTTAAAGTTTGAATTAACTGTCCAGGGATAAAACTAAAGGTGAATACCTACAACAGCCTCAAGGGAGCTAATAAACCCTGGCAACTACTGGCACAATACCACAGTGGACACTTTTAATACAAGATAATAAAGCTACCTTTTGTTCTCTCCAATTTATTTTCTCTGCAGTCATATTTGCTTCTTATCATCTGCTTTGTTTCTATATCTTTTTGGACAGCACTCAATCTGAAGACAAGGAGACGAGAGTCTTTTCCTGAAGATGGAGAAAGTCAGGAAACAGCAAATTAGAGAAAGACAGTGGTGGTTTGAAATTAATACTTCCAAAGAGATGAATCACCTAACAGACAGTATTGCCATAAAAGCAAAGTTAAACAATTTTGCTTCTCTGAGTGTAAGCAGCAATGTGACAGGAAGACTGCTTGTGAACTTTATCTAGACTCTACAGGTCCAGTAAGCAACCCTTTCAGTTCACTAGCAGAGTTTCCCATCAGATGGTGCTGTGGCATTAAATAATAGGAGCCTCAAAACAGTGAAACCTACACTGCTAGGAGACGGTGAAAATACGACAGATACAAACTAAAGGCAAGAGAAGAAGGGTTAACTTTAAATTCTGGAACCATCCAGCCTAGCAGCTGATACCTGGATCCTTAACAGAGTCTGAAAACCTTTTGGATGCGGACTGGTTTTGCTTATCAGTTCTTCAAAGTTAGGCAAGTTAGGTTCAAGGCATATTCCAACTGCAAAAATAGCACAGCATCCACCACCATGGATAAATGTTTTTTTCCACAAAGATAGACATGAGTGGAATACACAACTCTGAAATTTAAAATAAATAAATAAATAAATGATACACTACTATTTGCAGTTGGAAATAAGCTATTGTTAAGAGTAGTTTCTTAACTAAAAGCCAAGTTTCTTAAAATGGAAGTAAAACAAGATTTTCTGACAAAAGTATACTCTCTTACTAGTCTAGCTGGTATAGCTGGAAACATAAGCACGCTTTCTTAATATACATGTATAGTCAGTGTGGATCCAACCATAAACACAAAAGCAAGACCACATGTGCTGCCTTCAATTCTGATAATAGATAAACATGAATCCAGCTTCTGGAAAAGTGTAAGAGAAAAGAAGATGCAATGTTTCCTTAAGTCCACCACAACTTGAAACACTGATCAACCAGCAAATTCTTACTGTCAACACCGATAAAAGGAAAATGAAATATATGCAATCTCTCTCTTTTCAAGAACGTACATACAAGAATGCGTGCTTCCATGAATGAGTTCATGGAGGAAGAATGGCAAGCAAAATTCACCCTTTTGAAAGGAAGGCTAGAAAACATAAGCTAAATCAAATGTTCAAGAACAGCGTTACTACCCATTAATTCAGCTCTGTCTCTTTGTCAGGTGTGTCCTATAGGATGCATCCTAAAGATTGCACTCCTCAATGCGTTCCTCTTTCAGGATACTAGTTATTTTGCAAATGTCCCAAATAACCCCACTGCGGTATTACATCTGTGGCTGCTCATGAAACTGACTATCATCCAAGCTTTTCTTTGGTGTCGTTTTTTTTAAGAGAGTTTTTCTTCACCTCCTACAGACTTGATTATTCCAAGTGAAGGAGCTCTTCCTCCTTCCCCCTCACCATGTCTAAGTGTTTCACAAAATAAGTTGTAGCAAAAAAATAAACAAACATGTTTGGAGGACAAAGTGGATCCATTTCTATAACTCATCTCTCATTACTAAGTCAAATTTAATTAACATTAGAAAAGAGAGCACTGCTACCAAAGCAATTTCTGCATCTGTCATTAATACCAGATGTATTGTTGGTGCCTGAAATACCCCCTTCTTTTGGTATGTTGACCTGAAAAATCTCAGTGATAGCATTATCTTCAGTTCTAGTTTCACTGTTAACATTTCCTCTCTCCCAGAAATACAGAGGGTACTAGAAAGCAGTAGAAACAGGATTTTCTTCTGAAATGAGCTACCTTAAAGTGATCTCAAACCTGGTTGTTAGAACTGAGTGCTGGATAATACCACATTCTATATGAACATTTTCATAGCACAAACATCAGTCTTTCTGCTTGAGTCTTAAAATACCAGTTCTACATCGATGCACTTGAAGTACATCAGAAGGACGCATTTAAAGTACATACAAAATTAACCTTTTAATATATTATTGTATCCTAAAAACCCATATAGTCTTTAATACCAATTTGTACATCCAATATAAGATTGCTTTTACCCATCTAACATTTAACTAGACTAAGGCATAGTCTGAAAATAAAGGGCAATGATAACTTCCACTCCAGATCTCAGTTTCACTATGGTATACAAATACAAAACAAGAGGCAAGGATACTAGCAAGAACAAAAGACCTTTCTCTCCTCTAAATGATTCATAAAGCACACACAACAGCAGTCAAAAATCTCTTCAACTTTTTACACAAAAACTCTTTATCAAAATATGCTTGAAGCATCATGAATTGATGCCAGTAATGCCTAATCCTGTTACCTCAAAATGGCTTGTAACATCTCTCTCTTCAGGTTTAACCAATCATCACAGCGTTTTGACTATTAAATGCAATTATCTATTCTAGAAGTTTCATAAACTAAGCTTCAGATACAACTACCCTTTTCAGATCTTCAAAAATGTCACCCACCCGCCAGGTGTCTTCAGAGATGACTGTAAATGCCTCTCAGGTAATCTCAGCTGGTTCTGCAAGGGTTCCAGGATGAATTTCATCAGGTCCAGCCAAAATGGGCATCTCCCAATGGTATGAAAGGAACCACATTTTACCCTTAGCTTGGGTAAATGTCACTTCAGCTAATATTGAGCAAACAGACATAATGTGGTAAAAAACAATAAAACAACCAGATTTCTAATTATTTTATCTGTGTTACACATACAGATCCTGTTCTTGCACTGTGCGTATTCACTTCACAGACTTTTGGGTAAAAAGTACATAACTGAAAAAGTGCATATTTTAGGGACATTTAATCCTTTTGAAAAGAGGGTAAAAAAAAAAAAAAAGTTGTTTGGACAGACGGGTTTTAAGTTCTTTTTTTTTTTTTTTTATACCAGAATATTTAAGAGAATATAATCTATAGCACTAGAATGTGGTTACACATCACAGAACAAAAACCAGTAACACATTTGGTAGAACAGTGACAGCATAAGTAATTTCCTCCACGTTTTTGTACAACTGAACAAACACATTATTCAGCTAGGGAGATTTCCAGAGTGTTGAGTTCTAAGAGTAGCTGGAGACCAACTATATACTGGTGGATGACAAATCTGACATGAGCCAGTAATGTCTACCTTCAGCCCAGAAAGTTAATCATATCCTGTGCTGCACAAAAAGAAGTGTGGCCTAGAAGGTCGAGGGAAGTGATACTCCCCCACTTCACACTGCCCGTGTAAGATACAACCTGGAGTACTGTGTTCAGCTCAGGTGTGCCCAGCACAAGAAGGACATGGACCTGTTAAAGTGGATCCAGAGAAGGGTCACAAAAATGATAAGAGGGCTGGAACACCTACAAGAAAGGCTGAGGAAGCTGTGTTCTTTTAACCTGGATAAAAGAAGGCTCTGAGGAGACGTTATTGTGGCCTTTCAATACTTAAAGGAGGCTTATAAGAAAGAGAGAGAGAGACATTTTACAAGGGCACGTAGTGACAGCACAAGGCGTAATAGTTTCAAACAGAAAGACGGTAGATTTAGCGAAGAATTTATTCCTTTTATCTAATCTATGAGAGTGGTGAGGCACTGGAACAGGTTGCCCAGAGAAGATGTGGATGTCCCATCTCCTGAAGTGTTCAAGGTCAGGCTGGATGAGGCTTTGGGCAACCTCATCTACTGAAAGATGTACCTGACCATGGCAGGGAGGTCGGACTAAAAGGTCTTGAAAAGTTGTTTCCAACCAAAACCATTTGATGATTCAATATGGCCAGTTTCAGGTTTGCTCTGAAGCATGATTCTGAGCATCTAGAGATTTTTTTCCACACCTTTTAGAAAAACAAGCAAACAAACAACAAACAGTACTTGTTGTATGCACTCCCTTATTCTAAATGAGGCATCTAATGCACTTGCCACTGATAAAAACATGATTACCTCAAGACACTTACAAACCCTAAAGCCATAGGGCATGTACGTAAGCAGCCCAGGGGAAATCAGCAAAGGGAAAGTAGTGGAAAGATCTGAAAAGGAGAACAATAAACTCAGAGCTCAAAAACCTAATTACAATAATTAAGAATAGCTATGTGATGTGACAAAAGGACAAAAGGTGATTATATAAATCTAGTGCTGTGGGAATTAAAATTCTACAGCATGCTTCCAAGTTAAAAAAACAAAAACAACTCTTAAAGAAAAGCACCTAAGGCATTCCCTTCTACCGATATGTCTGCCAAATAAACAGTTAAACAGACATTCAAATAAGAACCAAATAACAAGGACCTTTCCTACTTTCGTCTGTTCGGGCAATCAAAAGATCCAGAACTTCCAACACATGCATCTGCTTTATTTGGAGAGTTTTATCAAATACTTGAACTGATGGCTGACCATCTAAAAAAGAAAACACACATATTTCTTTAAAATTCTGCTAAAATTTGGTAGTCAATGGTTCTGAACTATTTCTTTCTAATAAAATAAGTCTTGTTTTTTCTCATGAAAATGAAACATTCTGCACAAAGCTCGTAAGTATGCTGCAGCATCATAACCAGTACTTCCTTATAGGAGTGTTTTATCATTGCCATGGATGAAATTATGCAACTGAAGCCTGAAAGGGACCTTTCTTTCGAAAGTCTGAAAATTTTCACTGATAACTAACTTCATTCCCTTAGTCCCAATGGCCTTATGTGGCACACAGAAGATAAGAGGTCAAACTAGTAAAAGCACTGCTATGGAAGAAACAGGCTTTCATCACCACATAAGCCTGGTGCTTCATGTTCATTAGTATCATCAAGGGCTAAAAAATCCAGATGCTCCTTGAGTTTGGGTTTGACTTCATAAATCTTTTCAGATGGCCACGATAACAGCATCTGAAATAACAAAACATTCAGAAATCTGCACAAAAATTGGCTCAAAATAAGAATTCTGATGCAGAGAAAAAATCTGCAGCTAGATTACATAAATGTAATAGATTCACTTGGATTGGTACTCTCCTTGCAGGTGAGGACTTACCAATTACCTAAACAGAGCTTATGAACATTTATTTTGAAGAAAATGGTCAGATACATAAATAATTGACACAAGAACACAGCATCATTTACTAACCATCAATTAACAAGATGCCAGCGTCTGTAGAAACCAGCAAGAACTGGCCCCAGGAATCTGCACAGACAACTTCATGAGGAAAATTACTGCAGAAAGATTGGGACTCCCAAGGCTATGATGTAACATAAGGGATACATATTAATTATACTAAGAAATACTGATCATATAGACACTAATGAGATGTGACATGTAAGAACACGTAAATACTTTTGGCAGGGTACATTTCTTAAAAGTATATTTTTTGAATTTGAAATAACAAAATCTAATTAATTTTCTTGCAGAGAAATACTCTCCCTAACAATTGGATTTGGAGACTAATAAGTATGATACACTCTTGGAACACTGGAATTAAAACCCAAGCAGCTGATATTCAGTGCAACCCTGGAAATTTCTTATTAAACAATTAAAATACAGACTTAAAATATATGCACCACCATGCATATACAGTTTGATTTCATTTCATGGTTCATTTGTGATATTTAGACATGGTACTGCTAAAACTACCTTTCCCCCAAAATGTTCTTTTGTCATGTGTTCTCTGTACTTACCTCCTAAGTTCTGTCCCCTCTCCCCTCTCTTCTCTAATATTAAGTATTAAGCTGCAGTCTGAAATTCTACAAGCACTTCTGAAGTTTCTATATATAAGATGCACCTAGAAAAGTGTAATTTACATTTTTCACTCCTATGCCTTGTAAAAAAAATGTAGTTACAGGAAATAAAAACACAACTAAATTTTGCTTTAAACTTGATAAAGATGTTAAAATAATCAAAAGATGATTGGTTATGGAAAATATTATGGTTTTTTGTTTTGTTTTATTTTTTTCTTTCATGAAATATGATCAGATATAAAAATATCCAGACTTGCATTAGCATGAGAAGTACTACTACCTTCAGGCTCATCCTTTATTCATTTGCTATGGGCTGAAGAATCACTTTAACACACTATACGTTACAACTTTGCTGCTATAGTATCTAATCAGAAAGTAAATAAACAATATATAAAACTGATATAAAGTGCTATGCTCAATTGAATTTAGTGTTTGTTTTTTTTTTTTTTTTGAACTCTCCTTACACAAATGGGTTCACTCACCTCCTTTTTATAGAAGCTGGTGGTTGCCAGGGTAGATGGTGTATCCCCTTTCACAGTGGTTTTCAATTTCAGCGCCTAATACAAACAGGTATTTTAATTAAATTGAGCTTTTGTCACTAATATATAACCTAAAGCCTAAGAAGAAAGGACAACTTAGGATGACAAAGTAGTTTACAGCTTGGAATTGCTATTACAGTTATTAAGAAAGAAGGGGAATTATCTATACCCTGAAGAAAGACTGCACTGATCACTATGGAGCTGCAGCCAAAGCCTACATAGCTTATAAAAAAAAAGGAAGCTCAAAATATGAAGTGTCCAACATAGTAATCAACAGAACGACAGCATGAAATCATAGAATGGCTTGGGTTGGAAGGGACCTCAAAGATCATCCAGTTCCAACCACCCTGCCATAGGCAGGGACACCACTCACTAGATCAGGTTGCTCAGGGCCTTGTCCAATCTGATCTTGAACCAAGGATGAGGCATTCACAACCTCTCTGGGCAACCTGTTCCTGTGCCTCACCACCCTCCAAGTGAAGTATTTCCTCCTAACCTCTAATCTAAATCTCACCTCTTTTAGTTTAAAGCCATTCCCCCTTATCCTGTCTTTATCTGATTAAGAATAGTTGTTCCCCATCTTTTTTTTTACGTCCCCTTTAAGTACTGCAAGGTTGCAATGGGGTCACCCCGGAGCCTTCTCTTCTGTAGGTTGAAAAGCCCCAGCTCTCTTAGCCTTTCTTCATAGGAGAAGTGTTCCATCCCCTTGAGCACTTTTGTAGCCCCCCTCTGGACCCGCTCTTAAAAGATAAACATCCTTCTTGTTCTGGGGGGCCCAGACCTGGACACACTACTTCAAGTGGGGCCTCAGAAGGGCAGAATAGAGGGAGACAATCCCTTCCCTTAACCTGCTGGCCATTCCTCTGTTGATGCAGCCCAGGATTCAGTTGGCATTCTGGCCTGCAAGCATGCACTCCTAGCTCATTTCAAACTTTTCATTCACCAGAACCCCCAAGCCCTTCTCTGCAGGACTGCTCTCAAAGAGTGCTTCTCCTAGTCCATCTTCATGTCCAGGATTGACCCAAACCATGGAGGCCATGTTGGGTGCGCAGAGCATGTCAGGAGATGCAGTTCTCCAGCATGGGCTTTCGGGCGGCCATGTTGGGTGCCTCTTTTGTTCAAAAACACTGCTGCAAAGCTCATGTAACCATCTCCTGATAAGTTGATAAACTAGTGTATCAACATCCTGCCTTCCTGTCTCATGCTGGGCCAACATGACCAAATAAAGAAAGAAGTTGAACCACAACGCCGAGGAAGACTATGGCCTTCATCTTCACGACCACCAGAGGGACAGAGACGACCCCCTAGCAACAGTGTGCACAGTCGCAGAATATACCAGGATGTGCTGCGTAATCCTGAAATTACCAAGATATAAAAAGGGACCCTGGCGGGGGTGAGGTGCACGCCGTTGGCGGAGCCGAGACTCCCCGGTTGCCCAGCGCTGTTTTGCTTGCTGTTGCTTACTCAATAAATTCCTTTCTATTATTAATGCAATGCTCTCTGAAAATTAATTACGGGGGCAACTTATAACAAATTTGGTGCTGTGACTCGGATGAAGGCAAGTTGATTGAAAGACCTTCAGAGGGGTCGCCCCGCTGATTTCAGCGGCCTTCGCTTGGACTACTTTCACTCAAACCCTTCACCGACAAACCCAAGATTCGGCAGCAAGCAAATAAAGCCAGCAACCCCTAGTAATCTTTGTGCACGAAGACCGAATGATGACTCAGGAGTGAGTAAGTATAGGCTGGTGATCTGTTCGGTTGGGGTTGGGTATCCTGGAGCGTAGCGTTGTGAGATGTCCAATTGCGGACGAAGCGAGTGCGGACCCCTCGGTAGTGCAGTTCCCACATCCCGCGAGGGACTGGGCCACAAAAAGGGGGAAGCGATTTGTGTGTGTGTGTGAAGGCACTCCAGAAGATGGGACAGAAGAAGAGTAAGCCTTCTGGTCCTGTGGGCAGGGTAACGACAGATGTTAGGTTACCCCCTATTCCTCCAGATAGTCCTTTGGGATTAATGATCAAAAATTGGGATGATTCCCCTTTTAGGCGGGGAAGAAATAAAGTAAAAGTGATACATTATTGCATTGAAGTTTGGGGTGGTAAACAGATTCGAGGAGACCACCTTTACTGGCCTGTATTTGGGTCCTTTGATGATTGGGTTTGCCAGGCCCTAAATATTTATGTGAACTCAAAGGAACCCTTTAGTTTAGAAGAGAGTGAGTATGCACATTTGTGGATCAGTTTGGAAACTCAGACCAAATTATACCCTCTAAAAGAAAAAGGAGGGGACGGGAGGCATAAGAAAAACTGAGAATTAGAGATCCCAGCCCCACCGCCTCCCTATGTTTCACCAATCCCACCTGCAGCCCCTCCGACTCCCGGGCCTCCTAATCCGCAGCCCCAGGGAGATGCCGACAGCGACTCTGACTCTAGTGCTCAGGGACCAATAACTAGGAGTCAGGCCAGAAGACAGCAGCTTAAAAATGAAGAGGGGTTGTATCTGTAATACATACACCATAGATGTTTGTTCATTGTCTTTTGTATTATAAAACAAAGAGTTTTGTTTGAGGAGCGAGAGTTGCAAAGGTTTCCTGCTGAAGTAAGGAGCTGTATAATGCTTAGCTAGACACTATGAAAATTCCATTGCTTAATGTAACAAAAAAGAGAATCCTCTCCCCTTCCCTCCTTCTGCATCTCAGTAGCCTCTTTTGTTCAGAAAACACAGCTGCAAAGTTCATGTAACCATGTTCTGATAAGTTGTTAAACTAGTGTATCAACATCCTGCCTTCCTGTCTCACGCTGGGCCAACATGACCAAATAAAGAAAGAAGTTGAACCACAACGCCGAGGAAGACTACGGCCTTCATCTTCACGACCACCAGAGGGACAGAGACGACCCCCTAGCAACAGTGCGCGCAGTCGCAGAGTACACCAAGATGTGCTGCGTAATCCTGAAATCACCAAGATATAAAAAGGGACCCTGGGGGGGGTAAGGTGCGCGCCGTTGGCAGAGCCGAGACTCCCCGGCCGCCCAGCGCTGTTTTGCTTGCTGTTGCTTACTCAATAAATTCCTTTCTATTATTAAAAGCAATGCTCTCTGAAAATTAATTAAGAGGGAGCTTATAACAGTATCCACTAAGGGAAATAGCAATGGGAGGACCACAACCCGGTATGGGATATGTGGCCATCCCCATGAACTCCGGAGATGTCCAAGACTTTAAGAAAGAAATGGGAAACCTATTGGAGGACCCCTTAAGGGTGGCAGAACGGGTAGATCAGTTCTTAGGGCCCAATATCTACACCTGGGAAGAGATGCAATCTATTTTAGGGATATTATTTACATTGGAAGAGAGAGGAATGATTAGAAAAGCTGGAATGCGAATTTGGGATCAGCAACACCAGCAAGGTCCTTCAACAGATGTTAAATGGCCATTACAGAGGCCCAATTGGGATAATCAGGACCCTATACATCGTGGCCATATGCAGGACCTTAGCACCATTATCATTCAGGGAATTAGGGAATCAGTCCCAAGAGGGCAAAACATTAATAAGGCCTTTAATGAGCAACAAAAGAAAGATGAAACACCGACAGAATGGTTGGAGAGATTATGCAAAAGTTTGCAACTATACTCGGGATTAGATCCAGGAACCCCTGTTGGAGAGGCTTTGCTAAAAACTCAGTTTGTAGCAAAGTCTTGGATAGACATTAGGAAAAAATTAGAGAAAATAGAGAATTGGCAAGACCGGGGTCTAGACGAATTGTTAAGGGAGGCACAGAAAGTGTATGTAAGGAGGGAGGATGAAAAGGAGAAGAAGCAAGCAAGAATAATGATGGCTGTGATGTGGGAGGGGCAAATAAGAGGCGAATACAGAAAAGATTCAAAGGTGGTTTGCCAAAAACTAGAGGGAGAAGGGAAAGTGACAGGAGGATTGAGGGATGTGACTTGTTTTTACTGCAATAAGAAAGGTCATAAGAAGAAGCAGTGTCGACTGAGAATGGAGGATGAGAAGATGTTTAAGGAAGACTAGGGGTGTCAGGGGCTCTATCTGCTGGGGACCCGAAAGAAAACTGAGCCCTTGATAAAGTTAAAAATAGGTCCCCAGCGTGAGGAAATTGAGTTCCTCATAGATACAGGGGCTGAAAGATCTACAGTCCAAAATCTGCCTTTAGGATGTAAAATCTCGACAGAAAAGGTTCAAGTAATTGGAGCAAAAGGGGAACCCTTTGGGGTCCCTGTTATCAAAGAGGTGTTAATTGAATCGGATTCTAAATTAGGGGTGGGATCCTTACTCTTAGCGCCTGAGGCAGAATATAACTTGTTAGGGAGAGACTTAATAGTAGAATTAGGCATAAGTTTAGAGGTAGTAGATAAAGAGCTAAAAATTATGTTGTGTCCTCTGAGAGCGGAGGATGAGCAAAGTATAAATCCTGAAGTCTGGTACACTCCAGAAAGTGTAGGAAGATTAGATATTAAACCTTTTAAGGTAGCTATAACCAACCCGGGTGTACCAACGAGAATTAAACAATACCCCCTGTCTGAGGAAGGCAGACAAGGGTTAAAACCTGAAATTCAAAGGTTATTACAACAAGGGTTGCTAGAACCTTGTATGTCCCCGTTTAATACTCCAATATTACCAGTGAAAAAGAAAGATGGCAAATATAGATTGGTATATGATCTAAGAGAAATTAA
Source organism: Anas acuta (assembly GCF_963932015.1). Lineage (NCBI taxonomy): Eukaryota > Metazoa > Chordata > Aves > Anseriformes > Anatidae > Anas > Anas acuta. Next base: position 2,642,941 of record NC_088991.1, read on the forward strand.
TAAGAGAACCGTGACCAGATTTCCTGTTGTGGCAAATCCCCATACCCTATTAGGTCAATTGCACCCAGATGGTCAGTGGTATAGCGTAGTGGATTTAAAGGATGCATTTTGGGCATGTCCTCTGGAGGAAGGTAGTAGGGATTATTTTGCCTTTGAATGGGAAGACCCAGATACCTACTGAAAGCAGCAATTACGGTGGACTGTCCTTCCTCAAGGATTCACTGAATCACCTAATTTATTTGGACAAGCCCTGGAGCAAATTTTACAAAACTACAATAAGCCACCAGGAGTAACATTAGTACAGTATGTAGATGATTTGTTATTAGCAGGGAGAAACGAAGATACTGTTAGGCAGGCCAGCATACAGCTGTTGAATTTTCTTAGCTTGCAGGGACTGCAAGTCTCGAAATTGAAGCTGCAGTTTGTAGAACAAGAGGTAAAATACTTGGGCCACCGACTAAGTGAGGGAGCTAAGAAATTAGACCCAGACAGAATCAGTGGGATATTGGCTTTAACGACCCCACGAACTAAGAGGCAGGTACGACAATTATTAGGGTTGACTGGCTATTGTAGACAATGGATTGAAGATTACAGTGGCAAAGTTAAATTTCTTTATAAAAAATTGACTAAGGATGGGTTGCTAAAATGGACCAAAGAAGATGAAAAACAATTAGAAAAATTAAAAGAAGAATTAGTACGCCCTCCGGTGTTGAGTCTTCCGGATTTGAGGAGACCGTTTTTCTTATTTGTTAACAGCAATGAGGGCACTGCATATGGAGTATTAGCCCAAGAATGGGCAGGGAGTAAAAAACCTGTGGCTTACCTATCCAAATTGCTGGACCCAGTTAGTCAGGGCTGGCCAAGTTGTTTACAGGTAGTAGTAGCAGCTGCTGTATTAGTAGAAGAAGCACAGAAAATTACCTTCGGAGGAGAAATCAATCCCCACATAATATCCGGGGAGTACTACAGCAAAAAACAGAAAAATGGATCACAGATGCTAGGTTACTAAAATATGAAGGAATTCTAATTTCCTCCCCAAAACTAACCTTAACAACAACTTCCCTGCAAAATCCTGCTCAGTTTCTTTATGGGGAACCGAACTAGCCCTTAGAACATGATTGCCTCCAAAATATAGAAGAGCAAACAAAATTGAGACCTGATTTGGAGGAAGAAGAGTTACTTATAGGGGAACAGATATACGTAGATGGTTCTTCACGAATAGTGGAAGGGAAACGGAAATCGGGGTACGCATTAGTGAATGGGAAAACTTTTGAAATAATTGAATCCGGACCTTTAAGTCCAAGTTGGTCTGCCCAGGCTTGTGAATTATATGCTGTACTACGGGCCTTAAGACTGCTAAAGGGCAAAAGTGGCACAATATATAAAGATTCAAAATATGCATACGGGGTATTACATACATTTGGTAAAATATGGGAAGAGCGAGGGCTCATTAATTCACAGGGAAAGGGATTAGTACACCAAGAACTGATTACCCAAGTCTTACAGGCTATCAGAGGACCTAAAGAAATTGCTGTAGTACACGTTAAAGGACACCAGCGAGGCCTCACCCCTCAGATCAGAGGGAATAATTTGGCAGACCAGGAGGCTAAAAGAGCGGCACTAATGACCGTGCGAATTATAAAAACAAGGGAAGACTGCTCAGACTGCGGGAATGATTCAATGAAATTTCCATGCTATGATTATGAATGGGGGGACAGGAAGAAATACACACATTGTTACCATCATAGGCCAATTTATACTCTGCTTAGCTTCACATTACAAGAAAAAAGCAAAATGATTCAAATGGGGATAAAAGAAACAGATAAAGGCAAATGGGTGCTGCCTGATGGACGGGGAATGCTTTCAAAATCCGCAGCTCTGAGGGTATTACAAAGGTTTCACGAAAACACCCACTGGGGAACTCAAGCATTGGTGGATCAATTTGCAATAAAGTATATGTGTATTGAAATTTATAATATAGCAAAACGAATTGTAAATGATTGTTTAACTTGCAGAAAGGTAAACGCCCAACACTTGAGAAAAAAAGTATCGGGAGGTCGGGAATTGACTCACCGACCTTTTGCTAAAATTCAATTGGACTTTACAGACCTCCCAAAAACAGGGAGGTACAAATATCTATTAGTGATTGTAGATCATCTTACACATTTTGTGGAGGCTTTTCCGACAGCAAGGGCCACGGCTCAAACCGTGGTAAAAATACTACTTGAGAATATTATTCCTAGATATGGAATTGTAGAAACAATTGACTCTGACCGAGGCCCTCATTTTGTCTCCAAAGTGTCTCGAGAGACCATGAAAGCTCTAGGAACAAGCTGGGAATACCACACTTCATGGCATCCCCAAAGTTCTGGAAAGGTAGAGTGAATGAATGATGAAATTAAAAAACAACTAACTAAACTAATGCTGGAAACAAAAGCCTCTTGGGTAAAATGTTTACCTCTTGCGCTGTTAAACATATGGACACAGCCCAGGACTGATGTAGGAATTTCTCCTTTTGAAATGTTATATGGTATGCCATATGTCTTGGAATTGCCACTTGATCACCCTTTAGTTACAGGATGCCCAGTTGAGACCTTATTTAATGCAACTCACGAACCGACAGAGGGAGCTCCGAGCGAAAGGTTTGGTAGCACAACGCCATCCGTTAGACATAGCAATTAACAAGATACAACCCGGGGACAAGGTTTTAATTAAGACTTGGAAAGAGTCCAAGCTCAGGGAAGGATTGGAGAAGAGAAAATGGGAATATGAAGACCGACAGAATTGATAGGAATCTTGGTTTAATTATTCACCTTGGCTTACTACCTTACAACTGCAACTGGACCCTTCGGGTTCGCTCTTTCACAGCAAGCCTAAACATAGCCCTAGCCGGCATCGGAGACGACTGAAAACTCGGGCCCCAGAAAACGCGTTACAAGCCCCTTTCGCCCATCCAAAAGTACCCCCAGAGGAAGGCTTTGTGTACATCTGAACTCCCCAGGGGAGCCTTTTTGCAGTCCCACATGCAACTGGTCCCTACGTGCTCGCCCTTTTCCAACATCCCTAAATATAGCCCTAGCCGGCATCGTCGACAATAGAAAACTCGGGCCTCAGAAAACGTGTTCCGAGCCCCTTTCGCCCATGCAAAAGCTCCCCCAAAGGAAGGCTTTGAGTACAAGTGAACTCCCCAGGAGAGTCTTTAAGCATCCCCACATGCAACTGGACCCTCCGGGTTCGCTCTTCCTGAGCAAGACTAAACATAGCCCTTGCCGGCATCAGAGACGACTGAAAATTCGGGCCGCAAAAAACCTGATCCGAGCCCCTTTCTCCCATTCAAAAGTGCCCCCAGAGGAAGGCTTTGGGTACATATGAACTCCCCAGGGAAGCCTTTACTCAGCCCCACATGCAACTGGACCCTCCAGGTTCGCTCTTTCACAGCAAGCCTTAATATATCCCTATATAGCATCGGAGACGACTGAAAACTCGGGCCCCAGAAAACGCATTACAAGCCCCTTTCGCCCATCCAAAAGTGCCCCCAAAGGAAGGCTTTGGGTACATCTGAACTCGGCAGGGGAGCCTTTACAGAGCCCCACATGCAACTGGACTCTCCGTATTCGCTCTTTCAGAGCAAGCCTAAATATATCCCTTGCCGGCATCGGAGACAACTGAAAACTCGGGCCCCAGAAAATGCGTTGCGAGCCCCTTTCGCCCATCCAAAAGGTCCCCCAAAGGAAGGCTTTGGGTACCAGGGGAGCCTTTGCAGAGCCCCACATACAACTTGACCCTCCTTGTTCGCGCTTTCCGAGCAACATTAAATGTAACCCTAGCAAGCATGGGAGACGCTTGAGAACTCGGTCCCCAGAAAACGCGTTGCGAGCCCCTTTCGCCCATCCAAAAGTGCCCCCAGAGGAAGGCTTTGGGTACAAGTGAACTCCCCAGGGGAGCTTTTACGCAGCCCCACATTCAACTGGACTCTACGTGTTCGCTCTTCCTGAGCAAGCCTAAACATAGCCCTAGCCGGCATCGGAGACAACTGAAAACTCGGGCCCCGAAAACGCGTTGCGAGCCCCTTACGCCCATCCAAAAGCTCCCCCAGAGGAAGGATTTGGGTACATATGAACTCCCCAGGGAAGACTTTACGCAGCCCCACATGCAACTGGACCCTCCACATTCGCTGCTTCCGAGCAACACTAAATATAGCCCTATCCAGCATCGGAGACGACCTTAAAAGGGGGTGCCAGAAAACACATTGCGAGCCCCTTTCGCCCATCCAAAAGTGCCCCCAAAGGAAGGCTTTGGGAACATATGAACTCCCCAAGGGAGCCTTTTTGCAGTCCCACATGCAACTGGACCCTCTGTATTCGCTCTTTCACAGCAACACTAAATATATCCCTTGCCGGCATCGGAGACGACTGAAAACTCGGGCCCCAGAAAATGCGTTGCGAGCCCCTTTCGGCCATACAAAAGCGCCCCCAAAGGAAGGCTTTGGGTACATCTAAACTCCCCAGGGAAGACTTTACGCAGCCCCACATGCAACTGGACCCTCCACATTCGCTGCTTCCGAGCAACACTAAATATAGCCCTATCCAGCATCGGAGACGACCTTAAAAGGGGGTGCCAGAAAACACATTGCGAGCCCCTTTCGCCCATCCAAAAGTGCCCCCAAAGGAAGGCTTTGGGAACATATGAACTCCCCAAGGGAGCCTTTTTGCAGTCCCACATGCAACTGGACCCTCTGTATTCGCTCTTTCACAGCAACACTAAATATATCCCTTGCCGGCATCGGAGACAACTGAAAACTCGGGCCCCAGAAAATGCGTTGCGAGCCCCTTTCGGCCATACAAAAGCGCCCCCAAAGGAAGGCTTTGGGTACATCTAAACTCCCCAGGGGAGCTTTTACGCAGCCCCACATGCAGCTGGACCCTCCAGGTTCTCTCTTTCCGAGAAACCCTATACATAGCCCTAACCAGCATCGAAGACGACTGAAAACTCGGGCCACAGAAAACCTGTTCCGAGCCCCTTTCGCCCATCCAAAAGTGCCCCCAAAGGAAGGCTTTGGGTACATATGAACTCTCCAGGGAAGCCTTTATGCAGCCCTACATGCAACTGGACCCTCCAGGTTCGCTGTTTCCGAGCAACACTAAATATAGCCCTAGCCGGCATCGGAGACGACCTTAAAAGGGGGTGCCAGAAAACGCGTTGCGAGCCCCTTTCGCCCATGCAAAAGTGCCCCCAAAGGAAGGCTTTGGGTACAACTCAACTCCCCACGGGAGCCTTTTTGCAGTCATACATTGAACTGGACCCTCTGGGTTCGCTGTTTCCAAGCAACCCTAAATATATGCCTAGCCGACATCTGAGACGACTGAAAACTTGGGCCCCAGAAATCGCGTTACAAGCCCCTTTCGCCCATCCAAAAGAGCCCCCAAAGGAAGGCTTTGGGTACATATGAGCTCCCCAGGGGCTCCTTTACGCAGCCCCACATGCAAATGGACCCTCCTTGTTCGCGCTTTCCGAGCAACATTAAACGTAACCCTAGTAAGCATGGGAGACGCTTGAGAACTCGGGCCCCAGAAAACGTGTTGCGAGCCCCTTTCGCCCATGCAAAAGTGCCCCCAAAGGAAGGCTTTGGGTACAACTCAACTCCCCACGGGAGCCTTTTTGCAGTCCCACATGCAACTGGTCCCTACGTGTTCGCCCTTTTCCAACATCCCTAAATATAGCCCTTGCCGGCATCGTCGACAATGGAAAACTCGGGCCCCAGAAATCGCGTTCCAATCCCCTTTCGCCCATCCAAACGTGCCCCCAGAGGAACGCTTTGGGTACAACAGAAGTCCCCAGGGGAGCCTTTACGCAGCCCCACATGCAGCTGGACCCTCCGTATGCGCTCTTTCACAGCAAGCCTTAATATATCCTTATCTAGCATCAGAGACGACTAAAAACTCGGGCCCCAGAAAACGCATTACAATCCCCTTTCGCCCATCCAAAAGTGCCCCCAAAGGAAGGCTTTGGGTAAATCTGAACTCCTCAGGGTAGCTTTTACAGAGCCCCACATGCAACTGGACCCTCCAGATTCGCTCTTTCACAGCAAGCCTAAATATATCACTTGCCGGCATCGGAGACAACTGAAAAGTCAGGCCCCAGAAAACGCGTTGCGAGCCCCTTTCACCCATCCAAAAGGTCCCCCAAAGGAAGGCTTTGGCTACAACTGAACTCCCCAGGGGAGCTTTTACACAGCCCCACATACAACTTGACCCTCCTTGTTCGCGCTTTCCGAGCAACATTAAATGTAACCCTAGCAAGCATGGGAGACGCTTCAGAACTCGGGCCCCAGAAAACGCGTTGCGAGCCCCTTTCGCCCATCCAAAAGTGCCCCCAAAAGAAGGCTTTGGGTACAACTGAGATAGCCAGGGGAGCCTTTAAGCATCCCCATATGCAACTGGACCCTCCGTATTCGCTCTTTCACAGCAAGCCTAAATACAGACCTAGCCCGCATCGGAGACAACTGAAAACTCGGGCCCCGAAAACGCGTTGCGAGCCCCTTTCGCCCATCCAAAAGTGCCCCCAGAGGAAGGCTGTGGGTACATCTGAACTCCCCAGGGAAGCCTTTACGCAGCCCCACATGTAACTGGACCCTCCAGATTCGCTGTTTCCGAGCAACACTAAATATAGCCCTAGCCGGCATCGGAGACGACCTTAAAAGTGGGTGCCAGAAAACGCGTTGCAAGCCCCTTTTGCCCATCCAAAAGCGCCCCCAAGGGAAGGATTTGGGGACAAGTGAACTCCCCAGGGGAGGCTTTATGCAGCCCCACATGCAACTGGACCCTCCGTGTTCGCTCTCTTGAGCAAGCCGAAACATAGCCCTAGCCGGCATCGGAGACGACTGAAAACTCGGGCCCCAGAAAACGCGTTGCGAGCCCCTTTCGCCCATCCAAAAGTGCCCCCAGAGGAAGGATTTGGGTACAAGTGAAGTCCCCAGGGGAGCCTTTACAGAGCCCCACATACAACTTGACCCTCCTTGTTCGCGCTTTCCGAGCAAGTTTAAACGTAACCCTAGCAAGCATGGGAGACGCTTGATAACTCGGGCCCCAGAAAACGAGTTGCGAGCCCCTTTCGCCCATCCAAAAGCGCCCCCAAAGGAAGGCTTTGGGTACATCTGAACTCCCCAGGGGATCCTTTACGCTGCTCCACATGCAACCTGACCCTTCGGGTTCGCTCTTCCTGAGCAAGCCTAAACATAGCCCTAGCCGACATCGGAGACGACTGAAAAACGGGCCCCAGAACACGCGTTACAATCCCCTTTCGCCCATCCAAAAGCGCCCCTAAAGGAAGGCTTTGGGTACAAGTGAACTCCCCAGGGGAGCTTTTACGCAGCCCCACATGCAACTGGACCCTCGGTGTTCACTCTCTTGAGCAAGGCTAAACATAGCCCTAACCAGCATCGAAGACGGTTAAAAACTCGGGCCGCAAAAAACCTGTTCCGAGCCCCTTTCTCCCATTCAAAAGTGCCCCTAGAGGAAGGCTTTGGGTACATATGAACTCCCCAGTGAAGCCTTTACTCAGCCTTACATGCAACTGGACCCTCCAGGTTTGCTGTTTCTGAGCAACACTAAATATAGCCGTAGCCGTCATCGGAGACGACCTTTAAAGGGGGTGCCAGAAAACGCGTTGCGAGCCCCTTTCGCCCATGCAAAAGTGCCCCCAAAGGAAGGCTTTGGGTAAAACTAAACTCCCCAGGGGAGCCTTTTTGCAGTCCCACATGCAACTGGTCCCTACGTGTTCGCCCTTTTCCAACATCCCTAAATATAGCCCTAGCCGGCATGGTCGGCAGTGGAAAACTCGGGCCCCAGAAATCGCGTTCCGAGCCCCTTTTGGCCACCCAAAAGTGCCCCCAAAAGAAGGCTTTGGGTACAACTGAAGTCCCCAGGGGAGCCTTTATGAAGCCCCACATGCAACTGGACTCTCCGTATTCGCTCTTTCACAGCAAGCCTAAATATATCCGTTGCCGGCATCGGAGACAACTCAAAACTCGGGCCCCAGAAAACGCGTTGTGAGCCCCTTTAACCCATCCAAAAGGTCCCCCAAAGGAAAACTTTGGGTAAAACTGAACTCCCCAGGGGAGCCTTTACAGACCCCCACATACAACTTGACCCTCCTTGTTCGCGCTTTCCGAGCAACATTAAATGTAACCCTAGCAAGCATGGGAGACGCTTGAGAACTCGGCCCCCAGAAAACGCAATCCGAGCCCTTTCGCCCATCCAAAAGTGCCCCCAGAAGAAGGCTTTGGGTACAAGTGAACTCCCCAGGGGAGCCTTTAAACAGCCCCACATGCAACTGGACCCTCCGTATACGCTCTCTTGAGCAATCCTAAACATAGCCCTAGCCGGCATCAGATTCGACTGAAAATTCGGGCCCCAGAAAACGCATTACAATCCCCCTTCCGCCAATCCAAAAGCGCCCCCAAAGGAAGGCTTTGGGTACATATGAACTCCCCAGGGAAGCCTTTATGCAGCCCCACATGCAACTGGACCCTCCAGGTTCGCTCTTTCCGAGAAACCCTAAACATAGCCATAACCAGCATCGAAGACGACTGAAAACTCGTGCCGCAGAAAACCTGTTCCGAGCCCCTTTCGCCCATCCAAAAGCTCCCCCAGAAGAAGGCTTTGGGTACAACTAAAGTCCCCAGGGAAGCCTTTACGCAGCCCCACATGCACCTGGACCCTCCAGATTCGCTGTTTCCGAGCAACACTAAATATATCCCTAGCCGGCATCGGAGACGACTGAAAACTCGGGCCCCAGAAAAGGCGTTGCGAGCCCCTTTCGCCCATCCAAAAGCGCCCCCAAAGGAAGGCTTTGGGTACAACTGAACTTCCCAGGGGAGCCTTTACGCAGCCCCACATGCAACTGGACCCTCCATGTTCGCTCTCTTGAGCAAGCCTAAGCATAACCCTAGCCGGCATCGGAGACGACTAAAAACTCGGGCCCCAGAAAACGCGTTGGAAGCCCGTTTCGCCCATCCAAAAGTGCCCCCAGAGGAAGGCTTTGGGTACAAGTGAACTCCCCAGGGGAGCTTTTACGCAGCCCCACATGCAACTGGACCCTCCGTATTCGCTCTTTCACAGCAACACTAAATATATCCCTAGCCGGCATCGGAGACGACTGAAAACTCGGGCCGCAGAAAACCTGTTCCGAGCCCCTTTCGCCCATCCAAAAGTGCCCCCAGAGGAAGGCTTTGGGTACATATGAACTCCCCAGGAAACCCTTTACGCAGCCCTACGTGCAACTGGACCCTCCGGGTTCGCTGTTTCTGAGCAACCCTAAATATATCCCTAGCCGGCATCGGAGACGACCTTTAAAGGGGGTGCCAGAAAACGCGTTGCGAGCCCCTTTCGCCCATCCAAAAGCTCCCCCAGAGGAAGGCTTTGGGTACATATGAACTCCCCAGGGGAGCTTTTACGCAGCCCCACATGCAACTGGACTCTCCAGCTTCGCTCTTTCCCAGAAACCCTATACATAACCCTAACCAGCATCGAAGACGATTGAAAACTCAGGCCGCAATAAACCTGTTCCTAGCCCCTTTCTCCCATCCAAAAGCTCCCCCAGAGGAAGGCTGTGGGTACAACTGAAGTCCCCAGTGAAGCCTTTACTCAGCCTTACATGCAACTCTACCCTCCAGGTTCGCTGTTTCCGAGCAACACTAAATATAACCCTAGCCGACATCGGAGACGACTTTAAAAAGGGGTGCCAGAAAACGCGTTGCGAGCCCCTTTCGCCCATCCAAAAGTGCCCGCAGAGGAAGGATTTGGGTACAACTGAACTCCCCAGGGGAGCCTTTACAGAGCCCCACATACAACTTGACCCTCCTTCTTCGCGCTTTCCGATCAACATTAAACGTATCCCTAGCAAGCATGGGAGACGCTTGAGAACTCGGGCCCCAGAAAACGCGTTGGAAGCCCCTTTCGCCCATCCAAAAGTGCCCCCAAAAGAAGGCTTTGGGTACAACTGAAGTCCCCAGGGGTGCCTTTATGAAGCCCCACATGCAACTGGACCCTCACAGTTTGCTGTTTCCGAGCAAAACTAAATATAGCCCTAGCCGACATCGGAGACGACTTTAAAAAGGGGTGCCAGAAAACGCGTTGCGAGCCCCTTTCGCCCATCCAAAAGTGCCCCCAAAGGAAGGCTTTGGGTACATCTGAACTCCCCAGGGGAGGCTTTACGCATACCCACATGCAACTGGATCCTCCGTATTCGCTCTTTTACAGCCAGCCTAAATATATCCCCAGCAGGCATCGGAGACAACTGAAAACTTGGGCCCCAGAAAACCTGTTCCAAGCCCCTTTCTCCCATCCAAAAGTGCCCCCAGATGAAGGCTTTGGGTATATATGAACTCCCCAGGGGAGCATTTACGCATAACCACATGCAACTGGACCCTCCGTGTTCGCTCTCTTGAGCAAGCCTAAACATAGCCCTAGCCGACATCGGAGACGACTGAAAAACGGGCCCCAGAAAACGCGTTCCAATCCACTTTCGCCCATCCAAGATTGCCCCCAAAAGAAGTCTTTGGGTACAAGTGAACTCCCCAGGGGAGCTTTTACGCAGCCCCACATGCAACTGGACCCTCCAGGTTCGCTCTTTCCGAGAAAACCTATACATAGCCCTAACCAGCATCGAATACGATTGAAAAGTAGGGCCGCAGAAAACCTGTTCCAAGCCCCTTTCTCCCATCCAAAAGTGCCCCCAGAGGACGGCTTTGGGTACATATGAACACCCCAGGGAAGCCTTTACTCAGCCCTACATCCAACTGGACCCTCCAGGTTTTCTTTTTCCAAGCAACACTAAATATAGCCCTAGCCGGCATCAGAGACGACCTTTAAAGGGGGTGCCAGAAAACGCGTTGCGAGCCAATTTCGCCCATCCAAAAGTGCCCCCAAAGGAAGGCTTTGGGTACAAGTGAACTCCCCAGGGGAGCCTTTACGCAGCCCCACATGCAACTGGATCCTCCGTGTTCGCTCTCTTGAGCAAGCCTAAACATAACACTAGCCGACATCGGAGACGACTGAAAAACGGGCGCCAGAAAACGCGTTCCAATCCCCTTTCACCCATCCAAGGCTGCCCCCAAAGGAAGGCTTTGGGTATAAAAAAACTCCCCAGGGGAGCCTTTAAGCAGCCCCACATGCAACTGGTCCCTACGTGTTCGCCCTTTTCCAACATCCCTAAATATAGCCCTACCCGGCATCGTCGACAATGGAAATCTCGGGCCTCAGAAAGCACGTTGCGAGCCCCTTTCGCCCATCGAAAAGTTCGCCCAGAGGAACGCTTTGGGTACAACTGAAGTCCCCAGGGGAGCCTTTATGCAGCCCCACAAGCAAATGGACCCTCCGGGTTCGCTCTTCCTGAGTAAGCCTAAACATAGCCCTAGCCGGCATCGGAGACGACCGAAAACTCGGGCCCCAGAAAAAATGTTACGAGCCCCTTTCGCCCATCCAAAAGCGCCCCCAAAGGAAGGCTTTGCGTACAAGTGAACTCCCCAGGGGAGTCTTTACGCAGCCCCACATGCAACTGGACCCTTCAGGTTCCCTCTTTCTGAGCAAGCCTAAACATAGCCCTAGCCGGCATCAGAGACGACTGAAAACTCGGGCCCCAGAAAACGCGTTGCGAGCCCCTTTCGCCCATCCAAAAGTGCCCCCAAAGGAAGGCTTTGGGTACAACAGAACTCCCCAGGGGAGCCTTTACAGAGCCCCACATACAACTTGACCCTCATTGTTCGTGCTTTCCAAGCAACATTAAACGTATCCCTAGGAAACATAGGAGACGCTTGAGAACTCGAGCCCCAGAAAACAAAATCCGAGCCCTTTCGCCCATCCAAAAGCGCCCCCAGAGGAAGGCTTTGGGTATAAGTGAACTCCACAGGGGAGTCTTTACACAGCTCCACATACAACTGGACCCTCCTTGTTCACGCTTTCCGAACAACATTAAACGTACCCCTAGCAAGCATGGGAGACGCTAGAGAACTCGAGCCCCAGAAAACAAAATCCGAGCCCCTTTCGCCCATACAAAAGCGCCCCAAAGGAAGGCTTTGGGTACATATGAACTCCCCAGGGGAGCCTTTCCGCAGCCCCATATGCAACTGGACCCTCCTTGTTCGATGTTTCCCAGCCACTCTAAATATATCCCTATCAATCATCGGAGACGACTGAAAAAACGGGCCCCAGAAAACGCGTAGCGATCCCCCTTCTCCAATCCAAAAGTGCCCCCAGAGGAAGGCTTTGGGTACATATGAACTCCCCAGGGAAGCCTTTACGCAGCCCCACATGCAACTGGACCCTCCAGGTTCGCTCCTCCTCAGCAAGCCTAAACTTATCCCTAGCTGGCATCGGAGACGACCTTAAAAGGGGGGAGCCAGAAAACGCGTTGCGAGCCCCTTTTGCCCATCCAAAAGTGCCCCTAAAGGGAGGCTTTGGGTACAACTGAACTAGCCAGGGGAGCCTTTAAGCATCCCCACATGCAACTGGACCCTTCGTATTCGCTCTTTCAGAGCAACACTAAATATATCCCTAGCCGTCATCAGAGACAACTGAAAAATAGGGCTTCAGAAAACACGTTCTGAGCCCCTTTCACCCATACAAAAGTGCCCCCAAATGAAGGCTTTGGGTACAACTGAAGAACTCAGGGGAGCCTTTACAGAGCCCCACTTGCAAATGGACCCTCCGGGTTCGCTCTTCGTGAGCAACCCTAAATATATCCGTAGCCAACATCAGAGATGACTGAAAACTCGGGCCCCAGAAAACACGTTACAAGCCCCTTTCGCCCATCCAAAAGTGCCCCAAAAGGAAGGCTTTGGGAACATCTGAACCCCCCAGGGGAGCCTTTACGTAGCCCCACATGCAACTGGACCCTCCTTCTTTGCGCTTTCCGAGCAACATTAAACGTAACCCTAGCAAGCATGGGAGACGCTTGAGAACTCAGGCCCCAGAAAACGCGTTGCGAGCCCCTTTCGCCCATCCAAAAGCGCCCCCAAAGGAAGGCTTTGGGTACATCTGAACTCCCCAGGGGAGCCTTTACGAAGCCCCACATGCAACTGGACCCTCCTGGTACGCTGTTTCCGAGAAACATTATATATATCCCTAGCCGGATTCAGAGACGACCTTAAAAGGGGGTGCCAGAAAACGCGTTGTGAGCCCCTTTTGCCCATTAAAAGCGCCCCCAAAGGAAGGCTTTGGGTACATCTGAACGCCCCAGGGGAGCCTTTACGCATCCCCATATGCAAATGGACCCTCCTTTTTCGATGTTTCCGAGCCACTCTAAATATAGCCCTATCCCGCATCGGAGACGACTGAAAAAGCAGGCCGCAGAAAACGTGTTGAGAGCCCCTTTCTCCCATCCCAATGCGCCCCCAAAAGAAGGCTTTGGGTACAACTAAACTCCCCAGGGGAGACATTTTGCAGTCCCACATGCAACTGGTCCCTACGTGTTCGCCCTTTTCCAACATCCCTAAATATAGCCCTAGCCGGCATTGTCGACAAAGGAAATCTCAGGCCACAGAAAACACGTTGCGAGCCCCTTGCGCCCATCCAAAAGTGCCCCCAGAGGAAGGCTTTGGGTACAACTGAAGTCGCCAGGGGAACAGTTATGCAGCCCCACATGCAACTGGACCCTCCAGGTACGCTCTTTCCGAGAAACACTATACATAGCCATAACCAGCATCGAAGACGACTGAAAACTCGGGCCGCAGAATAACTGTTCCGAACCCCTTTCTCCCATCCAAAAGTGCCCCCAGAGGAAGGCTTTGGATACATATGAACTCCACAGGGAAGCCTTTACGCAGCCTTACATGCAACTGGACACTCCGGGTTCGCTATTCCTGAGCAAGCCTAAACATAGCCCTAGCCGGCATCAGAGACAACTGAAAACTCAGGCCGCAGAAAACGAGTTACAAGCCCCTTTCGCCCATCCAAAAGTGCCTCCAAAGGAAGGCTTTGGGTACATCTGAACTCCCCAGGGGAGCCTTTACGCAGCCCCACATGCAACTGGACCCTCCGTATTCTCTCTTTCACAGCAAGCCTAAATATATCCCTAGCCGGCATCGGAGACGACTGAAAACTCGGGCCCCAGAAAACGTGTTGCGAGCCCCTTTCGCCCATCCAAATGCGCCCCCAAAAGAAGGCTTTGAGTACAAGTGAACTCTCCAGGGGAGCCTTTACGCAGCCCCACATGCAAATGGACCCTTCGGGTTTGCTCTTCCTGAGCAAGCCTAAACATAGCCCTAGCCAGCATCGGAGACAACTGAAAACTCGGGCCCAAGAAAACGTGTTACAAGCCCTTTCGCCCATCCTAAAGTGCCCCCAAAGGAAGGCTTTGGGTACAACTGAACTCCCCAGGGGAGCCTTTTTGCAGCCCCACATGCAACTGGACCCTCCAGGTTCGCTCTTTCAAAGCAAGCCTAAATACATCCCTAGCCGGCATCAGAGACAACTGAAAACTCGGGCCCCAGAAAACGCGTTGCGAGCCCCTTTCACCCATCCAAAAGCGCCCCCAAAGGAAGGCTTTGGGTACAACTGAACTCCCCAGGGGAGCCTTTACGCAGCCCCACATGCTACTTGACCCTCCGTGTTCGCTCTTTCCGAGAAACCCTATACATAGCCCTAACCAGCATCGAAGACGACTGAAAACTCGGGCCGCAGAAAACGTGTTGCGAGCCCCTTTCTCCCATCCAAACGCTCCCATAGAGGAAGGCTTTGGGTACAACTGAACTCCCCAGGGAAGCTTGTACGCAGCCCCACATGCAACTGTACCCTCCAGGTTCGCTGTTTCCGAGCAACACTAAATATATCCCTAGCCGGCATGGGAGACGACCTTAAAAGGGGGTGCCATAAAACGCGTTGCGAGCCCCTTTCGCCCATCCAAAAGCGTCCCCAAAGGAAGGCTTTGGGTGCAAGTGAACTCCCCAGGGGAGCCTTTACTCAGCCCCACATGCAACTGGGCCCTTCGGGTTCGCTATTCCTGAGCAAGCCTAAACATATCCATAGCCAGCATCGGAAACAACTGAAAACTCGGGCCCCAGAAAAGGCGTTACAAGCCCCTTTCGCCCATCCAAAAGTGCGCCCAAAGGAAGGCTTTGGGTACAAGTGAACTCCCCAGGGGAGCTTTTACGCAGCCCCACATGCAACTGGACCCTGAAGGTTCGCTCTTCCCCAGAAATGCTATACATAACCCTAACCAGCATCGAAGACAACTGAAAATTCGGGCCGCAGAAAACCTGTTCCGAGCCCCTTTCTCCCATCCAAAAGTGCCCCCAAAGGAAGGCTTTGGGTACATATGAACTCCCCAGGGAAGCCTTTACTCAGCCCTACATGCAACTGGACCCTCCAGGTTCGCTGTTTCCGAGCAACACTAAATATAGCCCCAGCCGGCATCGGAGTCGACCTTAAAAAGGGGTGCCAGAAAACGCGTTGCAAGACACTTTCGCCCATCCAAAAGTGCCCCCAAAGGAAGGCTTTGGGTACAAATAAACTCCCCAGGGGAGCCTTTTTACAGTCCCACATGCAACTGGTCCCTACGTGTTCGCCCTTTTCCAACATCCCTAAATATAGCCCTAGCCGGCATTGTTGACAATGGAAAACTCGGGCCCCTGACAACGCATTGCGAGCCCCTTTCGCGCATCCAAAAGTGCCCCCAAAGGAAGGCTTTGGGTACATATGAACTCCCCAGAGGAGCTATTACGGAGCCCCATATACAACTGGACCCTCGGGGTTCGCACTTCCTGAGCAAGCCTAAATATATCCCTAGCTGGCATTAGAGACGACTGAAAACTCGGGCCGCAGAAAACCTGTTACGAGCCCCTTTCGCCCATCAAAAAGTGCCCCCAAAGGAAGGCTTTGGGTACAATTGAACTCCCAAGGGGAGCCTTTATGCAGCCCCACATGCACCTGGACCCTCGGGGTTCGCTCTTCGTGAGCAAGCCTAAACATATCCGTAGTCATCATCAAAGACGACTGAAAACTCAGGCCCCAGAAAACGAGCTACGAGGTCCTTTCATTCATCCAAAAGTGCCCCCAGAGGAAGGCTTTGGGTACAACTGAACTCCCCAGGGGAGCCTTTTTGCAGTCCCACATGCAACTGTACCCTCCGTATTCGAGCTTTCCAAGCAACATTAAACGTAACACTAGCAAGCATGGGAGACGCTTGAGAATTCGGGCCCCAGAAAACACGTTGCGAGCCCCTTTCGCCCATCCAAAAGCGCCCCCAAAGGAAGGCTTTGGGTACATCTGAACTCCCCAGGGGAGCCTTTATGCAGCCCCACATGCAACTGGACCTTCCGTGTTGGCTCTCTTGAGCAAGCCTAAACATAGCCCTAGCCAGCATCGTAGACAATGGAAAACTCGGGCCCCAGAAAACGCGTTCCGAGCCCCTTTCGCCCATCCAAAAGTGCCCCCAAAGGAAGGCTTTGGGTACAACTGAACTCCCCAGGGGAGCCTTTTTGCAGCCCCACATGCAACTGGACCCTCCTTGTTCGATGTTTCCGAGCCACTCTAAATATAGCCCTATCTGGCATCGGAGACGACTGAAAAACCTGGCCCCAGAAAACGCATTGCGAGCCCCTTTCTCCAATCCAAAAGTACCCCCAGAAGAAAGCTTTGGGTACATATGAACTCCCCAGTGGAGCCTTTTTGCAGTCCCACATGCAACTGGTCACTACGTGTTCGCCATTTTTCAACATCCCTAAATATAGCCCTAGCCGGCATCGTCAACAATGGAAAATTCGGGCCGAAGAAAACACGTTCCAATCTCCTTTCGCCCATCCAAAAGTGCCCCCAGAGGAAGGCTTTGGGTACATCTGAACTCCCCAGGGGAGCCTTTACGCAGCCCCACATGCAACTGAACCCTCCAGGTTCGCTCTTTCACAGCAACACTAAATATATCCCTAGACGGCATCGGAGACGACTAAGAAATCGGGCCCCAGAAAAAGGGTTGCGAGCCCCTTTCGCCCATCCAAAAGCGCCCCCAAAGGAAGGATTTGGGTACAAGTGAAATCCCCAGGGGAGTCTTTACGCAGCCTAACATGCAACTGGACCCTTCGGATTCGCTCTTTCAATGCAAGCCTAAACATAGCCCTATCCGGCATCGGAGACAACTGAAAAATAGGGCTCCAGAAAACGTGTTGCGAGCCCCTTTCGCCCATCCAAAAGTGCCCCCAGAGGAAGGCTTTGGGTACAAGTGAACTCCCAAGGGGAGCCTTTATGCAGCCCCACATGCAACTGGACCCTCTGGGTTCGCTCTTCGTGAGCAAGCCTAAACATAGCTGTAGCCAGCATCGGAGACGACTGAAAACTCGGGCTCCAGAAAACGCATTGCGAGCCCCTTTCACCCATCCAAAAGCGCCCCCAGAGGAAGGCTTTGGGTACAACTAAACTCCCCAGGGGAGCCTTTTTGCAGTCCCACATGCAACTGGTCCCTACGTGTTCGCCCTTTTCCAACATCCCTAAATATAGCCCTAGCCGGTATCGTCGACAATGGAAAACTCAGGCCTCAGAAAACACGTTCCGAGCCCCTTTCGCCCATCCAAAAGTGTCCCCAGAGAAAGGCTTTGGGTACAACTGAACTCCCCAGGGGAGCCTTTACAGAGCCCCACATACAATTTGACCCTCCTTGTTCGCGCTTTCCGAGAAACATTAAATATAACCCTAGCAAGCATAGGAGAAACTTGAGAACTCAGGCCCCAGAAAACGCAATCCAAGCCCCTTTTGCCCATTCAAAAGTGCCGCCAAAGAAAGGCTTTGGGTACAAGTGAACTCCCCAGGTGATCCTTTACGCAGCCCCATATGCAACTGGACCCTCCTTGTTCGATGTTTCCGAGCCATTCTAAATATAGCCCTATCCGGCATCGGAGACGACTGAAAACTCGGGCCCCAGAACACGCGTTGCGAGCCCCTTTCTCCAATCGAAAAGCACCCCCAGAGGAAGGCTTTGGGTACATATGAACTCCCCACGGAAGCCTTTACGCAGCCCCACATGCAACTGGACCCTCCGGGTTTGCTCTTCCTCAGCAAGCCTAAACATAACCCTAGCTGGCATCGGAGACGACCTTAAAAGGGGGTGCCAGAACACGCGTTGCGAGCCCCTTTCGCCCATCCAAAAGTGCCCCCAAAGGAAGGCTTTGGATACAACTAAACTCCCCAGGGGAGCCTTTACGCAGCCCCACATGCAACTGGTCCCTACGTGTTCGCCCTTTTCCAACATCCCTAAATATAGCCCTAGCCGGCATCGTCGACAATGGAAAATTCGGGCCTCAGAAAACACGTTCCGAGCCCCTTTCGCCCATCCAAAAGTGCCCCCAGAGGAACGCTTTGGGTGCAACTGAAGTCCTCAGGGGAGCCTTTACGCAGCCCCACATGCAACTGGAACCTCCATATTCGCTGTTTCTGAGCAAACCTAAATATATCCCTAGCCGGAATCGGAGACAACTGAAAAATCGGGTCCCCGAAATCGCATTCCGAGCCCCTTTCGCCCATTCAAAAGTGCCCCCAAAATAGGCTTTGGGTACAACTGAACAAGCCAGGGGAGCCTTTAAGCATCCCCACATGCAACTGGACCCTCCGTATTCGCTCTTTCACAGCAAGCCTAAATATATCCCTATCCGGCATCTGAGACAACTGAGAAAAAGGGCTCCAAAAAACGCGTTCTGAGCCCCATTCCCCCATCCAAATGTGCCCCCAAATGAAGGCTTTGGGTACAACTGAAATCCTCAGGGGAGCCTTTATGCAGCCCCACATGCAACTGGACCCTCCGTATTCGCTCTTTCACAGCAAGCCTAAACATAGCCGTAGCCAGCATCGGAGACAACTGAAAACTCGGGCCCCAGAAAATCCGTTGCGAGCCACTTTCACCCATCCAAAAGTGCCCCCAAATGAAGGCTTTGGTTACTAGTGAACTCCCCAGGGGAGCCTTTACGCAGCCCCACATGCAACTGGACCCTTTGGATTCCCTCTTCCTGAGCAAGCCTAAACATAGCCCTAGCCGGCATCGGAGACGACCTTAAAAGGGGGTGCCAGAAAACGCGTTGCGGGCCCCTTTTGCCCATCCAAAAGAGTCCCCAAAGGAAGGCTTTGGGTACAACTAAACTCTCCAGGGGAGTCTTTACGCAGTTCCACATGCAACTGGTTCCTACGTGTTTGCCCTTTTCCAACATCCCTAAATATAGCCCTAGCCGGCATCGGAGACAACTGAAAATTCAGGCCCAAGAAATCGCGTTCCAATCCCCTTTCGCCTGTCCAAAAGTGCCCCCAGAGAAAGGCTTTGGGTACAACTGAACTCCCCAGGGGAGCCTTTACAGAGCCCCACCTACAACTTGACCTTCCTTGTTCCTGCTTTCCGAGCAACATTAAACGTAACCCTAGCAAGCATGGGAGACGCTTGAGAACTCGGGCCCCAGAAAACGTGTTGCGAGCCCCTTTCGCGCATCCAAAAGCGCCCACAAAGGAAGTCTTTGGGTACATCTGAACTCCCCAGGGGATCCTTTACGCAGCCCCACATGCAACTTGACCCTTCGGGTTCGCTCTTTCTGAGCAATCCTAAATATATCGCTATCCAGCATCGGAGACGACTGAAAACTCGGGCCCCAGAAAACGCAATACAAGCCCCTTTCGCCCATCCAAATGTGCCCCAAAGGAAGGATTTAGGTACAACTAAACTCCCCAGAGGAGCATTTACGCATACCCACATGCAACTGGACCATCCGTATTCGCTCTTTCACAGAAAGCCTAAATATATCCCTAGCCGACATCGGAGACAACTGAAAACTCGGGCCCCAGAAAACGCGTTGCGAGCCCCTTTCACCCATCCAAAAGCGCCCGCAGAGGAAGGCTTTGGGTACAAGTGAACTCCCCAGGGGAGCCTTTATGCAGCCCCACATGCAACTAGACCCTCGGGGTTCGCACTTCCTGAGCAACCCTAAACATAATACTAACCAGCATCGAAGACGACTGAAAACTCGGGCCCCAGAAAACGCGTTGTGAGCCCCTTTCTCCCATCCAAAAGTGCCCCCAAAGGAAGGCTTTGGGTACAAGTGAACTCCCCAGGGAAGCCTTTATGCAGCCCCACATGCAACTGGACCCTCCTTGTTCGCGCATTCCGAGCAACATTAAACGTAACCCTAGCAAGCATGGGAGACGCTTGAGAACTCGGGCCCCAGAAAACGCAATCTCAACCCGTATCGCCCATCCAAAAGCGCCCCCAAAGGAAGGCTTTGGGTACAACTGAACTCCCCAGGGGAGCCTTTATGCAGCCCCACATGCAACTGGACCCTCCGTATTCGCTCATTCACAGCAAGCCTAAATATATCCCTAGCCGTCATCGGAGACAACTGAAAACTGGGGGCCCAGAAAACGCATTGCGAGCCCCTTTCGCCCATCCAAAAGTGCCCCCAAAGGAAGGCTTTGGATACATCTGAACTCCCCAGGGGAGGCTTTACGCAGCCCCACATGCAACTGGACCCTCCTTCTTCGCGCTTTCCGAGCAACATTAAGCGTAACCCTACCAAGCATGGGAGACGCTTGAGAACTCGGGTCCCAGAAAACGCGTTGCGAACTCCATTCGCCCATCCAAAAGCGTCCCCAAAGGAAGGCTTTGGGTACAACTGAACTCCCCAGGGGAGCCTTTATGCAGCCCCACATACAACTTGACCCTCCTTGTTCGCGCTTTCCGAGCAACATTAAACGTAACCCTAGCAAGCATGGGAGACGCTTGAGAACTCAGGCCCCAGAAAACGTGTTGCGAGCCCCTTTCGCGCATCCAAAAGTGCCCCCAAAGGAAGGCTTTGGGTACATCTGAACAAGCCAGGGGAGCCATTACGAATACCCACATGCAACTGGACCCTCCGTATTCGCTCTTTCACAGCAAGCCTAAATATATCCGTAGCCAGCATCGGAGACAACTTTAAACTCGGGCCCCAGAAAACCGTTGCGAGCCCCTTTCGCTCATCCAAAAGTGCCCCCAAAGGAAAGCTTTGGGTACAACTGAACTCCCCAGGGGAGCCTTTACAGAGCCCCACATAGAACTTGACCCTCCTTGTTCGCGGTTTCCGAGAAACATTAAATATAACCCTAGCAAGCATAGGAGAAACTTGAGAACTCAGGCCCCAGAAAACGCAAATCAAGCCCCTTTTGCCCATTCAAAAGTGCCGCCAAAGAAAGGCTTTGGGTACAAGTGAACTCCCCAGGTGATCCTTTACGCAGCCCCATATGCGACTGGACCCTCCTTGTTCGATGTTTCCGAGCCATTCTAAATATAGCCCTATCCGGCATCGGAGACGACTGAAAACTCGGGCCCCAGAACACGCGTTGCGAGCCCCTTTCTCCAATCGAAAAGCACCCCCAGAGGAAGGCTTTGGGTACATATGAACTCCCCACGGAAGCCTTTACGCAGCCCCACAAGCAACTGGACCCTCCGGGTTTGCTCTTCCTCAGCAAGCCTAAACATAACCCTAGCTGGCATCGGAGACGACCTTAAAAGGGGGTGCCAGAACACGCGTTGCGAGCCCCTTTTGCCCATCCAAAAGTGCCCCCAAAGGAAGGCTTTGGATACAACTAAACTCCCCAGGGGAGCCTTTACGCAGCCCCACATGCAACTGGTCCCTACGTGTTCGCCCTTTTCCAACATCCCTAAATATAGCCCTAGCCGGCATGGTCGACAATGGAAAATTCGGGCCTCAGAAAACACGTTCCGAGCCCCTTTCGCCCATCCAAAAGTGCCCCCAGAGGAACGCTTTGGGTGCAACTGAAGTCCTCAGGGGAGCCTTTACGCAGCCCCACATGCAACTGGAACCTCCATATTCGCTGTTTCCGAGCAAACCTAAATATATCCCTAGCCAGAATCGGAGACAACTGAAAAATCGGGTCCCCGAAATCGCGTTCCGAGCCCCTTTCGCCCATCCAAAAGTGCCCCCAATGGAAGGCTTTGGGTACAAGTGAACTCCCCAGGGGAACATTTACGCAGCCCCACATGCAACTGGACCCTCCGGGTTTGCTCTTCCTCAGCAAGCCTAAACATAACCCTAGCTGGCATCGGAGACGACCTTTAAAGGGGGTGCCAGAAAACGCGTTGCGAGCCCTTTTAGCCCATCCAAAAGTGCCCCCAAAGGAAGGCTTTGGGTACAACTGAACTCCCCAGGGGAGCCTTTACAGAGCCCCACATACAACTTCACCCTCCTTGTTCGCGCTTTCCGAGCAACATTAAATATAACCCTAGCAAGCATGGGAGACGCTTGAGAACTCGGGCCCAGAAAACGCAATCCGAGCCCATTTCGCCCATCCAAAAGTACCCCCAAAGGAAGGCTTTGGGTACAAGTGAACTCCCCAGGGAAGCCTTTACGCAGCCCCACATGCAACTGGACCCTCCGTATTCGCTCTTTCACAGGAAGCCTAAATATATCCCTCGCCGGCATCGGAGACAACTGAAAAAAAGGGCTCCAAAAAACGCGTTCTTAGCCCCTTTCGCCCATCCTAAAGTGCCCCCAAATGAAGGCTTTGGGTACAACTGAAGTCCTCAGGGGAGCCTTTATGCAGCCCCACATGCAACGGGACCCTTTGGATTCCCTCTTCCTGAGCAAGCCTAAACATAGCCCTAGCCGGCATCGGAGACGACCTTAAAAGGGGGTGCCAGAAAACGAGTTGCGGGCCCCTTTTGCCCATCCAAAAGAGTCCCCAAAGGAAGGCTTTGGGTACAACTAAACTCCCCAGGGGAGCCTTTTTGCAGTCCCACATGCAACTGGTCCCTACGTGTTCGCCCTTTTCCAACATCCCTAAATATAGCCCTAGCCGGCATCGTCGACAATGGAAAACTCGGGCCTCAGAAAACAGGTTCCGAGCCCCTTTCGCCCATCCAAAAGTGCCCCCAGAGGAACGCTTTGAGTACAACTGAAGTCCTCAGGGGAGCCTTTATGCAGCCCCACATGCAACTGGACCCTACGTGTTCGCTCTTCCTGTGCAAGCCTAAACATAGCCCTAGCCGGCATCGGAGACGACTGAAAACTCGGGCATCAGAAAACGCGTTGCGAGCCCCTTTCGCCCATCCAAAAGTGCCCCCAAAGAAACGCTTTGTGTACATCTGAACTCCCCAGGGGAGCCTTTATGCAGCCCCACATGCAACTGGACCCTCTGTATTCGCTCTTTCACAGCAAGCCTAAATATATCCCTATCCGGCATCGGAAACAACTGAAAATTCGAGCCCCAGAAAACGCAATCCGAGCCCCTTTCGCCCATCCAAAAGTGCCCCCAAAGGAACGCTTTGGGTACAAGTCAATTCCCCAGGGGAGCCTTTACGCAGCCCCACATGCAACTGGACCCTCCTTCTTCGCGCATTCTGAGCAAAATTAAACGTATCCCTAGCAAGCATGGGAGACGCTTGAGAACTCGGGCCCCAGAAAACGCAATCTCAACCTGTTTCGCCCATCCAAAAGCGCCCACAAAGGAAGGCTTTGGGTACATCTGAACTCCCAAGGGGAGCCTTTATGCAGCCCCACATACAACTTGACCCTCCTTCTTCGCGCATTCTGAGCAAAATTAAACGTATCCCTAGCAAGCATGGGAGACGCTTGAGAACTCGGGCCCCAGAAAACGCAATCTCAACCCGTTTCGCCCATCCAAAAGTGTCCCCAAAGGAAGGCTTTGGGTACAACTGAACTCCCCAGGGGAGCATTTACGCATACCCACATGCAACTGCACCCTCACGGTTCGCTCTTTCTAGGAAACCCTATACATAGCCCTAACAATAATCGAAGACGACTGAAAACTCGGGCCGCAGAAAAGCTGTTCCGATCCCCTTTCTCCCAGCCAAAAGTGTCCCCAGAGGACGGCTTTAGGTACATATGAACTCCGTAGGGGAGCTTTTACGCAGCCCCACATGCAACTGGACCCTCCAGGTTCGCTCTTTCCGAGCAACACTAAATATAGCCCTAGCCGGCATCAGAGACGACCTTAAAAGGGGATGCCAGAAAACGAGTTGTGAGCCCCTTTCGCCCATCCAAAAGTGATCCCAAAGATAGGCTTTGGGTACAACTGAAGTCCCCAGGGGAGCCTTTTTGCAGCCCCACATGAAACTGGTCCCTACGTGTTCGCCCTTTTCCAACAACCCTAAATATAGCCCTAGCCGGCATCGGAGACGACTGAAAACTCGAGCCCCAAAAAACGAGTTACAAGCCCCTTTCGCCCACCCAAAAATTCCCCCAGAGGAAGACTTTGGGTACATATGAACTCTGCAGGGGAGCCTTTACGCAGCCCCAAATGCAACTGGACCCTCCGTATTCGATCTTTCACAGCAAGCCTAAATATATCCCTAGCCGGCATCGGAGACAACTCAAAACTCGGGCCCCAGAAAACGCGTTGTGAGCCCATTTCGCCCATCCAAAAGCTCCCCCAAAGGAAGGCTTTCGGAACAACTAAACTCCCCAGGGGACCTTTACAGAGCCCCACATACAACTTGGCGCTCCTTGTTCGCACTTTCCGAGCAACATTAAACGTAACCCTAGCAAGCATGGGAGACGCTTGAGAACTCGGGCCCCAGAAAATGCAATCCGCGCCCCTTTCTCCCATCCAAAAGCACCCCCAGAGGAAGGCTTTGGGTACAAGTGAATTCCCAGGGGAGCCTTTACGCAGCCCCACATGCAAATGGACCCTCCGTGTTTGCTCTCTTGAGCAAGCCTAAACGGAACCCTAGCCCGCATCAGAGAGGACTGAAAACTCAGGCCCCAGAAATCACGTTACAAGCCCCTTTCTCCCAAACAAAAGAGCCCCCAAAGGAAAGCTTTGGGTACAAGTGAACTCCCCAGAGGAGCCTTTACAGATCCCCACATAGAAATTGACCCTCCTTGTTCGCACTTTCCAAGCAACATTAAACGTATCCCTAGCAAGCATGGGAGACACTTGAGAAATCAGGCCCCAGAAAACGCAATCCGAGCCCCTTTCGCCCATCCAAAAGTGCCCCCAAAGGAAGTCTTTGGGTACAAATGAACTCCCCAGGTGAGCCTTTACGCAGCCCCACATGCAACTGGACCCTCCTTGTTCGATATTTCCGAACCACTCTGAATATAACCCTAGCCGGCATCGGAGACGACTGAAAACTCGGGCCCCAGAAAACAGGTTGCGAGCCCTTTCGCCCATACAAAACACACCCAAAGAAAGGCTTTGGGTACATCTGAACTCCCCAGGGGAGTCTTTACGCAGCCCCACATGCAACTGGACCCTTCGGGTTCGCTCTTCCTGAGCAAGCCTAAACATAGCCCTTGAAGGCATCGGAGACGACTGAAAAATGGGCCCCAGAAAATGCGTTACAATTCCCATTCCGCCTATCCAAAAGCGCCCCCAAAGGAAGGTTTTGGGTACAAGTGAACTCCCCAGGGGAGCATTTACGCAGCCCCACATGCTACTGGACCCTCCAGGTTCGCTCTTTCCGAGAAACCCTAAACATAGCACTAACCAGCATCGAAGACGACTGAAAACTCGGGACACAGAAAACCTTTTCGGAGCCCCTTTCTCCCATCCAAAAGCTCCCCCAGAGGAAGGCTTTGGGTACATATGAACTCCCCAGGGAAGCCTTTATGAAGCTCCACATGCAACTGGACCCTCCAGGTTTGCTCTTTACGAGCAACACTAAATATAGCCCTAGCCGGCATCGGAGACGACCTTAAAAGGGGGTGCCAGAAAATGCGTTGCGAGCCCCTTTCGCGCATCCAAAAGTGCCCCCAGAGGAACACTTTGGGTACAACTGAAGTCCCAAGGGGAGCCTTTATGCAGCCCCACATGCAACTGGTCCCTACGTGTTCGCCCTTTTCCAACATCCCTAAATAGATCCCTAGCCAGCATCTTCCACAATGGAAAATTTAGGCCTCAGAAAACAGGTTCCAAGCCCCTTTCGTCAACCCAAAAGTGCCCCCAGAGGAACGCTTTGGGTACAACTGAAGTCCCCAGGGGAACCTTTATGCAGCCCCACATGCAACTGGACCCTCCGTATTCGCTCTTTCAAAACAACACTAAATATATCCCTAGCAAGCATGGGAGATGCTGGAGAATTCGGGCCCCAGAAAACGCGTTGCGAGCCCTTTTTGCCCATCCAAAAGCGCCCCCAAAGGAAGGCTTTGGGTACAAGTGAACTCCCCAGAGGAGTCTTTACGCAGCCCCACATGCTACTGGACCCTTCGGGTTCGCTCTTCCTGAGCAAGCCTAAACATAGCCCTAGCCAGCATCGGAGACAACTGAAAACTCAGTCCCCAGAAAACACGTTACAAGCACCTTTCGCCCATCCAAAAGTGCCCCCAAAGGAAGGCTTTGGGTACAACTGAAGTCCCCAGGGGAGCCTTTATGCAGCCCCACATGCAACTGGACCCTCCGTATTCGCTCTTTCACAGCAACACTAAATATATCCCTAGCCGGCATCGGAGACAACTGAAAACTCGGGCCCCAGAAAAAGCCTTGCGAGCCATTTTCGCCCTTCCAAAAGCTCCCCCAAAGGAAAGCTTTGGATACAAATGAACTCCCCAGGGGAGCCTTTACAGAGCCCCACATACAACTTGACCATCCTTGTTCGTGTTTTCCGAGCAACATTAAACGTAAATCTAGCAAGCATGGGAGACGCTTGGGAATTCGGGCCCCAGAAAATGCAATCCGAAACCCTTTCGCCCATCCAAAAGTGCCCCCAAAGGAAGGCTTTGGGTACAAGTGAACTCCCCAGGGGAGCCTTTACGCAGCCCCACATGCAACTGGACCCTCCGTTTTCGCTCTCTTGAGCAAGCCTAAACATAGCCCTTGCTGGAATCGGAGACGACTGAAAAACGGGCCCCAGAAAACGCGTTACAATCCCCCTTCCGCCAATGCTAAAGCGCCCCCAAAGGAAGGCTTTGGGTACAAGTGAACTCCCCAGGGGAGCCTTTTTGCAGTCCCACATGCAACTGGTCCCTACGTGTTCGCCCTTTTCCAACATCCCTAAATATAGCCCTAGCCGGCATCGTCGACAATAGAAAACTCGGGCCCCAGAAAATGCGTCACAAGCCCCTTTCGCCCATCCAAAAGTGCCCCCAAAGAAAGGCTTTGGGTACAACTGAAGTCCCCAGGGGAGTCTTTATGCAGCCCCACATGCAACTTGACCATCCGTATTCGCTCTTTCACAGCAAGCCTAAATATATCCCTAGCCGGCATCGGAGACAACTGAAAACTCGGGCCCCAGAAAAAGCGTTGCGAGACATTTTCGCCCATCCAAAAGCGCCCCCAAAGGAAGGCTTTGGATACAACTGAACTCCCCAGGGGAGCCTTTACAGAGCCCCACATACAACTTGACCATCCTTGTTCGCGTTTTCCGAACAACATTTAACATAACCCTAGCGAGCATGGGAGACACTTGAGAACTCGGGCCCCAGAAAATGCAATCCGAGACCCTATCGCCCATCAAATGGAAAATTTAGGCCCCAGAAAACAGGTTCCGAGCCCCTTTCGTCAACGCAAAAGTGCCCCCAGAGGAACGCTTTGGGTACAACTGAAGTCCCCAGGGGAGCCTTTACACAGCCCCACATGCTACTGGACCCTTCGGGTTCGCTTTTCCTGAGCAAGCCTAAATATAGCCATAGCCAGCATTGGAGACAACTGAAAACTCGGGCCCCAGAAAAGGCGTTACAAGCCCCTTTCGCCCATCCAAAAGTGCCCCCAAAGGAAAGCCTTCGAAACATCTGAACCCCCCAAAAGGGAGCCTTTACGCAGACCCAAATGCAACTGGACCCTCCGTATTCGATCTCTTGAGCAAGCCTAAATATATCCCTATCCGGCATCGGAGACAACTGAAAACTCGGGCCCCAGAAAACGCGTTGTGAGCCCCTTTCACCCATCCAAAAGTGCCCCCAAAGGAAGGCTTTGGGTACAAGTGAACTCCCCAGGGGAGCCTTTAAGCAGCCCCACATGAAGCTGGACCCTTCGGATTCGCTCTTCCTGAGCAAGCCTAAACATAGCCCTAGCCGGCATCGGAGACGACTGAAAACTTGGGCCCAAGAAAACACTTTACAAGCCCCTTTCGTCCATCCAAAAGTGCCCCCAAAGGAAGGCTTTGGGTACATATGAACTCCCCAGGGGAGCCTTTATGCAGCCCCACATGCAACTGGACCCTCCAGGTTTGCTCTTTCCGAGAAACCCTAAACATAGCACTAACCAGCATCGAAGAGAACTGAAAACTCGGGCCGCAGAAAACCTGTTCCGAGCCCCTTTCTCCCATCCAAAAGCTCCCCCAGAGGAAGGCTTTGGGTACATATGAACTCCCCACGGAAGCCTTTATGCAGCCCCACATGCAACTGGACCCTCCAGGTTCGCTGTTTCCGAGCAACACTAAATACAGCCCTAGCCGGCATCGGAGACAACCTTAAAAAGGGGTGCCAGAAAATGCGTTGCGAGCCCCTTTCGCCCATCCAAAAGTGCCCCCAGAGGAACGCTTTGGGTACAACTGAAGTCCCAAGGGGAGCCTTTATGCAGCCCCACATGCAACTGGTCCCTACGTGTTCGCCCTTTTCCAACATCCCTAAATAGAGCCCTAGCCAGCATTTTCCACAAAAATTCCAAAAATTTTCTTCCAAAAATTTAGGCCTCAGAAAACAGGTTCCAAGCCCCTTTCATCAACCCAAAAGTGCCCCCAGAGGAACGCTTTGGGTACAACTGAAGTCCCCAGGGGAACCTTTATGCAGCCCCACATGCAACTGGACCCTCCGTATTCGCTCTTTCAAAACAACACTAAATATATCCCTAGCAAGCATGGGAGATGCTGGAGAATTCGGGCCCCAGAAAACGCGTTGCGAGCCCTTTTTGCCCATCCAAAAGCGCCCCCAAAGGAAGGCTTTGGGTACAAGTGAACTCCCCAGAGGAGTCTTTACGCAGCCCCACATGCTACTGGACCCTTCGGGTTCGCTCTTCCTGAGCAAGCCTAAACATAGCCCTAGCCAGCATCGGAGACAACTGAAAACTCAGTCCCCAGAAAACACGTTACAAGCACCTTTCGCCCATCCAAAAGTGCCCCCAAAGGAAGGCTTTGGGTACAACTGAAGTCCCCAGGGGAGCCTTTATGCAGCCCCACATGCAACTGGACCCTCCGTATTCGCTCTTTCACAGCAACACTAAATATATCCCTAGCCGGCATCGGAGACAACTGAAAACTCGGGCCCCAGAAAAAGCCTTGCGAGCCATTTTCGCCCTTCCAAAAGCGCCCCCAAAGGAAAGCTTTGGATACAAATGAACTCCCCAGGGGAGCCTTTACAGAGCCCCACATACAACTTGACCATCCTTGTTCGTGCTTTCCGAGCAACATTAAACGTAAATCTAGCAAGCATGGGAGACGCTTGGGAATTCGGGCCCCAGAAAATGCAATCCGAAACCCTTTCGCCCATCCAAAAGTGCCCCCAAAGGAAGGCTTTGGGTACAAGTGAACTCCCCAGGGGAGCCTTTACGCAGCCCCACATGCAACTGGACCCTCCGTTTTCGCTCTCTTGAGCAAGCCTAAACATAGCCCTAGGTAGAATTGGAGACGACTGAAAAACGGGCCCCAGAAAACGCGTTACAATCCCCCTTACGCCAATGCTAAAGCGCCCCCAAAGGAAGGCTTTGGGTACATATGAACTCCCCAGGGGAGCCTTTACGAAGCCCCACATGCTACTGGACCCTCCAGGTTCGCTCTTTCCGAGAAACCTTAAACATACCCCTAACCAGCATCGAAGACGACTGAAAACTTGGGCCGCAGAAAACCTGTTCCGAGCCCCTTTCTCCCATCCAAAAGCTCCCCCAGAGGAAGGCTTTGGGTACATATGAACTCCCCAGGGAACCTTTACGCAGCCCCACATGCAACTGGACCCTCCAGGTTCGCTGTTTCCGAGCAACACTAAATATAGCCCTAGCCGGCATCGGAGACGACCTTAAAAGGGGGTGCCAGAACACGCGTTGCGAGCCCCTTTCGCCCATCCAAAAGTGCCCCCAAAGGAAGGCTTTGGGTATAATTAAACTCCCCAGGGGAGCCTTTTTGCAGTCCCACATGCAACTGGTCCCTACGTGTTCGCCCTTTTCCAACATCCCTAAATATAGCCCTAGCCGGCATCGTCGACAATGGAAAACTCGGGCCCCAGAAAACGCGTCACAAGCCCCTTTCGCCCATCCAAAAGGGCCCCCAAAGGAAGGCTTTGGGTACAAGTGAACTCCCCAGGGGAGCTTTTACGCAGCCCCACATGCTACTGGACCCTCCAGGTTCGCTCTTTCCGTGAAACCCTAAACATACCCCTAACCAGCATCGAAGACGACTGAAAACTCGGGCCGCAGAAAACCTGTTCCGAGCCCCTTTCTCCCATCCAAAAGCTCCCCCAGAGGAAGGCTTTGGGTACATATGAACTCCCCAGGGAAGCCTTTACGCAGCCACACATGCAACTGGACCGTCCAGGTTCGCTGTTTCCGAGCAACACTAAATATAGCCCTAGCCGGCATCGGAGACGACCTTAAAAGGGGGTGCCAGAAAACGCGTTGCGAGCCCCTTTCGCCCATCCAAAAGTGCCCCCAAAGGAAGGCTTTGGGTACAACTGAAGTCCCCAGGGGAGCCTTTATGCAGCCCCACATGCAACTGGACCCTCCGTATTCGCTCTTTCACAGCAACACTAAATATATCCCTAGCCGGCATCGGAGACAACTGAAAACTCGGGCCCCAGAAAAAGCGTTGCGAGCCATTTTCGCCCTTCCAAAAGCGCCCCCAAAGGAAAGCTTTGGATACAAATGAACTCCCCAGGGGAGCCTTTACAGAGCCCCACATACAACTTGACCATCCTTGTTCGCGCTTTCCGAGCAACATTAAACGTAACCCTAGCAAGCATGGGAGACGCTTGAGAACTCGGGCCCCAGAAAACGCAATCCGAGCCCCTTTCGTCCATCCAAAAGCTCCCACAAAGGAAGGCTTTGGGTACAAAAGAACTCCCCAGGGGAGCCTTTACGCAGCCCCACATGCAACTGGACCCTCCAGGTTCGATGTTTCCGAACTACTCGAAATATAACCCTAGCCGTCATCGGAAACAACTGAAAACTCGGTCCGCAGAAAACGCTTTGCGAGCCCCATTCTAAAATTCAAAAGTCCCCCCAGAGGAAGGCTTTGGGTACATATGAACTCCCCACGGAAGCCTTTACGCAGCCCCACATGCAACTGGACCCTCCCTGTTCGCTGTTTCCGAGCAACACTAAATATAGCCCTAGCCGGCATCGGAGACGAACTTAAAAGGGGGTGCCAGAAAACGCGTTGCGAGCCCCTTTCGCCCATCCAAAAGTGCCCTCAGAGGAACGCTTTGGGTACAAGTGAACTCCCCAGGGGAGCCTTTACGCAGCCCCACATGCAACTGGACCCTTCGGGTTCACTCTTTCTGAGCAAGCCTAAACTTATCCCTATCCAGCATCGGAGACGACTGAAAACTCGGGCCGCAGAAAACACGTTACAAGCCCCTTTCGCCCATCCAAAAGGGCCCCCAAAGGAAGGCTTTCGGTACATCTGAACTCCGCAGGGGAGCCTTTACGTAGCCCCACATGCAACTGGACCCTCCAGGTTCGCTATTTCCGAGCAACACTAAATATATCCCTAGCCGGCATCGGAGACGACCTTAAAAGTGGGTGCCTGAAAACGCGTTGCGAGCCCCTTTCGCCCACACAAAAGTGCCCCCAAAGGAAGTCTTTGGGTACATATGAACTCCCCAGGGGAGCCTTTACGCAGCCCCACATGCTATTGGACCCTCCGGGTTCGCTCTTTCACAGCAAGCCTAAATATATCCCTAGCCGACAACGGAGACAAATAAAAACTCGGACCCCAGAAAACACTTTACGAGACCATTTCGGCCATCCAAAAGTGCCCCCAGAGGAAGGCTTTGGGTACATCTGAACTCCCCAGGGGAGCCTTTACGCAGCTGCACATACAACTGGACCCTCCTTATTCGTGCTTTCCGAGCAACATTAAACGTAACCCTAGCAAGCATTGGAGACTCTTGAGAACTCAGGCCCAGAAAACACGTTACAATCCCCTTTCGCCCATCCAAAAGTGCCCCCAAAGGAAGGCTTTGGGTACAACTAAACTCCCCAGGGGAGCCTTTATGCAGCCCCACATCCAACTGGACTCTCCATATTCGCTCTTTCACAGCAAACCCAAATATATCCCTATCCGGCATCGGAGACGACTGAAAATTCGGGCCCCAGAAAACGAGTTTCGGGCCCCTTTCGCCCATCCAAAAGCGCCCACAAAGGAAGGCTTTGGGTACAAGTGAAATCCCCAGGGGAGTCTTTACGCAGTCCCACATGCAACTGGACCCTCCAAGTTCGCTCTTTCCGATAAACCCTAACCATATCCGTAACCAGCATCGAAGACGACTGAAAACTCGGGCCGCAGAACACGCTTTGCGAGCCCCTTTCTAAAATCCAAAAGTCCCCCCAGAGGAAGGCTTTCGGTACATATGAACTCCCCAGGGAAGCCTTTACGCAGCCACACATGCAACTGGACCCTCCAGGTTCGCTGTTTCCGAGCAACACTAAATATATCCCTAGCCGGCATCGGAGACGACCTTCAAAGGGGGTGCCAGAAAACGCGTTGCGAGCCCCTTTCGCCCATCCAAAAGTGCCCCCAAAGGAAGGCTTTGGGTACATCTGAACTCCGCAGGGGAGCCTTTACGCAGCCCCACATGCAACTGGACCCTCCATATTCGCTCTTTCACAGCAACACTAAATATATCCCTAGCCGGCATCGGAGACGACTGAAAAACGGGCCCCAGAAAACGCGTTTCGAGCCCCTTTCGCCCATCCAAAAGCGCCCCCAAACGAAGGCTTTGGGTACAAGGGAACTCCCCAGGGGAGTCTTTACGCAGCCCCACATGCAACTGGACCCTTTGGGTTCGCTCTTCCTGAGCAAGCCTAAACATAGCCATAGCCAGCATTGGAGACAACTGAAAACTCGGGCCCCAGAAAAGGCGTTACAAGCCCCTTTCGCCCATCCAAAAGTGCCCCCAAAGGAAGGCTTTGGGAACATCTTAAACCACCAGGCGAGCCTTTACGCAGCCCCACATGGAACTGGACCCTCCGTATTCGCTCTCTTGAGCAAGCCTAAATATATCCCTATCCGGCATCGGAGACAACAGAAAACTTGGGTCCCAGAAAACACATTACAAGCCCCTTTCGCCCATCCAAAAGTGCCCCCAAAGGAAGGCTTTCAGTACATATGAACTCCCCAGGGGAGCCGTTACGCAGCCCCACATGCAACTGGACCCTCCCTGTTCGCTCTCTTGAGCAAGCCTAAACATAGCCCTATCCGGCATTAGAGACGACTGAAAAACGGGCCCTAGAAAAAGCGTTACAATTGCCCTTCTGCCAACCCAAAAGCGCCTCCAAAGGAAGGCTTTGGGTTCAAGTGAACTCCCCAGGGGAGCCTTTACGCAGCCCCACATGCAACTGGACCCTCCAGGTTCGCTCTTTCCGAGAAACCCTAAACATAGCCCTAACCAGCGTCGAAGACGACTGAAAACTTGGGCCGCAGAAAACCTGTTCCGAGCCCCTTTCTCCCATCCAAAAGCTCCCCCAGAGGAAGGCTTTGGGTACATATGAACTCCCCAGGGAAGCCTTTATACAGCCACACATACAACTGGACCCTCCAGGTTCGCTGTTTCCGAGCAACACTAAATACAGCCCTATCCGGCATCAGAGACGACCTTAAAAGGGGGTGCCAGAAAACGCGTTGCGAGCCCCTTTCGCCCATCCAAAAGTGCCCCCAGAGGAACGCTTTGGGTACAACTGACGTCCCCAGGGGAGCCTTTATGCAGCCCCACATGCAACTGGTCCCTACGTGTTCGCCCTTTTCCAACATCCCTAAATATAGCCCTAGCCAGCATCGTCGACAATGGAAAATTTAGGCCTCATGAAACAGGTTCCGAGCCCCTTTCGTCAACCCAAATGTGCCCCCAGAGGAACGCTTTGGGTACAACTGAACTCCCCAGGGAAGCCTTTATGCAGCCCCACATGCAACTGCACCCTTCGGTTTCGCTCTTTCTGAGCAAGCCTAAATATAACCCTAGCCAGCATCGGAGACAACTGAAAAACGGGCCCCAGATAACACGTTATAAGCCCATTTCGCCCATCCAAAAGTGCCCGCAAAGGAAGGTTTTGGGTATATCTGAACTCCGCAGGGGAGCCTTTACGCAGCCCCACATGCAACTGGACCCTCCATATTCGCTCTTTCACAGCAACACTAAATATATCCCTAGCCGGCATCGGAGACGACTGAAAACTCGGGCCCCAGAAAACGCGTTTCGAGCCCCTATCGCCTATCCAAAAGCGCCCCCAAAGGAAGGCTTTGGGTACAAGTGAACTCCCCAGGGGAGCCTTTACAGAGCCCCACATGCAACTGGACCCTCCAGGTTCGCTATTTCCGAGCAACACTAAATATAGCCCTAGCCGGCATCGGAGACGACCTTAAAAGGGGGTGCCAGAAAACGCGTTGCGAGCCCCTTTCGGCCATCCAAAGGTGCCCCCAGAGGAACGCTTTAGGTACAACTGAAGTCCCCAGGGGAGCCTTTACGCAGCCCCACATGCAACTGGACCCTCCGGGTTCGCTCTCTTGAGCAAGCCTAAACATAGCACTAGCCGGCATCAGAGACGACTGAAAACCGAGCCCCAGAAAACGCGTTACAATCCTTCTTCCGCCAATCCAACAGCGCCCCCAAAGGAAGGCTTTGGGTACAAGTGAACTCCCCAAGGGTGTCTTTACGCAGCCCCACATGCTACTGGACCCTTCAGGTTCGCTCTTCCTGTGCAAGCCTAAACATAGCCCTAACCAGCATCGAAGACGACTGAAAAACGGGCCCCAGAGAACCTGTTCCGAGCCCCTTTCTCCCATCCAAAAGATCCCCCAGAGGAAGGCTTTTGGTACATATGAACTCCCCAGGGAAGCCTTTACGCAGCCCCACATGCAACTGGACCCTCCAGGTTCGCTCTTTCCGAGAAACCCTAAACATAGCCCTAACCAGCATCGAAGACGACTGAAAACTCGGGCCGCAGAAAACCTGTTCCGAGCCCCTTTCTCCCATCCAAAAGCTCCCCCAGAGGAAGGCTTTGGGTACATATGAACTCCCCACGGAAGCCTTTACACAGCCACACATGCAACTGGACCCTCCAGGTTCGCTGTTTCCGAGCAACACTAAATATAGCCCTAGCCGGCATCGGAGACGACCTTAAAAGGGGGTGCCAGAAAACGCGTTGAGAGCCCCTTTCGGCAATCCAAAAGTGCCCCCAGAGGAACGCTTTGGGTACAACTGAAGTCCCCAGGGGAGCCTTTATGCAGCCCCACATGCCACTGGTCCCTACGTGTTCGCCCTTTTCCAACATCCCTAAATAAAGCCCTAGCCGGAATCGTCCACAATGGAAAATTTAGGCCTCAGGAAACAGGTTCCGAGCCCCTTTCGTCAACCCAAAAGTGCCCCCAGAGGAACGCTTTGGGTACAACTGAAGTCCCCAGGGGATCCTTTACGCAGCCCCACATGCAACTGGACCCTCCATATTCGCTCTTTCACAGCAACACTAAATATATCCCTAGCCGGCATCAGAGACGACTGAAAACTCGGGCCCCAGAAAACGCGTTGCGAGCCCCTTTCGCCCATCCAAAAGCGCCCCCAAAGGAAGGCTTTGGGTACAAGTGAACTCCCCAGGGGAGTCCTTACGCAGCCCCACATGCAACTGGACCCTTTGGGTTCGCTCTTCCTGAGCAAGCCTAAACATAGCCATACCCAGCATTGGAGACAACTGAAAACTCGGTCCCCAGAAAAGGCGTTACAAGCCCCTTTCGCCCATCCAAAAGTGCCCCCAAAGGAAGGCCTTCGGAACATCTGAACACCCCAGGGAAGCCTTTACGCAGCCCCACATGCAACTGGACCCTCGGTATTCGCTCTCTTGAGTAAGCAAAGATATATCCCTATCCGGCATCGGAGACAACTGAAAACTCGGGCCCCAGAAAACGCGTTGTGAGCCACTTTCACCCATCCAAAAATGCCCCCAAATGAAGGCTTTGGGTACATCTGAACTCCCCAGGGGAGCCTTTAAGCAGCCCCACATGAAGCTGGACCCTTCGGATTCGCTCTCTTGAGCAAGCCTAAACAAAGCCCTAGCCGGCATCGGAGACAACTGAAAAACGGGCACCAGAAAACGCGTTACAATCCCCCTTCCGCCAATGCTAAAGCGCCCCCAGAGGAAGGCTTTGGGTACAAGTGAACTCCCCAGGGGAGCCTTTACGCAGCCCCACGTACAACTGGACCCTCCAGGTTCGCTCTTTCCAATAAACCCTAAACATAGCCCTAACCAGCATCGAAGACGACTGAAAACTTGGGCAGCAGAAAACCTGCTCCGAACCCCTTTCGCCCATCCAAAAGCTCCCCCAGAGGAAGGCTTTGGGTACAACTGAACTCCGCAGGGGAGCCTTTACAGAGCCCCACATGCAACTGGACCCTCCAGGTTCGCTCTTTCCGAGCAACACTAAATATAGCCCTAGCCGGCATCGGAGACGACCTAAAAAAGGGGTGCCAGAAAACGCGTTGCGAGCCCCTTTCGCTAATCCAAAAGTGCCCCCAAAGGAAGGCTTTGGGTACAACTGAACTCCCCAGGGGAGTCTTTATGCAGCCCCACATGAAGCAGGACCCTTCGGGTTCGCTCTCTTGAGCAAGCCTAAACATAGTCCTAGCCAGCATCGGAGACAACTGAAAACTCGGGCCCCAGAAAACAAGTTACAAGCCCCTTTCGCCCATCCAAAAGTGCCCCCAGAGGAAGGCTTTCGGTACATATGAACTCCCCAGGGAA
Organism: Anas acuta; assembly: GCF_963932015.1. Classification (NCBI taxonomy): domain Eukaryota; kingdom Metazoa; phylum Chordata; class Aves; order Anseriformes; family Anatidae; genus Anas; species Anas acuta. The sequence goes on from NC_088991.1 coordinate 2,679,789, forward strand.
GCCTTTACGCAGCCCCACATGCAACTGGACCCTCCGTGTTCTCTCTCTTTTGCAAGCCTAAACATAGCCCTAGCCGGCATCGGAGACAACTGAAAAACGGGCCCCAGAAAAGGCGTTACAATCCCTTTTCCGCCATTCCAACAGCGCCCCCAAAGGAAGGCCTTGGGAACATCTGAACTCCCCAGGGGAGCCTTTACGCAGCCCCATATGCAACTGGACCCTCCGTATTCCAACTTTCACAACAACACTAAATATATCCCTAGCAAGCATGGGAGATGCTGGAGAACTCGGGCCCCAGAAAACGCGTTGCGAGCCCTTTTTGCCCATCCAAAAGCGCCCCCAAAGGAAGGCTTTGGGTACAACTGAACTCCCCAGGGGAGTCTTTACGCAGCCCCACATGCTACTGGACCCTTCGGGTTCGCTCTTCCTGAGCAAGCCTAAACATAGCCCTAGCCAGCATCGGAGACAACTGAAAACTCGGGCCCAAGAAAACGCGTTGTGAGCCCCTTTCACCCATCCAAAAGTGCCCCCAAAGGAAGGCTTTGGGAACATATGAACTCCCCAGGGGAGCCTTTAAGCAGACCCACATGCAACTGGACCCTCCGTATTCGCTCTCTTGAGCAAGCCTAAACATAGCCCTAGCCGGAATCAGAGACGACTGAAAAACGGGCACCAGAAAACGCGTTACAATCCCCCTTCTGCCAATGCTAAAGCGCCCCCAGAGGAAGGCTTTGGGTACAAGTGAACTCCCCAGGGAAGCCTTTATACAGCCCCACATACAACTGGACCCTCCAGGTTCGCTGTTTCCGAGCAACACTAAATATAGCCCTAGCCGGCATCGGAGACGACCTTAAAAGAGGGTGCCAGAAAACGCGTTGCGAGCCCCTTTCGCCCATCCAAAAGTGCCCCCAAAGGATGGCTTTGGGTACATATGAACTCCCCAGGGGAGCCTTTACGCAGCCCCACATACAACTTGACCCTCCGTATTCGCTTTTTCACAACAACACTAAATATATCCCTAGCAAGCATGGGAGATGCTGCAGAACTCTGGTCCCAGAAAACGCGTTGCGAGCCCCTTTCGCCCATCCAAAAGCGCCCCCAAAGGAAGGCTATGGGTACAACTGAACTCCCCAGGGGAGACTTTACGCAGCCCCACATGCAACTGGACCCTCCGTGTTCGCTCTCTTGAGCAAGCCTAAACATAGCCCTAGCCGGAATCGGAGACGACTGAAAAACGGGCTCCAGAAAATGTGTTACAATCCCTCTTCCGCCAATACAACAGCGCCCCCAAAGGAAGGCTTTGGGTACAAGTGAACTCCCCAGGGGAGCCTTTACGCAGCCCCACATGCAACTGGACCCTCCAGGTTCGCTCTTTCCGAGAAACCCTAAACATAGCCCTAATCAGTATCAAAGACAACTGAAAACTCGGGCCGCAGAAAACCTGTTCCGAGCCCCTTTCTCCCATCCAAAAGCTCCCCCAGAGGAAGGCTTTGGGTACATATGAACTCCCCAGGGAAGCCTTTACGCAGCCCCACATGCAACTGGACCCTCCGTGTTCGCTCTCTTGAGCAAGCCTAAACATAGCCCTAGCCGGCATCGGAGACAACTGAAAACTAGGGCCCCAAAAAACGCGTTATGAGCCCCTTCCAACCATACAAAAGTGCCCCCAAAGGAAGGCTTTGGGTACATCTGAACTCCGCAGGGGAGCCTTTACGCAGCCCCACATGCAACTGGACCATCCATATTCGCTCTTTCACAGCAACACTAAATATATCCCTAGCCGGCATCGGAGACGACTGAAAACTCGGGCCCCAGAAAACGCGTTGCGAGCCCCTTTCGCCCATCCAACAGCGCCACCAAAGGAAGACTTTGGGTACAAGTGAACTCCCCAGGGGAGTCTTTACGCAGCCCCACATACAGGTTGACCCTCCGTATTCGCTCTTTCACAACAACACTAAATATATCCCTAGCAAGCATGGGAGATGCTGGAGAACTCGGGCCCCAGAAAACGCGTTGCGAGCCCTTTTCGCCCATCCAAAAGCACTCCCAAAGGAAGGCTTTGGGTACAACTGAACTCCCCAGGGGAGTCTTTACGCAGCCCCACATACAGGTTGACCCTTTGTATTCGCTCTTTCACAACAACACTAAATATATCCCTAGCAAGCATGGGAGATGCTGGAGAACTCGGGCCCCAGAAAACGCGTTGCGAACCCTTTTCGCCCATCCAAAAGCGCCCCCAAAGGAAGGCTTTGGGTACAACTGAACTCCCCAGGGGAGTCTTTACGCAGCCCCACATGCAACTGGAACCTCCAGGTTCGCTCTTTCCGAGAAACCCTAAACATAGCCCTAACCAGCATCGAAGACAACTGAAAACTCGGGCCGCAGAAAACCTGTTCCGAGCCCCTTTCTCCCATCCAAAAGCTCCCCCAGAGGAAGGCTTTGGGTACATATGAACTCCCCAGGGGAGCCTTTTTGCAGCCCCACATGCAACTGGTCCCTACGTGTTCGCCCTTTTTCAACATTTCTATATGTAGCCCTAGCCAGCATCGTCGACAATGGAAAATTTAGGCCTCAGAAAACAGGTTCCGAGCCCCTTTCGTCAACCCAAAAGTGCCCCCAGAGGAACACTTTGGGTACAACTGAAGTCCCCAGGGGAGCCTTTATGCAGCCCCACATGCAACTGCACCCTTCGGGTTCGCTATTCCTGAGCAAGCCTAAACATAGCCCTAGTCAGCATCGGAGACAACTGAAAAACGGGCCCCAGAAAACATGTTACAAGCCCCTTTCCCCATCCAAAAGTGCCCCCGAAGGAAGGCTTTGGGTACATCTGAACTCCGCAGGGGAGCCTTCACGCAGCCCCACATGCAACTGGACCCTCCATATTCGCTCTTTCACAGCAACACGAAATATATCCCTAGCCGGCATCGGAGACGACTGAAAACTTGGGCCCCAGAAAACGCGTTGCGAGCCCCTTTCCCCCATCCAAAAGCGCCCCCAAAGGAAGGCTTTGGGTACAAGTGAACTCCTCAGGGGAGTCTTTACGCAGCCCCACATGCTACTGGACTCTTCGGGTTCGCTCTTCCTGAGCAAGCCTAAACAGAGCCATAGCCAGCATTGGAGACAACTGAAAACTCGGGCCCCAGAAAACAAGTTACAAGCCCCTTTCGCCCATCCAAAAGTGCCCCCAAAGGATGGCTTTGGGTACATATGAACTCTCCAGGGGAGTCTTTACGCAGCCCCACATGCAACTGGACCCTCCGTGTTCGCTCTCTTGAGCAAGCCTAAACATAGCCCTAGCCGGCATCGGAGACGACTGAAAAATTGGCCCCAGAAAACTCGTTACAATCCCTTTTCCGCCAATTCAACAGCGCCCCCAAAGGAAGGCTTTGGGTACAAGTGAACTCCCCAGGGGAGTCTTTACGCAGCCCCACATGAAGCTGGACCCTTCGGGTTCGCTCTTCCTGAGCAAGCCTAAACATATCCATAGCAAGCATCGGAGACAACTGAAAACTCGGGCCTCAGAAAACAGGTTAAAAGCCCCTTTCGCCCATCCAAAAGTGCCCCCAAAGGAAGGCTTTGGGTACAAGTGAACTCCCCAGGGGAGTCCTTACGCAGCCCCACATGCAACTGGACCCTTTGGGTTCGCTCTTCCTGAGCAAGCCTAAACATAGCCATACCCAGCATTGGAGACAACTGAAAACTCGGTCCCCAGAAAAGGCGTTACAAGCCCCTTTCGCCCATCCAAAAGTGCCCCCAAAGGAAGGCCTTCGGAACATCTGAACACCCCAGGGAAGCCTTTACGCAGCCCCACATGCAACTGGACCCTCGGTATTCGCTCTCTTGAGTAAGCAAAGATATATCCCTATCCGGCATCGGAGACAACTGAAAACTCGGGCCCCAGAAAACGCGTTGTGAGCCACTTTCACCCATCCAAAAATGCCCCCAAATGAAGGCTTTGGGTACATCTGAACTCCCCAGGGGAGCCTTTAAGCAGCCCCACATGAAGCTGGACCCTTCGGATTCGCTCTCTTGAGCAAGCCTAAACAAAGCCCTAGCCGGCATCGGAGACAACTGAAAAACGGGCACCAGAAAACGCGTTACAATCCCCCTTCCGCCAATGCTAAAGCGCCCCCAGAGGAAGGCTTTGGGTACAAGTGAACTCCCCAGGGGAGCCTTTACGCAGCCCCACGTACAACTGGACCCTCCAGGTTCGCTCTTTCCAATAAACCCTAAACATAGCCCTAACCAGCATCGAAGACGACTGAAAACTTGGGCAGCAGAAAACCTGCTCCGAACCCCTTTCGCCCATCCAAAAGCTCCCCCAGAGGAAGGCTTTGGGTACAACTGAACTCCGCAGGGGAGCCTTTACAGAGCCCCACATGCAACTGGACCCTCCAGGTTCGCTCTTTCCGAGCAACACTAAATATAGCCCTAGCCGGCATCGGAGACGACCTAAAAAAGGGGTGCCAGAAAACGCGTTGCGAGCCCCTTTCGCTAATCCAAAAGTGCCCCCAAAGGAAGGCTTTGGGTACAACTGAACTCCCCAGGGGAGTCTTTATGCAGCCCCACATGAAGCAGGACCCTTCGGGTTCGCTCTCTTGAGCAAGCCTAAACATAGTCCTAGCCAGCATCGGAGACAACTGAAAACTCGGGCCCCAGAAAACAAGTTACAAGCCCCTTTCGCCCATCCAAAAGTGCCCCCAGAGGAAGGCTTTCGGTACATATGAACTCCCCAGGGAAGCCTTTACGCAGCCCCACATGCAACTGGACCCTCCGTGTTCTCTCTCTTTTGCAAGCCTAAACATAGCCCTAGCCGGCATCGGAGACAACTGAAAAACGGGCCCCAGAAAAGGCGTTACAATCCCTTTTCCGCCATTCCAACAGCGCCCCCAAAGGAAGGCCTTGGGAACATCTGAACTCCCCAGGGGAGCCTTTACGCAGCCCCATATGCAACTGGACCCTCCGTATTCCAACTTTCACAACAACACTAAATATATCCCTAGCAAGCATGGGAGATGCTGGAGAACTCGGGCCCCAGAAAACGCGTTGCGAGCCCTTTTTGCCCATCCAAAAGCGCCCCCAAAGGAAGGCTTTGGGTACAACTGAACTCCCCAGGGGAGTCTTTACGCAGCCCCACATGCTACTGGACCCTTCGGGTTCGCTCTTCCTGAGCAAGCCTAAACATAGCCCTAGCCAGCATCGGAGACAACTGAAAACTCGGGCCCAAGAAAACGCGTTGTGAGCCCCTTTCACCCATCCAAAAGTGCCCCCAAAGGAAGGCTTTGGGAACATATGAACTCCCCAGGGGAGCCTTTAAGCAGACCCACATGCAACTGGACCCTCCGTATTCGCTCTCTTGAGCAAGCCTAAACATAGCCCTAGCCGGAATCAGAGACGACTGAAAAACGGGCACCAGAAAACGCGTTACAATCCCCCTTCTGCCAATGCTAAAGCGCCCCCAGAGGAAGGCTTTGGGTACAAGTGAACTCCCCAGGGAAGCCTTTATACAGCCCCACATACAACTGGACCCTCCAGGTTCGCTCTTTCCGAGCAACACTAAATATAGCCCTAGCCGGCATCGGAGACGACCTTAAAAGAGGGTGCCAGAAAACGCGTTGCGAGCCCCTTTCGCCCATCCAAAAGTGCCCCCAAAGGATGGCTTTGGGTACATATGAACTCCCCAGGGGAGCCTTTACGCAGCCCCACATACAACTTGACCCTCCGTATTCGCTTTTTCACAACAACACTAAATATATCCCTAGCAAGCATGGGAGATGCTGCAGAACTCTGGTCCCAGAAAACGCGTTGCGAGCCCCTTTCGCCCATCCAAAAGCGCCCCCAAAGGAAGGCTATGGGTACAACTGAACTCCCCAGGGGAGACTTTACGCAGCCCCACATGCAACTGGACCCTCCGTGTTCGCTCTCTTGAGCAAGCCTAAACATAGCCCTAGCCGGAATCGGAGACGACTGAAAAACGGGCTCCAGAAAATGTGTTACAATCCCTCTTCCGCCAATACAACAGCGCCCCCAAAGGAAGGCTTTGGGTACAAGTGAACTCCCCAGGGGAGCCTTTACGCAGCCCCACATGCAACTGGACCCTCCAGGTTCGCTCTTTCCGAGAAACCCTAAACATAGCCCTAATCAGTATCAAAGACAACTGAAAACTCGGGCCGCAGAAAACCTGTTCCGAGCCCCTTTCTCCCATCCAAAAGCTCCCCCAGAGGAAGGCTTTGGGTACATATGAACTCCCCAGGGAAGCCTTTACGCAGCCCCACATGCAACTGGACCCTCCGTGTTCGCTCTCTTGAGCAAGCCTAAACATAGCCCTAGCCGGCATCGGAGACAACTGAAAACTAGGGCCCCAAAAAACGCGTTATGAGCCCCTTCCAACCATACAAAAGTGCCCCCAAAGGAAGGCTTTGGGTACATCTGAACTCCGCAGGGGAGCCTTTACGCAGCCCCACATGCAACTGGACCATCCATATTCGCTCTTTCACAGCAACACTAAATATATCCCTAGCCGGCATCGGAGACGACTGAAAACTCGGGCCCCAGAAAACGCGTTGCGAGCCCCTTTCGCCCATCCAACAGCGCCACCAAAGGAAGACTTTGGGTACAAGTGAACTCCCCAGGGGAGTCTTTACGCAGCCCCACATACAGGTTGACCCTCCGTATTCGCTCTTTCACAACAACACTAAATATATCCCTAGCAAGCATGGGAGATGCTGGAGAACTCGGGCCCCAGAAAACGCGTTGCGAGCCCTTTTCGCCCATCCAAAAGCACTCCCAAAGGAAGGCTTTGGGTACAACTGAACTCCCCAGGGGAGTCTTTACGCAGCCCCACATACAGGTTGACCCTTTGTATTCGCTCTTTCACAACAACACTAAATATATCCCTAGCAAGCATGGGAGATGCTGGAGAACTCGGGCCCCAGAAAACGCGTTGCGAACCCTTTTCGCCCATCCAAAAGCGCCCCCAAAGGAAGGCTTTGGGTACAACTGAACTCCCCAGGGGAGTCTTTACGCAGCCCCACATGCAACTGGAACCTCCAGGTTCGCTCTTTCCGAGAAACCCTAAACATAGCCCTAACCAGCATCGAAGACAACTGAAAACTCGGGCCGCAGAAAACCTGTTCCGAGCCCCTTTCTCCCATCCAAAAGCTCCCCCAGAGGAAGGCTTTGGGTACATATGAACTCCCCAGGGGAGCCTTTTTGCAGCCCCACATGCAACTGGTCCCTACGTGTTCGCCCTTTTTCAACATTTCTATATGTAGCCCTAGCCAGCATCGTCGACAATGGAAAATTTAGGCCTCAGAAAACAGGTTCCGAGCCCCTTTCGTCAACCCAAAAGTGCCCCCAGAGGAACACTTTGGGTACAACTGAAGTCCCCAGGGGAGCCTTTATGCAGCCCCACATGCAACTGCACCCTTCGGGTTCGCTATTCCTGAGCAAGCCTAAACATAGCCCTAGTCAGCATCGGAGACAACTGAAAAACGGGCCCCAGAAAACATGTTACAAGCCCCTTTCCCCATCCAAAAGTGCCCCCGAAGGAAGGCTTTGGGTACATCTGAACTCCGCAGGGGAGCCTTCACGCAGCCCCACATGCAACTGGACCCTCCATATTCGCTCTTTCACAGCAACACGAAATATATCCCTAGCCGGCATCGGAGACGACTGAAAACTTGGGCCCCAGAAAACGCGTTGCGAGCCCCTTTCCCCCATCCAAAAGCGCCCCCAAAGGAAGGCTTTGGGTACAAGTGAACTCCTCAGGGGAGTCTTTACGCAGCCCCACATGCTACTGGACTCTTCGGGTTCGCTCTTCCTGAGCAAGCCTAAACAGAGCCATAGCCAGCATTGGAGACAACTGAAAACTCGGGCCCCAGAAAACAAGTTACAAGCCCCTTTCGCCCATCCAAAAGTGCCCCCAAAGGATGGCTTTGGGTACATATGAACTCTCCAGGGGAGCCTTTACGCAGCCCCACATGCAACTGGACCCTCCGTGTTCGCTCTCTTGAGCAAGCCTAAACATAGCCCTAGCCGGCATCGGAGACGACTGAAAAATTGGCCCCAGAAAACGCGTTACAATCCCTTTTCCGCCAATCCAACAGCGCCCCCAAAGGAAGGCTTTGGGTACAAGTGAACTCCCCAGGGGAGTCTTTACGCAGCCCCACATGAAGCTGGACCCTTCGGGTTCGCTCTTCCTGAGCAAGCCTAAACATATCCATAGCAAGCATCGGAGACAACTGAAAACTCGGGCCTCAGAAAACAGGTTAAAAGCCCCTTTCGCCCATCCAAAAGTGCCCCCAAAGGAAGGCTTTGGGTACATCTGAACTCCGCAGGGGAGCCTTTACGCAGCCCCACATGCAACTGGACCCTCCATATTCGCTCTTTCACAGCAACACTAAATATATCCCTAGCCGGCATCGGAGACGACTGAAAACTCGGGCCCCAGAAAACGCGTTGCGAGCCCCTTTCGCCCATCCAACAGCGCTACCAAAAGAAGACTTTGGGTACAAGTGAACTCCCCAGGGGAGTCTTTACGCAGCCCCACATACAGGTTGACCCTCCGTATTCGCTCTTTCACAACAACACTAAATATATCCCTAGCAAGCATGGGAGATGCTGGAGAACTCGGGCCCCAGAAAACGCGTTGCGAGCCCTTTTCGCCCATCCAAAAGCGCCCCCAAAGGAAGGCTTTGGGTACAACTGAAGTCCCCAGGGGAGTCTTTACGCAGCCCCACATGCAACTGGACCCTCCAGGTTCGCTCTTTCCGAGAAACCCTAAACATAGCCCTAACCAGCATCGAAGACAACTGAAAACTCGGACCGCAGAAAACCTGTTCCGAGCCCCTTTCTCCCATCCAAAAGCTCACCAAGAGGAACGCTTTGGGTATATATGAACTCTCCAGGGAAGCCTTTACGCAGCCCCACATGCTACTGGACCCTTCGGGTTCGCTCTTCCTGAGCAAGCCTAAACATAGCCCTAGCCAGCATCGGAGACGACTGAAAAACGGGCCCCAGAAATCATGTTACAAGCCCCTTTCGCCCATCCAAAAGTGCCCCCTAAGGAAGGCTTTGGGTACATCTGAACTCCGCAGGGGAGCCTTTACGCAGCCCCAAATGCAACTGGACCCTCCGTATTCCAACTTTCACAGCAAGCCTAAATATACCCCTAGCCGGCATCGGAGACAACTGAAAACTCGGGCCCCAGAAAACGCGTTGTGAGCCCCTTTCACCCATCCAAAAGTGCCCCCAAAGGAAGGCTTTGGGAACAAGTGAACTCCCCAGGGGAGCCTTTAAGCAGCCCCACATGAAGCTGGACCCTTCGGGTTCGCTCTTCCTGAGCAAGCCTAAACATAGCCCTAACCGGCATCGGAGACGACTGAAAACTTGGGCCCCAGAAAACACGTTACAAGCCCCTTTCGCCCATCCAAAAGTGCACCCAAAGGAAGGCTTTGGGTACAAGTGAACTCCCCAGGGGAGCCTTTACGCAGCCCCACATGCAACTGGACCCTCCAGGTTCGCTCTTTCCGAGAAACCCTAAACATAGCCCTAACCAGCATCGAAGACGACAGAAAACTCGGGCCGCAGAAAACCTGTTCCAAGCCCCTTTCTCCCATCCAAAAGCGCCCCCAGAGAAAGGCTTTGGGTACATATGAACTCCCCAGGGGAGTCTTTACGCAGTCCCACATGCAACTGGACCCTCCGTGTTCGCTCTCTTGAGCAAGCCTAAACATAGCCCTAGCCGGCATCGGAGACAACGGAAAAACGGGCCCCAGAACACGCATTACAATTGCCCTTCTGCCAATCCTAAAGCGCCCCCAAAGGAAGGCTTTGGGTACAAGTGAACTCCGCAGGGGAGCCTTTACGCAGCCCCACATGCAACTGGACCCTCCAGGTTCACTCTTTCCGAGAAACCCTAAACATAGCCCTAACCAGCATCGAAGACGACAGAAAACTCGGGCCGCAGAAAACCTGTTCCAAGCCCCTTTCTCCCATCCAAAAGCTCCCCCTGAGGAAGGCTTTGGGTACATATGAACTCCCCAGGGAAGCCTTTATGCAGCCCCACATGCAACTGGACCCTCCAGGTTCGCTGTTTCCGAGCAACACTAAATATAGCCCTAGCCGGCATCGGAGACGACCTTAAACGAGGGTGCCAGAAAACGCGTTGCGAGCCCCTTTCGCCCATCCAAAAGTGCCCCCAGAGGAAGGCTTTGGGTACATATGAACTCCCCAGGGGAGCCTTTACGCAGCCCCACATGCAACTGGACCCTCCGTGTTCGCTCTCTTGAGCAAGCCTAAATATATCCCTATCCGACATCGGAGACAACTGAAAACTCGGACCCCAGAAAACGCGTTGTGAGCCCCTTTTACCCATCTAATAGTGCCCCCAAAGGAAGGCTTTGGGTACAAGTGAACTCCCCAGGGGAGCCTTTAAGCAGCCCCACATGAAGCTGGACCCTTCGGATTCGCTCTCTTGAGCAAGCCTAAACAAAGCCCTAGCCGGCATCGGAGACGACTGAAAAACGGGCCTCAGAACACGCGTTACAATTCCCCTTCCGCCAATGCTAAAGCGCCCCCAGAGGAAGGCTTTGGGTACAAGTGAACTCCCCAGGGGAGCCTTTACGCAGCCCCACATGCAACTGGACCCTCCAGGTTCGCTCTTTCCAATAAACCCTAAACATAGCCCTAACCAGCATCGAAGACGACTGAAAACTTGGGCAGCAGAAAACCTGCTCCGAACCCCTTTCGCCCATCCAAAAGCTCCCCCAGAGGAAGGCTTTGGGTACTTGTGAACTCCCCAGGGGAGCCTTTACAGAGCCCCACATGCAACTGGACACTCCAGGTTCGCTCTTTCCGAGCAACACTAAATATAGCACTAGCCGGCATCGGAGACGACCTTAAAAGGGGGTGCCAGAAAACGCGTTGCGAGCCCCTTTCGCTAATCCAAAAGTGCCCCCAAAGGAAGGCTTTGGGTACAACTGAACTCCCCAGGGGAGTCTTTACGCAGCCCCACATGAAGCAGGACCCTTCGGGTTCGCTCTCTTGAGCAAGCCTAAACATAGTCCTAGCCAGCATCGGAGACAACTGAAAATTCGGGCCGCAGAAAACAAGTTACAAGCCCCTTTCGCCCATCCGAAAGTGCCCCCAGAGGAAGGCTTTCGGTACATATGAACTCCCCAGGGAAGCCTTTACGCAGCCCCACATGCAACTGGACCCTCCGTGTTCGCTCTCTTTTGCAAGCCTAAACATAGCCCTAGCCAGCATCGGAGACGACTGAAAAACGGGCAACCGAAAACGCGTTACAATCCCTTTTCCTCCAATCCAACAACGCCCCCAAAGGAAGGCCTTGGTTACATCTGAACTCCCCAGGGGAGCCTTTACGCAGCCCCATATGCAACTGGACCCTCCGTATTCGCTCTTTCACAACAACACTAAATATATCCCTAGCAAGCATGGGAGATGCTGGAGAACTCGGGCCCCAGAAAACGCGTTGCGAGCCCTTTTTGCCCATCCAAAAGCGCCCCCAAAGGAAGGCTTTGGGTACAAGTGAACTCCCCACGGGAGTCTTTACGCAGCCCCACATGCTACTGGACCCTTCGGGTTCGCTCTTCCTGAGCAAGCCTAAACATAGCCCTAGCCAGCATCGGAGACAACTGAAAACTCGGGCCCAAGAAAACGTGTTGTGAGCCCCTTTCACCCATCCAAAAGTGCCCCCAAAGGAAGGCTTTGGGAACATATGAACTCCCCAGGGGAGCCTTTACGCAGCCCCACATGCAACTGGACCCTCCGTATTCGCTCTCTTGAGCAAGCCTAAACATAGCCCTAGCCGGCATCTGAGACGACTGAAAAACGGGCCCCAGAAAATGTGTTACAATCCCTCGTCCGCCAATCCAACAGCGCCCCCAAAGGAAGGCTTTGGGTACAAGTGAACTCACCAGGGGAGCCTTTACGCAGCCCCACATGCAACTGGACCCTCCAGGTTCGCTCTTTCCGAGAAACCCTAAACATAGCCCTAACCAGCATCGAAGACAACTGAAAACTCGAGCCGCAGAAAACCTGTTCCGAGCCCCTTTCTCCCATCCAAAAGCTCCCCCAGAGGAACGCTTTGGGTACATATGAACTCCCCAGGGAAGCCTTTACGCAGCCCCACATGCAACTGGACCCTCCAGGTTCGCTATTTCCGAGCAACACTAAATATAGCACTAGCCGGCATCGGAGACGACCTTAAAAGGGCGTGCCAGAAAACGCGTTGCGAGCCCCTTTCGCCCATCCAAAAGTGCCCCCAGAGGAAGGCTTCGGGTACAACTAAACTCCCCAGGGGAGCCTTTATGCAGCCCCACATGCAACTGGTCCCTACGTGTTCGCCCTTTTCCAACATCCCTAAATATAGCCCTAGCCAGCATCGTCGACAATGGAAAATTTAGGCCTCAGAAAACAGGTTCCGAGCCCCTTTCGTCAACCCAAAAGTGCCCCCAGAGGAACACTTTGGGTACAACTGAAGTCCCCAGCGGAGCCTTTATGCAGCCCCACATGCAACTGCACCCTTCGGGTTCGCTATTCCTGAGCAAGCCTAAACATAGCCCTAGTCAGCATCGGAGACAACTGAAAAACGGGCCCCAGAAAACATGTTACAAGCCCCTTTCGCCCATACAAAAGTGCCCCTAAAGGAAGGCTTTTGGTACATATGAACTCCGCAGGGGAGCCTTTACGCAGCCCCACATCCAACTGGACCCTCCATATTCGCTCTTTCACAGCAACACTAAATATATCCCTAGCCGGCATCGGAGACGACTGAAAACTCGGGCCCCAGAAAGGCGTTACAAGCCCCTTTCGCCCATCCAAAAGTGCCCCCAAAGGAAGGCTTTGGGAACATCTGGACCCCCCAGGGGAGCTTTTACGCAGCCCCACATGCAACTGGACCCTCCGTATTCGCTCTCTTGAGCAAGCCTAAATATATCCCTATCCGGCATCGGAGACAACTGAAAATTAGGGCCCCAGAAAACGCGTTGTGAGCCCCTTTCACCCATCCAAAAGTGCCCCCAAAGGAAGGCTTTGGGTACAACTGAACTCCCCAGGGGAGCCTTTAAGCAGACCCACATCAAGCTGGACCCTTCGGATTCGCTCTTCCTGAGCAACCCTAAACAAAGCCCTAGCCTGAATCAGAGACGACTGAAAAACGGGCACCAGAAAACGCGTTACAATCCCCCTTCTGCCAATGCTAAAGCGCCCCCAGAGGAAGGCTTTGGGTACAAGTGAACTCCCCAGGGAAGCCTTTATACAGCCCCACATACAACTGGACCCTCCAGGTTCGCTCTTTCCGAGCAACACTAAATATAGCCCTAGCCGGCATCGGAGACGACCTTAAAAGAGGGTGCCAGAAAACGCGTTGCGAGCCACTTTCGCCCATCCAAAAGTGCCCCCAAAGGATGGCTTTGGGTACATATGAACTCCCCAGCGGAGCCTTTACGCAGCCCCACATACAACTTAATCCTCCGTATTCGCTTTTTCACAACAACACTAAATATATCCCTAGCAAGCATGGGAGATGATGCAGAACTCTGGCCCCAGAAAACGCGTTGCGAGCCCCTTTTGCCCATGCAAAAGCTCCCCCAAAGGAAGGCCTTGGGAACATCTGAACCCCCCAGGGGAGCCTTTACGCAGCCCCACATGCAACTGGACCCTCCGTATTCGCTCTCTTGAGCAAGCCTAAACAAAGCCCTAGCCGGCATCCGAGACGACTGAAAAACGGGCCCCAGAAAACGCGTTACAATCCCTCTTCAGACAACGCTAAAGCTCCCCCAGAGGAAGGCTTTGGGTACAAGTGAACTCCCCAGGGGAGCCTTTACGCAGCCCCACATGCAACTGGACCCTCCAGGTTCGCTCTTTCCAAGAAACCCTAAACATAGCCCTAAACAGCATCGAAGACGACTGAAAACTCGGGCAGCAGAAAACCTGATCCGAACCCCTTTCGCCCATCCAAAAGCTCCCCCAGAGGAAGGCTTTGGGTACATATGTACTCCCCAGGGGAGCCTTTACAGAGCCCCACATGCAACTGGACCCTCCAGGTTCGCTCTTTCCGAGCAACACTAAATATAGCCCTAGCCGGCATCGGAGACGACCTTAAAACGGGGTGCCAGAAAACGCGTTGCGAGCCCCTTTCGCCCATCCAAAAGTGCCCCCAAAGGAAGGCTTTGGGTACAACTGAAGTCCCCAGGGGAGTCTTTACGCAGCCCCACATGCTACTGGACCCTTCGGGTTCGCTCTCTTGAGCAAGCCTAAACATAGCCCTAGCCAGCATCGGAGACGACTGAAAACTCGGGCCCCAGAAAACAAGTTACAAGTCCCTTTCGCCCATCCAAAAGTGCCCCCAAAGGATGGCTTTGGGTACATATGAACTCCCCAGGGGAGCTCTTACGCAGCCCCACATGCAACTGGACCCTTTGTGTTCGCTCTCTTGAGCAAGCCTAAACATAGCCCTAGCCGGCATCGGAGACGACTGAAAAACGGGCCCCAGAAAACGCGTTACAATCCCTTTTCCGCCAATCCAACAGCGCCCCCAAAGGAAGGCTTTGGGTACATATGAACTCCCCAGGGGAGCCTTTAGGCAGCCCCACATGAAGCTGGACCCTTCGGATTCGCTCTTCCTGAGCAAGCCTAAACATAGCCCTAGCTGGCATCGGAGACGACTGAAAAACGGGCAACCGAAAACGCGTTACAATCCCTCTTCCGCCAATCCAACAGAGCCCCCAGAGGAAGGCTTTGGGTACAGCTGAACTCCCCAGGGGAGCCTTTACGCAGCCCCACATACAACTTGACCCTCCGTATTCGCTCCTTCACAACAACACTAAATATATCCCTAGCAAGCATGGGAGATGCTGGAGAACTCGGGCCCCAGAAAACGGGTTGCGAGCCCCTTTCGCCCATCCAAAAGCGCCCCCAAAGGAAGGCTTTGGGTACAACTGAACTCCCCAGGGGAGTCTTTACGCAGCCCCACATGCTACTGGACTCTTCGGGTTCGCTCTTCCTGAGCAAGCCTAAACATAGCCATAGCCAGCATTGGAGACAACTGAAAACTCGGGCCCCAGAAAAGGCGTTAGAAGCCCCTTTCGCCCATCCAAAAGTGCCCCCAAAGGAAGGCTTTGGGAACATCTGAACCCCCCAGGGGAGCTTTTACGCAGCCCCACATGCAACTGGACCCTCCGTATTCTCTCTCTTGAGCAAGCCTAAATATAACCCTAGCCGGCATCGGAGACGACTGAAAATTAGGGCCCCAAAAAACGCGTTATGAGCCCCTTTCACCCATACAAAAGTGCCCCCATAGGAAGGCTTTGGGTACAGGTGAACTCCCCAGGGGAGCCTTTACGCAGCCCCACATGAAGCTGGACCCTTCGGATTCGCTCTTCCTGAGCAAGCCTAAACATAGCCCTAGCCAGCATCAGAGACAACTGAAAAACTGGCACCAGAAAACGCGTTACAATCCCCCCTCCGCCAATGCTAAAGAGCCCCCAGAGGAAGGCTTTGGGTACAAGCGAACTCCCCAGGGGAGCCTTTACGCAGCCCCACATCCAACTGGACCCTCCAGGTTCACTCTTTCCGAGAAACCCAAACAAAGCCCTAACTAGCATCGAAGACGACTGAAAACTCGGGCAGCAGAAAACCTGATCCGAACCCCTTTCGCCCATCCAAAAGCTCCCCCAGAGGAAGGCATTGGGTACAATTGAACTCCCCAGGGAAGCCTTTATGCAGCCCCACATGCAACTGGTCCCTCCTTGTTCGCTCTCTTGAGCAAGCCTAAACAAAGCCCTAGCCGTCATCGGAGACGACTGAAAAACGGGCCGCAGAAAACACGTTACAATCCCTCTTCAGACAATGCTAAAGCGCCCCCAGAGGAAGGCTTTGGGTACAAGTGAACTCCCCAGAGGAGCCTTTACGCAGTCCCACATACAACTTGACCCTCCGTATTCGCTCTTTCACAACAACACTAAATATATCCCTAGCAAGCATGGGAGATGCTGGAGAACTCGGGCCCAAGAAAACGCGTTGCGAGCCCTTTTTGCCCATCCAAAAGCGCCCCCAAAGGAAGGCTTTGGGTACAACTGAACTCCCCAGGGGAGTCTTTACGCAGCCCCACATGCTACTGGACCCTTCGGGTTCGCTCTTCCTGAGCAAGCCTAAACATAGCCCTAGCCAGCATCGGAGACAACTGAAAAGCGGGCCCCAGAAAACGCAATCCGAGCCCCTTTCGCCCATCCAAAAGTGCCCCCAAAGGAAGGCTTTCAGTACATATGAACTCCCCAGGGGAGCCTTTACGCAGCCCCACATGCAACTGGACCCTCCATATTCGCTCTTTCACAGCAACACTAAATATATCCCTAGCCGGCATCGGAGACAACTGAAAACTCGGGCCCCAGAAAACGCGTTGCGAGCCCCTTTCGCCCATCCAAAAGTGCCCCCAGAGGAAGGCTTTGGGTACATCTGAACTCCGCAGGGGAGCCTTTAAGCAGCCCCACATCAAGCTGGACCCTTCGGATTCGCTCTTCCTGAGCAAGCCTAAACATAGCCCTAGCCGTCATCGGAGACGACTGAAAAACGGGCCCCAGAACACGCGTTACAATCCCTCTTCCGCCAATCCAACAGCGCCCCCAAAGGAAGGCTTTGGGTACATATGAACTTCCCAGGGGAGCCTTTACGCAGCCCCACATCCAACTGGACCCCCCGTATTTGCTCTTTCACAACAACACTAAATATATCCCTAGCAAGCATGGGAGATGCTGGAGAACTCGGGCCCCAGAAAACGCGTCGCGAGCCCTTTTCGCCCATCCAAAAGCGCCCCCAGAGGAAGGCTTTGGGTACAACTGAACTCCGCAGGGGAGTCTTTACGCAGCCCCACATGCTACTGGACCCTTCGGGTTCACTCTTCCTGAGCAAGCCTAAACATAGCCCTAGCCAGCATCGGAGACAACTGAAAAACGGGCACCAGAAAATACGTTACAAGCCCCTTTCGCCCATCCAAAAGTGCCCCAAAAGGAAGGCTTTGGGTACATATGAACTCCGCAGGGGAGCCTTTACGCAGCCCCACATGCAACTGGACCCTCCAGGTTCGCTCTTTCCGAGAAACCCAAACATAGCCCTAACTAGCATCGAAGACGACTGAAAACTCGGGCAGCAGAAAACCTGATCCGAACCCCTTTCGCCCATCCAAAAGCTCCCCCAGAGGAAGGCTTTGGGTACATATGAACTCCCCAGGGAAGCCTTTATGCAGCCCCACATGCAACTGGACCCTCCAGGTTCGCTGTTTCCGAGCAACACTAAATATAGCCCTAGCCGGCATCGGAGACGACCTTAAAAGGAGGTGCCAGAAAACGCGTTGCGAGCCCCTTTCGCCCATCCAAAAGTGCCCCCAGAGGAAGGCTTTGGGTACAACTAAACTCCCCAGGGGAGCATTTATGCAGCCCAACATGCAACTGGTCCCTACGTGTTCGCCCCTTTCCAACATCCCTAAATATAACCCTAGCCAGCATCGTCGACAATGGAAAATTTAAGCCTCAGAAAACAGGTTCCGAGCCCCTTTCGTCAACCCAAAAGTGCCCCCAGAGGAACGCTTTGGGTACAACTGAACTCCCCAGGGGAGCCTTTATGCAGCCCCACATGCAACTGCACCCTTCGGGTTCGCTATTCCTGAGCAAGCCTAAATGTAGCCCTAGCCAGCATCGGAGACAACTGAAAAACGGGCCCCAGAAAACATGTTACAAGCCCCTTTCACCCATCCAAAAGTGCCCGCAAAGGAAGGCTTTGGGTACATCTGAACTCCGCAGGGGAACCTTTACGCAGCCCCACATGCAACTGGACCCTCCATATTCGCTCTTTCACAGCAACACTAAATAAATCCCTAGCCGGCATCGGAGACGACTGAAAACTCGGGCCCCAGAAAACGCATTGCGAGCCCCTTTCGCCCATCCAAAAGCTCCCCCAGAGGAAGGCTTTGGGTACAACTGAAATCCCCAGGGGAGCCTTTACAGAGCCCCAGATGCTACTGGACCCTCCAGGTTCGCTCTTTCCGAGCAACACTAAATATAACCCTAGCCGGCATCGGAGACGACCTTAAAAGGGGGTGTCAGAAAACACGTTACAAGCCCCTTTCGCCCATCCAAAAGTGCCCCCAAAGGAAAGCTTTGGGTACATATGAACTCCGCAGGGGAGCCTTTACGCAGCCCCACATGCAACTGGACCCTCCGTGTTCGCTCTCTTGAGCAAGCCTAAACATAGCCCTAGCTGGAATCGGAGACGACTGAAAAACGGGCACCAGAAAACACGTTACAATCCCTCTTCCGCCAATCCAACAGCACCCCCAAAGGAAGGCTTTGGGTACAAGTGAACTCCCCAGGGGAGCCTTTACCCAGCCCCACATACAGCTTGACCCTCCGTATTCGCTCTTTCACAACAACACTAAATATATCCCTAGAAAGCATGGGAGATGCTGGAGAACTCGGGCCCCAGAAAACGCTTTGCGAGCCCTTTTCGCCCATCCAAAAGCGCCCCCAAAGGAAGGCTTTGGGTACAACTGAACTCCCCAGGGGAGTCTTTACGCAGCCCCACATGCAACTGGACCCTCCAGGTTCGCTCTTTCCGAGAAACCCTAAACATAGCCCTAACCAGCATCGAAGACGACTGAAAACTCGGGCCGCAGAAAACCTGTTCCGAGCCCCTTTCTCCCATCCAAAAGCTAACCAAGAGGAACGCTTTGGGTACATATGAACTCCCCAGGGAAGCCTTTATGCAGCCCCACATGCTACTGGACCCTTCGGGTTCGCTCTTCCTGAGCAAGCCTAAACATAGCCCTAACCAGCATCGGAGACGACTGAAAAACGGGCCCCAGAAATCATGTTACAATCCCCTTTCGCCCATCCAAAAGTGCCCCCAAAGGAAGGCTTTGGGTACATCTGAACTCCGCAGGGGAGCCTTTACGCAGCCCCAAATGCAACTGGACCCTCCGTATTCCAACTTTCACAGCAAGCCTAAATATATCCCTATCCGGCATCGGAGACAACTGAAAACTCGGGCCCCAGAAAACGCGTTGTGAACCCCTTTCACCCATCCAAAAGTGCCCCCAAAGGAAGGCTTTGGGTACAAGTGAACTCCCCAGGGGAGCCTTTAAGCAGCCCCACATGAAGCTGGACCCTTCGGGTTCGCTCTTCCTGAGCAAGCCTAAACATAGCCCTAACCGGCATCGGAGTCGACTGAAAACTTGGGTCCCAGAAAACACGTTACAAGCCCCTTTCGCCCATCCAAAAGTGCCCCCAAAGGAAGGCTTTGGGTACAAGTGAACTCCCCAGGGTAGCCTTTACGCAGCCCCACATACAACTGGACCCTCCATATTCGCTCTCTTGAGCAAGGCTAAATATATCCCTATCCGGCATCGGAGACAACTGAAAACTCGGGTCCCAGAAAACGTGTTGTGAGCCCCTTTCACCCATCCAAAAGTGCCCCCAAAGGAAGGCTTTTGGTACAAGTGAACTCCCCAGGGGAGCCTTTAAGCAGCCCCACATCAAGCTGGACACTTCGGGTTCGCTCTTCCTGAGCAACCCTAAACATAGCCCTAGCCGGCATCGGAGACGACTGAAAAACGGGCACCAGAAAAGGCGTTACAGGCTCCCTTCCGCCAAAGCTAAAGCGCCCCCAGAGGAAGGCTTTGGGTACATATGAACTCCCCAGGGGAGCCTTTACGCAGCCCCACATGCTACTGGACCCTCCAGGTTCGCTCTTTCCGAGAAACCCTAAACATAGCCCTAACCAGCATCGAAGACGACTGAAAACTCGGGCCCCAGAAAACCTGTTTCGAGCCCCTTTCTCCCATCCAAAAGCTCCCCCAGAAAAAGGCTTTGGGTACAACTGAACTCCTCAGGGGAGCCTTTACACAGCCCCACATACAACTTGACCCTCCCTATTCGCTCTTTCACAACAACACTAAACATAGCCCTAGCAAGCATGGGAGATGCTGGAGAACTCGGGCCCCAGAAAACGCGTTGCGAGCCCTTTTCGCCCATCAAAAAGCGCCCCCAAAGGAAGGCTTTGGGTACAACTGAACTCCCCAGGGGAGTCTTTATGTAGCCCCACATGCAACTGGAACCTCCAGGTTCGCTCTTTCCGAGAAACCCTAAACATAGCCCTAACCAGCATCGAAGACAACTGAAAATTTGGGCCGCAGAAAACCTGTTTCGAGCCCCTTTCTCCCATCCAAGAGCTCCCCCAGAGGAAGGCTTTGGGTACATATGAAATCCCCAGGGAAGCCTTTATGCAGCTCCACATGCAACTGGACCCTCCAGGTTCGCTGTTTCCGAGCAACACTAAATATATCCCTAGCCGGCATCGGAGACGACCTTAAAAGGGGGTGCCAGAAAACGGGTTGTGAGCCCCTTTCGCCCATCCAAAAGCGCCCCCAAAGGAAGGCTTTGGGTACATCTGAACTCCGCAGGGGAGCCTTTACACAGCCCCAAATGCAACTGGACCCTCCGTATTCCAACTTTCACAGCAAGCCTAAATATACCCCTAGCCGGCATCGGAGACAACTGAAAAGCGGGCCCCAGAAAACGCGTTGTGAGCCCCTTTCACCCATCCAAAAGTGCCCCCAAAGGAAGGCTTTGGGTACATATGAACTCCCCAGGGGAGCCTTTACGCAGCCCCACATACAACTGGACCCTCCAGGTTCGCTCTTCCTGAGCAAACCTAAACATAGCCCTAGCCGGCATCGGAGACGACTGAAAACTCGGGCCCCAGAAAACCTGATCCGAACCCCTTTCGCCCATCCAAAAGCTCCCCCAGAGGAAGGCTTTGGCTACAACTGAACTCCCCAGGGGAGCCTTTAAGCAGCCCCACATCAAGCTGGACCCTTCGGATTCGCTCTTCCTGAGCAAGCCTAAACATAGCCCTAGCCGGCATCGGAGACGACTGAAAAACGGGCCCCAAAAAACGCGTTACAAACCCTCTTCCGCCAATACAACAGCGCCCCCAAAGGAAGGCTTTGGGTACATCTGAACTCCCCAGGGGAGCCTTGACGCAGCCCCACATACAGCTTGACCCTCCGTATTCGCTCTTTCACAACAACACTAAATATATCCCTAGAAAGCATGGGAGATGCTGGAGAACTCGGGCCCCAGAAAACGCGTCGCGAGCCCTTTTCGCCCATCCAAAAGCGCCCCCAGAGGAAGGCTTTGGGTACAACTGAACTCCGCAGGGGAGTCTTTACGCAGCCCCACATGCTACTGGACCCTTCGGGTTCACTCTTCCTGAGCAAGCCTAAACATAGCCCTAGCCAGCATCGGAGACAACTGAAAAACGGGCACCAGAAAATACGTTACAAGCCCCTTTCGCCCATCCAAAAGTGCCCCAAAAGGAAGGCTTTGGGTACATATGAACTCCGCAGGGGAGCCTTTACGCAGCCCCACATGCAACTGGACCCTCCAGGTTCGCTCTTTCCGAGAAACCCAAACATAGCCCTAACTAGCATCGAAGACGACTGAAAACTCGGGCAGCAGAAAACCTGATCCGAACCCCTTTCGCCCATCCAAAAGCTCCCCCAGAGGAAGGCTTTGGGTACATATGAACTCCCCAGGGAAGCCTTTATGCAGCCCCACATGCAACTGGACCCTCCAGGTTCGCTGTTTCCGAGCAACACTAAATATAGCCCTAGCCGGCATCGGAGACGACCTTAAAAGGAGGTGCCAGAAAACGCGTTGCGAGCCCCTTTCGCCCATCCAAAAGTGCCCCCAGAGGAAGGCTTTGGGTACAACTAAACTCCCCAGGGGAGCATTTATGCAGCCCAACATGCAACTGGTCCCTACGTGTTCGCCCCTTTCCAACATCCCTAAATATAACCCTAGCCAGCATCGTCGACAATGGAAAATTTAAGCCTCAGAAAACAGGTTCCGAGCCCCTTTCGTCAACCCAAAAGTGCCCCCAGAGGAACGCTTTGGGTACAACTGAACTCCCCAGGGGAGCCTTTATGCAGCCCCACATGCAACTGCACCCTTCGGGTTCGCTATTCCTGAGCAAGCCTAAATGTAGCCCTAGCCAGCATCGGAGACAACTGAAAAACGGGCCCCAGAAAACATGTTACAAGCCCCTTTCACCCATCCAAAAGTGCCCGCAAAGGAAGGCTTTGGGTACATCTGAACTCCGCAGGGGAACCTTTACGCAGCCCCACATGCAACTGGACCCTCCATATTCGCTCTTTCACAGCAACACTAAATAAATCCCTAGCCGGCATCGGAGACGACTGAAAACTCGGGCCCCAGAAAACGCATTGCGAGCCCCTTTCGCCCATCCAAAAGCGCCCCCAAAGGAAGGCTTTGGGTACAAGTGAACTCCCCAGGGGAGTCTTTACGCAGCCCCACATGCTACTGGACCCTTCGGGTTCGCTCTCTTGAGCAAGCCTAAACATAGCCCTAGCCAGCATCGGAGACAACTGAAAACTCGGGCCCCAGAAAACAGGTTACAAGCCCCTTTCGCCCATCCAAAAGTGCCCCCAAAGGATGGCTTTGGGTACATATGAACTTCGCAGGGGAGCCTTTACACAGCCCCACATACAACTGGACCCTCCGTGTTCGCTCTGTTGAGCAAGCCTAAACATAGCCCTAGCCGTCATCGGAGACGACTGAAAAACAGGCCCCAGAAAATGCATTGTGAGCCCCTTTCACCCATCCAAAAGTGCCCCCAAAGGAAGGCTTTGGGTACAAGTGAACTCCCCAGGGGAGCCTTTAAGCAGCCCCACATCAAGCTGGACCCTTCGGATTCACTCTTCCTGAGCAAGCCTAAACAAAGCCCTAGCCGGCATCGGAGACGACTGAAAACTTGGGCCCCAGAACACGCGTTACAATCCCCATTACGCCAACGCTAAAGCGCCCCCAGAGGAAGGCTTTGGGTACATCTGAACTCCCCAGGGGAGCCTTTACGCAGCCCCACATGCAACTGGACCCTCCAGGTTCGCCCTTTCCGAGAAACCCTAAACATAGCCCTAACCAGCATCGAAGACGACTGAATACTCGGGCAGCAGAAAACCTGATCTGAACCCCTTTCGCCCATCCAAAAGCTCCCCCAGAGGAAGGCTTTGGGTACAACTGAAATCCCCAGGGGAGCCTTTACAGAGCCCCACATGCAACTGGTCCCTACGTGTTCGCCCTTTTCCAACATCCCTAAATATAGCCCTAGCCGGCATCGTAGAAAATGGAAACTCGGGCCTCAGAAAACGAGTTGCGAGCCCCTTTCGCACATCCAAAAGTGCCCCCAAAGGAAGGCTTTGGGTACAAGTGAACTCCCCAGGGGAGATTTTACGCAGCCCCAAATGCAACTGGACCCTTCGGGTTCGCTATTCCTGAGCAAGCCTAAACATAGCCCTAGCCAGCATCGGAGACGACTGAAAAACGGGGCCCAGAAAACATGTTACAAGCCCCTTTCTCCCATCCAAAAGTGCCCCCAAAGGAAGTCTTTGGGTACATATGAACTCCCCAGGGGAACCTTTACGCAGCCCCACATGCAACTCGACACTCCGTGTTCGCTCTCTTGAGCAAGCCTAAACATAGCCCTAGCCGTCATCGGAGACGACTGAAAAACGGGCCTCAGAACACGCGTTACAATTGCCATTCTGCCAATCAAAAAGGGCCCCAAAGAAAGGCTTTGGGTACAAGTGCACTCCCCAGGGGAGCCTTTACGCAGCCCCACATGCAACTGGACCCTCCAGGTTCGCTCTTTCCGAGAAACCCTAAACATAGCCCTAACCAGCATCGAAGACGCCTGAAAACTCGGGCAGCAGAAAACCTGTACCAAGCCCCTTTCTCCCATCCAAAAGCTCCCCCAGAGGAAGGCTTTGGGTACATATGAACTCCCCAGGGAAGCCTTTATGCAGCCCCACACGCAACTGGACCCTCCAGGTTCGCTGTTTCCGAGCAACACTAAATATAGCCCTAGCCGGCATCGGAGACGACCTTAAAAGGGGGTGCCAGAAAACGCGTTGCGAGCCCCTTTCGCCCATCCAAAAGTGCGCCCAGAGGAACGCTTTGGGTACATCTGAGCTCCGCAGGGGAGCCTCTACGCAGCCCCACATGCAACTGGACCATCCATATTCGCTTTTCACAGAAACACTAAATATATCCCTAGCCTGCATCGGAGACGACTGAAAACTCGGGCCCCAGAAAACGCGTTGCGAGCCCTTTTCGCCCATCCAAAAGCGCCCCCAAAGGAAGGCTTTGGGTACAACTGAACTCCCCAGGGGAGTCTTTACGCAGCCCCACATGCAACTGGACTCTTCGGGTTCGCTCTTCCTGACCAAGCCTAAACATAGCCATAGCCAGCACTTGAGACAACTGAAAACTCGGGCCCCAGAAAAGGCGTTACAAGCCCCTTTTGCCCATCCAAAAGTGTCCCCAAAGGAAGGTTTTGGGAACATCTGAACCCCCCAGGGGAGCTTTTACGCAGCCCCACATGCAACTGGACCCTCCGTATTCGCTCTCTTGAGCAAGCCTAAATATAGCCCTAGCCGGCATCGGAGACAACTGAAAACTCGGGCCCCAGAAAACTAGTTGCGAGCCCCATTCACCCATCCAAAAGTGCCCCCAAAGGAAGGCTTTGGGTACAAGTGAACTCCCCAGGGGAGCCTTTAAGCAGCCCCACATGAAGCTGGACCCTTCGGGTTCGCTCTTCCTGAGCAAGCCTAGACATAGCCCTAACCGGCATCGGAGATGACTGAAAACTTGGGCCCCAGAAAACACGTTACAAGCCCCTTTCGCCCATCCAAAAGTGCCCCCAAAGGAAGGCTTTGGGTACAAGTGAACTCCCCAGGGGAGCCTTTACGCAGCCCCACATGCAACTGGACCCTCCAGGTTCGCTCTTTCCGAGAAACCCTAAACATAGCCCTAACCAGCATCGAAGACGACTGAAAACTCGGGCCGCAGAAAACCTGTTCCGAGCCCCTTTCTCCCATCCAAAAGCTCCCCCAGAGGAAGGCTTTGGGTACATATGAACTCCCCAGGGAAGCCTTTATGCAGCCCCACATGCAACTGGACCCTCCAGGTTCGCTGTTTCCGAGCAACACTAAATATATCCCTAGACGGCATTGGAGACGACCTTAAAAGGGGGTGCCAGAAAACGTGTTGAGAGACCCTTTCGGCAATCCAAAAGTGCCCCCAGAGGAACGCTTTGGGAACAACTGAAGTCCCCAGGGGAGCCTTTATGCAGCCCCACATGCAACTGGTCCCTACGTGTTCGCCCTTTTCCAACATCCCTAAATATAACCCTAGCCAGCATCGTCGACAATGGAAAATTTAGGCCTCAGAAAAAAGGTTCCGAGCCCCTTTCGTCAACCCAAAAGTGCCCCCAGAGGAACGCTTTGGGGACAATTGAAATCCCCAGGGGAGCCTTTATGCAGCCCCACATGCAACTGCACCCTTCGGGTTCGCTATTCCTGAGCAAGCCTAAACATAGCCCTAGCCAGCATCGGAGACAACTGAAAAACGGGCCCCAAAAAACACGTTACAAGCCCCTTTCACCCATCCAAAAGTGCCCCCAAAGGAAGGCTTTGGGTACATCTGAACTCCGCAGGGGAGCCTTTACTCAGCCCCACATGCAACTGGACCCTCCATATTCGCTCTTCCACAGCAACACTAAATATATCCCTAGCCTGCATCGGAGACGACTGAAAACTCGGGCCCCAGAAAACGCGTTGCGAGCCCTTTTCGCCTATCGAAAAGCGCCCCCAAAGGAAGGCTTTGGGTACAAGTGAACTCCCCAGGGGAGTCTTTACGCAGCCCCACATGCAACTGGACTCTTCGGGTT
This sequence comes from Anas acuta, assembly GCF_963932015.1. Taxonomy (NCBI): domain Eukaryota; kingdom Metazoa; phylum Chordata; class Aves; order Anseriformes; family Anatidae; genus Anas; species Anas acuta. The sequence goes on from NC_088991.1 coordinate 2,705,616, forward strand.
CGCTGTTCCTGAGCAAGCCTAAACATAGCCATAGCCATCACTGGAGACAACTGAAAACTCGGGCCCCAGAAAAGGCGTTACAAGCCCCTTTCGCCCATCCAAAAGTGTCCCCAAAGGAAGGCTTTGGGAACATCTGAACCCCCCAGGGGAGCTTTTACACAGCCCCACATGCAACTGGACCCTCCGTATTCGCTCTCTTAAGCAAGTCTAAATATATCCCTATCCGGCATCGGAGACAACTGAAAACTCGGGCCCCAGAAAACGCGTTCTGAGCCCCTTTCTCCCATCCAAAAGTGCCCCCAAAGAAAGGCTTTGGGTACAAGTGAACTCCCCAGGGGAGCCTTTAAGCAGCCCCACATGAAGCTGGACCCTTCGGGTTCGCTCTTCCTGAGCAACCCTAAACATAGCCCTAGCCGGCATCGGAGACGACTGAAAAACGGGCTGCAGAAAACACGTTACAAGCCCCATTCCGCCAATGCTAAAGCGCCCCCAGAGGAAGGCTTTGGGTACAAGTGAACTCCCCAGGGGAGCCTTTACGCAGCCCCACATGCAACTGGACCCTTCGGGTTCGCTCTTCCTGAGCAAGCCTAAACATAGCCCTAGCCGGCATCGGAGACGACTGAAAAACGGGCCCCAGAAAACACGTTACAAGCCCCTTTCGCCCATCCAAAAGTGCCCCCAAAGGAAGGCTTTCGGTGCATATGAACTCCCCAGGGAAGCCTTTATGCAGCCCCACATGCAACTGGACCCTCCAGGTTCGCTCTTTCCGAGCAACACTAAATATAGCCCTAGACGGCATCGGAGACCACCTTAAAAGGGGGTGCCAGAAAACGCGTTGCGAGCCCCTTTCGCCCATCCAAAAGTGCCCCCAGAGGAACGCTTTGGGTACAACTCAAGTCCTCAGGGGAGCCTTTATGCAGCCCCACATGCAACTGGTCCCTACGTGTTCGCCCTTTTCCAACATCCCTAAATATAGCCCTAGCCAGCTTCGTCGACAATGGAAAATTTAGGCCTCAGAAAACAGGTTCCGAGCCCCTTTCGTCAACCCAAAAGTGCCCCCAGAGCAACGCTTTGGGTATAACTGAAGTCCCCAAGGGAGCCTTTATGCAGCCCCACATGCAACTGCACCCTTCGGGTTCGCTCTTCCTGAGCAAGCCTAAACATAGCCCTAGCCAGCATCGGAGACAACTGAAAAACGGGCCCCAGAAAACATGTTACAAGCCCCTTTCGCCCATCCAAAAGTGCCCCCAAAAGAAGGCTTTGGGTACATATGAACTCCGCAGGGGAGCCTTTACTCAGCCCCACATGCAACTGGACCATCCATATTCGCTCTTTCACAGCAACACTAAATATATCCCTAGCCGGCATCGTAGACGACTGAAAACTCGGGCCGCAGAAAACCTGTTCCGAGCCCTTTTCGCCCATCCAAAAGTGCCCCCAAAGGAAGGCTTTGGGTACAACTGAACTCCCCAGGGGAGCCTTTACGCAGCCCCACATGCAACTGGACCCTCCAGGTTCGCTCTTTCCGAGAAACCCTAAACATAGCCCTAACCAGCATCGAAGACGACAGAAAACTGGAGCCGCAGAAAACATGTTCCGAGCCACTTTCTCCCATCCAAAAGCTCCCCCAGAGAAAGGCTTTGGGTACAACTGAACTCCCCAGGGGTGTCTTTACGCAGCCCCACATGCTACTGGACCCTTCGGGTTCGCTCTTCCTGAGCAAGCCTAAACATAGCCCTAGCCAGCATCGGAGACAACTGAAAAACGGGCCCCAGAAAACGCGTTACAATCCCTCTTCCGCCAATCCAACAGCGCCCCCAAAGGAAGGCTTGGGGAACAACTGAACTCCCCAGGGAAGCCTTTACGCAGCCCCACATGCAACTGGACCCTCCAGGTTCGCTCTTTCCGAGCAACACTAAATATAGCCCTAGCCGGCATCGGAGACGACCTTAAAATGGGGTGCCAGAAAACGCGTTGCGAGCCCCTTTCGCCCATCCAAAAGTGCCCCCAAAGGAAGGCTTTGGGTACAACTGAACTCCCCAGGGGAGTCTTTACGCAGCCCCACATGCTACTGGACCCTTCGGGTTCGCTCTCTTGAGCAAGCCTAAACATAGCCCTAGCCAGCATCGGAGACAACTGAAAACTCGGGCCCCAGAAAACACGTTACAAGCCCCTTTCGCCCATCCAAAAGCTCCCCCAGAGGAAGGCTTTGGGTACTTGTGAACTCCCCAGGGGAGCCTTTATGCAGCCCCACATGCAACTGGACCCTCCAGGTTCGCTCTTTCCGAGCAAAACTAAATATATCCCTAGCCGGCATCGGAGACGACCTTAAAAGGGGGTGCCAGAAAACGCGTTGCGAGCCCCTTTCGCCCATCCAAAAGTGCCCCCAAAGGAAGGCTTTGGGTACAAGTGAACTCCCCAGGGGTGTCTTTACGCAGCCCCACATGCTACTGGACGCTTCGGGTTCGCTCTCTTGAGCAAGCCTAAACATAGCCCTAGCCAGCATCGGAGACAACTGAAAACTTGGGCCCCAGAAAACACGTTACAAGCCCCTTTCGCCCACCCAAAAGTGCCCCCAAAGGATGGCTTTGGGTACATATGAACTCCGCAGGGGAGCCTTTACGCAGCCCCACATGCAACTGGACCCTCCGGGTTCGCTCTCTTGAGCAAGCCTAAACAGCCCTAGCTTTAATCGGAGACGACTGAAAAAGGGCACCAGACAACACGTTACAATCCCTCTTCCGCCAAACCAAAAGCTCCCCCAAAGGAAGGCTTTGGGTACATCTGAACTCCCCAGGGGAGCCTTTACGCAGCCCCACATGCAACTGGACCCTCCAGGTTCGCTCTTTCCGAGAAACCCTAAACATTGCCCTAAACAGCATCGAAGACGACTGAAAACTCGGGCCGCAGAAAACCTGATCCGAACCCCTTTCTCCCATCCAAAAGCTCCCCCAGAGGAAGGCTTCGGGTACAACTGATCTCCCCAGGGGAGCCTTTAGAGAGCCCCACATGCAACTGGACCCTCCAGGTTCGCTCTTTCCGAGCAACACTAAGTATAGCCCTAGCCGGCATAGGAGACGACTGAAAACTCGGGCCGCAGAAAACCTGTTCCGAGCCCTTTTCGCCCATCCAAAAGTGCCCCCAAAGGAAGGCTTTGGGTACAAGTGAACTCCCCAGGGGAGCCTTTACGCAGCCCCACATGCAACTGGACCCTCCAGGTTCGCTCTTTCCGAGAAACCCTAAACATAGCCCTAACCAGCATCGAAGACGACTGAAAATTCGGGCCGCAGAAAACCTGTTCCGAGCCCCTTTCTCCCATCCAAAAGCTCCCCCAGAGGAAGGCTTTGGGTACAAGTGATCTCCCCAGGGGAGTCTTTACGCAGCCCCACATGAAGCTGGACCCTTCGGGTTCGCTCTTCCTGAGTAAGCCTAAACATAGCCCTAGCCGGCATCGGAGACGACTGAAAAACGGGCCCCAGAAAACACGTTACAAGCCCCTTTCGCCCATCCAAAAGTGCCCCCAAAGGAAGGCTTTCGGTGCATATGAACTCCCCAGGGAAGACTTTATGCAGCCCCACATGCAACTGGACCCTCCAGGTTCGCTCTTTCCGAGCAACACTAAATATAGCCCTAGACGGCATCGGAGACCACCTTAAAAGGGGGTGCCAGAAAACGCGTTGCGAGCCCCTTTCGCCCATCCAAAAGTGCCCCCAGAGGAACGCTTTGGGTACAACTAAACTCCCCAGGGGAGCCTTTATGCAGCCCCACATGCAACTGGTCCCTACGTGTTCGCCCTTTTCCAACATCCCTAAATATAGCCCTAGCCAGCTTCGTCGACAATGGAAAATTTAGGCCTCAGAAAACAGGTTCCGAGCCCCTTTCGTCAACCCAAAATTGCCCCCAGAGGAACGCTTTGGGTACAACTGAAGTCCCCAGGGGAGCCTTTATGCAGCCCCACATGCAACTGGACCCTCCAGGTTCGCTGCTTCCTGAGCAACACTAAATATAGCCCTAGCCGGCATCGGAGACGTCCTTAAAAGCGGGTGCCAGAAAGCGCGTTTTGAGCCCCTTTCGCCCATCCAAAAGTGCCCCCAAAGGAAGGCTTTGGGTACAAGTGAACTCCCCAGGGGAGCCTTTATGCAGCCCCACATGCTACTGGACACTTCGGGTTCGCTCTTCCTGAGCAAGCCTAAACATAGCCCTAGCCAGCATCGGAGACGACTGAAAACTTGAGCCCCAGAAAACACGTTACAAGCCCCTTTCGCCCATCCAAAAGTGCCCCCAAAGGAAGGCTTTCGGTGCATATGAACTCCCCAGGGAAGCCTTTACGCAGCCCCACATGCAACTGGACCCTCCGTGTTCGCTCTCTTGAGCAAGCCTAAACATAGCCCTAGCCGGCATCGGAGACGACTGAAAAACGGGCACCAGAACAAGCGTTAAAATTGCCCTTCTGCCAATCCAAAAGCGCCCCCAAAGGAAGGCTTTGGGTACAAGTGAACTCCCCAGGGAAGCCTTTATGCAGCCCCACATGCAACTGGACCCTCCAGGTTCGCTGTTTCCGAGCAACACTAAATATAGCCCTAGCCGGCATCGGAGACGACCTTAAAAGGGGGTGCCAGAAAACGCGTTGTGAGCCCCTTTCGCCCATCCAAAAGTGCCCCCAGAGGAATGCTTTGGGTACAACTAAACTCCCCAGGGGAGCCTTTATGCAGCCCCACATGCAACTGGTCCCTACGTGTTCCCCCTTTTCCAACATCCCTAAATATAACCCTAGCCAGCATCGACGACAATGGAAAATTTAGGCCTCAGAAAACAGGTTCCGAGCCCCTTTCGTCAACCCAAAATTGCCCCCAGAGCAACGCTTTGGGTATAACTGAAGTCCCCAAGGGAGCCTTTATGCAGCCCCACATGCAACTGCACCCTTCGGGTTCGCTATTCCTGAGCAAGCCTAAACATAGCCCTAGCCAGCATCGGAGACAACTGAAAAACGGGCCCCAGAAAACATGTTACAAGCCCCTTTCGCCCATCCAAAAGTGCCCCCAAAAGAAGGCTTTGGGTACATATGAACTCCGCAGGGGAGCCTTTACTCAGCCCCACATGCAACTGGACCATCCATATTCGCTCTTTCACATCAACACTAAATATATCCCTAGCCGGCATCGTAGACGACTGAAAACTCGGGCCGCAGAAAACCTGTTCCGAGCCCTTTTCGCCCATCCAAAAGTGCCCCCAAAGGAAGGCTTTGGGTACAAGTGAACTCCCCAGGGGAGCCTTTACGCAGCCCCACATGCAACTGGACCCTCCAGGTTCGCTCTTTCCGAGAAACCCTAAACATAGCCCTAACCAGCATCGAAGACGACAGAAAACTGGAGCCGCAGAAAACATGTTCCGAGCCACTTTCTCCCATCCAAAAGCTCCCCCAGAGAAAGGCTTTGGGTACAACTGAACTCCCCAGGGGTGTCTTTACGCAGCCCCACATGCTACTGGACCCTTCGGGTTCGCTCTTCCTGAGCAAGCCTAAACATAGCCCTAGCCAGCATCGGAGACAACTGAAAAACGGGCCCCAGAAAACGCGTTACAATCCCTCTTCCGCCAATCCAACAGCGCCCCCAAAGGAAGGCTTGGGGAACAACTGAACTCCCCAGGGGAGCCTTTACAGAGCCCCACATGCAACTGGACCCTCCAGGTTCGCTCTTTCCGAGCAACACTAAATATAGCCCTAGCCGGCATCGGAGACGACCTTAAAATGGGGTGCCAGAAAACGCGTTGCGAGCCCCTTTCGCCCATCCAAAAGTGCCCCCAAAGGAAGGCTTTGGGTACTTGTGAACTCCCCAGGGGAGCCTTTATGCAGCCCCACATGCAACTGGACCCTCCAGGTTCGCTCTTTCCGAGCAAAACTAAATATATCCCTAGCCGGCATCGGAGACGACCTTAAAAGGGGGTGCCAGAAAACGCGTTGCGAGCCCCTTTCGCCCATCCAAATGTGCCCTCAAAGGATGGCTTTGGGTACATATGAACTCCGCAGGGGAGCCTTTACGCAGCCCCACATGCAACTGGACCCTCCGGGTTCGCTCTCTTGAGCAAGCCTAAACATAGCCCTAGCCAGCATCGGAGACAACTGAAAAACGGGCCCCAGAAAACATGTTACAAGCCCCTTTCGCCCATCCAAAAGTGCCCCCAAAAGAAGGCTTTGGGTACATATGAACTCCCCAGGGGAGCCTTTACGCAGCCCCACATGCAACTGGACCCTCCAGGTTCGCTCTTTTCGAGAAACCCTAAACATAGCCCTAACCAGCATCGAAGACGACAGAAAACTCGAGCCGAAGAAAAACCTGTTCCGAGCCCCTTTCTCCCATCCAAAAGCTCCCCCAGAGGAAGGCTTTGGGTACTTGTGAACTCCCCAGGGGAGCCTTTATGCAGCCCCACATGCAACTGGACCCTCCAGGTTCGCTCTTTCCGAGCAAAACTAAATATATCCCTAGCCGGCATCGGAGACGACCTTAAAAGGGGGTGCCAGAAAACGCGTTGCGAGCCCCTTTCGCCCATCCAAAAGTGCCCCCAAAGGAAGGCTTTGGGTACAACTGAACTCCCCAGGGGAGTCTTTACGCAGCCCCACATGCTACTGGACGCTTCGGGTTCGCTCTCTTGAGCAAGCCTAAACATAGCCCTAGCCAGCATCGGAGACAACTGAAAACTTGGGCCCCAGAAAACACGTTACAAGCCCCTTTCGCCCACCCAAAAGTGCCGCCAAAGGATGGCTTTGGGTACATATGAACTCCGCAGGGGAGCCTTTACGCAGCCCCACATGCAACTGGACCCTCCGGGTTCGCTCTCTTGAGCAAGCCTAAACATAGCCCTAGCTTTAATCGGAGACGACTGAAAAAGGGCACCAGACAACACGTTACAATCCCTCTTCCGCCAAACCAAAAGCTCCCCCAAAGGAAGGCTTTGGGTACATCTGAACTACCCAGGGGAGCCTTTACGCAGCCCCACATGCAACTGGACCCTCCAGGTTCGCTCTTTCCGAGAAACCCTAAACATTGCCCTAAACAGCATCGAAGACGACTGAAAACTCGGGCCGCATAAAACCTGATCCGAACCCCTTTCTCCCATCCAAAAGCTCCCCTAGAGGAAGGCTTCGGGTACAACTGATCTCCCCAGGGGAGCCTTTAGAGAGCCCCACATGCAACTGGACCCTCCAGGTTCGCTCTTTCCGAGCAACACTAAGTATAGCCCTAGCCGGCATCGGAGACGACCTTAAAAGGAGGTGCCAGAAAACGCGTTGCGAGCCCCTTTCGCCCATCCAAAAGTGCCCCCAAAGGAAGGCTTTGGGTACAACTGAACTCCCCAGGGGAACCTTTACGCAGCCCCACATGCTACTGGACCCTTCGGGTTCGCTCTCTTCCTGAGCAAGCCTAAACATAGCCCTAGCCGGCATCGGAGACGACTGAAAACTCGGGCCCCAGAAAACACGTTACAATACCTCTTCCGCCCATCCAAAAGTGCCCCCAAAGGATGGCTTTGGGAACATATGAACTCCCCAGGGGAGCCTTTACGCAGCCCCACATGCAACTGGACCCTCCGTGTTCGCTATCTTGAGCAAGCCTAAACATAGCCCTAGCCGGCATTGGAGACGACTGAAAAACGGGCCCCAGAACACGCATTACAATTGCCCATCTGCCAATCCTAAAGCGCCCCCAAAGGAAGGCTTTGGGTACAAGTGAACTCACCAGGGGAGCCTTTACGCAGCCCCACATGCAACTGGACCCTCCAGGTTCGCTCTTTCTGAGAAACCCTAAACATAGCCCTAACCAGCATCGAAGACGACTGAAAATTCGGGCCGCAGAAAACCTGTTCCGAGCCCCTTTCTCCCATCCAAAAGCTCCCCCAGAGGAAGGCTTTGGGTACAAGTGAACTCCCCAGGGGAGTCTTTACGCAGCCCCACATGAAGCTGGACCCTTCGGGTTCGCTCTTCCTGAGTAAGCCTAAACATAGCCCTAGCCGGCATCGGAGACGACTGAAAAACGGGCCCCAGAAAACACGTTACAAGCCCCTTTCGCCCATCCAAAAGTGCCCCCAAAGGAAGGCTTTCGGTGCATATGAACTCCCCAGGGAAGCCTTTATGCAGCCCCACATGCAACTGGACCCTCCAGGTTCGCTCTTTCCGAGCAACACTAAATATAGCCCTAGACGGCATCGGAGACCACCTTAAAAGGGGGTGCCAGAAAATGCGTTGCGAGCCCCTTTCGCCCATCCAAAAGTGCCCCCAGAGGAACGCTTTGGGTACAACTAAACTCCCCAGGGGAGCCTTTATGCAGCCCCACATGCAACTGGTCCCTACGTGTTCGCCCTTTTCCAACATCCCTAAATATAACCCTAGCCAGCATCGACGACAATGGAAAATTTAGGCCTCAGAAAACAGGTCCCGAGCCCCTTTCGTCAACCCAAAATTGCCCCCAGAGCAACGCTTTGGGTATAACTGAAGTCCCCAAGGGAGCCTTTATGCAGCCCCACATGCAACTGGTCCCTACGTGTTCCCCCTTTTCCAACATCCCTAAATATAACCCTAGCCAGCATCGACGACAATGGAAAATTTAGGCCTCAGAAAACAGGTTCCGAGCCCCTTTCGTCAACCCAAAAGTGCCCCCAGAGCAACGCTTTGGGTATAACTGAAGTCCCCAAGGGAGCCTTTATGCAGCCCCACATGCAACTGCACCCTTCGGGTTCGCTATTCCTGAACAAGCCTAAACATAGCCCTAGCCAGCATCGGAGACAACTGAAAAACGGGCCCCAGAAAACATGTTACAAGCCCCTTTCGCCCATCCAAAAGTGCCCCCAAAGGAAGGCTTTCGGTGCATATGAACTCCGCAGGGGAGCCTTTACTCAGCCCCACATGCAACTGGACCATCCATATTCGCTCTTTCACATCAACACTAAATATATCCCTAGCCGGCATCGTAGACGACTGAAAACTCGGGCCGCAGAAAACCTGTTCCGAGCCCTTTTCGCCCATCCAAAAGTGCCCCCAAAGGAAGGCTTTGGGTACAAGTGAACTCCCCAGGGGAGCCTTTACGCAGCCCCACATGCAACTGGACCCTCCAGGTTCGCTCTTTCCGAGAAACCCTAAACATAGCCCTAACCAGCATCGAAGACGACAGAAAACTGGAGCCGCAGAAAACATGTTCCGAGCCACTTTCTCCCATCCAAAAGCTCCCCCAGAGAAAGGCTTTGGGTACAACTGAACTCCCCAGGGGTGTCTTTACGCAGCCCCACATGCTACTGGACCCTTCGGGTTCGCTCTTCCTGAGCAAGCCTAAACATAGCCCTAGCCAGCATCGGAGACAACTGAAAAACGGGCCCCAGAAAACGCGTTACAATCCCTCTTCCGCCAATCCAACAGCGCCCCCAAAGGAAGGCTTGGGGAACAACTGAACTCCCCAGGGGAGCCTTTACGCAGCCCCACATGCAACTGGACCCTCCAGGTTCGCTCTTTCCGAGCAACACTATATATAGCCCTAGCCGGCATCGGAGACGACCTTAAAATGGGGTGCCAGAAAACGCGTTGCGAGCCCCTTTCGCCCATCCAAAAGTGCCCCCAAAGGAAGGCTTTGGGTACAACTGAACTCCCCAGGGGAGTCTTTATGCAGCCCCACATGCTACTGGACCCTTCGGGTTCGCTCCCTTGAGCAAGCCTAAACATAGCCCTAGCCAGCATCGGAGACAACTGAAAACTCGGGCCCCAGAAAACACGTTACAAGCCCCTTTCGCCCATCCAAAAGCTCCCCCAGAGGAAGGCTTTGGGTACTTGTGAACTCCCCAGGGGAGCCTTTACGCAGCCCCACATGCAACTGGACCCTCCAGGTTCGCTCTTTCCGAGCAAAACTAAATATATCCCTAGCCGGCATCGGAGACGACCTTAAAAGGGGGTGCCAGAAAACGCGTTGCGAGCCCCTTTCGCCCATCCAAAAGTGCCCCCAAAGGAAGGCTTTGGGTACAACTGAACTCCCCAGGGGAGTCTTTACGCAGCCCCACATGCTACTGGACGCTTCGGGTTCGCTCTCTTGAGCAAGCCTAAACATAGCCCTAGCCAGCATCGGAGACAACTGAAAACTTGGGCCCCAGAAAACACGTTACAAGCCCCTTTCGCCCACCCAAAAGTGCCCCCAAAGGATGGCTTTGGGTACATATGAACTCCGCAGGGGACCCTTTACGCAGCCCCACATGCAACTGGACCCTCCGGGTTCGCTCTCTTGAGCAAGCCTAAACAGCCCTAGCTTTAATCGGAGACGACTGAAAAAGGGCACCAGACAACACGTTACAATCCCTCTTCCGCCAAACCAAAAGCTCCCCCAAAGGAAGGCTTTGGGTACATCTGAACTCCCCAGGGGAGCCTTTACGCAGCCCCACATGCAACTGGACCCTCCAGGTTCGCTCTTTCCGAGAAACCCTAAACATTGCCCTAAACAGCATCGAAGACGACTGAAAACTCGGGCCGCAGAAAACCTGATCCGAACCCCTTTCTCCCATCCAAAAGCTCCCCTAGAGGAAGGCTTCGGGTACAACTGATCTCCCCAGGGGAGCCTTTAGAGAGCCCCACATGCAACTGGACCCTCCAGGTTCGCTCTTTCCGAGCAACACTAAGTATAGCCCTAGCCGGCATCGGAGACGACCTTAAAAGGAGGTGCCAGAAAACGCGTTGCGAGCCCCTTTCGCCCATCCAAAAGTGCCCCCAAAGGAAGGCTTTGGGTACAACTGAACTCCCCCGGGGAATCTTTACGCAGCCCCACATGCTACTGGACCCTTCGGGTTCGCTCTCTTCCTGAGCAAGCCTAAACATAGCCCTAGCCGGCATCGGAGACGACTGAAAACTCGGGCCCCAGAAAACACGTTACAATACCTCTTCCGCCCATCCAAAAGTGCCCCCAAAGGATGGCTTTGGGAACATATGAACTCCCCAGGGGAGCCTTTACGCAGCCCCACATGCAACTGGACCCTCCGTGTTCGCTATCTTGAGCAAGCCTAAACATAGCCCTAGCCGGCATTGGAGACGACTGAAAAACGGGCCCCAGAACACGCCTTACAATTGCCCTTCTGCCAATCCTAAAGCGCCCCCAAAGGAAGGCTTTGGGTACAAGTGAACTCACCAGGGGAGCCTTTACGCAGCCCCACATGCAACTGGACCCTCCAGGTTCGCTCTTTCTGAGAAACCCTAAACATAGCCCTAACCAGCATCGAAGACGACAGAAAACTGGAGCCGCAGAAAACCTGTTCCGAGCCCCTTTCTCCCATCCAAAAGCTCCCCCAGAGGAAGGCTTTGGGTACAAGTGATCTCCCCAGGGGAGTCTTTACGCAGCCCCACATGAAGCTGGACCCTTCGGGTTCGCTCTTCCTGAGTAAGCCTAAACATAGCCCTAGCCGGCATCGGAGACGACTGAAAAACGGGCCCCAGAAAACACGTTACAAGCCCCTTTCGCCCATCCAAAAGTGCCCCCAAAGGAAGGCTTTCGGTGCATATGAACTCCCCAGGGAAGCCTTTATGCAGCCCCACATGCAACTGGACCCTCCAGGTTCGCTCTTTCCGAGCAACACTAAATATAGCCCTAGACGGCATCGGAGACCACCTTAAAAGGGGGTGCCAGAAAACGCGTTGCGAGCCCCTTTCGCCCATCCAAAAGTGCCCCCAGAGGAACGCTTTGGGTACAACTAAACTCCCCAGGGGAGCCTTTATGCAGCCCCACATGCAACTGGTCCCTACGTGTTCGCCCTTTTCCAACATCCCTAAATATAGCCCTAGCCAGCTTCGTCGACAATGGAAAATTTAGGCCTCAGAAAACAGGTTCCGAGCCCCTTTCGTCAACCCAAAATTGCCCCCAGAGGAACGCTTTGGGTACAACTGAAGTCCCCAGGGGAGCCTTTATGCAGCCCCACATGCGACTGGACCCTCCAGGTTCGCTGCTTCCTGAGCAACACTAAATATAGCCCTAGCGGGCATCGGAGACGTCCTTAAAAGCGGGTGCCAGAAAGCGCGTTTTGAGCCCCTTTCGCCCATCCAAAAGTGCCCCCAAAGGAAGGCTTTGGGTACAAGTGAACTCCCCAGGGGAGCCTTTATGCAGCCCCACATGCTACTGGACCCTTCGGGTTCGCTCTTCCTGAGCAAGCCTAAACATAGCCCTAGCCGGCATCGGAGACGACTGAAAACTTGAGCCCCAGAAAACACGTTACAAGCCCCTTTCGCCCATCCAAAAGTGCCCCCAAAGGAAGGCTTTCGGTGCATATGAACTCCCCAGGGAAGCCTTTACGCAGCCCCACATGCAACTGGACCCTCCGTGTTCGCTCTCTTGAGCAAGCCTAAACATAGCCCTAGCCGGCATCGGAGACGACTGAAAAACGGGCACCAGAACAAGCGTTAAAATTGCCCTTCTGCCAATCCAAAAGCGCCCCCAAAGGAAGGCTTTGGGTACAAGTGAACTCCCCAGGGAAGCCTTTATGCAGCCCCACATGCAACTGGACCCTCCAGGTTCGCTGTTTCCGAGCAACACTAAATATAGCCCTAGCCGGCATCGGAGACGACCTTAAAAGGGGGTGCCAGAAAACGCGTTGTGAGCCCCTTTCGCCCATCCAAAAGTGCCCCCAGAGGAACGCTTTGGGTACAACTAAACTCCCCAGGGGAGCCTTTATGCAGCCCCACATGCAACTGGTCCCTACGTGTTCGCCCTTTTCCAACATCCCTAAATATAACCCTAGCCAGCATCGACGACAATGGAAAATTTAGGCCTCAGAAAACAGGTTCCGAGCCCCTTTCGTCAACCCAAAAGTGCCCCAGAGCAACGCTTTGGGTATAACTGAAGTCCCCAAGGGAGCCTTTATGCAGCCCCACATGCAACTGCACCCTTCGGGTTCGCTCTTCCTGAGCAAGCCTAAACATAGCCCTAGCCAGCATCGGAGACAACTGAAAAACGGGCCCCAGAAAACATGTTACAAGCCCCTTTCGCCCATCCAAAAGTGCCCCCAAAGGAAGGCTTTCGGTGCATATGAACTCCGCAGGGGAGCCTTTACTCAGCCCCACATGCAACTGGACCATCCATATTCGCTCTTTCACATCAACACTAAATATATCCCTAGCCAGCATCGTAGACGACTGAAAACTCGGGCCGCAGAAAACCTGTTCCGAGCCCTTTTCGCCCATCCAAAAGTGCCCCCAAAGGAAGGCTTTGGGTACAAGTGAACTCCCCAGGGGAGCCTTTACGCAGCCCCACATGCAACTGGACCCTCCAGGTTCGCTCTTTCCGAGAAACCCTAAACATAGCCCTAACCAGCATCGAAGACGACAGAAAACTGGAGCCGCAGAAAACATGTTCCGAGCCACTTTCTCCCATCCAAAAGCTCCCCCAGAGAAAGGCTTTGGGTACAACTGAACTCCCCAGGGGTGTCTTTACGCAGCCCCACATGCTACTGGACCCTTCGGGTTCGCTCTTCCTGAGCAAGCCTAAACATAGCCCTAGCCAGCATCGGAGACAACTGAAAAACGGGCCCCAGAAAACGCGTTACAATCCCTCTTCCGCCAATCCAACAGCGCCCCCAAAGGAAGGCTTGGGGAACAACTGAACTCCCCAGGGGAGCCTTTACGCAGCCCCACATGCAACTGGACCCTCCAGGTTCGCTCTTTCCGAGCAACACTAAATATAGCCCTAGCCGGCATCGGAGACGACCTTAAAATGGGGTGCCAGAAAACGCGTTGCGAGCCCCTTTCGCCCATCCAAAAGTGCCCCCAAAGGAAGGCTTTGGGTACAACTGAACTCCCCAGGGGAGTCTTTATGCAGCCCCACATGCTACTGGACCCTTCGGGTTCGCTCTCTTGAGCAAGCCTAAACATAGCCCTAGCCAGCATCGGAGACAACTGAAAACTCGGGCCCCAGAAAACACGTTACAAGCCCCTTTCGCCCATCCAAAAGCTCCCCCAGAGGAAGGCTTTGGGTACTTGTGAACTCCCCAGGGGAGCCTTTATGCAGCCCCACATGCAACTGGACCCTCCAGGTTCGCTCTTTCCGAGCAAAACTAAATATATCCCTAGCCGGCATCGGAGACGACCTTAAAAAGGGGTGCCAGAAAACGCGTTGCGAGCCCCTTTCGCCCATCCAAAAGTGCCCCCAAAGGAAGGCTTTGGGTACAACTGAACTCCCCAGGGGAGTCTTTACGCAGCCCCACATGCTACTGGACGCTTTGGGTTCGCTCTCTTGAGCAAGCCTAAACATAGCCCTAGCCAGCATCGGAGACAACTGAAAACTTGGGCCCCAGAAAACACGTTACAAGCCCCTTTCGCCCACCCAAAAGTGCCCCCAAAGGATGGCTTTGGGTACATATGAACTCCGCAGGGGACCCTTTACGCAGCCCCACATGCAACTGGACCCTCCGGGTTCGCTCTCTTGAGCAAGCCTAAACAGCCCTAGCTTTAATCGGAGACGACTGAAAAAGGGCACCAGACAACACGTTACAATCCCTCTTCCGCCAAACCAAAAGCTCCCCCAAAGGAAGGCTTTGGGTACATCTGAACTACCCAGGGGAGCCTTTACGCAGCCCCACATGCAACTGGACCCTCCAGGTTCGCTCTTTCCGAGAAACCCTAAACATTGCCCTAAACAGCATCGAAGACGACTGAAAACTCGGGCCGCAGAAAACCTGATCCGAACCCCTTTCTCCCATCCAAAAGCTCCCCTAGAGGAAGGCTTCGGGTACAACTGATCTCCCCAGGGGAGCCTTTAGAGAGCCCCACATGCAACTGGACCCTCCAGGTTCGCTCTTTCCGAGCAACACTAAGTATAGCCCTAGCCGGCATCGGAGACGACCTTAAAAGGAGGTGCCAGAAAACGCGTTGCGAGCCCCTTTCGCCCATCCAAAAGTGCCCCCAAAGGAAGGCTTTGGGTACAACTGAACTCCCCCGGGGAATCTTTACGCAGCCCCACATGCTACTGGACCCTTCGGGTTCGCTCTCTTCCTGAGCAAGCCTAAACATAGCCCTAGCCGGCATCGGAGACGACTGAAAACTCGGACCCCAGAAAACACGTTACAATACCTCTTCCGCCCATCCAAAAGTGCCCCCAAAGGATGGCTTTGGGAACATATGAACTCCCCAGGGGAGCCTTTACGCAGCCCCACATGCAACTGGACCCTCCGTATTCGCTATCTTGAGCAAGCCTAAACATAGCCCTAGCCGGCATTGGAGACGACTGAAAAACGGGCCCCAGAACACGCCTTACAATTGCCCTTCTGCCAATCCTAAAGCGCCCCCAAAGGAAGGCTTTGGGTACAAGTGAACTCACCAGGGGAGCCTTTACGCAGCCCCACATGCAACTGGACCCTCCAGGTTCGCTCTTTCTGAGAAACCCTAAACATAGCCCTAACCAGCATCGAAGACGACAGAAAACTGGAGCCGCAGAAAACCTGTTCCGAGCCCCTTTCTCCCATCCAAAAGCTCCCCCAGAGGAAGGCTTTGGGTACAAGTGATCTCCCCAGGGGAGTCTTTACGCAGCCCCACATGAAGCTGGACCCTTCGGGTTCGCTCTTCCTGAGTAAGCCTAAACATAGCCCTAGCCGGCATCGGAGACGACTGAAAAACGGGCCCCAGAAAACACGTTACAAGCCCCTTTCGCCCATCCAAAAGTGCCCCCAAAGGAAGGCTTTCGGTGCATATGAACTCCCCAGGGAAGCCTTTATGCAGCCCCACATGCAACTGGACCCTCCAGGTTCGCTCTTTCCGAGCAACACTAAATATAGCCCTAGACGGCATCGGAGACCACCTTAAAAGGGGGTGCCAGAAAACGCGTTGCGAGCCCCTTTCGCCCATCCAAAAGTGCCCCCAGAGGAACGCTTTGGGTACAACTAAACTCCCCAGGGGAGCCTTTATGCAGCCCCACATGCAACTGGTCCCTACGTGTTCGCCCTTTTCCAACATCCCTAAATATAGCCCTAGCCAGCTTCGTCGACAATGGAAAATTTAGGCCTCAGAAAACAGGTTCCGAGCCCCTTTCGTCAACCCAAAATTGCCCCCAGAGGAACGCTTTGGGTACAACTGAAGTCCCCAGGGGAGCCTTTATGCAGCCCCACATGCAACTGGACCCTCCAGGTTCGCTGCTTCCTGAGCAACACTAAATATAGCCCTAGCCGGCATCGGAGACGTCCTTAAAAGCGGGTGCAAGAAAGCGCGTTTTGAGCCCCTTTCGCCCATCCAAAAGTGCCCCCAAAGGAAGGCTTTCGGTGCATATGAACTCCCCAGGGAAGCCTTTATGCAGCCCCACATGCAACTGGACCCTCCAGGTTCGCTCTTTCCGAGCAACACTAAATATAGCCCTAGACGGCATCGGAGACCACCTTAAAAGGGGGTGCCAGAAAACGCGTTGCGAGCCCCTTTCGCCCATCCAAAAGTGCCCCCAGAGGAACGCTTTGGGTACAACTAAACTCCCCAGGGGAGCCTTTATGCAGCCCCACATGCAACTGGTCCCTACGTGTTCGCCCTTTTCCAACATCCCTAAATATAGCCCTAGCCAGCTTCGTCGACAATGGAAAATTTAGGCCTCAGAAAACAGGTTCCGAGCCCCTTTCGTCAACCCAAAATTGCCCCCAGAGGAACGCTTTGGGTACAACTGAAGTCCCCAGGGGAGCCTTTATGCAGCCCCACATGCAACTGGACCCTCCAGGTTCGCTGCTTCCTGAGCAACACTAAATATAGCCCTAGCGGGCATCGGAGACGTCCTTAAAAGCGGGTGCCAGAAAGCGCGTTTTGAGCCCCTTTCGCCCATCCAAAAGTGCCCCCAAAGGAAGGCTTTGGGTACAAGTGAACTCCCCAGGGGAGCCTTTATGCAGCCCCACATGCTACTGGACCCTTCGGGTTCGCTCTTCCTGAGCAAGCCTAAACATAGCCCTAGCCGGCATCGGAGACGACTGAAAACTTGAGCCCCAGAAAACACGTTACAAGCCCCTTTCGCCCATCCAAAAGTGCCCCCAAAGGAAGGCTTTCGGTGCATATGAACTCCCCAGGGAAGCCTTTATGCAGCCCCACATGCAACTGGACCCTCCGTGTTCGCTCTCTTGAGCAAGCCTAAACATAGCCCTAGCCGGCATCGGAGACGACTGAAAAACGGGCACCAGAACAAGCGTTAAAATTGCCCTTCTGCCAATCCAAAAGCGCCCCCAAAGGAAGGCTTTGGGTACAAGTGAACTCCCCAGGGAAGCCTTTATGCAGCCCCACATGCAACTGGACCCTCCAGGTTCGCTGTTTCCGAGCAACACTAAATATAGCCCTAGCCGGCATCGGAGACGACCTTAAAAGGGGGTGCCAGAAAACGCGTTGTGAGCCCCTTTCGCCCATCCAAAAGTGCCCCCAGAGGAACGCTTTGGGTACAACTAAACTCCCCAGGGGAGCCTTTATGCAGCCCCACATGCAACTGGTCCCTACGTGTTCGCCCTTTTCCAACATCCCTAAATATAACCCTAGCCAGCATCGACGACAATGGAAAATTTAGGCCTCAGAAAACAGGTTCCGAGCCCATTTCGTCAACCCAAAATTGCCCCCAGAGCAACGCTTTGGGTATAACTGAAGTCCCCAAGGGAGCCTTTATGCAGCCCCACATGCAACTGCACCCTTCGGGTTCGCTATTCCTGAGCAAGCCTAAACATAGCCCTAGCCAGCATCGGAGACAACTGAAAAACGGGCCCCAGAAAACATGTTACAAGCCCCTTTCGCCCATCCAAAAGTGCCCCCAAAGGAAGGCTTTGGGTACAACTGAACTCCCCAGGGGAGTCTTTACGCAGCCCCACATGCTACTGGACCCTTCGGGTTCGCTCTCTTGAGCAAGCCTAAACATAGCCCTAGCCAGCATCGGAGACAACTGAAAACTCGGGCCCCAGAAAACACGTTACAAGCCCCTTTCGCCCATCCAAAAGTGCCCTCAAAGGATGGCTTTGGGTACATATGAACTCCGCAGGGGAGCCTTTACGCAGCCCCACATGCAACTGGACCCTCCGGGATCGCTCTCTTGAGCAAGCCTAAACATAGCCCTAGCTGGAATCGGAGACGACTGAAAAACGGGCACCAGAAAACACGTTACAATCCCTCTTCCGCCAAACCAAAAGCTCCCCCAAAGGAAGGCTTTGGGTACATCTGAACTCCCCAGGGGAGCCTTTACGCAGCCCCACATGCAACTGGACCCTCCAGGTTCGCTCTTTCCGAGAAACCCTAAACATTGCCCTAAACAGCATCGAAGAAGACTGAAAACTCGGCCGCAGAAAACCTGATCCGAGCCCTTTTCGCCCATCCAAAAGTGCCCCAAAGGAAGGCTTTGGGTACAAGTGAACTCCCAGGGGAGCCTTTACGCAGCCCCACATGCAACTGGACCCTCCAGGTTCGCTCTTTCCGAGAAACCCTAAACATAGCCCTTACCAGCATCGAAGACGACAGAAAACTGGAGCCGCAGAAAACATGTCCGAGCCACTTTCTCCCATCCAAAAGCTCCCCCAGAGAAAGGCTTTGGTACAACTGAACTCCCCAGGGGTGTCTTTACGCAGCCCCACATGCAACTGGACCCTTCGGGTTCGCTCTTCCTGAGCAAGCCTAAACATAGCCCTAGCCAGCATCGGAGACAACTGAAAAACGGGCCCCAGAAAACGCGTTACAATCCCTCTTCCGCCAATCCAACAGCGCCCCCAAAGGAAGGCTTGGGGAACAACTGAACTCCCCAGGGGAGCCTTTACAGAGCCCCACATGCAACTGGACCCTCCAGGTTCGCTCTTTCCGAGCAACACTAAATATAGCCCTAGCCGGCATCGGAGACGACCTTAAAATGGGGGTGCCAGAAAACGCGTTGCGAGCCCCTTTCGCCCATCCAAAAGTGCCCCCAAAGGAAGGCTTTGGGTACAACTGAACTCCCCAGGGGAGTCTTTACGCAGCCCCACATGCTACTGGACGCTTCGGGTTCGCTCTCTTGAGCAAGCCTAAACATAGCCCTAGCCAGCATCGGAGACAACTGAAAACTCGGGCCCCAGAAAACACGTTACAAGCCCCTTTCGCCCATCCAAAA
The DNA here is from genome assembly GCF_963932015.1 of Anas acuta. NCBI lineage: Eukaryota > Metazoa > Chordata > Aves > Anseriformes > Anatidae > Anas > Anas acuta. The sequence continues at coordinate 2,724,686 of NC_088991.1, forward strand.
GTGCCCTCAAAGGATGGCTTTGGGTACATATGAACTCCGCAGGGGAGCCTTTACGCAGCCCCACATGCAACTGGACCCTCCGGGATCGCTCTCTTGAGCAAGCCTAAACATAGCCCTAGCTGGAATCGGAGACGACTGAAAAACGGGCACCAGAAAACACGTTACAATCCCTCTTCCGCCAAACCAAAAGCTCCCTCCGAGGAAGGCTTTGGGTACATATGAACTCCCCAGGGGAGCCTTTACGCAGCCCCACATGCAACTGGACCCTCCAGGTTCGCTCTTTCCGAGAAACCCAAAACATAGCCCTAACCAGCATCGAAGACGACTGAAAACTCGAGCCGAAGAAAAACCTGTTCCGAGCCCCTTTCTCCAATCCAAAAGCTCCCCCAGAGGAAGGCTTTGGGCACTTGTGAACTCCCCAGGGGAGCCTTTATGCAGCCCCACATGCAACTGGACCCTCCAGGTTCGCTCTTTCCGAGCAAAACTAAATATATCCCTAGCCGGCATCGGAGACGACCTTAAAAGGGGGTGCCAGAAAACGCGTTGCGAGCCCCTTTCGCCCATCCAAAAGTGCCCCCAAAGGAAGGCTTTCGGTACAACTGAACTCCCCAGGGGAGTCTTTACGCAGCCCCACATGCTACTGGACGCTTCGGGTTCGCTCTCTTGAGCAAGCCTAAACATAGCCCTAGCCAGCATCGGAGACAACTGAAAACTTGGGCCCCAGAAAACACGTTACAAGCCCCTTTCGCCCACCCAAAAGTGCCCCCAAAGGATGGCTTTGGGTACATATGAACTCCGCAGGGGAGCCTTTACGCAGCCCCACATGCAACTGGACCCTCCGGGTTCGCTCTCTTGAGCAAGCCTAAACATAGCCCTAGCTTTAATCGGAGACGACTGAAAAAGGGCACCAGACAACACGTTACAATCCCTCTTCCGCCAAACCAAAAGCTCCCCCAAAGGAAGGCTTTGGGTACATCTGAACTCCCCAGGGGAGCCTTTACGCAGCCCCACATGCAACTGGACCCTCCAGGTTCGCTCTTTCCGAGAAACCCTAAACATTGCCCTAAACAGCATCGAAGACGACTGAAAACTCGGGCCGCAGAAAACCTGATCCGAACCCCTTTCTCCCATCCAAAAGCTCCCCTAGAGGAAGGCTTCGGGTACAACTGATCTCCCCAGGGGAGCCTTTAGAGAGCCCCACATGCAACTGGACCCTCCAGGTTCGCTCTTTCCGAGCAACACTAAGTATAGCCCTAGCCGGCATCGGAGACGACCTTAAAAGGAGGTGCCAGAAAACGCGTTGCGAGCCCCTTTCGCCCATCCAAAAGTGCCCCCAAAGGAAGGCTTTGGGTACAACTGAACTCCCCCGGGGAACCTTTACGCAGCCCCACATGCTACTGGACCCTTCGGGTTCGCTCTCTTCCTGAGCAAGCCTAAACATAGCCCTAGCCGGCATCGGAGACGACTGAAAACTCGGGCCCCAGAAAACACGTTACAATACCTCTTCCGCCCATCCAAAAGTGCCCCCAAAGGATGGCTTTGGGAACATATGAACTCCCCAGGGGAGCCTTTACGCAGCCCCACATGCAACTGGACCCTCCGTGTTCGCTATCTTGAGCAAGCCTAAACATAGCCCTAGCCGGCATCGGAGACGACTGAAAAACGGGCCCCAGAACACGCATTACAATTGCCCTTCTGCCAATCCTAAAGCGCCCCCAAAGGAAGGCTTTGGGTACAAGTGAACTCACCAGGGGAGCCTTTACGCAGCCCCACATGCTACTGGACCCTCCAGGTTCGCTCTTTCTGAGAAACCCTAAACATAGCCCTAACCAGCATCGAAGACGACTGAAAATTCGGGCCGCAGAAAACCTGTTCCGAGCCCCTTTCTCCCATCCAAAAGCTCCCCCAGAGGAAGGCTTTGGGTACAAGTGAACTCCCCAGGGGAGTCTTTACGCAGCCCCACATGAAGCTGGACCCTTCGGGTTTGCTCTTCCTGAGTAAGCCTAAACATAGCCCTAGCCGGCATCGGAGACGACTGAAAAACGGGCCCCAGAAAACACGTTACAATACCTCTTCCGCCCATCCAAAAGTGCCCCCAAAGGAAGGCTTTGGGTACATATGAACTCCCCAGGGAAGCCTTTATGCAGCCCCACATGCAACTGGACCCTCCAGGTTCGCTCTTTCCGAGCAACACTAAATATAGCCCTAGACGGCATCGGAGACCACCTTAAAAGGGGGTGCCAGAAAACGCGTTGCGAGCCCCTTTCGCCCATCCAAAAGTGCCCCCAGAGGAACGCTTTGGGTACAACTCAAGTCCCCAGGGGAGCCTTTATGCAGCCCCACATGCAACTGGTCCCTACGTGTTCGCCCTTTTCCAACATCCCTAAATATAGCCCTAGCCAGCATCGTCGACAATGGAAAATTTAGGCCTCAGAAAACAGGTTCCGAGCCCCTTTCGTCAACCCAAAATTGCCCCCAGAGGAACGCTTTGGGTACAACTGAAGTCCCCAGGGGAGCCTTTATGCAGCCCCACATGCAACTGGACCCTCCAGGTTTGCTATCCGAGCAACACTAAATATAGCCCTAGCCGGCATCGGAGACGTCCTTAAAAGCGGGTGCCAGAAAGCGCGTTTTGAGCCCCTTTCGCCCATCCAAAAGTGCCCCCAAAGGAAGGCTTTGGGTACAACTGAACTCCCCAGGGGAGCCTTTATGCAGCCCCACATGCTACTGGACCCTTCGGGTTCGCTCTCTTGAGCAAGCCTAAACATAGCCCTAGCCGGCATCGGAGACGACTGAAAAATGGGCACCAGAACAAGCGTTAAAATTGCCCTTCTGCCAATCCAAAAGGGCCCCCAAAGGAAGGCTTTGGGTACAAGTGAACTCCCCAGGGAAGCCTTTATGCAGCCCCACATGCAACTGGACCCTCCAGGTTCGCTGTTTCCGAGCAACACTAAATATAGCCCTAGCCGGCATCGGAGACGACCTTAAAAGGGGGTGCCAGAAAACGCGTTGCGAGCCCCTTTCGCCCATCCAAAAGTGCCCCCAGAGGAACGCTTTGGGTACAACTAAACTCCCCAGGGGAGCCTTTATGCAGCCCCACATGCAACTGGTCCCTACGTGTTCGCCCTTTTCCAACATCCCTAAATATAACCCTAGCCAGCATCGTCGACAATGGAAAATTTAGGCCTCAGAAAACAGGTTCCGAGCCCCTTTCGTCAACCCAAAAGTGCCCCCAGAGCAACGCTTTGGGTATAACTGAAGTCCCCAAGGGAGCCTTTATGCAGCCCCACATGCAACTGCACCCTTCGGGTTCGCTATTCCTGAGCAAGCCTATACATAGCCCTAGCCAGCATCGGAGACAACTGAAAAACGGGCCCCAGAAAACATGTTACAAGCCCCTTTCGTCCATCCAAAAGTGCCCCCAAAGGAAGGCTTTGGGTACAAGTGAACTCCCCAGGGGAGCCTTTACGCAGCCCCACATGCAACTGGACCCTCCAGGTTCGCTCTTTCCGAGAAACCCTAAACATAGCCCTAACCAGCATCGAAGACGACAGAAAACTGGAGCCGCAGAAAACATGTTCCGAGCCCCTTTCTCCCATCTAAAAGCTCCCCCAGAGAAAGGCTTTGGGTACAACTGAACTCCCCAGGGGTGTCTTTACGCAGCCCCACATGCTACTGGACCCTTCGGGTTCGCTCTTCCTGAGCAAGCCTAAACATAGCCCTAGTCGGCATCGGAGACAACTGAAAAACGGGCCCCAGAAAACGCGTTACAATCCCTCTTCCGCCAATCCAACAGCGCCCCCAAAGGAAGGCTTTGGGTACATCTGAACTCCCCAGGGGAGCCTTTACAGAGCCCCACATGCAACTGGACCCTCCAGGTTCGCTCTTTCTGGGCAACACTAAATATAGCCCTAGCCGTCATCGGAGACGACCTTAAAATGGGGTGCCAGAAAACGCGTTGCGAGCCCCTTTCGCCCATCCAAAAGTGCCCCCAAAGGAAGGCTTTGGGTACAACTGAACTCCCCAGGGGAGTCTTTACGCAGCCCCACATGCTACTGGACGCTTCGGGTTCGCTCTCTTGAGCAAGCCTAAACATAGCCCTAGCCAGCATCGGAGACAACTGAAAACTCGGGCCCCAGAAAACACGTTACAAGCCCCTTTCGCCCATCCAAATGTGCCCCCAAAGGATGGCTTTGGGTACATATGAACTCCGCAGGGGAGCCTTTACCCAGCCCCACATGCAACTGGACCCTCCGGGTTCGCTCTCTTGAGCAAGCCTAAACATAGCCCTAGCTGGAATCGGAGACGACTGAAAAACGGGCACCAGAAAACACGTTACAATCCCTCTTCCGCCAAACCAAAAGCTCCCTCCGAGGAAGGCTTTGGGTACATATGAACTCCCCAGGGGAGCCTTTACGCAGCCCCACATGCAACTGGACCCTCCAGGTTCGCTCTTTCCGAGAAACCCTAAACATAGCCCTAACCAGCATCGAAGACGACAGAAAACTCGAGCCGAAGTAAAACCTGTTCCGAGCCCCTTTCTCCCATCCAAAAGCTCCCCCAGAGGAAGGCTTTGGGTACTTGTGAACTCCCCAGGGGAGCCTTTATGCAGCCCCACATGCAACTGGACCCTCCAGGTTCGCTCTTTCCGAGCAAAACTTAATATATCCCTAGCCGGCATCGGAGACGACCTTAAAAGGGGGTGCCAGAAAACGCGTTGCGAGCCCCTTTCGCCCATCCAAAAGTGCCCCCAAAGGAAGGCTTTGGGTACAACTGAACTCCCCAGGGGAGTCTTTACGCAGCCCCACATGCTACTGGACACTTCGGATTCGCTCTTCCTGAGCAAGCCTAAACATAGCCCTAGCCGGCATCGGAGACGACTGAAAAAGGGGCACCAGAAAACGCGTTACAATCCCCATTCCGCCAATGCTAAAGCTCCCCCAGAGGAAGGCTTTGGGTACAACTGAGCTCCCCAGGGGAGCCTTTACAGAGCCCCACATGCAACTGGACCCTCCAGGTTCGCTCTTTCCGAGCAACACTAAATATAGCCCTTGCCGGCATCGGAGACGACCTTAAAAGGGGGTGCCAGAAAACGCGTTGCGAGCCCCTTTCGCCCATCCAAAAGTGCCCCCAAAAGAAGGCTTTGGGTACATATGAACTCCCCAGGGGAGTCTTTACGCAGCCCCACATGCTACTGGACGCTTCGGGTTCGCTCTCTTGAGCAAGCCTAAACATAGCCCTAGCCAGCATCGGAGACAACTGAAAACTTGGGCCCCAGAAAACACGTTACAAGCCCCTTTCGCCCACCCAAAAGTGCCCCCAAAGGATGGCTTTGGGTACATATGAACTCCGCAGGGGACCCTTTACGCAGCCCCACATGCAACTGGACCCTCCGGGTTCGCTCTCTTGAGCAAGCCTAAACAGCCCTAGCTTTAATCGGAGACGACTGAAAAAGGGCACCAGACAACACGTTACAATCCCTCTTCCGCCAAACCAAAAGCTCCCCCAAAGGAAGGCTTTGGGTACATCTGAACTCCCCAGGGGAGCCTTTAGAGAGCCCCACATGCAACTGGACCCTCCAGGTTCGCTCTTTCCGAGCAACACTAAGTATAGCCCTAGCCGGCATCGGAGACGACCTTAAAAGGAGGTGCCAGAAAACGCGTTGCGAGCCCCTTTCGCCCATCCAAAAGTGCCCCCAAAGGAAGGCTTTGGGTACAACTGAACTCCCCCGGGGAATCTTTACGCAGCCCCACATGCTACTGGACCCTTCGGGTTCGCTCTCTTCCTGAGCAAGCCTAAACATAGCCCTAGCCGGCATCAGAGACGACTGAAAAACGGGCCCCAGAACACGCATTACAATTGCCCTTCTGCCAATCCTAAAGCGCCCCCAAAGGAAGGCTTTGGGTACAACTGAACTCCCCAGGGGAGCCTTTACGCAGCCCCACATGCAACTGGACCCTCCGTGTTTGCTATCTTGAGCAAGCCTAAACATAGCCCTAGCCGGCATCGGAGACGACTGAAAAACGGGCCCCAGAACACGCATTACAATTGCCCTTCTGCCAATCCTAAAGCGCCCCCAAAGGAAGGCTTTGGGTACAAGTGAACTCCCCAGGGGAGTCTTTACGCAGCCCCACATGCTACTGGACCCTTCGGGTTCGCTCTTCCTGAGCAAGCCTAAACATAGCCCTAACCAGCATCGGAGACAACTGAAAACTCGGGCCCCAGAAAACACGTTACAAGCCCCTTTCGCCCATCCAAAAGTGCCCCCAAAGGAAGGCTTTGGGTACAACTGAACTCCCCAGGGGAACCTTTTTGCAGTCCCACATGCAACTGGTCCCTACGTGTTCGCCCTTTTCCAACATCCCTAAATATAGCCTTGGCGGGCATCGTCGACAATGGAAAACTCGGGCCTCAGAAAACTAGTTGCGAGCCCCTTCGCCCATCCAAAAGTTCCCCCAAAGGAAGGCTTTGGGTACATCTGAACTCCGCAGGGGAGCCTTTACGCAGCCCCACATGCAACTGGACCCTCCGTATTACAACTTTCACAGCAAGCCTAAATATACCCCTAGCCGGCATCGGAGACAACTGAAAACTCGGGCCCCAGAAAACGCATTGTGAACCCCTTTCACCCATCCAAAAGTGCCCCCAAAGGAAGGCTTTGGGTACAAGTGAACTCCCCAGGGGAGCCTTTAAGCAGCCCCACATGAAGCTGGACCCTTCGGGTTCGCTCTTCCTGAGCAAGCATAAACAAATCCCTAGCCGGCATCGGAAACGTCTGAAAACTTGGGCCCCAGAAAACACGTTACAAGCCCCTTTCGCCCATCCAAAAGTGCCCCCAAAGGAAGGCTTTGGGTACATATGAACTCCGCAGGGGAGTCTTTACGCAGCCCCACATGCAACTGGACCCTCCAGGTTCGCTCTTTCCGAGAAACCCTAAACATAGCCCTAACCAGCATCGAAGACGACTGAAAACTCGGGCAGCAGAAAACCTGATCCGAACACCTTTCGCCCATCCAAAAGCACCCCCAGAGGAAGGCTTTGGGTACATATGAACTCCCCAGGGGAGCCTTTACAGAGCCCCACATGCAACTGGACCCTCCAGGTTCGCTGTTTCCGAGCAACACTAAATATAGCCCTAGCCGGCATCGGAGACGACCATAAAACGGGGTGCCAGAAAACGCGTTGCGAGCCCCTTTCGCCCATCCAAAAGTGCCCCCAAAGGAAGGCTTTGGGTACAACTGAACTCCCCAGGGGAGTCTTTACGCAGCCCCACATGCAACTGGACTCTTCGGGTTCGGTCTTCCTGAGCAAGCCTAAACATAACCCTAGCCAGCATCGGAGACGACTGAAAAACGGGCCCCAGAAAACGTGTTACAATCCCTCTTCCGCCAATCCAACAGCGCCCCCAAAGGAAGGCTTTGGGTACATCTGAACTCCCCAGGGGAGCCTTTACGCAGCCCCACATACAACTTGACCCTCCCTATTCACTCTTTCACAACAACACTAAATATATCCCTAGCAAGCATGGGAGATGCTGGAGAACTCGGGCCCCAGAAAACGCGTTGCGAGCCCTTTTCGCCCATCCAAAAGCGCCCCCAAAGGAAGGCTTTGGGTACAAGTGAACTCCCCAGGGGAGTCTTTACGCAGCCCCACATGCAACTGGACCCTGCAGGTTCGCTCTTTCCAAGAAACCCTAAACATAGCCCTAACCAGCATCGAAGACATCTGAAAATTTGGGCCGCAGAAAACCTGTTCCGAGCCATTTTCTCCCATCCAAGAGCTCCCACAGAGGAAGGCTTTGGGTACAAGTGAACTCACCAGGGGAGCCTTTACGCAGCCCCACATGCAACTGGACCCTCCAGGTTCGCTCTTTCTGAGAAACCCTAAACATAGCCCTAACCAGCATCGAAGACGACTGAAAATTCGGGCCGCAGAAAACCTGTTCCGAGCCCCTTTCTCCCATCCAAAAGCTCCCCCAGAGGAAGGCTTTGGGTACATCTGAACTCCGCAGGGGAGCCTTTACGCAGCCCCACATGCAACTGGACCCTCCGTATTCCAACTTTCACAGCAAGCCTAAATATATCCCTAGCCGGCATCAAAGACATCTGAAAACTCGGGCCCCAGAAAACGCGTTGTGAGCCCATTTCACCAATCCAAAAGTGCCCCCAAAGGAAGGCTTTGGGTACAAGTGAACTCCCCAGGGGAGTCTTTACGCAGCCCCACATGAAGCTGGACCCTTCGGGTTCGCTCTTCCTGAGTAAGCCTAAACATAGCCCTAGCCGGCATCGGAGACGACGGAAAAACGGGCCCCAGAAAACACGTTACAATACCTCTTCCGCCCATCCAAAAGTGCCCCCAAAGGAAGGCTTTGGGTACATATGAACTCCCCAGGGAAGCCTTTATGCAGCCCCACATGCAACTGGACCCTCCAGGTTCGCTCTTTCCGAGCAACACTAAATATAGCCCTAGACGGCATCGGAGACCACCTTAAAAGGGGGTGCCAGAAAACGCGTTGCGAGCCTCTTTCGCCCATCCAAAAGTGCCCCCAGAGGAACGCTTTGGGTACAACTAAACTCCCCAGGGGAGCCTTTATGCAGCCCCACATGCAACTGGTCCCTACGTGTTCGCCCTTTTCCAACATCCCTAAATATAGCCCTAGCCAGCTTCGTCGACAATGGAAAATTTAGGCCTCAGAAAACAGGTTCCGAGCCCCTTTCGTCAACCCAAAATTGCCCCCAGAGGAACGCTTTGGATACAATTGAAGTCCCCAGGGAAGCCTTTATGCAGCCCCACATGCAACTGGACCCTCCAGGTTCGCTGTTTCCGAGCAACACTAAATATAGCCCTAGCCGGCATCGGAGACGTCCTTAAAAGCGGGTGCCAGAAAGCGCGTTTTGAGCCCCTTTCGCCCATCCAAAAGTGCCCCCAGAGGAAGGCTTTGGGTACAAGTGAACTCCCCAGGGGAGCCTTTATGCAGCCCCACATGCTACTGGACCCTTCAGGTTCGCTCTTCCTGAGCAAGCCTAAACATAGCCCTAGCCGGCATCGGAGACGACTGAAAATTTGAGCCCCAGAAAACACGTTACAAGCCCCTTTCGCCCATCCAAAAGTGCCCCCAAAGGAAGGCTTTCGGTGCATATGAACTCCCCAGGGAAGCCTTTACGCAGCCCCACATGCAACTGGACCCTCCGTGTTCACTCTCTTGAGCAAGCCTAAACATAGCCCTAGCCGTCATCGGAGACGACTGAAAAACGGGCACCAGAACAAGCGTTAAAATTGCCCTTCTGCCAATCCAAAAGCGCCCCCAAAGGAAGGCTTTGGGTACAAGTGAACTCCCCAGGGAAGCCTTTATGCAGCCCCACATGCAACTGGACCCTCCAGGTTCGCTGTTTCCGAGCAACACTAAATATAGCCCTAGCCGGCATCGGAGACGACCTTAAAAGGGGGTGCCAGAAAACGCGTTGCGAGCCCCTTTCGCCCATCCAAAAGTGCCCCCAGAGGAACGCTTTGGGTACAACTAAACTCCCCAGGGGAGCCTTTATGCAGCCCCACATGCAACTGGTCCCTACGTGTTCGCCCTTTTCCAACATCCCTAAATATAACCCTAGCCAGCATCGTCGACAATGGAAAATTTAGGCCTCAGAAAACAGGTTCCGAGCCCCTTTCGTCAACCCAAAAGTGCCCCCAGAGCAACGCTTTGGGTATAACTGAAGTCCCCAAGGGAGCCTTTATGCAGCCCCACATGCAACTGCACCCTTCGGGTTCGCTATTCCTGAGCAAGCCTAAACATAGCCCTAGCCAGCATCGGAGACAACTGAAAAACGGGCCCCAGAAAACATGTTACAAGCCCCTTTCGCCCATCCAAAAGTGCCCCCAAAAGAAGGCTTTGGGTACATATGAACTCCGCAGGGGAGCCTTTACTCAGCCCCACATGCAACTGGACCGTCCATATTCGCTCTTTCACATCAACACTAAATATATCCCTAGCCGGCATCGTAGACGACTGAAAACTCGGGCCGCAGAAAACCTGTTCCGAGCCCTTTTCGCCCATCCAAAAGTGCCCCCAAAGGAAGGCTTTGGGTACAAGTGAACTCCCCAGGGGAGCCTTTACGCAGCCCCACATGCAACTGGACCCTCCAGGTTCGCTCTTTCCGAGAAACCCTAAACATAGCCCTAACCAGCATCGAAGACGACAGAAAACTGGAGCCGCAGAAAACATGTTCCGAGCCACTTTCTCCCATCCAAAAGCTCCCCCAGAGAAAGGCTTTGGGTACAACTGAACTCCCCAGGGGTGTCTTTACGCAGCCCCACATGCTACTGGACCCTTCGGGTTCGCTCTTCCTGAGCAAGCCTAAACATAGCCCTAGCCAGCATCGGAGACAACTGAAAACTCGGGCCCCAGAAAACACGTTACAAGCCCCTTTCGCCCACCCAAAAGTGCCCCCAAAGGATGGCTTTGGGTACATATGAACTCCGCAGGGGACCCTTTACGCAGCCCCACATGCAACTGGACCCTCCGGGTTCGCTATCTTGAGCAAGCCTAAACATAGCCCTAGCTGGAATCGGAGACGACTGAAAAACGGGCACCAGAAAACACGTTACAATCCCTCTTCCGACAAACCAAAAGCTCCCTCCGAGGAAGGCTTTGGGTACATATGAACTCCCCAGGGGAGCCTTTACGCAGCCCCACATGCAACTGGACCCTCCAGGTTCGCTCTTTCCGAGAAACCCAAAACATAGCCCTAACCAGCATCGAAGACGACAGAAAACTCGAGCCGAAGAAAAACCTGTTCCGAGCCCATTTCTCCCATTCCAAAAGCTCCCCCAGAGGAAGGCTTTGGGTACTTGTGAACTCCCCAGGGGAGCCTTTATGCAGCCCCACATGCAACTGGACCCTCCAGGTTCGCTCTTTCCGAGCAAAACTAAATATATCCCTAGCCGGCATCGGAGACGACCTTAAAAGGGGGTGCCAGAAAACGCGTTGCGAGCCCCTTTCGCCCATCCAAAAGTGCCCCCAAAGGAAGGCTTTGGGTACAACTGAACTCCCCAGGGGAGTCTTTACGCAGCCCCACATGCTACTGGACACTTCGGATTCGCTCTTCCTGAGCAAGCCTAAACATAGCCCTAGCCGGCATCGGAGACGACTGAAAAAGGGGCACCAGAAAACGCGTTACAATCCCCATTCCGCCAATGCTAAAGCTCCCCCAGAGGAAGGCTTTGGGTACATATGAACTCCGCGGGAAAGCCTATACGCAGCCCCACATGCAACTGGACCCTCCAGGTTCGCTCTTTCCGAGAAACCCTAAACATAGCCCTAACCAGCATCGAAGACGACTGAAAACTCGGGCAGCAGAAATCCTGATCCGAACACCTTTCTCCCATCCAAAAGCTCCCCCAGAGGAAGGCTTTGGGTACAACTGAGCTCCCCAGGGGAGCCTTTACAGAGCCCCACATGCAACTGGACCCTCCAGGTTCGCTCTTTCCGAGCAACACTAAATATAGCCCTTGCCGGCATCGGAGACGACCTTAAAAGGGGGTGCCAGAAAACGCGTTGCGAGCCCCTTTCGCCCATCCAAAAGTGCCCCCAAAGGAAGGCTTTGGGTACAACTGAAGTCCCCAGGGGAGTCTTTACGCAGCCCCACATGCTACTGGACGCTTCGGGTTCGCTCTCTTGAGCAAGCCTAAACATAGCCCTAGCCAGCATCGGAGACAACTGAAAACTTGGGCCCCAGAAAACACGTTACAAGCCCCTTTCGCCCACCCAAAAGTGCCCCCAAAGGATGGCTTTGGGTACATATGAACTCCGCAGGGGACCCTTTATGCAGCCCCACATGCAACTGGACCCTCTGGGTTCGCTCTCTTGAGCAAGCCTAAATAGCCCTAGCTTTAATCGGAGACGACTGAAAAAGGGCACCAGACAACACGTTACAATCCCTCTTCCGCCAAACAAAAGCTCCCCCAAAGGAAGGCTTTGGGTAAATCTGAACTCCCCAGGGGAGCCTTTACGCAGCCCCACATGCAACTGGACCCTCCAGGTTCGCTCTTTCCGAGAAACCCTAAACATTGCCCTAAACAGCATCGAAGACGACTGAAAACTCGGGCCGCATAAAACCTGATCCGAAACCCTTTCTCCCATCCAAAAGCTCCCCTAGAGGAAGGCTTTGGGTACAACTGAACTCCCCCGGGGAATCTTTACGCAGCCCCACATGCTACTGGACCCTTCGGGTTCGCTCTCTTCCTGAGCAAGCCTAAACATAGCCCTAGCCGGCATCGGAGACGACTGAAAATTCGGGCCCCAGAAAACACGTTACAATACCTCTTCCGCCCATCCAAAAGTGCCCCCAAAGGATGGCTTTGGGAACATATGAACTCCCCAGGGGAGCCTTTACGCAGCCCCACATGCAACTGGACCCTCCGTGTTCGCTCTTTCCGAGAAACCCTAAACATAGCCCTAACCAGCATCGAAGACGACTGAAACTCGGGCCGCAGAAAACCTGTTCCGAGCCCCTTTCTCCCATCCAAAAGCTCCCCCAGAGGAAGGCTTTGGGTACTTGTGAACTCCCCAGGGGAACCTTTACGCAGCCCCACATACAACTTGACCCTCCGTATTCGCTCTTTCACAGAAACACTAAATATAGCCCTAGCAAGCATGGGAGATGCTGGAGAACTCGGGCCCCAGAAAACGCGTTGCGAGCCCTTTTCGCCCATCCAAAAGCGCCCCCAAAGGAAGGCTTTGGGTACAACTGAACTCCCCAGGGGAGTCTTTACGCAGCCCCACATGCTACTGGACCCTTCGGGTTCGCTCTTCCTGAGCAAGCCTAAACATAGCCCTAACCAGCATCGGAGACAACTGAAAACTCGGGCCCCAGAAAACACGTTACAAGCCCCTTTCGCCCATCCAAAAGTGCCCCCAAAGGAAGGCTTTGGGTACATCTGAACTCCCCAGGGGAACCTTTTTGCAGTCCCACATGCAACTGGTCCCTACGTGTTCGCCCTTTTCCAACATCCCTAAATATAGCCTTGGCCGGCATCGTCGACAATGGAAAACTCGGGCCTCAGAAAACTAGTTGCGAGCCCCTTCGCCCATCCAAAAGTTCCCCAAAGGAAGGCTTTGGGTACATCTGAACTCCGCAGGGGAGCCTTTACGCAGCCCCACATGCAACTGGACCCTCCGTATTACAACTTTCACAGCAAGCCTAAATATACCCCTAGCCGGCATCGGAGACAACTGAAAACTCGGGCCCCAGAAAACGCGTTGTGAACCCCTTTCACCCATCCAAAAGTGCCCCCAAAGGAAGGCTTTGGGTACAAGTGAACTCCCCAGGGGAGCCTTTAAGCAGCCCCACATGAAGCTGAACCCTTCGGGTTCGCTCTTCCTGAGCAAGCCTAAACAAAGCCCTAGCCGGCATCGGAAACGACTGAAAACTTGGGCCCCAGAAAACACGTTACAAGCCCCTTTCGCCCATCCAAAAGTGCCCCCAAAGGAAGGCTTTGGGTACATATGAACTCCCCAGGGGAGTCTTTACGCAGCCCCACATGCAACTGGACCCTCCAGGTTCGCTCTTTCCTAGAAACCCTAAACATAGCCCTAACCAGCATCGAAGAAGACTGAAAACTCGGGCCGCAGAAAACCTGATCCGAACACCTTTCGCCCATCCAAAAGCTCCCCCAGAGGAAGGCTTTGGGTACAACTGAACTCCCCAGGGGAGCCTTTACAGAGCCCCACATGCAACTGGACCCTCCAGGTTCTCTCTTTCCGAGCAACACTAAATATAGCCCTAACCGGCATCGGAGACGACCTTAAAAGGGGGTGCCAGAAAACGCGTTGCGAGCCCATTTCGCCCATCCAAAAGCGCCCCCAAAGGAAGGCTTTGGGTACAAGTGAACTCCCCAGGGGAGTCTTTACGCAGCCCCACATGCAACTGGACCCTGCAGGTTCGCTCTTTCCAAGAAACCCTAAACATAGCGCTAACCAGCATCGAAGACAACTGAAAATTTGGGCCGCAGAAAACCTGTTCCGAGCCATTTTCTCCCATCCAAAAGCTCCCCCAGAGGAAGGCTTTGGGTACTTGTGAACTCCCCAGGGGAGCCTTTACGCAGCCCCACATGCAACTGGTCCCTCCGTGTACGCTCTCTTGAGCAAGCCTAAACATAGCCCTAGCCGGCATCGGAGACGACTGAAAAACGGGCCCCAAAAAACGCGTTACAATCCCTCTTCCGCCAATCCAACAGCGCCCCCAAAGGAAGGCTTTGGGTACAAGTGAACTCCCCAGGGGAGCCTTTACGCAGCCCCACATGCAACTGGACCCTCCAGGTTCGCTCTTTCCGAGAAACCCTAAACATAGACCTAACCAGCATCGAAGACGACAGAAAACTGAAGCCGCAGAAAACATGTTCCGAGCCCCTTTCTCCCATCCAAAAGCTCCCCCAGAGAAAGGCTTTGGGTACAACTGAACTCCCCAGGGGTGTCTTTACGCAGCCCCACATGCAACTGGACCCTTCGGGTTCGCTCTTCCTGAGCAAGCCTAAACATAGCCCTAGCCAGCATCGGAGACAACTGAAAAACGGGCCCCAGAAAACGCGTTACAATCCCTCTTCCGCCAATCCAACAGCGCCCCCAAAGGAAGGCTTTGGGTACATCTGAACTCCCCAGGGGAGCGTTTACGCAGCCCCATATACAACTTGACCCTCCGTATTCGCTCTTTCACAACAACACTAAATATATCCCTAGCAAGCATGGGAGATGCTGGAGAACTCAGGCCCCAGAAAACGCGTTGCGAGCCCCTTTCGCCCATCCAAAAGCGCCCCCAAAGGAAGGCTTTGGGTACAACTGAATTCCGCAGGAGAGCCTTTACGCAGCCCCACATGCTACTGGACCCTTCGGGTTCGCTCTTCCTGAGCAAGCCTAAACATAGCCCTAGCCAGCATCGGAGACAACTGAAAACTCGGGCCCCAGAAAACACGTTACAAGCCCCTTTCGCCCATCCAAAAGTGCCACCAAAGGAAGGCTTTGAGAACATATGAACTCCCCAGGGGAGCCTTTACGCAGCCCCACATGCAACTGGACCCTCCAGGTTCGCTCTCTTGAGCAAGCCTAAACAGAGCCCTAGCCGTCATCGGAGACGACTGAAAACTCGGGCCCCAGAAAACACGATACAAGCCCCTTTCGCCCATCCAAAAGTGCCCCCAAAGGAAGGCTTTGTGCACATATGAACTCCCCAGGGGAGCCTTTACGCAGCCCCACATGCAACTGGACCCTCCGTGTTCACTCTCTTGAGCAAGCCTAAACATAGCCCTAGCAAGCATCGGAGACAACTGAAAACTCGGGCCCCAGAAAACACGTTACAAGCCCCTTTCGCCCATCCAAAAGTGCCCCCAAAGGAAGGCTTTGGGTATATATGAACTCCCCAGGGGAGCCATCACGCAGCCCCACATGCTACTGGACCCTCCGTGTTCGCTCTTTCCAAGAAACCCAAAACATAGCCCTAACCAGCATCGAAGACGACTGAAAACTCGAGCAGCAGAAAACCTGATTCGACCCCCTTTCGCCCATCCAAAATCTCCCCCAGAGGAAGGCTTTGGGTACAACTGAACTCCCCAGGGGAGCCTTTACGCAGCCCCACATGCAACTGGACCCTCCAGGTTCGCTCTTTCAGAGCAACACTAAATATAGCCCTAACCGGCATCGGAGACAACTGAAAACTCGGGCCCCAGAAAACGCGTTGTGAGCCCCTTTCACCCATCCAAAAGTGCCCCCAAAGGAAGGCTTTGGGTACAACTGAACTCCCCAGGGGAGTCTTTACGCAGCCCCACATGCAACTGGACCCTCCGTGTTCGCTCTCTTGAGCAAGCCTAAACATAGCCCTAGCTGGAATCGGAGACGACTGAAAAACGGGCCCCAGAAAACACGTTACAATCCCTCTACCGCCAAACAAAAAGCTCCCCCAAAGGAAGGCTTTGGGTACAAGTGAACTCCCCAGGGGAGCCTTTACGCAGCCCCACATGCTACTGGACCCTTCGGGTTCGCTCTTCCTGAGCAAGCCTAAACATAGACCTAGCCAGCATCGGAGACAACTGAAAAACGGGCCCCAGAAAACGCGTTAAAATCCCTTTTCCGCCAATGCTAAAGCGCCCCCTGAGGAAGGCTTTGGGTACATCTGAACTCCCCAGGGGAGCCTTTACGCAGCCCCACATGCAACTGGACCCTCCGTGTTCGCTCTCTTGAGCAAGCCTAAACATAGCCCTAGCCGTCATCGGAGACGACTGAAAAACGGGCCCCAGAACACGGGTTACAATTGCCCTTCTGCCAATCCAAAAGCGCCCCCAAAGAAAGGCTTTGGGTACAAGTGAACTCCCCAGGGTAGCCTTTACGCAGCCCCTCATGCAACTAGACCCTCCAGGATCGCTCTTTCCGAGAAATCCTAAACATAGCCCTAACCAGCGTCGAAGACGACTGAAAACTCGGGCCGCAGAAAACCTGTTCCGAGCCCCTTTCTCCCATCCAAAAGCTCCCCCAGAGGAAGGCTTCGGGTACAACTAAACTCCCCAGGGGAGCCTTTTTGCAGCCCCACATGCAACTGGTCCCTACGTGTTCGCCCTATTCCAACAACCCTAAATATAGCCCTAGCCAGCATCGTCGACAATGGAAAATTTAGACCTCAGAAAACAGGTTCCGAGCCCCTTTCGTCAACCCAAAAGTGCCCCCAGAGGAACGCTTTGGGTACAACTGAAGTCCCCAGGGGAGCCTTTATGCAGCCCCACATGCAACTGCACCCTTCGGGTTCGCTATTCCTGAGCAAGCCTAAACATAGCCCTAGCCAGCATCGGAGACAACTGAAAAACGGGCCCCAGAAAACATGTTACAAGCCCCTTTCGCCCATCCAAAAGTGCCCCCAAAGGAAGGCTTTGGGTACATCTGAACTCCGCAGGGGAGCCTTTACGCAGCCCCACATGCAACTGGACCCTCCGTATTCGCTCTCTTGAGCAAGCCTTTAATATATGCCTATCCGGCATCGGAGACAACTGAAAACTCGGGCCCCAGAAAACACGTTGTGAGCCCCTTTCACCAATCCAAAAGTGCCCCCAAAGGAAGGCTTTGGGTACAAGTGAACTCCCCAGGGGAGCCTTTAAGCAGCCCCACATGAAGCTGGACCCTTCGGATTCGCTCTTCCTGAGCAAGCCTAAACATAGCCCTAGCCGGCATCGGAGACGACTGAAAAACGGGCACCAGAAAACGCGTTACAATCCCCCTTCCGCCAATGCTAAAGCGCCCCCAGAGGAAGGCTTTGGGTACAAGTGAACTCCCCAGGGGAGCCTTTACGCAGCCCCACATGCAACTGGACCCTCCAGATTCGCTCTTTCCAAGAAACCCTAAAAATAGCCCTAACCAGCATCGAAGACGACTGAAAACTCGGGCCGCAGAAAACCTTTTCCGAACCCCTTTCGCCCATCCAAAATCTCCCCCAGAGGAAGGCTTTGGGTACAACTGAACTCCCCAGGGGAGCCTTTACGCAGCCCCACATGCAACTGGTCCCTCCGTGTTCGCTCTCTTGAGCAAGCCTAAACATTGCCCTAGCCGGCATCGGAGACGACTGAAAAACGGGCACCAGAAAACGCGTTACAATCCCTCTTCCGACAATCCAACAGCGCCCCCAAAGAAAGGCTTTGGGTACATCTGAACTCCCCAGGGGAGCCTTTACGCAGCCCCACATACAACTTGACACTCCGTGTTCTCTCTTTCACAACAACACTAAATATATCCCTAGCAAACATGGGAGATGCTGGAGAACTCGGGCCCCAGAAAACGCGTTGCGAGCCCTTTTCGCCCATCCAAAAGCGCCCCCAAAGGAAGGCTTTGGGTACAACTGAACTCCCCAGGGGAGTCTTTACGCAGCCCCACATGCAACTGGACCCTGCAGGTTTGCTCTTTCCGAGAAACCCTAAACATAGCGCTAACCAGCATCGAAGACAACCGAAAATTTGGGCCGCAGAAAACCTGTTCCGAGCCCCTTTCGAACATCCAAAAGCTCCCCCAGAGGAAGGCTTTGGGTACATATGAACTCCCCAGGGAAGCCTTTACGCAGCCCCACGTGCAACTGGACCCTCCAGGTTCGCTATTTCCGAGCAACACTAAATATAGCCCTAGCCGGCATCGGAGACGACCTTAAAAGGGGGTGCCAGAAAACGCGTTGCGAGCCCCTTTCGCCCATCCAAAAGTGCCCCCAAAAGAAGGCTTTGGGAACATCTGAACTCCGCAGGGGAGCCTTTACGCAGCCCCAAATGCAACTGGATCCTCCGTATTCGAACTTTCACAGCAAGCCTAA
Source organism: Anas acuta (assembly GCF_963932015.1). NCBI lineage: Eukaryota > Metazoa > Chordata > Aves > Anseriformes > Anatidae > Anas > Anas acuta. The sequence continues at coordinate 2,743,009 of NC_088991.1, forward strand.
ATATATCCCTAGCCGGCATCGGAGACGACTGAAAACTCGGGCCCCAGAAAACACGTTACGACCCCTTTCGCCCATCCAAAAGCGCCCCCAAAGAAAGGCTTTCAGTACATATGAACTCCCCAGGGGAGCCTTTACGCAGCCCCACATGCAACTGGACCCTCCAGGTTCGCTGTTTCCAAGCAACACTAAATATATCCCTAGCCGGCATCGGAGACGACCTTAAAAGGGGGTGCCAGAAAACGCGTTGCGAGCCCCTTTCGCCCATCCAAAAGTGCCCCCAGAGGAACGCTTTGGGTACAACTGAAGTCCCCAGGGGAGCCTTTATGCAGCCCCACCTGCAACTGGTCCCTACGTGTTCGCCCTTTTCCAACATCCCTAAATGTAGCCCTAGCCAGCACAATCGACAATGGAAAATTTAGGCCTCAGAAAACAGGTTCCGAGCCCCTTTCGTCAACCCAAAAGTGCCCCCAGAGGAACGCTTTGGGTACAACTGAACTCCCCAGGGGAGCCTTTATGCAGCCCCAAATGCAACTGCACCCTTCGGGTTCGCTATTCCTGAGCAAGCCTAAACATAGCCCTAGCCAGCATCGGAGACAACTGAAAAACGGGCCCCAGAAAACACGTTACAAGCCCCTTTCGCCCATCCAAAAGTGCCCCCAAAGGAAGGCTTTGGGTACATCTGAACTCCGCAGGGGAGCCTTTACACAGCCCCAAATGCAACTGGACCCTCCGTTTTACAACTTTCACAGCAAGCCTAAATATACCCCTAGCCGGCATCGGAGACGACTGAAAACTTGGGCCCCAGAAAACACGTTACAAGCCCCTTTCGCCCATCCAAAAGTGCCCCCAAAGGAAGGCTTTCGGTATATATGAACTCCCCAGGGGAGCCTTTACGCAGCCCCACATGCAACTGCACCCTCCAGGTTCGCTCTTTCCGAGAAACCCTAAACATAGCCCTAACCAGCATCGAAGACGACTGAAAACTCGGGCCGCAGAAAACCTGTTCCGAGCCCCTTTCTCCCATCCAAAAGCTCCCCCAGAGGAACGCTTTGGGTACATATGAACTCCCCAGGGGAGCCTTTACAGAGCCCCACATGCAACTGGACCCTCCAGGTTCGCTGTTTCCGAGCAACACTAAATATATCCCTAGCCGGCATCGGAGACGACCTTAAAAGGGGGTGCCAGAAAACGCGTTGCGAGCCCCTTTTGCCCATCCAAAAGTGCCACCAAAGGAAGGCCTTGGGAATATCTGAACCCCCCAGGGGAGCTTTAACGCAGCCCCACATGCAACTGGACCCTCCGTATTCGCTCTCTTGAGCAAGCCTAAATATATCCCTATCCGGCATCGGAGACAACTGAAAACTCGTGCCCCATAAAACGCGTTGTGAGCCCCTTTCACCCATCCAAAAGTGCCCCCAAAGGAAGGCTTTGGGTACAAGTGAACTCCCCAGGGGAGCCTTTAAGCAGCCCCACATGAAGCTGGACCCTTCGGGTTCGCTCTTCCTGAGAAAGCCTAAACAAAGCCCTAGCCGGCATCGGAGACGACTGAAAACTCGGGCCCCAGAAAACACGTTACAAGCCTCTTTCGCCCATCCAAAAGTGCCCCCAAAGGAAAACTTTGGGTACATATGAACTCCCCAGGGGAGCCATCACGCAGCCCCACATGCAACTGGACCCTCCGTGTTCGCTCTTTCCAAGAAACCCAAAACATAGCCCTAACCAGCATCGAAGACGACTGAAAACTCGAGCAGCAGAAAACCTGATTCGACCCCCTTTCGCCCATCCAAAATCTCCCCCAGAGGAAGGCTTTGGGTACAACTGAACTCCCCAGGGGAGCCTTTACGCAGCCCCACATGCAACTGGACCCTCCAGGTTCGCTCTTTCAGAGCAACACTAAATATAGCCCTAGCCGGCATCGGAGACAACTGAAAACTCGGGCCCCAGAAAACGCGTTGTGAGCCCCTTTCACCCATCCAAAAGTGCCCCCAAAGGAAGGCTTTGGGTACAACTGAACTCCCCAGGGGAGTCTTTACGCAGCCCCACATGCAACTGGACCCTCCGTGTTCGCTCTCTTGAGCAAGCCTAAACATAGCCCTAGCTGGAATCGGAGACGACTGAAAAACGGGCCCCAGAAAACACGTTACAATCCCTCTACCGCCAAACAAAAAGCTCCCCCAAAGGAAGGCTTTGGGTACAAGTGAACTCCCCAGGGGAGCCTTTACGCAGCCCCACATGCTACTGGACCCTTCGGGTTCGCTCTTCCTGAGCAAGCCTAAACATAGACCTAGCCAGCATCGGAGACAACTGAAAAACGGGCCCCAGAAAACGCTTTAAAATCCCTTTTCCGCCAATGCTAAAGCGCCCCCTGAGGAAGGGTTTGGGTACATCTGAACTCCCCAGGGGAGCCTTTACGCAGCCCCACATGCAACTGGACCCTCCGTGTTCGCTCTCTTGAGCAAGCCTAAACATAGCCCTAGCCGTCATCGGAGACGACTGAAAAACGGGCCCCAGAACACGGGTTACAATTGCCCTTCTGCCAATCCAAAAGCGCCCCCAAAGAAAGGCTTTGGGTACAAGTGAACTCCCCAGGGTAGCCTTTACGCAGCCCCTCATGCAACTAGACCCTCCAGGATCGCTCTTTCCGAGAAATCCTAAACATAGCCCTAACCAGCGTCGAAGACGACTGAAAACTCGGGCCGCAGAAAACCTGTTCCGAGCCCCTTTCTCCCATCCAAAAGCTCCCCCAGAGGAAGGCTTCGGGTACAACTAAACTCCCCAGGGGAGCCTTTTTGCAGCCCCACATGCAACTGGTCCCTACGTGTTCGCCCTATTCCAACAACCCTAAATATAGCCCTAGCCAGCATCGTCGACAATGGAAAATTTAGACCTCAGAAAACAGGTTCCGAGCCCCTTTCGTCAACCCAAAAGTGCCCCCAGAGGAACGCTTTGGGTACAACTGAAGTCCCCAGGGGAGCCTTTATGCAGCCCCACATGCAACTGCACCCTTCGGGTTCGCTATTCCTGAGCAAGCCTAAACATAGCCCTAGCCAGCATCGGAGACAACTGAAAAACGGGCCCCAGAAAACATGTTACAAGCCCCTTTCGCCCATCCAAAAGTGCCACCAAAGGAAGGCTTTGGGTACATCTGAACTCCGCAGGGGAGCCTTTACGCAGCCCCACATGCAACTGGACCCTCCGTATTCGCTCTCTTGAGCAAGCCTTTAATATATGCCTATCCGGCATCGGAGACAACTGAAAACTCGGGCCCCAGAAAACACGTTGTGAGCCCCTTTCACCAATCCAAAAGTGCCCCCAAAGGAAGGCTTTGGGTACAAGTGAACTCCCCAGGGGAGCCTTTAAGCAGCCCCACATGAAGCTGGACCCTTCGGATTCGCTCTTCCTGAGCAAGCCTAAACATAGCCCTAGCCGGCATCGGAGACGACTGAAAAACGGGCACCAGAAAACGCGTTACAATCCCCCTTCCGCCAATGCTAAAGCGCCCCCAGAGGAAGGCTTTGGGTACAAGTGAACTCCCCAGGGGAGCCTTTACGCAGCCCCACATGCAACTGGACCCTCCAGATTCGCTCTTTCCAAGAAACCCTAAAAATAGCCCTAACCAGCATCGAAGAAGACTGAAAACTCGGGCCGCAGAAAACCTTTTCCGAACCCCTTTCGCCCATCCAAAAGCTCCCCCAGAGGAAGGCTTTGGGTACATATGAACTCCCCAGGGGAGCCTTTACGCAGCCCCACATGCAACTGGTCCCTCCGTGTTCGCTCTCTTGAGCAAGCCTAAACATTGCCCTAGCCGGCATCGGAGACGACTGAAAAACGGGCACCAGAAAACGCGTTACAATCCCTCTTCCGACAATCCAACAGCGCCCCCAAAGAAAGGCTTTGGGTACATCTGAACTCCCCAGGGGAGCCTTTACGCAGCCCCACATACAACTTGACACTCCGTGTTCTCTCTTTCACAACAACACTAAATATATCCCTAGCAAACATGGGAGATGCTGGAGAACTCGGGCCCCAGAAAACGCGTTGCGAGCCCTTTTCGCCCATCCAAAAGCGCCCCCAAAGGAAGGCTTTGGGTACAACTGAACTCCCCAGGGGAGTCTTTACGCAGCCCCACATGCAACTGGACCCTGCAGGTTTGCTCTTTCCGAGAAACCCTAAACATAGCGCTAACCAGCATCGAAGACAACCGAAAATTTGGGCCGCAGAAAACCTGTTCCGAGCCCCTTTCTCCCATCCAAAAGCTCCCCCAGAGGAAGGCTTTGGGTACATATGAACTCCCCAGGGAAGCCTTTACGCAGCCCCACATGCAACTGGACCCTCCAGGTTCGCTCTTTCCGAGCAACACTAAATATAGCCCTAGCCGGCACCGGAGACGACCTTAAAAGGGGGTGCCAGAAAACGAGTTGCGAGCCCTTCGCCCATCCAAAAGTGCCCCCAAAGGAAGGCTTTGGGTACATCTGAACTCCGCAGGGGAGCCTTTACACAGCCCCAAATGCAACTGGACCCTCCGTTTTACAACTTTCACAGCAAGCCTAAATATACCCCTAGCCGGCATCGGAGACGACTGAAAACTTGGGCCCCAGAAAACACGTTACAAGCCCCTTTCGCCCATCCAAAAGTGCCCCCAAAGGAAGGCTTTCGGTATATATGAACTCCCCAGGGGAGCCTTTACGCAGCCCCACATGCAACTGCACCCTCCAGGTTCGCTCTTTCCGAGAAACCCTAAACATAGCCCTAACCAGCATCGAAGACGACTGAAAACTCGGGCCGCAGAAAACCTGTTCCGAGCCCCTTTCTCCCATCCAAAAGCTCCCCCAGAGGAACGCTTTGGGTACATATGAACTCCCCAGGGGAGCCTTTACAGAGCCCCACATGCAACTGGACCCTCCAGGTTCGCTGTTTCCGAGCAACACTAAATATATCCCTAGCCGGCATCGGAGACGACCTTAAAAGGGGGTGCCAGAAAACGCGTTGCGAGCCCCTTTTGCCCATCCAAAAGTGCCACCAAAGGAAGGCCTTGGGAATATCTGAACCCCCCAGGGGAGCTTTAACGCAGCCCCACATGCAACTGGACCCTCCGTATTCGCTCTCTTGAGCAAGCCTAAATATATCCCTATCCGGCATCGGAGACAACTGAAAACTCGTGCCCCATAAAACGCGTTGTGAGCCCCTTTCACCCATCCAAAAGTGCCCCCAAAGGAAGGCTTTGGGTACAAGTGAACTCCCCAGGGGAGCCTTTAAGCAGCCCCACATGAAGCTGGACTCTTCGGGTTCGCTCTTCCTGAGCAAGCCTAAACATAACCCTAGCCGGCATCGGAGACAACTGAAAAACGGGCACCAGATAACGCGTTACAAGCCCCCTTCCGCCAATGCTAAAGCGCCCCCAAAGGAAGGCTTTGGGTACAAGTGAACTCCCCAGGGGAGCCTTTACGCAGCCCCACATGCAACTGGACCCTCCAGGTTCGCTCTTTCCGAGCAACACTAAATATAGCCCTACCCGGCATCGGAGACGACCTTAAAAGGGGGCACCAGAAAACGCGTTACAAGCCCCCTTTCGCCCATCCAAAAGCTCCCCCAGAAGAAGGCTTTGGGTACAACTGATCTCCCCAGGGGAGCCTTTACAGAGCCCCACATGCAACTGGACCCTCCAGGTTCGCTGTTTCCGAGCAACACTAAATATAGCGCTAGCCGGCATCGGAGACGACCTTAAAAGGGGGTGCCAGAAAACGCGTTGCGAGCCCCTTTCGCCCATCCAAAAGTGCCCCCAAAGGAAGGCTTTGGGTACAACTGAAGTCCCCAGGGGAGCCTTTACGCAGCCCCACATACAACTTAACCCTTCTTGTTCGCGCTTTCCGAGCAACATTAAACGTAACCCTAGAAAGCATGGGAGATGCTTTAGAACTCGGGCCCCAGAAAACACGTTACAAGCCCCTTTCACCCATCCAAAAGTGCCCCCAAAGGAAGGCTTTGGGTACATCTGAACTCCCCAGGGTAGCCTTTACGCAGCCCCACATGCAACTGGACCCTCCAGGTTCGCTCTTTCACAACAACACTAAATATATCCCTAGCCGGCATCGGAGACGACTGAAAACTCGGGCCCCAGAAAACACGTTACGACCCCTTTCGCCCATCCAAAAGCGCCCCCAAAGAAAGGCTTTCAGTACATATGAACTCCCCAGGGGAGCCTTTACGCAGCCCCACATGCAACTGGACCCTCCAGGTTCGCTGTTTCCAAGCAACACTAAATATAGCCCTAGCCAGCATCGGAGACGACCTTAAAAGGGGGTGCCAGAAAACGCGTTGCGAGCCCCTTTCGCCCATCCAAAAGTGCCCCCAGAGGAACGCTTTGGGTACAACTGAAGTCCCCAGGGGAGCCTTTATGCAGCCCCACCTGCAACTGGTCCCTACCTGTTCGCCCTTTTCCAACATCCCTAAATATAGGCCTAGCCAGCATCGTCGACAATGGAAAATTTAGGCCTCAGAAAACAGGTTCCGAGCCCCTTTCGTCAACCCAAAAGTGCCCCCAGAGGAACGCTTTGGGTACAACTGAAGTCCCCAGGGGAACCTTTATGCAGCCCCACATGCAACTGCACCCTTCGGGTTCGCTATTCCTGAGCAAGCCTAAACATAGCCCTAGCCAGCATCAGAGACAACTGAAAAACGGGCCCCAGAAAACACGTTACAAGCCCCTTTCACCCATCCAAAAGTGCCACCAAAGGAAGGCTTTGGGTACATCTGAACTCCGCAGGGGAGCCTTTACGCAGCCCCACATGCAACTGGACCATCCATATTCGCTCTTTCACAGCAACACTAAATATATCCCTAGCCGGCATCGGAGACGACTGAAAACTCGGGCCCCAGAAAACGCATTGCGAGCCCCTTTCGCCCATCCAAAAGCGCCCCCAAAGGAAGGCTTTGGGTACAAGTGAACTCCCCAGGGGAGTCTTTACGCAGCCCCACATGCTACTGGACTCTTCGGGTTCGCTCTTCCTGAGCAAGCCTAAACATAGCCATAGCCAGCATTGGAGACAACTGAAAACTCGGGCCCCAGAAAAGGCGTTACAAGCCCCTTTCGCCCATCCAAAAGTTCCCCCAAAGGAAGGCTTTGGGAACATCTGAACCCCCCAGGGGAGCTTTTACGCAGCCCCACATGCAACTGGACCCTCCGTATTCGCTCTCTTGAGCAAGCCTAAATATATCCCTATCCGGCATCGGAGACAACTGAAAACTCGGGCCCCAGAAAACACGTTGTGAGCCCCTTTCACCCATCCAAAAGTGCCCCCAAAGGAAGGCTTTGGGTACAAGTGAACTCCCCAGGGGAGCCTTTAAGCAGCCCCACATGAAGCTGGACCCTTCGGATTCGCTCTTCCTGAGTGTCGTGGTTTAACCCGGCCGGCAGCTAAACACCACGCAGCCGTTCGCTCACCCTCCCCCCTCCCTCTCTGGGACGGGGGAGAGAAATGGAAAGTGAAGCCCGTGAGTTGAGATAAAGACAGTTTAATAAGACAGGAAAAATAATAATAACAAAATAATAATAACAATAATAACAATAATAACAATAATAATATGGTGATAATAGGGAAATAATAATAATATGTACAAACAAGTGATGCACAATGCAATTGCTCACCACTCGCTGACCGATGCCCAGCCTAACCCCGAGCAGTCCGGCCCCCTCCCCCTGGCTAGCCACCCCTATATATTGTTTAGCATGACGTCAGATGGTATGGAATACCCCTTTGGCTAGTTTGGGTCACCTGTCCTGGGTCTGTCCCCTCCCAGCTCTTACTGCACCCCCAGCCTGTCCGTTGGCAGGACAGAGCAAAAGGCTGAGATGTCCTTGGCTTAGTATAAGCACTGCTCTGCAACAATTAAAGCATCGGGGTGTTATCAGCACTCTTCTCATCCTAAGCCAAAACACAGCATTCCACCAGCTACTAGGAAGAAAATTAATTCTGTGCTAACTGAAACCAGGACATCTATCCACCCCTTATTCCATACCATTTATGTCATGCTCAGGTTACACTCTTTTCCATACATTCTAATTAGTCACCTATAGTAATCATGGTAGTGATAACATACAGTGTAATATACTAATTAACATGGTACAATTCAGTTCATGGGCTATTCTCACCCAGTATTAAATCTCCTTGAGGTACACACCGGACCTCTCCGTTCTTTTGCATCACCCACCAAGTGTATCCAGGTCCCTGAGCGAAAACAATTCCACGAATAGGTTTGCCTTTTCCTGAGGCAGGAGTAGCCCAGACTGTTTTACCCAGCATATTTTTTACATGCACTACAGGAACTTTATCCCTATCTACAGTACGTAACAGGTTTGATTGGGCAGGTCCAGCTCGGTTGGTAGATCCCCTAGTATTGACTAACCAGGTGGCCTTTGCCAAATGCGTATCCCAGTTTTTGAACGTCCCAGCGCCCATTGCTTTCAAGGTAGTCTTTAACAGGCCATTGTATCGTTCAACTTTCCCGGAGGCTGGTGCATGATAGAGGATGTGATACACCCATTCAATACCATGTTCTTTGGCCCAAGTGTCTATAAGGTTGTTTCGGAAGTGAGTCCCATTGTCTGATTCTATTCTTTCTGGGGTGCCATGTCACCATAGGACTTGCTTTTCAAGGCCCAGGATGGTGTTCCAGGCGGTGGCATGAGGCACAGGATATGTTTCCAGCCATCCGGTGGTTGCTTCCACCATTGTAAGTACGTGGCGCTTGCCATTGCGAGTTTGAGGGAGTGTGATGTAATCAATCTGCCAGGCCTCTCCATATTTATATTTCAGCCATCGTCCTCCATACCAAAGAGGCTTTGACCGTTTGGCTTGCTTGATTGCAGCACATGTTTCACAGTCATGAATAACCTGTGCTATAGCGTCCATGGTCAAGTCCACCCCTCGATCACGAGCCCATCTGTATGTTGCGTCTCTACCTTGATGGCCTGAGGTGTCATGGGCCCATCGGGCTATAAATAATTCACCTTTATGCTGCCAATCCAGGTCCACCTGAGCTACTTCAATCTTAGCAGCCTGATCCACCTGCTGGTTGTTTTGATGTTCTTCAGTAGCCCGATTCTTGGACACATGAGCATCTACGTGGCGTACTTTCACAGCCAGGTTCTCTACCCGAGCAGCAATATCTTGCCACAATGCAGCAGCCCAGATGGGTTTGCCCCTACGCTGCCAGTTGTTTTGCTTCCATTGCTGTAACCATCCCCACAGGGCATTTGCTACCATCCATGAATCGGTGTAGAGATAGAGAACTGGCCATTTTTCTCGTTCAGCAATGTCTAACGCCAGCTGAATGGCTTTCACTTCTGCAAACTGACTCGATTCACCTTCTCCCTCAGCAGCTTCTGCAACTCGTCGCGTAGGACTCCATACAGCAGCCTTCCATCTCCGATGCTTCCCCACAATACGACAGGACCCATCAGTGAACAGGGCATATTTCTTTTCATTCTCTGGCAACTGGTTGTACAGTGGGGCTTCTTCAGCACGACCCACCTCCTCCTCTGATGATATCCCAAAGTATTTGCCTTCTGGCCAGTCCATGATCACTTCCAATATTCCTGGGCGACTGGGGTTTCCTATTCGAGCCCGCTGAGTAATCAGTGCAACCCACTTGCTCCATGTAGCATCAGTTGCATGATGCGTAGAGGGGACCCTTCCCTTGAACATCCAGCCTAGTACCGGCAATCGGGGTGCTAGGAGGAGCTGCGCTTCAGTACCGACCACCTCCGAAGCAGATCGAACTCCTTCATATGCTGCCAATATCTCCTTTTCAGTTGGAGTATAGCGGGCCTCAGATCCTCTGTATCCCCGACTCCAAAACCCCAGGGGCCAACCTCGAGTTTTCCCAGGTTCTTTCTGCCAGAGGCTCCAGGTGGGGCCGTTCTCCCCGGCTGCAGTGTAGAGCACATTCTTTACATCTGGTCCTGTTCGAACTGGCCCAAGGGCTACTGCATGGACTATTTCCTGCTTGATTTGTTCAAAGGCTTGTCGTTGTTCAGGGCCCCATTCAAACTCATTCTTCTTACGGGTTACTTGGTAGAGTGGGTTTACAATCAGACTGTAATTTGGGATGTGCATTCTCCAAAACCCCACAACACCTAGGAAAGTCTGTGTTTCTTTTTTGTTAGTTGGTGGAGACATAGCTGTTATTTTGTTGATCACATCCATTGGGATTTGACGACGTCCATCTTGCCATTTTATTCCTAAAAACTGGATCTCTCGTGTAGGTCCTTTGACTTTATTTTGTTTTATGGCAAAACCGGCTTTCAGAAGGATTTGGACTATTTTCTTCCCTTTCTCGAAAACTTCCTCTGCTGTGTCACCCCACACAATAATGTCATCGATGTACTGCAGGTGTTCAGGAGCTTCCCCCTGCTCTAGCGCAGACTGGATCAGCCCATGGCAAATGGTAGGGCTGTGTTTCCACCCCTGGGGCAGCCTATTCCAAGTATATTGGACTCCCCTCCAAGTGAAGGCAAATTGTGGCCTGCACTCTGCTGCTAGAGGGATGGAGAAAAATGCATTAGCGATATCAATTGTGGCGTACCACTTGGCTGCCTTCGATTCAAGTTCATACTGAAGTTCCAGCATGTCCGGCACTGCAGCACTCAGTGGTGGCGTGACTTCGTTCAGGCCGCGATAGTCCACTGTTAGTCTCCACTCGCCATTAGACTTTCTCACTGGCCATATGGGACTATTGAAAGGTGAATAGGTCTTGCTGATCACTCCTTGGCTCTCCAATTGACGAATTAGCTTATGGATGGGGATCAGGGAGTCTCGGTTAGTGCGATATTGCCGCCGGTGCACAGTTGTGGTAGCGATTGGCACTTGCTGTTCTTCGACCCTCAACAACCCCACAACAGAGGGGTCCTCTGAGAGACCAGGCAAGGTAGATAATTGTTTAATGCCCTCTGTCTCCAAGGCAGCTATACCAAAAGCCCACCGGAACCCTTTTGGGTCCTTACAATATCCTCTTCTAAGATAGTCTATGCCAAGGATACATGGAGCATCCGGGCCAGTCACAATGCGGTGCTTTTCCCACTCATTCCCAGTCAGACTCACTTCAGCCTCCAATACAGTCAACTGCTGAGATCCTCCGGTCACTCCACAAATATAGATGGGCTCTGGTCCTTTATAGCTCGATGGCATTATAGTACATTGTGCACCGGTGTCTACTAAAGCCTTATACTTCTGTGCGCGTGATGTGCCAGGCCATCGAATCCACACAGTCCAATAAACTCGATTGTCCCTTTCCTCCCCCTGGCTGGAGGCAGGGCCCCCCTAATCCTGGTCAGAATCTTCTTCGTTTCTGTGTTTGAAGGACTGTCTGCTGGAAGTTGGAGCAGCAAACTTTTCGGAGAATCCCTTTTTCCTGATTGTTTTCTTTTGCAACTCACGTACCCGTGCCTCTAGGGTCGCGGTAGATTTTCCATCCCATTTTCTCATGTCCTCTCCATGGTCTCGTAAGTAAAACCACAGGGTGGCACGGGGTGAGTACCCACCATATCGTCTTCCTTGTGTGGGTGAACGCCTACCCCTGACAGCTGAGACACTGCTTTGTACAGGTGCAGAGGAGAATAATCTCTCTTCAAGTTGGTGAACCTTTTCAGAAAGTTTCTCCCAGGTGTTCTCTTTTGGTCGGTGGACACTGGTTGGTTCAGGTGGGGAGGACAATAGATTCTCTTCAAGTTGGTGAACCTTTTCAGAAAGTTTCTCCACAGCTGAGACGCAGGCCTGTAAGGAAGAGGAGAGACTTTCTTCGTACTGCCGGAGTTGTTTAGCCGCTTCATCCACTGTGGGTTCCTCATCCTCTTTCCAGGCCATTATTGCCAATGAGCTGGCATATGATGATGGTGCACTCCGTACAAACTTCCGCCACATGGGTCGTGTACACTTGACTTCATCTGGGTCTTTGGATGTTTGTCTGAGGTCTGGATCCTCATAAATCACTTCCCGTACGGCTAATTCCCTCAGGTACTGGATTCCCTTCTCCATAGTGGTCCACTTGCCTGGTAGACATAAAAGTTCTTCCTTGAAGGGATACCTTTCCCTCACAGCTGAGAGGAGACGCCTCCAGAGGCTGGTGGATTGTGCTCCATCTGCAATTGCTTTGTCAATGCCGGCGTCTCGAGCAAGGGATCCCAGCCGCTTGGCTTCCCTGCCGTCTAATTCCACACAATTGGCTCCAGAGTCCCAGCACCGGAGCAGCCAGGTGACAAGCTGCTCACCTATACAGCGACCAAAATCTTTTCGCACATCTCGTAGCTCGCGCTCGTTTACGCTTCGGGTAGTTACTGTTGATTTTTTGACATCCTCATCTTCCTCCTCCTGAATCCTTGATGGCCCAGCGTCGTCGTCATCTTCGTCATCTCTATACCTAGTTTTGGCAGAAGCCTTGCCTGGATTGGCAGAAGACTCCCTGCGTTCTAAACGACCTGAATCTCTGTACCATTTTTTCACCTTCTCATAAGCCATTGCTACAACACACAGTACCATAATGATCTGAAACCAGGGCCCGGAGAGGATAAACAACACGACAGAGAGCAAATACGGAAAATAATGTACTCTAATACTCAATTTGGAAAAAAGGCGCAGCAGAGTTGAGATTAAAGCAATCAGCATTATGACAAGTGACTATTAAGCAGGTCTAATCCTTACACCAATTTTAGTTTAACACACTCTGGTCAGATCTGCCGTTATCTCAACCTTTCGTGCCCCACGTTGGGCGCCAAAAAGACTGTCGTGGTTTAACCCGGCCGGCAGCTAAACACCACGCAGCCGTTCGCTCACCCTCCCCCCTCCCTCTCTGGGACGGGGGAGAGAAATGGAAAGTGAAGCCCGTGAGTTGAGATAAAGACAGTTTAATAAGACAGGAAAAATAATAATAACAAAATAATAATAACAATAATAACAATAATAACAATAATAATATGGTGATAATAGGGAAATAATAATAATATGTACAAACAAGTGATGCACAATGCAATTGCTCACCACTCGCTGACCGATGCCCAGCCTAACCCCGAGCAGTCCGGCCCCCTCTCCCCGGCTAGCCACCCCTATATATTGTTTAGCATGACGTCAGATGGTATGGAATACCCCTTTGGCTAGTTTGGGTCACCTGTCCTGGGTCTGTCCCCTCCCAGCTCTTACTGCACCCCCAGCCTGTCCGTTGGCAGGACAGAGCAAAAGGCTGAGATGTCCTTGGCTTAGTATAAGCACTGCTCTGCAACAATTAAAGCATCGGGGTGTTATCAGCACTCTTCTCATCCTAAGCCAAAACACAGCATTCCAGCAGCTACTACGAAGAAAATTAATTCTGTGCTAACTGAAACCAGGACACTGAGCAAGCCTAAACATAGCCCTAGGCGGCATCGGAGACGACTGAAAAACGGGCACCAGAAAAGGCGTTACAAGCCCCTTTCCGCCAATGCTAAAGCGCCCCCAAAGGAAGGCTTTGGGTACAAGTAAACTCCCCAGGGGAGCCTTTACGCAGCCCCACATGCAACTGGACCCTCCAGGTTCACTCTTTCCGAGAAACCCTAAACATAGCCCTAACCAGCATCGAAGACGACTGAAAACTCGGGCAGCAGAAATCCTGATCCGAACCCCTTTCGCCCATCCAAAAGCTCCCCCAAAGGAAGGCTTTGGGTACAACTGAACTCCCCAGGGGAGCCTTTACGCAGCCCCACATGCAACTGGACCCTCCAGGTTCGCTGTTTCCGAGCAACACTAAATATAGCCCTAGCCGGCATCAGAGACGACCTTAAAAGGGGGTGCCAGAAAACGCGTTGCGAGCCCCTTTCGCCCATCCAAAAGTGCCCCCAAAGGAAGGTTTTGGGTACAACTAAACTCCCCAGGGAAGCCTTTTTGAAGTCTCACATGCAACTGGTCCCTACGTGTTCGCCCTTTTCCAACATCCCTAAATTTAGCCATAGCCAGCATTGTCGACAATGGAAAACTCGGGCGTCAGAAAACGCATTGCGAGCCCCTTTCGCCCATCCAAAAGTGCCCCCAAAGGAAGGCTTTGGGTACATCTGAACTCCCCAGGGGAGCCTTTACGCAGCCCCACATGCAACTGGACCATCCAGGTTCGCTCTTTCACAGAAACACTAAATATATCCCTAGCCGGCATCGGAGACGACTGAAAACTCGGGCCCCAGAAAACGCGTTACAAGCCCCTTTCGCTCATCCAAAATTGCCCCCAAAGGAAGGCCTTGGGAACATCTGAACCCCCCAGGGGAGCCTTTACGCAGCCCCACATGCAACTGGACCCTCCGTATTCGCTCTCTTGAGCAAGCCTAAATATAGCCCTAGCCGGCATCGGAGACAACTGAAAAATCGGGCCCCAGAAAACGCGTTCTGAGCCCCTTTCACCCATCCAAAAGTGCCCCCAAAGGAAGGCTTTGGGTACAAGTGAACTCCGCAGGGGAGCCTTTAAGCAGCCCCACATGAAGCTGGACCCTTCGGATTCACTCTTCCTGAGCAAGCCTAAACAAAGCCCTAGCCGGCATCGGAGACGACTGAAAAACGGGCACCAGAAAACGCGTTACAATCCCCCTTCCGCCAATGCTAAAGCGCCCCCAGACGAAGGCTTTGGGTACATCTGAACTCCCCAGGGGAGCCTTTACGCAGCCCCACATGCAACTGGAACCTCCAGGTTCGCTCTTTCCGAGAAACCCTAAACATAGCCCTAACCAGCATCGAAGACGACTGAAAACTCGGGCAGCAGAAAACCTGATCATAACCCCTTTCGCCCATACAAAAGCTCCCCCAGAGGAAGGCTTTGGGTACAATTGAACTCCCCAGGGGAGCCTTTACAGAGCCCCACATGCAACTGGACCCTCCAGGTTCGCTGTTTACGAGCAACACTAAATATAGCCCTAGCCGGCATCGGAGACGACCTTAAATGGGGTGCCAGAAAACGCGTTGCGAGCCCCTTTCGCCCATCCAAAAGTGCCCCCAAAGGAAGGCTTTGGGTACAACTGAACTCCCCAGGGGAGTCTTTACACAGCCCCACATGCTACTGGACCCTTCGGGTTCGCTCTCTTGAGCAAGCCTAAACATAGCCCTATCCAGCATCGGAGAAAACTAAAAACTCGGGCCCCAGGAAACACGTTACAAGCCCCTTTCGCCCATCCAAAAGTGCCCCCAAAGGAAGGCTTTGAGAACATCTGAACTCGCCAGGGGAGCCTTTACACAGCCCCACATGCAACTGGACCCTCCGTGTTCGCTCTCTTGAGCAAGCCTAAACATAGCCCTAGCCGGCATCGGAGACGACTGAAAAACGGGCCTAAGAACACTCGTTACAATCCCTCTTCCGACAATCCGACAGCGCCCCCAAAGGAAGGCTTTGGGTACATCTGAACTCCGCAGGGGAGCCTTTACGCAGCCCCACATGCAACTGGACCCTCCGTATTCCAACTTTCACAGCAAGCCTAAATATACCCCTAACCAGCATCGGAGACAACTGAAAACTCAGGCCCCAGAAAAGGCGTTACAAGCCCCTTTCGCTCATCCAAAAGTGCCCCCAAAGGAAGGCTTTGGGTACATATGAACCCCCCAGGGGAGCCTTTACGCAGCCCCACATGCAACTGGACCCTCCGTATTCGCTCTCTTGAGCAAGCCTAAATATATCCCCATCCAGCATCGGAGACAACTGAAAACTCGGGCCCCAGAAAACGCGTTGCGAGACCCTTTCACCCATCCAAAAGTGCCCCCAGAGGAACGCTTTGGGTACAACTGAACTCCCCAGGGGAGCCTTTACGCAGCCCCACATGCAACTGCACCCTTCGGGTTCGCTATTCCTGAGCAAGCCTAAACATAGCCCTAGCAAGCATCGCAGACAACTGAAAACTCGGGCCCCAGAAAAGGCGTTACAAGCCCTTTTCGCCCATCCAAAAGTGCCCCCAGAGGAAGGCTTTGGGTACAAGTGAACTCCCCAGGGGAGCCTTTAAGCAGCCCCACATGAAGCTGGACCCTTCGGATTCACTCTTCCTGAGCAAGCCTAAACATAGCCCTAGCCGGCATCGGAGACGACTGAAAAACGGGCACCAGAAAACGCGTTACAATTCCCCTTCCGCCAATGCTAAAGCGCCCCCAGAGGAAGGCTTTGGGTACAAGTGAACTCCGCAGGGGAGCCTTTACGCAGCCCCACATGCAACTGGTCCCTACGTGTTCGCCCTTTTCCAACATCCCTAAATATAGCCCTAGCCGGCATCGTCGAAAATGGAAAACTCGGGCCTCAGAAAACGAGTTGCGAGCCCCTTCGCCCATCCAAAAGTGCCCCCAAAGGAAGGCTTTGGGTACATCTGAACTCCGCAGGGGAGCCATTAAGCAGCCCCACATGAAGCTGGACCCTTCAGGTTCGCTCTTCCTGAGCAAGCCTAAACAAAGCCCTAGCCGGCATGGGAGATGACTGAAAACTTGGGCCCCAGAAAACACGTTACAAGCCCCTTTCGCCCATCCAAAAGCGCCCCCAAAGGAAGGCTTTGGGTACAAGTGAACTCCCCAGGGGAGCCTTTACAGAGCCCCACATGCAACTGGAACCTCCAGGTTCGCTCTTTCCGAGAAACCCTAAACATATCCCTAACCAGCATCGAAGACGACTGAAAACTCGGGCCGCAGAAAACCTTTTCGGAGCCCCTTTCTCCCATCCAAAAGCTCCCCCAGAGGAAGGCTTTGGGTACATATGAACTCCCCAGGGAAGCCTTTACGCAGCCCCACATGCAACTGGACCCTCCAGGTTCGCTGTTTCCGAGCAACACTAAATATAGCTCTAGCCGGCATCGGAGACTACCTTAAAAGGGGGTGCCAGAAAACGCGTTGCGAGCCCCTTTCGGCAATCCAAAAGTGCCCCCAGAGGAACGCTTTGGGTACAACTGAAGTCCCCAGGGGAGTCTTTACGCAGCCCCACATGCTACTAGACCCTTCGGGTTCGCTCTCTTGAGCAAGCCTAAACATAGCCCTAGCCAGCATCGGAGACAACTGAAAACTCGGGCCCCAGAAAACAAGTTACAAGCCCCTTTCGCCCATCCAAAAGTGCCACCAAAGGATGGCTTTGGGTACATATGAACTCCGCAGGGGAGCCTTTACGCAGCCCCAAATGCAACTGGACCCTCCGTTTTCGCTCTCTTGAGCAAGCCTAAACATAGCCCTAGCAAGCATCGGAGACAACTGAAAACTCGGGCCCCAGAAAACACGTTACAAGCCCCTTTCGCCCATCCAAAAGTGCCCCCAAAGGAAGGCTTTGGGTACAAGTGAACTCCCCAGGGGAGTCTTTAAGCAGCCCCACATGAAGCTGGACCCTCCAGGTTCGCTCTTCCTGAGCAAGCCTAAACAAAGCCCTAGCCGGCATCGGAGATGACTGAAAACTTGGGCCCCAGAAAACACGTTACAAGCCCCTTTCGCCCATCCAAAAGTGCCCCCAAAGGAAGGCTTTGGGTACATCTGAACTCCGCAGGGGAGCCTTTACGCAGCCCCACATGCAACTGGACCCTCCAGGTTCGCTCTTTCCGGGAAACCCTAAACATAGCCCTAGCCGTCATCGGAGACGACTGAAAAACGGGCCCCAGAAAACACGTTACAATCCCTCTTCCGTCAAACCAAAAGCGCCCCCAAAAGAAGGATTTGGGTACATATGAACTCCCCAGGGGAGCCTTTATGCAGCCCCACATGCAACTGGACCCTCCAGGTTCGCTCATTCCGAGAAACCCTAAACAAAGCCCTAACCAGCATCGAAGACGACAGAAAACTCGAGCCGCAGAAAACCTGTTCCGAGCCCCTTTCTCCCATCCAAAAGCTCCCCCAGAGGAAGGCTTTGGGTACATATGAACTCCCCAGGGGAGCCTTTACGCAGCCCCACATACAACTTGACCCTCCGTATTCGCTCTTTCACAACAACACTAAATATAGCCCTAGCAAGCATGGGAGATGCTGGAGAATTCAGGCCCCAGAAAACGCGTTGCGAGCCCTTTTCGCCCATCAAAAAGCACCCCCAAAGGAAGGCTTTGGGTACAACTAAACTCCCCAGGGAATCCTTTATGCAGCCCCACATGCAACTGGACCCTCCAGGTTCGCTGTTTCCGAGCAACACTAAATATAGCCCTAACCGGTATCGGAGACGACCTTAAAAGGGGGTGCCAGAAAACGCGTTACGAGCCCCTTTCACCCATCCAAAAGTGCCCCCAGAGGAACGCTTTGGGTACAACTGAAATCCCAAGGGGAGCCTTTATGCAGCCCCACATGCAACTGGACCCTACGTGTTCGCTCTTTTCCAACATCCCTAAATATAGCCCTAGCCAGCATCGTCGACAATGGAAAATTTAGGCCTCAGAAAACAGGTTCCGAGCCACTTTCGTCAACCCAAAAGTGCCCCCAGAGGAACGCTTTGGGTACAACTGAACTCCCCAGGGGAGCCTTTACGCAGCCACACATGCAACTGCAGCCTTCGGGTTCGCTATTCCTGAGCAAGCCTAAACATAGCCCTAGCAAGCATCGGAGACAACTGAAAACTCGGGCCCCAGAAAACGCGTTACAAGCCCCTTTCGCCCATCCAAAAGTGCCCCCAAAGGAAGGCTTTGGGTACAAGTGAACTCCCCAGGGGAGCCTTTAAGCAGCCCCACATGAAGCTGGACCCTTCGGATTCGCTCTTCCTGAGCAAGCCTAAACATAGCCCTAGCCGGCATCGGAGACGACTGAAAAACGGGCACCAGAAAACGCGTTACAATTCCCCTTCCGCCAATGCTAAAGCGCCCCCAGAGGAAGGCTTTGGGTACAAGTGAACTCCCCAGGGGAGCCTTTACGCAGCCCCACATGCAACTGGACCCTCCAGGTTCGCTATTTCCGAGCAACACTAAATATAGCCCTAGCCGGCATCGGAGACGACCTTAAAAAAGGGTGCCAGAAAAGGCGTTGCGAGCCCCTTTCGCCCATCCAAAAGTGCCCCCAAAGGAAGGCTTTGGGTACATCTGAACTCCGCAGGGGAGCCTTTACGCAGCCCCACATGCAACTGGACCCTCCGTATTCCAACTTTCACAGCAAGCCTAAATATACCCCTAACCGGCATCGGAGACAACTGAAAACTCGGGCCCCAGAAAACACGTTACAAGCCCCTTTCGCCCATCCAAAAGTGCCACCAAAGGAAGGCTTTGAGAACATATGAACCCCCCAGGGGAGCCTTTACGCAGCCCCACATGCAACTGGACCCTCCGTATTCGCTCTCTTGAGCAAGCCTAAATATATCCCTATCCAGCATCCGAGACAACTGAAAACTCGGGCCCCAGAAAACGCGTTGTGAGCCCCTTTCACCCATCCAAAAGTGCCCCCAAAGGAAGGCTTTGGGTACATATGAACCCCCCAGGGGAGCCTTTACGCAGTCCCACATGCAACTGGACCCTCCGTATTCGCTCTCTTGAGCAAGCCTAAATATATCCCTATCCAGCATCGGAGACAACTGAAAACTCGGGCCCCAGAAAACGCGTTGTGAGCCCCTTTCACCCATCCAAAAGTGCCCCCAAAGGAAGGCTTTGGGTACAAGTGAACTCCCCAGGGGAGCCTTTAAGCAGCCCCACATGAAGCTGGACCCTTTGGATTCGCTCTTCCTGAGCAAGCCTAAACATAGCCCTAGCCGGCATCGGAGACGACTGAAAAACGGGCACCAGAAAACGCGTTACAATCCCCCTTCTGCCAATGCTAAAGTGCCCCCAGAGGAAGGCTTTGAGTACAAGTGAACTCCCCAGGGGAGCCTTTACGCAGCCCCTCATGCAACTGGACCCTCCAGGTTCGCTCTTTCCGAGAAACCCTAAACATAGCCCTAACCAGCATAGAAGACGACTGAAAACTCGGGCAGCAGAAATCCTGATCCGAACCCCTTTCGCCCATCCAAAAGCTCCCCCAGAGGAACGCTTTGGGTACAACTGAACTCCCCAGGGGAGCCTTTACGCAGCCCCACATGCAACTGGACCCTCCAGGTTCGCTGTTTCCGAGCAACACTAAATATAGCCCTAGCCGGCATCGGAGACGACCTTAAAAGGGGGTGCCAGAAAATGCGTTGCGAGCCCCTTTCGCCCATCCAAAAGTGCCCCCAAAGGAAGGCTTTGGGTACAACTAATCTCCCCAGGGGAGCCTTTTTGCAGTCCCACATGCAACTGGTCCCTACGTGTTTGCCCTTTTCCAACATCCCTAAATATAGCCCTAGCCGGCATCGTCGAAAATGGAAACCTCGAGCCTCAGAAACCGTGTTGGGAGCCCCTTCGCCCATCCAAAAGTGCCCCCAAAGGAAGGCTTTGGGTACAACTGAAGTCCCCAGGGGAGTCTTTACGCAGCCCTGCATGCACCTGGACCCTTCGGGTTCGCTATTCCTGAGCAAGCCTAAACATATCCCTAGCCAGCATCGGAGACGACTGAAAAACGGGCCGCAGAAAACAAGTTACAAGCCCGTTTCGCCCATCCAAAAGTGCCCCCAAAGGAAGGCTTTAGGTACATCTGAACTCCGCATGGGAGCCTTTACACAACCCCAAATGCAACTGGACCCTCCGTATTCCAACTTTCACAGCAAGCCTAAATATACACCTAGCCGGCATCGGAGACAACTGAAAATTAGGGCCCCAGAAAACGCGTTGTGAGCCCCTTTCACCCATCCAAAAGTGCCCCCAAAGGAAGGCTTTGGGTACAAGTGAACTCCCCAGGGGAGCCTTTAAGCAGCCCCACATGAAGCTGGACCCTTCGGGTTCGCTCTTCCTGAACAAGCCTAAACATAGCCCTAGCCGGCATCGGAGATGACTGAAAAACGGGCACCAGAATACGCGTTACAATCCCCCTTCCGCCAATGCTAAAGCGCCCCCAGATGAAGGCTTTGGGTACAAGTGAACTCCCCAGGGGAGCCTTTACGCAGCCCCACATGCAACTGGACCCTCCAGGTTCGCTCTTTCCGAGAAACCCTAAACATAGCCCTAAGCAGCATAGAAGACGACTGAAAACTCGGGAAGCAGAAATCCTGATCCGAACCCCTTTCGCCCATCCAAAAGCTCCCCCAGAGGAAGGCTTTGGGTACAACTGAACTCCCCAGGGGAGCCTTTACAGAGCCCCACATGTAACTGGACCCTCCAGGTTCGCTGTTTCCAAGCAACACTAAATATAGCCCTAGCCGGCATCGGAGACGACCTTAAAAGGGGGTGCCAGAAAACGCGTTGCGAGCCCCTTTCGCCCATCCAAAAGTGACCCCAGAGGAACGCTTTGGGTACAACTGAAGTCCCCAGGGGAGCCTTTACGCAGCCCCACATGCTACTGGACCCTTCGGGTTCGCTCTCTTGAGCACGCCTAAACATAGTCCTAGCCAGCATCGGAGACAACTGAAAACTCGGGCCCCAGAAAACACATTTCGATCCCCTTTCGCCCATCCAAAAGTGCCCCCAAAGGATGGCTTTGGGTACATATGACCTCCGCAGGGGAGCCTTTACGCAGCCCCACATGCAACTGGACCCTCCGGGTTCGCTCTCTTGAGCAACCCTAAACATAGCCCTAGCCGTCATCGGAGACAACTGAAAAACGGGCCCCAGAAAACACGTTACAATCCCTCTTCCAACAAACCAAAAGTGCCCCCAAAGGAAAGCTTTGGGTACATCTGAACTCCCCAGGGAAGCCTTGACGCAGCCCCACATGCAACTGGACCCTCCAGGTTCGCTCTTTCCGAGAAACACTAAACAAAGCCCTAACCAGCATCGAAGACGACAGAAAACTCGAGCAGCAGAAAACCTGTTCCGAGCCCCTTTCTCCCATCCAAAAGCTCCCCAGAGGAACGCTTTGGGTACATATGAACTCCCCAGGGAAGCCTTTACGCAGCCCCACATGCAACTGGACCCTCCAGGTTCGCTATTTCCGAGCAACACTAAATATAGCCCTAGCCGGCATCGGAGACGACCTTAAAAGGGGGTGCCAGAAAACGCGTTGCGAGCCCCTTTTGCCCATCCAAAAGTGCCCCCAAAGGAAGGTGTTGGGTACAACTGAAGTCCCCAGGGGAGCCTTTTTGCAGTCCCACATGCAACTAGTCCCTACGTATTCGCCCTTTTCCAACATCCCTAAATATAGCCCTAGCCAGCATCGTCGAAAATGGAAAACTCGGGCCTCAGAAAACGAGTTGCGAGCCCCTTCGCCCATCCAAAAGTGCCCCCAAAGGAAGGATTTGGGTACATCTGAACTCCGCAGGGGAGCCCTTACGCAGCCCCAAATGCAACTGGACCCTCCGTGTTCCAAATTTCAGAGCAAGCCTAAACAAAGCCCTAGCCAGCATCGGAGACAACTGAAAACTCGGGCCCCAGAAAACACGTTACAATCCCCTTTCGCCCATCCAAATGCGCCCCCAAAGGAAGGCTTTCGGTACATATGAACTCCCCAGGGGAGCCTTTACGCAGCCCCACATGCAACTGGACCCTCCAGGTTCGCTCTTTCCGAGAAACCCTAAACATAGCCCTAACCAGCATCGAAGACGACTGAAAACTCGGGCCGCAGAAAACCTTTTCGGAGCCCCTTTCTCCTATCCAAAAGCTCCCCCATAGGAAGGCTTTGGGTACATATGAACTCCCCAGGGAAGCCTTTATGCAGCCCCACATGCAACTGGACCCTCCAGGTTCGCTGTTTCCAAGCAACATAAAAATATAGCCCTAGCCAGCATCGGAGACGACCTTAAAAGGGGGTGCCAGAAAACGCGTAGCGAGCCCCTTTCGGCAATCCAAAAGTGCCCCCAGAGGAACGCTTTGGGTACAACTGAAGTCCTCAGGGGAGCCTTTATGCAGCCCCACATGCAACTGGACCCTACGTGTTCGCCCTTTTCCAACATCCCTAAATATAGCCCTAGCCAGCATCGTCGACAATGGAAAATTTAGGCCTCAGAAAACAGGTTCCGAGCCCCTTTCGTCAACCCAAAAGTGCCCCCAGAGGAACGCTTTGGGTACAACTGAAGTCCCCAGGGGAACCTTTATGCAGCCCCACATGCAACTGCACCATTCGGGTTCGCTATTCCTGAGCAAGCCTAAACATAGCCCTAGCCAGCATCGGGGAAAACTGAAAACTCGAGCCCCAAAAAAGGCATTACAAGCCCCTTTCGCCCATCCAAAAGTGCCCCCAAAGGAATGCCTTGGGTACATCTGAACCCCCTAGGGAAGAATTTACGCAGCCCCACGTGCAACTGGACCCTTCGGATTCGCTATTCCTGAGCAAGCCTAAACATAGCCGTAGCCGGCATCGGAGACGACTGAAAAACGGGCACCAGAAAACGCGTTACAATCCCCCTTCCGCCAATGCTAAAGCGCCCCCAGACGAAGGCTTTGGGTACAAGTGAACTCCCCAGGGGAGCCTTTACGCAGCCCCACATGCAACTGGACCCTCCAGGTTCACTCTTTCCGAGAAACCCTAAACATAGCCCTAACCAGCATAGAAGACGACTGAAAACTTGGGCAGCAGAAATCCTGATCCGAACCCCTTTCGCCCATCCAAAAGCTCCCCCAGAGGAAGGCTTTGGGTACAACTGAACTCCCCAGGGGAGCCTTTACAGAGCCCCACATGCAACTGGACCCTCCAGATTCGCTGTTTCCGAGCAACACTAAATATATCCCTAGCTGGCATCGGAGACGACCTTAAAACGGGGTGCCAGAAAACGCGTTGCGAGCCCCTTTCGCCCATCCAAAACTGCCCCCAAAGGAAGGCTTTGGGTACAACTAAACTCCCCAGGGGAGCCTTTTTGCAGTCTCACATGCAACTGGACCCTTCGGGTTCGCTCTTCCTGAGCAAGCCTAAACATAGCCCTAGCCAGCATCGGAGACAACTGAAAACTCGAGCCCCAAAAAAGGCATTACAAGCCCCTTTCGCCCATCCCAAAGTGCCCACAAAGGAATGCCTTTGGGTACATCTGAACCCCCTAGGGAAGCATTTACGCAGCCCCACATGCAACTGGACCCTCCGTATTCGCTCTTTCACAGCAACACTAAATATATCCCTAGCCGGCATCGGAGACGACTGAAAACTCGGGCCCCAGAAAACGCGTTGCGAGCCCCTTTCGCCCATCCAACAGCGCCACCAAAGGAAGGCTTTGGGTACAACTGAACTCCCCAGGGGAGTCTTTACGCAGCCCCACATGAAGCTGGACTCTTCGGGTTCGCTCTTCCTGAGCAAGCCTAAACAAAGCCCTAGCCGGCATTGGAGACAACTGAAAACTCGGGCCTCAGAAAACAAGTTACAAGCCCCTTTCGCCCATCCAAAAGTGCCCCCAAAGGAAGGCCTTGGGAACATCTGAACCCCCCAGGGGAGCTTTTACGCAGCCCCACATGCAACTGGACCCTCCGTATTCGCTCTCTTGAGCAAGCCTAAATATATCCCTATCCGGCATCGGAGACAACTGAAAGCTCGGGCCCCAGAAAACGCGTTGTGAGCCCCTTTCACCCATCCAAAAGTGCCCCCAAAGGAAGGCTTTGGGTACAAGTGAACTCCCCAGGGGAGCCTTTAAGCAGCCCCACATGAAGCTGGACCCTTCGGATTCGCTCTTCCTGAGCAAGCCTAAACATAGCCCTAGCCGGCATCGGAGACGACTGAAAAACGGGCACCAGAAAACGCGTTACAATCCCCCTTCCGCCAATGCTAAAGCGCCCCCAGAGGAAGGCTTTGGGTACAAGTGAACTCCCCAGGGGAGCCTTTACGCAGCCCCACATGCAACTGGACCCTCCAGGTTCGCTCTTTCCGAGAAACCCTAAACATAGCCCTAACCAGCATAGAAGACGACTGAAAACTCGGGCAGCAGAAATCCTGATCCGAACCCCTTTCGCCCATCCAAAAGCTCCCCCAGAGGAACGCTTTGGGTACAACTGAACTCCCCAGGGGAGCCTTTACAGAGCCCCACATGCAACTGGACCCTCCAGATTCGCTGTTTCCGAGCAACACTAAATATATCCCTAGCTGGAATCGGAGACGACCTTAAAAGGGGGTGCCAGAAAACGCGTAGCGAGCCCCTTTCGCCCATCCAGGAGTGCCCCCAAAGGAAGGCTTTGGGTACAACTAAACTCCCCAGGGGAGCCTTTTTGCAGTCTCACATGCAACTGGACCCTTCGTGTTCGCTCTTCCTGAGCAAGCCTAAACATAGCCCTAGCCAGCATCGGAGAAAACTGAAAACTCGGGCCCCAGAAAACAAGTTACAAGCCCCTTTCGCCCATCCAAAAGTTACCCCAAAGGAAGGCTTTGGATACAACTAATCTCCCCAGGGGATCCTTTTTTCAGTCCCACATGCAACTGGCCCCTACGTGTTCGCCCTTTTAAAACATCCCTAAATATAGCCCTAGCCGGCATCGTTGACAATGGAAAACTTGGGCCTCAGAAAACGAGTTGCGAGCCCCTTCGCCCATCCAAAAGAGCAGCCAAAGGAAGGCTTTGGGTACAACTGAAGTCCCCAGGGGAGCCTTTATGCAGCCCCACATGAACTGGACCATCCGGGTTCGCTCTTTCACAGCAAGCCTATATATATCCCTACCCGGCATCGGAGACAACTGAAAACTCGGGCCCCAGAAAAGGCGTTGTGAGCCCCTTTCGCCCATCCAAAAGTGCCCTTAAAGCATGGCTTTGGGTACAGATGAACTCCCCAGGGGAGCCTTTATGCAGCCCCACATGCAACTGGACCATCCCTGTTCGCGCTTACCGAGCAACATTAAACGTAACACTAGCAAGCATGGGAGACGCTTGAGAACTCGGGCCCCAGAAAATGCAATCAGAGCCCCTTTCGCCCATCTAAAAGTGCCCCCAAAGGAAGGCTTTGGGTACGTCTGAACTCCCCAGGGGAGCCTTTAGGCAGACCCACATACAACTTGACCCTCCTTGTTCGCGCTTTCCGAGCAACATTAAACGTAACCCTAGCAAGCATGGGAGACGCTTGAGAACTCGGGCCCCAGAAAACGCGTTGCGAGCCCCTTTCGCCCATCCAAAAGCTCCCCCAGAGGAACGCTTTGGGTACAACTGAACTCCCCAGGGAAGCCTTTACGCAGCCCCACATGCAACTGGACCCTCCAGGTTCGCTATTTCCGAGCAACAATAAATATAACCCTAGCCGGCAAAGGAGATGACCTTAAAAGGGGGTGCCAGAAAACGCGTAGCGAGC
Source organism: Anas acuta (assembly GCF_963932015.1). Taxonomy (NCBI): domain Eukaryota; kingdom Metazoa; phylum Chordata; class Aves; order Anseriformes; family Anatidae; genus Anas; species Anas acuta. Next base: position 2,769,178 of record NC_088991.1, read on the forward strand.
TCCTTTCGCCCATTCAAAAGTGCCCCCAAAGGAAGGCTTTGGGTACAACTGAAGTCCCCAGGGGAGCCTTTATGCAGCCCCACATGCAAGTGGACCCTCCTTGTTCGCGCTTTCCGAGCAACATTAAACGTAACCCAAGCAAGCATGGGAGACGCTTGAGAACTCGAGCCCCAGAAAACGCAATCAGAGCCCCGTTCGCCCATCCAAAAGTGCCCCCAAAGGAAGGCTTTGGGTACATCTGAACTCCGCAGGGGAGCCTTTACGCAGCCCCACATGCAACTGGACCCTCCAGGTTCGCTCTTTCCGAGAAACCCTAAACATAGCCCTAACCAGCATAGAAGACGACTGAAAACTCGGGAAGCAGAAATCCTGATCCGAGCCCCTTTCTCCCATCCAAAAGCTCCCCCAGAGGAACGCTTTGGGTACATATGAACTCCCCAGGGAAGCCTTTACGCAGCCCCACATGCAACTGGACCCTCCAGGTTCGCTATTTCCGAGCAACACTAAATATAGCCCTAGCCGGCATCGGAGACGACCTTAAAAGGGGGTGCCAGAAAACGCGTTGCGAGCCCCTTTTGCCCATCCAAAAGTGCCCCCAAAGGAAGGCGTTGGGTACAACTAAACTCCCCAGGGGAGCCTTTTTGCAGCACCACATGCAACTGGTCCCTACGTGTTCGCCCTTTTCCAACATCCCTAAATATATCCCTAGCCGGCATCGTCGAAAATGGAAAACTCGGGCCTCAGAAAACGAGTTGCGAGCCCCTTCGCCCATCCAAAAGTGCCCCCAAAGGAAGGCTTTGGGTACATCTGAACTCCGCAGGGGAGCCATTAAGCAGCCCCACATGAAGCTGGACCCTTCAGGTTCGCTCTTCCTGAGCAAGCCTAAACAAAGCCCTAGCCGGCATTGGAGATGACTGAAAACTTGGGCCCCAGAAAACACGTTACAAGCCCCTTTCGCCCATCCAAAAGCGCCCCCAAAGGAAGGCTTTGGGTACATCTGAACTCCCCAGGGGAGCCTTTACGCAGCCCCACATGCAACTGGAACCTCCAGGTTCGCTCTTTCCGAGAAACCCTAAACATAGCCCTAACCAGCATCGAAGACGACTGAAAACTCGGGCCGCAGAAAACCTTTTCGGAGCCCCTTTCTCCCATCCAAAAGCTCCCCCAGAGGAAGGCTTTGGGTACATATGAACTCCCCAGGGAAGCCTTTACGCAGCCCCACATGCAACTGGACCCTCCAGGTTCGCTGTTTCCGAGCAACACTAAATATAGCCCTAGCCAGCATCGGAGACTACCTTAAAAGGGGGTGCCAGAAAACGCGTAGCGAGCCCCATTCGGCAATCCAAAAGTGCCCCCAGAGGAACGCTTTGGGTACAACTGAAGTCCCCAGGGGAGTCTTTACGCAGCCCCACATGCTACTACACCCTTCGGGTTCGCTCTCTTGAGCAAGCCTAAACATAGCCCTAGCCAGCTTCGGAGACAACTGAAAACTCGGGCCCCAGAAAACAAGTTACAAGCCCCTTTAGGCCATTCAAAAGTGCCCCCAAAGGATGGCTTTGGGTACATATGAACTCCGCAGGGGAGCCTTTACGCAGCCCCAAATGCAACTGGACCCTCCGAGTTCACTCTCTTGAGCAAGCCTAAACATAGCCCTGGCCGGCATCGGAGACAACTGAAAACTCGGGCCCCAGAAAACACGTTACAAGCCCCTTTCGCCCATCCAAAAGTGCCCCCAAAGGAAGGCTTTGGGTACAAGTGAACTCCCCAGGGGAGTCTTTAAGCAGCCCCACATGCAACTGGACCCTCCAGGTTCGCTCTTCCTCAGCAAGCCTAAACAAAGCCCTAGCCGGCATTGGAGATGACTGAAAACTTGGGCCCCAGAAAACACGTTACAAGCCCCTTTCGCCCATCCAAAAGTGCCCCCAAAGGAAGGCTTTGGGTACATCTGAACTCGCCAGGGGAGCCTTTACGCAGCCCCACATGCAACTGGACCCTCCAGGTTCGCTCTTTCCGGGAAACCCTAAACATAGCCCTAGCCGGCATCGGAGACGACTGAAAAACGGGCCCCAGAAAACACGTTACAATCCCTCTTCCGCCAAACCAAAAGCGCCCCCAAAAGAAGGATTTGGGTACATATGAACTCCCCAGGGGAGCCTTTATGCAGCCCCACATGCAACTGGACCCTCCAGGTTCGCTCTTTCCGAGAAACCCTAAACAAAGCCCTAACCAGCATCGAAGACGACAGAAAACTCGAGCCGCAGAAAACCTGTTCCGAGCCCCTTTCTCCCATCCAAAAGCTCCCCCAGAGGAAGGCTTTGGGTACATATGAACTCCCCAGGGAAGCCTTTACGCAGCCCCACATGCAACTGGACCCTTCGGGTTCGCTCTTCCAGAGCAAGCCTAAACATAGCCCTATCCAGCATCGGAGACGACCTTAAAAGGGGGTGCCAGAAAACGCGTTGCGAGCCCCTTTTGCCCATCCAAAAGTGCCCCCAAAGGAAGGCGTTGGGTACAACTGAACTCCCCAGGGGAGTCTTTACGCAGCCCCACATGCTACTGGACGCTTCGGGTTCGCTCTCTTGAGCAAGCCTAAACATAGCCCTAGCCAGCATCGGAGACAACTGAAAACTCGGGCCCCAGAAAACAAGTTACAAGCCCCTTTCGCCCATCCAAAAGTGCCCCCAAAGAATGGCTTTGGGTACATATGAACTCGCCAGGGGAGCCTTTACGCAGCCCCACATGCAACTGGACCCTCCGTGTTCGCTCTGTTGAGCAAGCCTAAACATAGCCCTAGCCGGCATCGGAGACGACTGAAAAACGGGCCCCAGAAAACGCGTTACAATCCCTTTTCCGCCAATCCAACAGCGCCCCCAAAAGAAGGCTTTGGGTACATCTGAACTCCCCAGGGGAGCCTTTACGCAGCCCCACATACAACTTGACCCTCCGTATTCGCTCTTTCACAACAACACTAAATATAGCCCTAGCAAGCATGGGAGATGCTGGAGAACTCAGGCCCCAGAAAACGCGTTGCGAGCCCTTTTCGCCCATCCAAAAGCACCCCCAAAGGAAGGCTTTGGGTACAACTGAACTCCCCAGGGGAGCCTTTACGCAGCCCCACATGCTACTGGACCCTTCGGGTTCGCTCTTCCTGAGCAAGCCTAAACATAGCCCTAGCCAGCATCGGAGACAACTGAAAACTCGGGCCCCAGAAAACACGTTACAATCCCTCTTCCGCCAAACCAAAAGCTCCCCCAAAGGAAGGCTTTGGGTACATATGAACTCCCCAGGAGAGCCTTTACGCAGCCCCACATGCAACTGGACCCTCCGTGTTCGCTCTGTTGAGCAAGCCTAAACATAGCCCTAGCCGGCATCGGAGACGACTGAAAAACGGGCCCCAGAAAACGCGTTACAATCCCTTTTCCGCCAATCCAACAGCGCCCCCAAAAGAAGGCTTTGGGTACATCTGAACTCCCCAGGGGAGCCTTTACGCAGCCCCACATACAACTTGACCCTCCGTATTCGCTCTTTCACAACAACACTAAATATAGCCCTAGCAAGCATGGGAGATGCTGGAGAACTCAGGCCCCAGAAAACGCGTTGCGAGCCCTTTTCGCCCATCCAAAAGCACCCCCAAAGGAAGGCTTTGGGTACAACTGAACTCCCCAGGGGAGTCTTTACGCAGCCCCACATGCTACTGGACCCTTCGGGTTCGCTCTTCCTGAGCAAGCCTAAACATAGCCCTAGCCAGCCTCGGAGACAACTGAAAACTCGGGCCCCAGAAAACATGTTACAAGCCCCTTTCGCCCATCCAAAAGTGCCACCAAAGGAAGGCTTTGAGAACATCTGAACTCGCCAGGGGAGCCTTTACACAGCCCCACATGCAACTGGACCCTCCGTGTTCGCTCTCTTGAGCAACCCTAAACATAGCCCTAGCCGGCATCGGAGACGACTGAAAACTCGGGCCCCAGAAAACACGTTACAATCCCTCTTCCGCCAAACCAAAAGCTCCCCCAAAGGAAGGCTTTGGGTACAAGTGAACTCCCCAGGGGAGCCTTTACGCAGCCCCACATGCAACTGGACCCTCCAGGTCCGCTCTTTCCGAGAAACCCTAAACATAGCCCTAACCAGCATAGAAGACGACTGAAAACTCGGGCAGCAGAAATCCTGATCCGAACCCCTTTCGCCCATCCAAAAGCTCCCCCAGAGGAAGGCTTTGGGTACAAGTACACTCCCCAGGGAAGCCTTTACGCAGCCCCACATGCAACTGGACCCTCCAGGTTCGCTATTTCCGAGCAACACTAAATATAGCCCTAGCCGGCATCGGAGACGACCTTAAAAGGGGGTGCCAGAAAACGCGTTGCGAGCCCCTTTTGCCCATCCAAAAGTGCCCCCAAAGGAAGGCTTTGGCTACATATGAACTCCGCAGGGGAGCCTTTACGCAGCCCCACATGCAACTGGACCCTCCGTATTCCAACTTTCACAGCAAGCCTAAATATACCCCTAACCGGCATCGGAGACAACTGAAAACTCAGGCCCCAGAAAAGGCGTTACAAGCCCCTTTCGCTCATCCAAAACTGCCCCCAAAGGAAGGCTTTGGGTACATATGAACCCCCCAGGGGAGCCTTTACGCAGCCCCACATGCAACTGGACCCTCCGTATTCGCTCGTTTGAGCAAGCCTAAATATATCCCTATCCAGCATCGGAGACAACTGAAAACTCGGGCCCAAGAAAAGGCGTTACAAGCCCCTTTCACCCATCCAAAAGTGCCCCCAAAGGAAGGCTTTGGGTACAAGTGAAGTCCCCAGGGGAGCCTTTAAGCAGCCCCACATGAACTGGACCCTTTGGATTCGCTCTTCCTGAGCAAGCCTAAACATAGCCCTAGCCGGCATCGGAGACGACTGAAAAACGGGCACCAGAAAACGCGTTACAATCCCCCTTCCGCCAATGCTAAAGCGCCCCCAGAGGAAGCCTTTGGGTACAAGTGAACTCCCCAGGGGAGCCTTTACGCAGCCCCACATGCAACTGGACCCTCCAGGTTCGCTCTTTCCGAGAAACCCTAAACATAGCCCTAACCAGCATAGAAGACGACTGAAAACTCGGGCAACAGAAATCCTGATCCGAACCCCTTTCGCCCATCCAAAAGCTCCCCCAGAGGAACGCTTTGGGTACAACTGAACTCCCCAGGGGAGCCTTTACGCAGCCCCACATGCAACTGGACCCTCCAGGTTCGCTGTTTCCGAGCAACACTAAATATAGTCCTAGCCGGCATCGGAGACAACTGAAAATTAGGGCCCCAGAAAACGCGTTGTGAGCCCCTTTCACCCATCCAAAAGTGCCCCCAAAGGAAGGCTTTGGGTACAAGTGAACTCCCCAGGGGAGCCTTTACAGAGCCCCACATGTAAATGGACCCTCCAGGTTCGCTGTTTCCAAGCAACACTAAATATAGCCCTAGCCGGCATCGGAGACGACCTTAAAAGGGGGTGCCAGAAAACGCGTTGCGAGCCCCTTTCGCCCATCCAAAAGTGACCCCAGAGGAACGCTTTGGGTACAACTGAAGTCCCCAGGGGAGTCTTTACGCAGCCCCACATGCTACTGGACCCTTCGGGTTCGCTCTCTTGAGCACACCTAAACATAGCCCTAGCCAGCATCGGAGACAACTGAAAACTCGGGCCCCAGAAAACGCGTTGCGAGCCCCTTTTGCCCATCCAAAAGTGCCCCCAAAGGAAGGCGTTGGGTACATCTGAAGTCCCCAGGGGAGCCTTTTTGCAGTCCCACATGCAACTAGTCCCTACGTGTTCGCCCTTTTCCAACATCCCTAAATATAGCCCTAGCCAGCATCGTCGAAAATGGAAAACTCGGGCCTCAGAAAACGAGTTGCGAGCCCCTTCGCCCATCCAAAAGTGCCCCCAAAGGAAGGCTTTGGGTACATCTGAACTCCGCAGGGGAGCCCTTACGCAGCCCCAAATGCAACTGGAACCTCAGTGTTCCAAATTTCAGAGCAAGCCTAAATATACCCCTAGCCGGCATCGGAGACAACTGAAAACTCGGGCCCCAGAAAACACGTTACAAGCCCATTTCGCCCATCCAAAAGCGCCCCCAAAGGAAGGCTTTGGGTACATCTGAACTCCCCAGGGGAGCCTTTACGCAGCCCCACATGCAACTGGAACCTCCAGGTTCGCTCTTTCCGAGAAACCCTAAACATAGCCCTAACCAGCATTGAAGACGACTGAAAACTCGGGCCGCAGAAAACCTGTTCCAAGCCCCTTTCTCCCATCCAAAAGCTCCCCCATAGGAAGGCTTTCAGTACATATGAACTCCCCAGGGAAGCCTTTATGCAGCCCCACATGCAACTGGACCCTCCAGGTTCGCTGTTTCCAAGCAACATAAAAATATAGCCCTAGCCAGCATCGGAGACGACCTTAAAAGGGGGTGCCAGAAAACGCGTAGCGAGCCCCTTTCGGCAATCCAAAAGTGCCCCCAGAGGAACGCTTTGGGTACAACTGAAGTCCTCAGGGGAGCCTTTATGCAGCCCCACATGCAACTGGTCCCTACGTGTTCGCCCTTTTCCAACATCCCTAAATATAGCCCTAGCCAGCATCGTCGACAATGGAAAATTTAGGCCTCAGAAAACAGGTTCCGAGCCCCTTTCGTCAACCCAAAAGTGCCCCCAGAGGAACGCTTTGGGTACAACTGAAGTCCCCAGGGGAGCCTTTATGAAGCCCCACATACAGCTACACCCTTTGGGTTCGCTCTTCCTGAGCAAGCCTAAACACAGCCCTAGCCAGCATCGGAGACAACTGAAAACTCGAGCCCCAAAAAAGGCATTACAAGCCCCTTTCGCCCATCCAAAAGTGCCCCCAAAGGAATGCCTTGGGTACATCTGAACCCCCTAGGGAAGCATTTACGCAGCCCCACATGCAACTGGACCCTTCGGATTCGCTCTTCCTGAGCAAGCCTAAACATAGCCCTAGCCGGCATCGGAGACGACTGAAAAACGGGCACCAGAAAACGCGTTACAATCCCCCTTCCGCCAATGCTAAAGCGCCCCCAGACGAAGGCTTTGGGTACAAGTGAACTCCCCAGGGGAGCCTTTACGCAGCCCCACATGCAACTGGACCCTCCAGGTTCGCTCTTTCCGAGAAACCCTAAACATAGCCCTAACCAGCATAGAAGACGACTGAAAACTTGGGCAGCCGAAATCCTGATCCGAACCCCTTTCGCCCATCCAAAAGCTCCCCCAGAGGAAGGCTTTGGGTACAACTGAACTCCCCAGGGGAGCCTTTACAGAGCCCAACATGCAACTGGACCCTCCAGATTCGCTGTTTCCGAGCAACACTAAATATATCCCTAGCTGGCATCGGAGACGACCTTAAAAGGGGGTGCCAGAAAACGCGTTGCGAGCCCCTTTCGCCCATCCAAAAGTGCCCCCAAAGGAAGGCTTTGGGTACAACTAAACACCCCAGGGGAGCCTTTTTGCAGTCTCACATGCAACTGGACCCTTCGGGTTCGCTCTTCCTGAGCAAGCCTAAACATAGCCCTAGCCAGCATCGGAGAAAACTGAAAACTCGGGCCCCAGAAAACAAGTTACAAGCCCCTTTCGCCCATCCAAAAGTTACCCCAAAGGAAGGCTTTGGATACAACTAATCTCCCCAGGGGATCCTTTTTTCAGTCCCACATGCAACTGGCCCCTACGTGTTCGCCCTTTTAAAACATCCCTAAATATAGCCCTAGCCGGCATCGTTGACAATGGAAAACTTGGGCCTCAGAAAACGAGTTGCGAGCCCCTTCGCCCATCCAAAAGAGCAGCCAAAGGAAGGCTTTGGGTACAACTGAAGTCCCCAGGGGAGCCTTTATGCAGCCCCACATGAACTGGACCATCCGGGTTCGCTCTTTCACAGCAAGCCTATATATATCCCTACCCGGCATCGGAGACAACTGAAAACTCGGGCCCCAGAAAAGGCGTTGTGAGCCCCTTTCGCCCATCCAAAAGTGCCCTTAAAGCATGGCTTTGGGTACAGATGAACTCCCCAGGGGAGCCTTTATGCAGCCCCACATGCAACTGGACCATCCCTGTTCGCGCTTACCGAGCAACATTAAACGTAACACTAGCAAGCATGGGAGACGCTTGAGAACTCGGGCCCCAGAAAATGCAATCAGAGCCCCTTTCGCCCATCTAAAAGTGCCCCCAAAGGAAGGCTTTGGGTACGTCTGAACTCCCCAGGGGAGCCTTTACGCAGACCCACATACAACTTGACCCTCCTTGTTCGCGCTTTCCGAGCAACATTAAACGTAACCCTAGCAAGCATGGGAGACGCTTGAAAACTCGGGCCCCAGAAAACGCGTTGCGAGCCCCTTTCGCCCATCCAAAAGCTCCCCCAGAGGAACGCTTTGGGTACAACTGAACTCCCCAGGGAAGCCTTTACGCAGCCCCACATGCAACTGGACCCTCCAGGTTCGCTGTTTCCAAGCAACACTAAATATAGCCCTAGCCGGCAAAGGAGATGACCTTAAAAGGGGGTGCCAGAAAACGCGTAGCGAGCTCCTTTCACCCATTCAAAAGTGCCCCCAAAGGAAGGCTTTGGGTACAACTGAAGTCCCCAGGGGAGCCTTTATGCAGCCCCACATGCAAGTGGACCCTCCTTGTTCGCGCTTTCCGAGCAACATTAAACGTAACCCAAGCAAGCATGGGAGACGCTTGAGAACTCGAGCCCCAGAAAACGCAATCAGAGCCCCATTCGCCCATCCAAAAGTGCCCCCAAAGGAAGGCTTTGGGTACATCTGAACTCCGCAGGGGAGCCTTTACGCAGCCCCACATGCAACTGGACCCTCCAGGTTCGCTCTTTCCGAGAAACCCTAAACATAGCCCTAGCCGTCATCGGAGACGACTGAAAAACGGGCCCCAGAAAACGCGTTACAATCCCCATGCGCCAATCCAAAAGCGCCCCCAAAGGAAGGCTTTGGGTACAAGTGAACTCCCCAGGGGAGCCTTTATGCAGCCCCATATGCAACTGGACCCTCCAGGTTCGCTCTTTCCAAGAAACCCTAAACATAGCCCTAACCAGCATCGAAGACGACTGAAAACTCGGGCCGCAGAAAACGAGTTGCGAGCCCCTTTGCCCATACAAAAGTGCCCCCAAAGGAAGGCTTTGGGTACAACTGAAGTCCCCAGGGGAGCCTTTACCGAGCCCCACATACAACTTGACCATCCTTCTTCGCGCTTTCCGAGCAACGTTAAACGTAACCCCAGCAAGCATGGGAGACGCTTGAGAACATGGGCCCCAGAAAAAGCAATCCGAGCCCCTTTCGTCCATCCAAAAGCTCCCCCAAAGGAAGGCTTTGGGTACAAGTGCACTCCCCAGGGGAGCCTTTACGCAGCCCCACATGCAACTGGACCCTCCAGGTTCGCTCTTTCCGAGAAACCCTAAACATAGCCCTAACCAGCATAGAAGACGACTGAAAACTCGGGAAGCAGAAATCCTGATCCGAGCCCCTTTCGCCCATCCAAAAGCTCCCCCAGAGGAACGCTTTGGGTACATATGAACTCCCCAGGGAAGCCTTTACGCAGCCCCACATGCAACTGGACCCTCCAGGTTCGCTATTTCCGAGCAACACTAAATATAGCCCTAGCCGGCATCGGAGACGACCTTAAAAGGGGGTGCCAGAAAACGCGTTGCGAGCCCCTTTTGCCCATCCAAAAGTGCCCCCAAAGGAAGGCGTTGGGTACAACTAAACTCCCCAGGGGAGCCTTTTTGCAGCCCCACATGCAACTGGTCCCTACGTGTTCGCCCTTTTCCAACATCCCTAAATATATCCCTAGCCGGCATCGTCGAAAATGGAAAACTCGGGCCTCAGAAAACGAGTTGCGAGCCCCTTCGCCCATCCAAAAGTGCCCCCAAAGGAAGGCTTTGGGTACATCTGAACTCCGCAGGGGAGCCATTAAGCAGCCCCACATGAAGCTGGACCCTTCAGGTTCGCTCTTCCTGAGCAAGCCTAAACAAAGCCCTAGCCGGCATTGGAGATGACTGAAAACTTGGGCCCCAGAAAACACGTTACAAGCCCCTTTCGCCCATCCAAAAGCGCCCCCAAAGGAAGGCTTTGGGTACATCTGAACTCCCCAGGGGAGCCTTTACGCAGCCCCACATGCAACTGGAACCTCCAGGTTCGCTCTTTCCGAGAAACCCTAAACATAGCCCTAACCAGCATCGAAGACGACTGAAAACTCGGGCCGCAGAAAACCTTTTCGGAGCCCCTTTCTCCCATCCAAAAGCTCCCCCAGAGGAAGGCTTTGGGTACATATGAACTCCCCAGGGAAGCCTTTACGCAGCCCCACATGCAACTGGACCCTCCAGGTTCGCTGTTTCCGAGCAACACTAAATATAGCCCTAGCCGACATCGGAGACTACCTTAAAAAGGGGTGCCAGAAAACGCGTTGCGAGCCCCTTTCGGCAATCCAAAAGTGCCCCCAGAGGAACGCTTTGGGTACAACTGAAGTCCCCAGGGGAGTCTTTACGCAGCCCCACATGCTACTGGACCCATCGGGTTCGCTCTCTTGAGCAAGCCTAAACATAGCCCTAGCCAGCTTCGGAGACAACTGAAAACTCGGGCCCCAGAAAACAAGTTACAAGCCCCTTTCGGCCATTCAAAAGTGCCCCCAAAGGATGGCTTTGGGTACATATGAACTCCGCAGGGGAGCCTTTACGCAGCCCCAAATGCAACTGGACCCTCCGTGTTCACTCTCTTGAGCAAGCCTAAACATAGCCCTAGCCGGCATCGGAGACAACTGAAAACTCGGGCCCCAGAAAACACGTTACAAGCCCCTTTCGCCCATCCAAAAGTGCCCCCAAAGGAAGGCTTTGGGTACAAGTGAACTCCGCAGGGGAGTCTTTAAGCAGCCCCACATGCAACTGGACCCTCCAGGTTCGCTCTTCCTCAGCAAGCCTAAACAAAGCCCTAGCCGGCATTGGAGATGACTGAAAACTTGGGCCCCAGAAAACACGTTACAAGCCCCTTTCGCCCATCCAAAAGTGCCCCCAAAGGAAGGCTTTGGGTACATCTGAACTCCGCAGGGGAGCCTTTACGCAGCCCCACATGCAACTGGACCCTCCAGGTTCGCTCTTTCCGGGAAACCCTAAACAAAGCCCTAACGAGCATCGAAGACGACAGAAAACTCGAGCCGCAGAAAACCTGTTCCGAGCCCCTTTCTCCCATCCAAAAGCTCCCCCAGAGGAAGGCTTTGGGTACATATGAACTCCCCAGGGAAGCCTTTACGCAGCCCCACATGCAACTGGACCCTTCGGGTTCGCTCTTCCAGAGCAAGCCTAAACATAGCCCTATCCAGCATCGGAGACGACCTTAAAAGGGGGTGCCAGAAAACGCGTTGCGAGCCCCTTTTGCCCATCCAAAAGTGCCCCCAAAGGAAGGCGTTGGGTACAACTGAACTCCCCAGGGGAGTCTTTACGCAGCCCCACATGCTACTGGAACCTTCGGGTTCGCTCTCTTGAGCAAGCCTAAACATAGCCCTAGCCAGCATCGGAGACAACTGAAAACTCGGGCCCCAGAAAACAAGTTACAAGCCCCTTTCGCCCATCCAAAAGTGCCCCCAAAGAATGGCTTTGGGTACATATGAACTCGCCAGGGGAGCCTTTACGCAGCCCCACATGCAACTGGACCCTCCGTGTTCGCTCTGTTGAGCAAGCCTAAACATAGCCCTAGCCGGCATCGGAGACGACTGAAAAACGGGCCCCAGAAAACGCGTTACAATCCCTTTTCCGCCAATCCAACAGCGCCCCCAAAAGAAGGCTTTGGGTACATCTGAACTCCCCAGGGGAGCCTTTACGCAGCCCCACATACAACTTGACCCTCCGTATTCGCTCTTTCACAACAACACTAAATATAGCCCTAGCAAGCATGGGAGATGCTGGAGAACTCAGGCCCCAGAAAACGCGTTGCGAGCCCTTTTCGCCCATCCAAAAGCACCCCCAAAGGAAGGCTTTGGGTACAACTGAACTCCCCAGGGGAGCCTTTACGCAGCCCCACATGCTACTGGACCCTTCGGGTTCGCTCTTCCTGAGCAAGCCTAAACATAGCCCTAGCCAGCATCGGAGACAACTGAAAACTCGGGCCCCAGAAAACACGTTACAATCCCTCTTCCGCCAAACCAAAAGCTCCCCCAAAGGAAGGCTTTGGGTACATATGAACTCCCCAGGAGAGCCTTTACACAGCCCCACATGCAACTGGACCCTCCGTGTTCGCTCTCTTGAGCAACCCTAAACATAGCCCTAGCCGGCATCGGAGACGACTGAAAAACGGGCCTAAGAACACGCGTTACAATCCCTCTTCCGACAATCCAACAGCGCCCCCAAAGGAAGGCTTTGGGTACAAGTGAACTCCGCAGGGGAGCCTTTACGCAGCCCCACATGCAACTGGACCCTCCAGGTTCGCTCTTTCCGAGAAACCCTAAACATAGCCCTAACCAGCATAGAAGACGACTGAAAACTCGGGCAGCAGAAATCCTGATCCGAACCCCTTTCGCCCATCCAAAAGCTCCCCCAGAGGAAGGCTTTGGGTACAAGTACACTCCCCAGGGAAGCCTTTACGCAGCCCCACATGCAACTGGACCCTCCAGGTTCGCTATTTCCGAGCAACACTAAATATAGCCCTAGCCGGCATCGGAGACGACCTTAAAAGGGGGTGCCAGAAAACGCGTTGCGAGCCCCTTTTGCCCATCCAAAAGTGCCCCCAAAGGAAGGCTTTGGCTACATATGAACTCCGCAGGGGAGCCTTTACGCAGCCCCACATGCAACTGGACCCTCCGTATTCCAACTTTCACAGCAAGCCTAAATATACCCCTAACCGGCATCGGAGACAACTGAAAACTCAGGCCCCAGAAAAGGCGTTACAAGCCCCTTTCGCTCATCCAAAACTGCCCCCAAAGGAAGGCTTTGGGTACATATGAACCCCCCAGGGGAGCCTTTACGCAGCCCCACATGCAACTGGACCCTCCGTATTCGCTCGTTTGAGCAAGCCTAAATATATCCCTATCCAGCATCGGAGACAACTGAAAACTCGGGCCCAAGAAAAGGCGTTACAAGCCCCTTTCACCCATCCAAAAGTGCCCCCAAAGGAAGGCTTTGGGTACAAGTGAAGTCCCCAGGGGAGCCTTTAAGCAGCCCCACATGAACTGGACCCTTTGGATTCGCTCTTCCTGAGCAAGCCTAAACATAGCCCTAGCCGGCATCGGAGACGACTGAAAAACGGGCACCAGAAAACGCGTTACAATCCCCCTTCCGCCAATGCTAAAGCGCCCCCAGAGGAAGCCTTTGGGTACAAGTGAACTCCCCAGGGGAGCCTTTACGCAGCCCCACATGCAACTGGACCCTCCAGGTTCGCTCTTTCCGAGAAACCCTAAACATAGCCCTAACCAGCATAGAAGACGACTGAAAACTCGGGCAGCAGAAATCCTGATCCGAACCCCTTTCGCCCATCCAAAAGCTCCCCCAGAGGAACGCTTTGGGTACAACTGAACTCCCCAGGGGAGCCTTTACGCAGCCCCACATGCAACTGGACCCTCCAGGTTCGCTGTTTCCGAGCAACACTAAATATAGCCCTAGCCGGCATCGGAGACAACTGAAAATTAGGGCCCCAGAAAACGCGTTGTGAGCCCCTTTCACCCATCCAAAAGTGCCCCCAAAGGAAGGCTTTGGGTACAAGTGAACTCCCCAGGGGAGCCTTTACAGAGCCCCACATGTAAATGGACCCTCCAGGTTCGCTGTTTCCAAGCAACACTAAATATAGCCCTAGCCGGCATCGGAGACGACCTTAAAAGGGGGTGCCAGAAAACGCGTTGCGAGCCCCTTTCGCCCATCCAAAAGTGACCCCAGAGGAACGCTTTGGGTACAACTGAAGTCCCCAGGGGAGTCTTTACGCAGCCCCACATGCTACTGGACCCTCCAGGTTCGCTCTCTTGAGCACACCTAAACATAGCCCTAGCCAGCATCGGAGACAACTGAAAACTCGGGCCCCAGAAAACGCGTTGCGAGCCCCTTTTGCCCATCCAAAAGTGCCCCCAAAGGAAGGCGTTGGGTACATCTGAAGTCCCCAGGGGAGCCTTTTTGCAGTCCCACATGCAACTAGTCCCTACGTGTTCGCCCTTTTCCAACATCCCTAAATATAGCCCTAGCCAGCATCGTCGAAAATGGAAAACTCGGGCCTCAGAAAACGAGTTGCGAGCCCCTTCGCCCATCCAAAAGTGCCCCCAAAGGAAGACTTTGGGTACATCTGAACTCCGCAGGGGAGCCCTTACGCAGCCCCAAATGCAACTGGAACCTCAGTGTTCCAAATTTCAGAGCAAGCCTAAATATACCCCTAGCCGGCATCGGAGACAACTGAAAACTCGGGCCCCAGAAAACACGTTACAAGCCCATTTCGCCCATCCAAAAGCGCCCCCAAAGGAAGGCTTTGGGTACATCTGAACTCCGCAGGGGAGCCTTTACGCAGCCCCACATGCAACTGGACCCTCCAGGTTCGCTCTTTCCGAGAAACCCTAAACATAGCCCTAACCAGCATTGAAGACGACTGAAAACTCGGGCCGCAGAAAACCTGTTCCAAGCCCCTTTCTCCCATCCAAAAGCTCCCCCATAGGAAGGCTTTGGGTACATATGAACTCCCCAGGGAAGCCTTTATGCAGCCCCACATGCAACTGGACCCTCCAGGTTCGCTGTTTCCAAGCAACATAAAAATATAGCCCTAGCCAGCATCGGAGACGACCTTAAAAGGGGGTGCCAGAAAACGCGTAGCGAGCCCCTTTCGGCAATCCAAAAGTGCCCCCAGAGGAACGCTTTGGGTACAACTGAAGTCCTCAGGGGAGCCTTTATGCAGCCCCACATGCAACTGGTCCCTACGTGTTCGCCCTTTTCCAACATCCCTAAATATAGCCCTAGCCAGCATCGTCGACAATGGAAAATTTAGGCCTCAGAAAACAGGTTCCGAGCCCCTTTCGTCAACCCAAAAGTGCCCCCAGAGGAACGCTTTGGGTACAACTGAAGTCCCCAGGGGAGCCTTTATGAAGCCCCACATACAGCTACACCCTTTGGGTTCGCTCTTCCTGAGCAAGCCTAAACACAGCCCTAGCCAGCATCGGAGACAACTGAAAACTCGAGCCCCAAAAAAGGCATTACAAGCCCCTTTCGCCCATCCAAAAGTGCCCCCAAAGGAATGCCTTGGGTACATCTGAACCCCCTAGGGAAGCATTTACGCAGCCCCACGTGCAACTGGACCCTTCGGATTCGCTCTTCCTGAGCAAGCCTAAACATAGCCCTAGCCGGCATCGGAGACGACTGAAAAACGGGCACCAGAAAACGCGTTACAATCCCCCTTCCGCCAATGCTAAAGCGCCCCCAGACGAAGGCTTTGGGTACAAGTGAACTCCCCAGGGGAGCCTTTACGCAGCCCCACATGCAACTGGACCCTCCAGGTTCGCTCTTTCCGAGAAACCCTAAACATAGCCCTAACCAGCATAGAAGACGACTGAAAACTTGGGCAGCAGAAATCCTGATCCGAACCCCTTTCGCCCATCCAAAAGCTCCCCCAGAGGAACGCTTTGGGTACAACTGAACTCCCCAGGGGAGCCTTTACAGAGCCCAACATGCAACTGGACCCTCCAGATTCGCTGTTTCCGAGCAACACTAAATATATCCCTAGCTGGCATCGGAGACGACCTTAAAAGGGGGTGCCAGAAAACGCGTTGCGAGCCCCTTTCGCCCATCCAAAAGTGCCCCCAAAGGAAGGCTTTGGGTACAACTAAACTCCCCAGGGGAGCCTTTTTGCAGTCTCACATGCAACTGGACCCTTCGTGTTCGCTCTTCCTGAGCAAGCCTAAACATAGCCCTAGCCAGCATCGGAGAAAACTGAAAACTCGGGCCCCAGAAAACAAGTTACAAGCCCCTTTCGCCCATCCAAAAGTTACCCCAAAGGAAGGCTTTGGATACAACTAATCTCCCCAGGGGATCCTTTTTTCAGTCCCACATGCAACTGGCCCCTACGTGTTCGCCCTTTTAAAACATCCCTAAATATAGCCCTAGCCGGCATCGTTGACAATGGAAAACTTGGGCCTCAGAAAACGAGTTGCGAGCCCCTTCGCCCATCCAAAAGAGCAGCCAAAGGAAGGCTTTGGGTACAACTGAAGTCCCCAGGGGAGCCTTTATGCAGCCCCACATGAACTGGACCATCCGGGTTCGCTCTTTCACAGCAAGCCTATATATATCCCTACCCGGCATCGGAGACAACTGAAAACTCGGGCCCCAGAAAAGGCGTTGTGAGCCCCTTTCGCCCATCCAAAAGTGCCCTTAAAGCATGGCTTTGGGTACAGATGAACTCCCCAGGGGAGCCTTTATGCAGCCCCACATGCAACTGGACCATCCCTGTTCGCGCTTACCGAGCAACATTAAACGTAACACTAGCAAGCATGGGAGACGCTTGAGAACTCGGGCCCCAGAAAATGCAATCAGAGCCCCTTTCGCCCATCTAAAAGTGCCCCCAAAGGAAGGCTTTGGGTACGTCTGAACTCCCCAGGGGAGCCTTTAGGCAGACCCACATACAACTTGACCCTCCTTGTTCGCGCTTTCCGAGCAACATTAAACGTAACCCTAGCAAGCATGGGAGACGCTTGAGAACTCGGGCCCCAGAAAACGCGTTGCGAGCCCCTTTCGCCCATCCAAAAGCTCCCCCAGAGGAACGCTTTGGGTACAACTGAACTCCCCAGGGAAGCCTTTACGCAGCCCCACATGCAACTGGACCCTCCAGGTTCGCTGTTTCCAAGCAACACTAAATATAGCCCTAGCCGGCAAAGGAGATGACCTTAAAAGGGGGTGCCAGAAAACGCGTAGCGAGCTCCTTTCACCCATTCAAAAGTGCCCCCAAAGGAAGGCTTTGGGTACAACTGAAGTCCCCAGGGGAGCCTTTACGCAGCCCCACATGCAAGTGGACCCTCCTTGTTCGCGCTTTCCGAGCAACATTAAACGTAACCCAAGCAAGCATGGGAGACGCTTGAGAACTCGAGCCCCAGAAAACGCAATCAGAGCCCCATTCGCCCATCCAAAAGTGCCCCCAAAGGAAGGCTTTGGGTACATCTGAACTCCGCAGGGGAGCCTTTACGCAGCCCCACATGCAACTGGACCCTCCAGGTTCGCTCTTTCCGAGAAACCCTAAACATAGCCCTAGCCGTCATCGGAGACGACTGAAAAACGGGCCCCAGAAAACGCGTTACAATCCCCATGCGCCAATCCAAAAGCGCCCCAAAAGGAAGGCTTTGGGTACAAGTGAACTCCCCAGGGGAGCCTTTATGCAGCCCCATATGCAACTGGACCCTCCAGGTTCGCTCTTTCCAAGAAACCCTAAACATAGCCCTAACCAGCATCGAAGACGACTGAAAACTCGGGCCGCAGAAAACGAGTTGCGAGCCCCTTTGCCCATACAAAAGTGCCCCCAAAGGAAGGCTTTGGGTACTTCTTAAGTCCCCAGGGGAGCCTTTACCGAGCCCCACATACAACTTGACCCTCCTTCTTCGCGCTTTCCGAGCAACGTTAAACGTAACCCCAGCAAGCATGGGAGACGCTTGAGAACATGGGCCCCAGAAAAAGCAATCCGAGCCCCTTTCGTCCATCCAAAAGCTCCCCCAAAGGAAGGCTTTGGGTACAAGTGCACTCCCCAGGGGAGCCTTTACGCAGCCCCACATGCAACTGGACCCTCCAGGTGCGCTGTTTCCGAGCAACACTAAATATAGCAGTAGCCGGCATCGGAGACGACCTTAAAAGGGGGTGCCAGAAAATGCGTTGCGACCCCCTTTCGCCCATCCAAAAGTGCCCCCAAAGAAAGGCTTTGGGTACATATGAACTCCCCAGGGGAGCCTTTACGCAGACCCACATACAACTTGACCCTCCTTGTTCGCGCTTTCCGAGCAACATTAAACGTAACCCTAGCAAGCATGGGAGACGCTTGAGAACTCGGGCCCCAGAAAACGCGTTGCGAGCCCCTTTCGCCCATCCAAAAGCTCCCCCAGAGGAAGGCTTTGGGTACATATGAACTCCCCAGGGAAGCCTTTACGCAGCCCCACATGCAACTGGACCCTCCAGGTTCGCTGTTTCCGAGCAACACTAAATATAGCCCTAGCCGGCAAAGGAGATGACCTTAAAAGGGGGTGCCAGAAAACGCGTAGCGAGCTCCTTTCGCCCATTCAAAAGTGCCCCCAAAGGAAGGCTTTGGGTACAACTGAAGTCCCCAGGGGAGCCTTTACGCAGCCCCACATGCAAGTGGACCCTCCTTGTTCGCGCTTTCCGAGCAACATTAAACGTAACCCAAGCAAGCATGGGAGACGCTTGAGAACTCGAGCCCCAGAAAACGCAATCAGAGCCCCGTTCGCCCATCCAAAAGTGCCCCCAAAGGAAGGCTTTGGGTACATCTGAACTCCGCAGGGGAGCCTTTACGCAGCCCCACATGCAACTGGACCCTCCAGGTTCGCTCTTTCCGAGAAACCCTAAACATAGCCCTAGCCGTCATCGGAGACGACTGAAAAACGGGCCCCAGAAAACGCGTTACAATCCCCATACGCCAATCCAAAAGCGCCCCCAAAGGAAGGCTTTGGGTACAAGTGAACTCCCCAGGGGAGCCTTTATGCAGCCCCATATGCAACTGGACCCTCCAGGTTCGCTCTTTCCGAGAAACCCTAAACATAGTCCTAACCAGCATCGAAGACGACTGAAAACTCGGGCCGCAGAAAACGAGTTGCGAGCCCCTTTGCCCATACAAAAGTGCCCCCAAAGGAAGGCTTTGGGTACAACTGAAGTCCCCAGGGGAGCCTTTACGCAGCCCCACATGCAACTGGACCCTCCTTCTTCGCGCTTTCCGAGCAACGTTAAACGTAACCCCAGCAAGCATGGGAGACGCTTGAGAACATGGGCCCCAGAAAAAGCAATCCGAGCCCCTTTCGTCCATCCAAAAGCTCCCCCAAAGGAAGGCTTTGGGTACAAGTGCACTCCCCAGGGGAGCCTTTACGCAGCCCCACATGCAACTGGACTCTCCAGGTTCTCTCTTTCACAGCAAGCCTAAATATATCCCTAGCCGGCATCGGAGACAACTGAAAACTCGGGCCCCAGAAAACACATTGCGAGCCCCTTTCACCCATCCAATAGTGCCCCCAAAGGAAGGCTTTGGGTACAACCGAACTCCCCAGGGGAGCCTTTTTTCAGTCCCACATGCAACTGGCCCCTTCGTGTTCGCCCTTTTCCAACATCCCTAAATATAGACCTAGCCGGCCTCGTCGAAAATGGAAAACTCTTGCCTCAGAAAACGGGATGTGAGCCCCTTCGCACATCCAAAAGTGCCCTCAAAGGAAGGCTTTGGGTACAACTGAACTCCCCAGGGGAGCCTTTACAGAGCCCCACATACAACATGACCCTCCTTGTTCGCGCTTTCCGAGCAACATTAAACGTAACCCTAGCAAGCATGGGAGACGCTTGAGAACTCGGGCTCCAGAAAACGCAATCCGAGCCCCTTTCGCCCATCCAAAAGCGCCCCCAAAGGAAGGCTTTGGGTACAAGTGAACTCCCCAGGGGAACCCTTATGCAGCCCCACATGCAACTAGACCCTCCGTGTTCGCTCTCTTGAGCAAGCCTAAACATAGCCCTAGCCGGCATCGGAGACAACTGAAAACTCGGGCCCCAGAAAACGCGTTAAAATTGCCCTTCCGCCAATCCAAAAGCTCCCCCAAAAGAAGGCTTTGGGTACATATGAACTCCCCAGGGGAGCCTTTACGCAGCCACACATGCAACTGGACCCTCCGTATTCAATCTTTCACAGCAAGCCTAAATATATCCCTAGCCGGCATCGGAGACAACTGAAAACTCGGGCCCCAGAAAACGCGTTGTGAGCCCATTTCGCCAATCCAAAAGTGCCCCCAAAGGAAGGCTTTGGGTACAACCGAACTCCCCAGGGTTGTCTTTACGCAGCCCCACATGCAACTGGACCCTTCGGGTTTGCTTTTCCTGAGCAAGCCTAAACATAACCCTAACCAGCATCGGAGACGACTGAAAACTCGGGCCCCAGAAAACGCGTTACAAGCCCCTTTCGCCCATCCAAAAGTGCCCCTAACGGAAGGCTTTGGGTACATCTGAACTCCCCAGGGGAGCCTTTATAGAGCCCCACATACAACTTGTCCCCCCTTGTTCGCGCTTTCCGAGCAACGTTAAAAGTAACCCTATCAAGCATTGGAGACGCTTGAGAACACGGGCCACAAAAAACGCAATCCGAGCCCCTTTCGCCCATCCAAAAGCGCCCCCAAAGGAAGGCTTTGGGTACAAGTGAAGGCCCCAGGGGAGCCTTTACGCCGCAGACCCACATGCAACTGGACCCTCCAGGTTCGCTCTTTCCAAGAAAACCTAAACATAGCCCTAGCCGTCATCGGAGACGACTGAAAACTCGGGCCTCAGAAAACGCGTTACAATCCCCATGCGCCAATCCAAAAGCGCCCCCAAAGGAAGGCTTTGGGTACAAGTGAACTCCCCAGGGGAGCCTTTATGCAGCCCCATATGCAACTGGACCCTCCAGGTTCGCTCTTTCCAAGAAACCCTAAACATAGCCCTAACCAGCATCGAAGACGACTGAAAACTCGGGCCGCAGAAAACGAGTTGCGAGCCCCTTTGCCCATACAAAAGTGCCCCCAAAGGAAGGCTTTGGGTACTTCTTAAGTCCCCAGGGGAGCCTTTACGCAGACCCACATACAACTTGACCCTCCTTCTTCGCGCTTATATATAGCCCTAATTTAAATATAGCCCTAATTTAAATATAGCCCTAGCCGGCATCAGAGACGACCTTAAAAGGGGGTGCCAGAAAAGGCGTTTCGAGCCCCTTTCGCCCATCCAAAAGTGACCCCAGAGGAACGCTTTGGGTAGAACTGAAGTCCCCAGGGGAGTCTTTACGCAGCCCCACATGCTACTGGACCCTTCGGGTTCGCTCTCTTGAGCACGCCTAAACATAGCGCAAGCCAGCATCAGAGACAACTGAAAACTCGGGCCCCAGAAAACACATTGCGAGCCCCTTTCGCCCATCCAAAAGTGCCCCCAAAGGATGGCTTTGGGTACATATGACCTCCGCAGGGGAGCCTTTACGCAGCCCCACATGCAACTGGACCCTCCGTGTTCGCTCTCTTGAGCAAGCCTAAACATAGCCCTAGCCGTCATCGGAGACGACTGAAAAACGGGCCCCAGAAAACACGTTACAATCCCTCTTCCGACAAACCAAAAGTGCCCCCAAAGGAAGGCTTTGGGTACATCTGAACTCCCCAGGGAAGCCTTGACGCAGCCCCACATGCAACTGGACCCTCCAGGTTCGCTCTTTCCGAGAAACACTAAACAAAGCCCTAACCAGCATCGAAGACGACAGAAAACTCGAGCAGCAGAAAACCTGTTCCAAGCCCCTTTCTCCCATCCAAAAGCTCCCCCAGAGGAACGCTTTGGGTACATATGAACTCCCCAGGGAAGCCTTTACGCAGCCCCACATGCAACTGGACCCTCCAGGTTCGCTATTTCCGAGCAACACTAAATATATCCCTAGCCGGCATCGGAGACGACCTTAAAAGGGGGTGCCAGAAAACGCGTTGCGAGCCCCTTTTGCCCATCCAAAAGTGCCCCCAAAGGAAGGCGTTGGGTACAACCGAAGTCCCCAGGGGAGCCTTTTTGCAGTCCCACATGCAACTAGTCCCTACGTGTTCGCCCTTTTCCAACATCCCTAAATATAGCCCTAGCCAGCATCGTCGAAAATGGAAAACTCGGGCCTCAGTAAACGAGTTGCGAGCCCCTTCGCCCATCCAAAAGTGCCCCCAAAGGAAGGCTTTGGGTACATCTGAACTCCGCAGGGGAGCCCTTACGCAGCCCCAAATGCAACTGGACCCTCCGTGTTCCAAATTTCAGAGCAAGCCTAAATATACACCTAGCCGGCATCGGAGACAACTGAAAATTAGGGCCCCAGAAAACGCGTTGTGAGCCCCTTTCACCCATCCAAAAGTGCCCCCAAAGGAAGGCTTTGGGTACAAGTGAACTCCCCAGGGGAGCCTTTAAGCAGCCCCACATGAAGCTGGACCCTTCGGGTTCGTTCTTCCTGAGCAAGCCTAAACAAAGCCCTAGCCGGCATCGGAGACAACTGAAAATTCGGGCCCCAGAAAACACGTTACAAGCCCATTTCGCCCATCCAAAAGCGCCCCCAAAGGAAGGATTTGGGTACATATGAACTCCCCAGGGGAGCCTTTACGCAGCCCCACATGCAACTGGACCCTCCAGGTTCGCTCTTTCCGAGAAACCCTAAACATAGCCCTAACCAGCATCGAAGACGACTGAAAACTCGGGCCGCAGAAAACCTGTTCCAAGCCCCTTTCTCCCATCCAAAAGCTCCCCCATAGGAAGGCTTTGGGTACATATGAACTCCCCAGGGAAGCCTTTATGCAGCCCCACATGCAACTGGACCCTCCAGGTTCGCTGTTTCCAAGCAACATAAAAATATAGCCCTAGCCAGCATCGGAGACGACCTTAAAAGGGGGTGCCAGAAAACGCGTAGCGAGCCCCTTTCGGCAATCCAAAAGTGCCCCCAGAGGAACGCTTTGGGTACAACTGAAGTCCTCAGGGGAGCCTTTATGCAGCCCCACATGCAACTGGTCCCTACGTGTTCGCCCTTTTCCAACATCCCTAAATATAGCCCTAGCCAGCATCGTCGACAATGGAAAATTTAGGCCTCAGAAAACAGGTTCCGAGCCCCTTTCGTCAACCCAAAAGTGCCCCCAGAGGAACGCTTTGGGTACAACTGAAGTCCCCAGGGGAACCTTTATGCAGCCCCACATGCAACTGCACCATTCGGGTTCGCTATTCCTGAGCAAGCCTAAACATAGCCCTAGCCAGGATCGGAGACAACTGAAAACTCGAGCCCCAAAAAAGGCATTACAAGCCCCTTTCGCCCATCCAAAAGTGCCCCCAAAGGAATGCCTTGGGTACATCTGAACCCCCTAGGGAAGAATTTACGTAGCCCCACATGCAACTGGACCCTTCGGATTCCCTCTTCCTGAGCAAGCCTAAACATAGCCCTAGCCGGCATCGGAGACGACTGAAAAACGGGCACCAGAAAACGCGTTACAATCCCCCTTCCGCCAATGCTAAAGCGCCCCCAGAGGAAGGCTTTGGGTACAACTGAACTCCCCAGGGGAGCCTTTACAGAGCCCCACATGCAACTGGACCCTTTGGGTTCGCTCTTCCTGAGCAAGCCTAAACATAGCCCTAGCCAGCATCGGAGACAACTGAAAACTCGAGCCCCAAAAAAGGCATTACAAGCCCCTTTCGCCCATCCAAAAGTGCCCCCAAAGGAATGCCTTTGGGTACATCTGAACCCCCTAGGGAAGCATTTACGCAGCCCCACATGCAACTGGACCCTCCGTATTCGCTCTTTCACAGCAACACTAAATATATCCCTAGCCGGCATCGGAGACGACTGAAAACTCGGGCCCCAGAAAACGCGTTGCGAGCCCCTTTCGCCCATCCAACAGCGCCACCAAAGGAAGGCTTTGGGTACAAGTGAACTCCCCAGGGGAGTCTTTACGCAGCCCCACATGAAGCTGGACTCTTCGGGTTCGCTCTTCCTGAGCAAGCCTAAACAAAGCCCTAGCCGGCATTGGAGACAACTGAAAACTCGGGCCTCAGAAAACAAGTTACAAGCCCCTTTCGCCCATCCAAAAGTGCCCCCAAAGGAAGGCCTTGGGAACATCTGAACCCCCCAGGGGAGCTTTTACGCAGCCCCACATGCAACTGGACCCTCCGTATTCGCTCTCTTGAGCAAGCCTAAATATATCCCTATCCGGCATTGGAGACAACTGAAAGCTCGGGCCCCAGAAAACGCGTTGTGAGCCCCTTTCACCCATCCAAAAGTGCCCCCAAAGGAAGGCTTTGGGTACAAGTGAACTCCCCAGGGGAGCCTTTAAGCAGCCCCACATGCAACTGGACCCTTCGGATTCGCTCTTCCTGAGCAAGCCTAAACATAGCCCTAGCCGGCATCGGAGACGACTGAAAAACGGGCACCAGAAAACGCGTTACAATCCCTCTTCCGCCAATGCTAAAGCGCCCCCAGAGGAAGGCTTTGGGTACAAGTGAACTCCCCAGGGGAGCCTTTACGCAGCCCCACATGCAACTGGACCCTCCAGGTTCGCTCTTTCCGAGAAACCCTAAACATAGCCCTAACCAGCATAGAAGACGACTGAAAACTCGGGCAGCAGAAATCCTGATCCGAACCCCTTTCGCCCATCCAAAAGCTCCCCCAGAGGAAGGCTTTGGCTACAACTGAACTCCCCAGGGGAGCCTTTACAGAGCCCCACATGCAACTGGACCCTCCAGATTCGCTGTTTCCGAGCAACACTAAATATATCCCTAGCTGGCATCGGAGACGACCTTAAAAGGGGGTGCCAGAAAATGCGTTGCGAGCCCCTTTCGCCCATCCAAAAGTGCCCCCAAAGGAAGGCTTTGGGTACAACTAAACTCCCCAGGGGAGCCTTTTTGCAGTCTCACATGCAACTGGACCCTTCGGGTTCGCTCTTCCTGAGCAAGCCTAAACATAGCCCTAGCCAGCATCGGAGAAAACTGAAAACTCGGGCCCCAGAAAACAAGTTACAAGCCCCTTTCGCCCATCCAAAAGTTACCCCAAAGGAAGGCTTTGGATACAACTAATCTCCCCAGGGGATCCTTTTTTCAGTCCCACATGCAACTGGCCCCTACGTGTTCGCCCTTTTAAAACATCCCTAAATATAGCCCTAGCCGGCATCGTTGACAATGGAAAACTTGGGCCTCAGAAAACGAGTTGCGAGCCCCTTCGCCCATCCAAAAGAGCAGCCAAAGGAAGGCTTTGGGTACAACTGAAGTCCCCAGGGGAGCCTTTATGCAGCCCCACATGAACTGGACCATCCGGGTTCGCTCTTTCACAGCAAGCCTATATATATCCCTACCCGGCATCGGAGACAACTGAAAACTCGGGCCCCAGAAAAGGCGTTGTGAGCCCCTTTCGCCCATCCAAAAGTGCCCTTAAAGCATGGCTTTGGGTACAGATGAACTCCCCAGGGGAGCCTTTATGCAGCCCCACATGCAACTGGACCATCCCTGTTCGCGCTTACCGAGCAACATTAAACGTAACACTAGCAAGCATGGGAGACGCTTGAGAACTCGGGCCCCAGAAAATGCAATCAGAGCCCCTTTCGCCCATCTAAAAGTGCCCCCAAAGGAAGGCTTTGGGTACGTCTGAACTCCCCAGGGGAGCCTTTACGCAGACCCACATACAACTTGACCCTCCTTGTTCGCGCTTTCCGAGCAACATTAAACGTAACCCTAGCAAGCATGGGAGACGCTTGAGAACTCGGGCCCCAGAAAACGCGTTGCGAGCCCCTTTCGCCCATCCAAAAGCTCCCCCAGAGGAACGCTTTGGGTACAACTGAACTCCCCAGGGAAGCCTTTACGCAGCCCCACATGCAACTGGACCCTCCAGGTTCGCTGTTTCCGAGCAACACTATATATAGCCCTAGCCGGCAAAGGAGATGACCTTAAAAGGGGGTGCCAGAAAACGCGTAGCGAGCTCCTTTCGCCCATTCAAAAGTGCCCCCAAAGGAAGGCTTTGGGTACAACTGAAGTCCCCAGGGGAGCCTTTACGCAGCCCCACATGCAAGTGGACCCTCCTTGTTCGCGCTTTCCGAGCAACATTAAACGTAACCCAAGCAAGCATGGGAGACACTTGAGAACTCGAGCCCCAGAAAACGCAATCAGAGCCCCGTTCGCCCATCCAAAAGTGCCCCCAAAGGAAGGCTTTGGGTACATCTGAACTCCGCAGGGGAGCCTTTACGCAGCCCCACATGCAACTGGACCCTCCAGGTTCGCTCTTTCCGAGAAACCCTAAACATAGCCCTAGCCGTCATCGGAGACGACTGAAAAACGGGCCCCAGAAAACGCGTTACAATCCCCATGCGCCAATCCAAAAGCGCCCCCAAAGGAAGGCTTTGGGTACATCTGAACTCCCCAGGGGAGCCTTTATGCAGCCCCATATGCAACTGGACCCTCCAGGTTCGCTCTTTCCAAGAAACCCTAAACATAGCCCTAACCAGCATCGAAGACGACTGAAAACTCGGGCCGCAGAAAACGAGTTGCGAGCCCCTTTGCCCATACAAAAGTGCCCCCAAAGGAAGGCTTTGGGTACAACTGAAGTCCCCAGGGGAGCCTTTACGCAGCCCCACATGCAACTGGACCCTCCTTCTTCGCGCTTTCCGAGCAACGTTAAACGTAACCCCAGCAAGCATGGGAGACGCTTGAGAACATGGGCCCCAGAAAAAGCAATCCGAGCCCCTTTCGTCCATCCAAAAGCTCCCCCAAAGGAAGGCTTTGGGTACAAGTGCACTCCCCAGGGGAGCCTTTACGCAGCCCCACATGCAACTGGACCCTCCAGGTGCGCTGTTTCCGAGCAACACTAAATATAGCAGTAGCCGGCATCGGAGACGACCTTAAAAGGGGGTGCCAGAAAATGCGTTGCGACCCCCTTTCGCCCATCCAAAAGTGCCCCCAAAGAAAGGCTTTGGGTACATCTGAATTCCCCAGGGGAGCCTTTACGCAGCCCCACATGCAACTGGACTCTCCAGGTTCTCTCTTTCACAGCAAGCCTAAATATATCCCTAGCCGGCATCGGAGACAACTGAAAACTCGGGCCCCAGAAAACACATTGCGAGCCCCTTTCACCCATCCAATAGTGCCCCCAAAGGAAGGCTTTGGGTACAACCAAACTCCCCAGGGGAGCCTTTTTTCAGTCCCACATGCAACTGGTCCCTTCGTGTTCGCCCTTTTCCAACATCCCTAAATATAGACCTAGCCGGCCTCGTCGACAATGGAAAACTCTTGCCTCAGAAAACGGGATGTGAGCCCCTTCGCACATCCAAAAGTGCCCTCAAAGGAAGGCTTTGGGTACAACTGAACTCCCCAGGGGAGCCTTTACAGTACCCCACATGCAACTGGACCCTCCGTATTCGATCTTTCACAGCAAGCCTAAATATATCCCTAGCCGGCATCGGAGACAACTGAAAACTCGGGCCCCAGAAAACGCGTTACAAGCCCCTTTCGCCCATCCAAAAGTGCCCCTAACGGAAGGCTTTGGGTACATCTGAACTCCCCAGGGGAGCCTTTATAGAGCCCCACATACAACTTGTCCCCCCTTGTTTGCACTTTCCGAGCAACATTAAAAGTAACCCTAGCAAGCATTGGAGACGCTTGAGAACACGGGCCACAAAAAACGCAATCCGAGCCCATTTCGCCCATCCAAAAGCGCCCCCAAAGGAAGGCTTTGGGTACAAGTGAAGGCCCCAGGGGAGCCTTTATGCAGCCCCACATGCAACTGGACCCTCCAGGTTCACTCTTTCCGAGAAACCCTAAACATAGCCCTAACCAGCATCGAAGACGACTGAAAACTCGGGCCGCAGAAAACCTGTTCCGAGCCCCTTTCTCCCATCCAAAAGCTCCCCCAGAGGAAGGCTTTGGGTACATATGAACTCCCCAGGGGAGCCTTTACGCAGCCCCACATGCAACTGGACCCTCCAGGTTCGCTGTTTCGAAGCAACACTAAATATAGCAGTAGCCGGCATCGGAGACGACCTTAAAAGGGGGTGCCAGAAAATGAGTTGCGAGCCCCTTTCGCCCATCCAAAAGTGCCCCCAAAGGAAGGCTTTGGCTACATCTAATCTCCCCAGGGGAGCCTTTTTTCAGTCCCACATGCAACTGGTCCCTTCGTCTTCGCCCTTTTCCAACATCCCTAAATATAGCCCTAGCCGGCATCGTTGACAATGGAAAACTCGGACCTCAGAAAACGCGATGTGAGCCCCTTCGCACATGCAAAAGTGCCCTCAAAGGAAGGCTTTGGGTACAACTGAACTCCCCAGGGGAGCCTTTATGCAGCCCCACATGCAACTGGACCCTCCAGGTTCGCTCTTTCACAGTAAGCCTAAACATATCCCTAGCCGGCATCGGAGACAACTGAAAACTAGGGCCCCAGAAAAAGCGTTGTGAGCCCCTTTAGCCCATCCAAAAGTGTCCCCAAAGGATGGCTTTGGGTACAACTGAACTCCGCAGCGGATCCTTTACGCAGCTCCACATGAAACTGGACACTCCTTCTTCGCGCTTTCCGAGCAACATTAAACGTAACTGTAGAAAGCATGGGAGGCACTTGAGAACTCGGGCCCCAGAAAACGCGTTGCAAGCCCCTTTCGCCCATCCAAAAGCGCCCCCAAAGGAAGGCTTGGGGAACAACTGAACTCCCCAGGGGAGTCTTTACGCAGCCCCACATGCAACTGGACCCTCCGTGTTCGCTCTCTTGAGCAAGCCTAAACATAGCCCTAGCCGGCATCGGAGACGACTGAAAAAGGGGCCCCAGAAAATGCGATACAATCCCCCTTCCGCACATCCAAAAGCGCCCCCAAAGGAAGGCTTTGGGTACATCTGAACTCCCCAGGGGAGCCTTTACGCAGACCCACATGCAACTGGACCCTCCAGGTTCGCTCTTTCCGAGAAACCCTAAACATAGCCCTAACAAGCATCGAAGACGACTGAAAACTCGGGCCGCAGAAAACCTGTTCCAAGCCCCTTTCTCCCATCCAAAAGCTCCCCCAGAGGAAGGCTTTGGGTACATATGAACTCCCCAGGGAAGCCTTTACGCAGCCCCACATGCAACTGGACCCTCCAGGTTCGCTGTTTCCGAGCAACACTAAATATAACCCTAGCCGGCATCGGAGACGACCTAAAAAGGGGGTACCAGAAAACGCGTTGCGAGCCCCTTTCGCCCATCCAAAAGTGCCCCCAAAGGAAGGCTTTGGGTACATCTGAACACCGCTGGGGAGTCTTTACGCATACCCACATGCAACGCGACCCTCCGTATTCGCTCTTTCACAGCAAGCCTAAATATATCCCTAGCCGGCATGGGAGACAACTGAAAACTCGGGCCCCAGAAAACGTGATACGAGCCCCTTTCACCCATTCAAAAGCGCCCCCAAAGGAAGGCTTTGGGAACATAGGAACTCCCCAGGGAAGCCTTTACGCAGCCCCACATGCAACTGGACCCTCCAGGTTCGCTGTTTCCGAGCAACACTAAATATAGCCCTAGCCGGCATCGGAGACGACCTTAAAAGGGGGTGCCAGAAAACGCGTTGCGAGCCCCTTTCGCCCATCCAAAAGTGCCCCCAAAGGAAGGCTTTGGGTACAACTAAACTCACCAGGGGAGCCTTTTTGCAGTCTCATATGCAACTGGTCCCTACGTGTTCGCCCTTTTCCAACATCCCTAAATATAGCCCAAGCCGGCATCGTCGACAATGGAAAACTCGGGCCTCAGAAAACGAGTTGCGAGCACCTTCGCCCATCCAAAAGTGCCCCCAAAGGAAGTCTTGGAAAACAACTGAACTGCCCAGGGGAGCCTTTATGCAGCCCCACATGCAACTGGACCCTTCGGGTTCGCTCTTCCTGAGCAAGCCTAAACATAGCCCTAGCCAGCATCGGAGACGACTGAAAACTCGGGCCCCAGATAACACGTTACAAGCCCCTTTCGCCCATCCAAAAGTGCCCCCAGAGGAAGGCTTTGGGTACATCTGAACTCCGCAGGGGAGCCATTAAGCAGCCCCACATGAAGCTGGACCCTTCAGGTTCGCTCTTCCTGAGCAAGCCTAAACAAAGCCCTAGCCGGCATTGGAGATGACTGAAAACTTGGGCCCCAGAAAACACGTTACAAGCCCCTTTCGCCCATCCAAAAGCGCCCCCAAAGAAAGGCTTTGGGTACAAGTGAACTCCCCAGGGGAGCCTTTACGCAGCCCCACATGCAACTGGAACCTCCAGGTTCGCTCTTTCCGAGAAACCCTAAACATATCCCTAACCAGCATCGAAGACGACTGAAAACTCGGGCCGCAGAAAACCTTTTCGGAGCCCCTTTCTCCCATCCAAAAGCTCCCCCAGAGGAAGGCTTTGGGTACATATGAACTCCCCAGGGAAGCCTTTATGCAGCCCCACATGCAACTGGACCCTCCAGGTTCGCTATTTCCGAGCAACACTAAATGTAGCCCTAGCCGGCATCGGAGACTACCTTAAAAGGGGGTGCCAGAAAACGCGTTGCGAGCCCCTTTCGGCAATCCAAAAGTGCCCCCAAAGGATGGCTTTGGGTACATATGAACTCCGCAGGGGAGCCTTTACGCAGCCCCAAATGCAACTTGACCCTCCGTTTTCGCTCTCTTGAGCAAGCCTAAACATACCCCTAGCCGGCATCGGAGACAACTGAAAACTCGGGCCCCAGAAAACACCTTACAAGCCCCTTTCGCCCATCCAAAAGTGCCCCCAAAGGAAGGCTTTGGGTACAAGTGAACTCCCCAGGGGAGTCTTTAAGCAGCCCCACATGAAGCTGGACCCTCCAGGTTCGCTCTTCCTGAGCAAGCCTAAACAAAGCCCTAGCCGGCATCGGAGATGACTGAAAACTTGGGCCCCAGAAAAGGCGTTGTGAGCCCCTTTCGCCCATCCAAAAGTGCCCCCAAAGGAAGGCTTTGGGTACATCTGAACTCCGCAGGGGAGCCTTTACGCAGCCCCACATGCAACTGGACCCTCCAGGTTCGCTCTTTCCGGGAAACCCTAAACATAGCCCTAGCCGTCATCGGAGACGACTGAAAAACGGGCCCCAGAAAACACGTTACAATCCCTCTTCCGCCAAACCAAAAGCGCCCCCAAAAGAAGGATTTGGGTACATATGAACTCCCCAGGGGAGCCTTTATGCAGCCCCACATGCAACTGGACCCTCCAGGTTCGCTCTTTCCGAGAAACCCTAAACAAAGCCCTAACCAGCATCGAAGACGACAGAAAACTCGGGAAGCAGAAATCCTGTTCCGAGCCCCTTTCGCCCATCCAAAAGCTCCCCCAGAGGAAGGCTTTGGGTACATATGAACTCCCCAGGGAAGCCTTTACGCAGCCCCACATGCAACTGGACCCTCCAGGTTCGCTATTTCCGAGCAACACTAAATGTAGCCCTAGCCGGCATCGGAGACGACCTTAAAAGGGGGTGCCAAAAAACGCGTTGCGAGCCCCTTTTGCCCATCCAAAAGTGCCCCCAAAGGAAGGCGTTGGGTACAACTGAACTCCCCAGGGGAGTCTTTACGCAGCCCCACATGCTACTGGAACCTTCAGGTTCGCTCTCTTGAGCAAGCCTAAACATAGCCCTAGCCAGCATCGGAGACAACTGAAAACTCGGGCCCCGGAAAACAAGTTACAAGCCCCTTTCGCCCATCCAAAAGTGCCCCCAAAGGATGGCTTTGGGTACATATGAACTCCCCAGGGGAGCCTTTACGCAGCCCCACATGCAACTGGACCCTTCGTTTTCGCTCTTCCTGAGCAAGCCTAAACATAGCCCTAGCCAGCATCGGAGACAACTGAAAACTCGGGCCCCAGAAAACACGTTACAATCCCTCTTCCACCAAACCAAAAGCTCCCCCAAAGGAAGGCTTTGGGTACATATGAACTCCCCAGGAGAGCCTTTACGCAGCCCCACATGCAACTGGACCCTCCAGGTTCGCTCTTTCCGAGAAACCCTAAACATAGCCCTAGCCGGCATCGGAGACGTCTGAAAAACGGGCCCCAGAAAACGCGTTACAATCCCTTTTCCGCCAATCCAACAGCGCCCCCAAAGGAAGGCTTTGGGTACATCTGAACTCCCCAGGGGAGCCTTTACGCAGCCCCACATACAACTTGACCCTCCGTATTCGCTCTTTCACAACAACACTAAATATAGCCCTAGCAAGCATGGGAGATGCTGGAGAACTCAGGCCCCAGAAAACGCGTTGCGAGCCCTTTTCGCCCATCCAAAAGCACCCCCAAAGGAAGGCTTTGGGTACAACTGAACTCCCCAGGGGAGTCTTTACGCAGCCCCACATGCTACTGGACCCTTCGGGTTCGCTCTTCCTGAGCAAGCCTAAACATAGCCCTAGCCAGCATCGGAGACAACTGAAAACTCGGGCCCCAGAAAACATGTTACAAGCCCCTTTCGCCCATCCAAAAGTGCCACCAAAGGAAGGCTTTGAGAACATCTGAACTCGCCAGGGGAGCCTTTACACAGCCCCACATGCAACTGGACCCTCCGTGTTCGCTCTCTTGAGCAACCCTAAACATAGCCCTAGCCGGCATCGGAGACGACTGAAAACTCGGGCCCCAGATAACACGTTACAATCCCTCTTCCAACAATCCAACAGCGCCCCCAAAGAAAGGCTTTGAGTACAAGTGAACTCCCCAGAGGGGTGCCTTTACGCAGCCCCACATGCAACTGGACCCTCCAGGTTCGCTCTTTCCGAGAAACCCTAAACATAGCCCTAACCAGCATAGAAGACGACTGAAAACTCGGGCAGGAGAAATCCTGATCCGAACCCCTTTCGCCCATCCAAAAGCTCCCCCAGAGGAAGGCTTTGGGTACAAGTACACTCCCCAGGGAAGCCTTTACGCAGCCCCACATGCAACTGGACCCTCCAGGTTCGCTATTTCCGAGCAACACTAAATATAGCCCTAGCCGGCATCGGAGACGACCTTAAAAGGGGGTGCCAGAAAAGGCGTTGCGAGCCCCTTTCGCCCATCCAAAAGTGCCCCCAAAGGAAGGCTTTGGGTACATATGAACTCCGCAGGGGAGCCTTTACGCAGCCCCACATGCAACTGGACCCTCCGTATTCCAACTTTCACAGCAAGCCTAAATATACCCCTAACCGGCATCGGAGACAACTGAAAACTCAGGCCCCAGAAAAGGCGTTACAAGCCCCTTTTGCTCATCCAAAAGTGCCCCCAAAGGAAGGCTTTGGGTACATATGAACCCCCCAGGGGAGCCTTTACGCAGCCCCACATGCAACTGGACCCTCCGTATTCGCTCTCTTGAGCAAGCCTAAATATATCCCTATCCAGCATCGGAGACAACTG
Source organism: Anas acuta (assembly GCF_963932015.1). Taxonomy (NCBI): domain Eukaryota; kingdom Metazoa; phylum Chordata; class Aves; order Anseriformes; family Anatidae; genus Anas; species Anas acuta. The sequence goes on from NC_088991.1 coordinate 2,802,192, forward strand.
AAAACTCGGGCCCCAGAAAACGCGTTGTGAGCCCTTTTCACCCATCCAAAAGTGCCCCCAAAGGAAGGCTTTGGGTACAAGTGAACTCCCCAGGGGAGCCTTTACGCAGCCCCACATGCAACTGGACCCTCCAGGTTCGCTGTTTCCGAGCAACACTAAATATAGCCCTAGCCGGCATCGAAGACAACTGAAAATTAGGGCCCCAGAAAACGCGTTGTGAGCCCCTTTCACCCATCCAAAAGTGCCCCCAAAGGAAGGCTTTGGGTACAAGTGAACTCCCCAGGGGAGCCTTTAAGCAGCCCCACATGAAGCTGGACCCTCCGTATTCGCTCTTCCTGAACAAGCCTAAACATAGCCCTAGCCGGCATCGGAGATGACTGAAAAACGGGCACCAGAAAACGCGTTACAATCCCCCTTCCGCCAATGCTAAAGCGCCCCCAGACGAAGGCTTTGGGTACAAGTGAACTCCCCAGGGGAGCCTTTACGCAGCCCCACATGCAACTGGATCCTCCAGGTTCGCTCTTTCCGAGAAACCCTAAACAAAGCCCTAACCAGCATAGAAGACGACTGAAAACTCGGGAAGCAGAAATCCTGATCCGAACCCCTTTCGCCCATCCAAAAGCTCCCCCAGAGGAAGGCTTTGGGTACATATGAACTCCCCAGGGGAGCCTTTACAGAGCCCCACATGTAAATGGACCCTCCAGGTTCGCTGTTTCCAAGCAACACTAAATATAGCCCTAGCCGGCATCGGAGACGACCTTAAAAGGGGGTGCCAGAAAACGCGTTGCGAGCCCCTTTCGCCCATCCAAAAGTGACCCCAGAGGAACGCTTTGGGTACAACTGAAGTCCCCAGGGGAGTCTTTACGCAGCCCCACATGCTACTGGACCCATCGGGTTCGCTCTCTTGAGCACACCTAAACATAGCCCTAGCCAGCATCGGAGACAACTGAAAACTCGGGCCCCAGAAAACAAGTTACAAGCCCCTTTCGCCCATCCAAAAGTGCCCCCAAAGGAAGGCTTTGGGTACAACTAAACTCCCCAGGGGAGCCTTTTTGCAGTCTCACATGCAACTGGACCCTTCGGGTTCGCTCTTCCTGAGCAAGCCTAAACATAGCCCTAGCCAGCATCGGAGAAAACTGAAAACTCGGGCCCCAGAAAACAAGTTACAAGCCCCTTTCGCCCATCCAAAAGTTACCCCAAAGGAAGGCTTTGGATACAACTAATCTCCCCAGGGGATCCTTTTTTCAGTCCCACATGCAACTGGCCCCTACGTGTTCGCCCTTTTAAAACATCCCTAAATATAGCCCTAGCCGGCATCGTTGACAATGGAAAACTTGGGCCTCAGAAAACGAGTTGCGAGCCCCTTCGCCCATCCAAAAGAGCAGCCAAAGGAAGGCTTTGGGTACAACTGAAGTCCCCAGGGGAGCCTTTATGCAGCCCCACATGAACTGGACCATCCGGGTTCGCTCTTTCACAGCAAGCCTATATATATCCCTACCCGGCATCGGAGACAACTGAAAACTCGGGCCCCAGAAAAGGCGTTGTGAGCCCCTTTCGCCCATCCAAAAGTGCCCTTAAAGCATGGCTTTGGGTACAGATGAACTCCCCAGGGGAGCCTTTATGCAGCCCCACATGCAACTGGACCATCCCTGTTCGCGCTTACCGAGCAACATTAAACGTAACACTAGCAAGCATGGGAGACGCTTGAGAACTCGGGCCCCAGAAAATGCAATCAGAGCCCCTTTCGCCCATCTAAAAGTGCCCCCAAAGGAAGGCTTTGGGTACGTCTGAACTCCCCAGGGGAGCCTTTACGCAGACCCACATACACCTTGACCCTCCTTGTTCGCGCTTTCCGAGCAACATTAAACGTAACCCTAGCAAGCATGGGAGACGCTTGAAAACTCGGGCCCCAGAAAACGCGTTGCGAGCCCCTTTCGCCCATCCAAAAGCTCCCCCAGAGGAAGGCTTTGGGTACAACTGAACTCCCCAGGGAAGCCTTTACGCAGCCCCACATGCAACTGGACCCTCCGGGTTCGCTGTTTCCGAGCAACACTAAATATAGCCCTAGCCGGCAAAGGAGATGACCTTAAAAGGGGGTGCCAGAAAACGCGTAGCGAGCTCCTTTCGCCCATTCAAAAGTGCCCCCAAAGGAAGGCTTTGGGTACAACTGAAGTCCCCAGGGGAGCCTTTACGCAGCCCCACATGCAAGTGGACCCTCCTTGTTCGCGCTTTCCGAGCAACATTAAACGTAACCCAAGCAAGCATGGGAGACGCTTGAGAACTCGAGCCCCAGAAAACGCAATCAGAGCCCCGTTCGCCCATCCAAAAGTGCCCCCAAAGGAAGGCTTTGGGTACATCTGAACTCCGCAGGGGAGCCTTTACGCAGCCCCACATGCAACTGGACCCTCCAGGTTCGCTCTTTCCGAGAAACCCTAAACATAGTCCTAACCAGCATCGAAGACGACTGAAAACTCGGGCCGCAGAAAACGAGTTGCGAGCCCCTTTGCCCATACAAAAGTGCCCCCAAAGGAAGGCTTTGGGTACTTCTTAAGTCCCCAGGGGAGCCTTTACCGAGCCCCACATACAACTTGACCCTCCTTCTTCGCGCTTTCCGAGCAACGTTAAACGTAACCCCAGCAAGCATGGGAGACGCTTGAGAACATGGGCCCCAGAAAAAGCAATCCGAGCCCCTTTCGTCCATCCAAAAGCTCCCCCAAAGGAAGGCTTTGGGTACAAGTGAACTCCCCAGGGGAGCCTTTACGCAGCCCCACATGCAACTGGACCCTCCAGGTGCGCTGTTTCCGAGCAACACTAAATATAGCAGTAGCCGGCATCGGAGACGACCTTAAAAGGGGGTGCCAGAAAATGCGTTGCGACCCCCTTTCGCCCATCCAAAAGTGCCCCCAGAGGAAGGCTTTGGGTACATCTGAACTCCGCAGGGGAGCCATTAAGCAGCCCCACATGAAGCTGGACCCTTCAGGTTCGCTCTTCCTGAGCAAGCCTAAACAAAGCCCTAGCCGGCATTGGAGATGACTGAAAACTTGGGCCCCAGAAAACACGTTACAAGCCCCTTTCGCCCATCCAAAAGCGCCCCCAAAGAAAGGCTTTGGGTACAAGTGAACTCCCCAGGGGAGCCTTTACGCAGCCCCACATGCAACTGGAACCTCCAGGTTCGCTCTTTCCGAGAAACCCTAAACATATCCCTAACCAGCATCGAAGACGACTGAAAACTCGGGCCGCAGAAAACCTTTTCGGAGCCCCTTTCTCCCATCCAAAAGCTCCCCCAGAGGAAGGCTTTGGGTACATATGAACTCCCCAGGGAAGCCTTTATGCAGCCCCACATGCAACTGGACCCTCCAGGTTCGCTATTTCCGAGCAACACTAAATGTAGCCCTAGCCGGCATCGGAGACTACCTTAAAAGGGGGTGCCAGAAAACGCGTTGCGAGCCCCTTTCGGCAATCCAAAAGTGCCCCCAAAGGATGGCTTTGGGTACATATGAACTCCGCAGGGGAGCCTTTACGCAGCCCCAAATGCAACTTGACCCTCCGTTTTCGCTCTCTTGAGCAAGCCTAAACATACCCCTAGCCGGCATCGGAGACAACTGAAAACTCGGGCCCCAGAAAACACCTTACAAGCCCCTTTCGCCCATCCAAAAGTGCCCCCAAAGGAAGGCTTTGGGTACAAGTGAACTCCCCAGGGGAGTCTTTAAGCAGCCCCACATGAAGCTGGACCCTCCAGGTTCGCTCTTCCTGAGCAAGCCTAAACAAAGCCCTAGCCGGCATCGGAGATGACTGAAAACTTGGGCCCCAGAAAAGGCGTTGTGAGCCCCTTTCGCCCATCCAAAAGTGCCCCCAAAGGAAGGCTTTGGGTACATCTGAACTCCGCAGGGGAGCCTTTACGCAGCCCCACATGCAACTGGACCCTCCAGGTTCGCTCTTTCCGGGAAACCCTAAACATAGCCCTAGCCGTCATCGGAGACGACTGAAAAACGGGCCCCAGAAAACACGTTACAATCCCTCTTCCGCCAAACCAAAAGCGCCCCCAAAAGAAGGATTTGGGTACATATGAACTCCCCAGGGGAGCCTTTATGCAGCCCCACATGCAACTGGACCCTCCAGGTTCGCTCTTTCCGAGAAACCCTAAACAAAGCCCTAACCAGCATCGAAGACGACAGAAAACTCGGGAAGCAGAAATCCTGTTCCGAGCCCCTTTCGCCCATCCAAAAGCTCCCCCAGAGGAAGGCTTTGGGTACATATGAACTCCCCAGGGAAGCCTTTACGCAGCCCCACATGCAACTGGACCCTCCAGGTTCGCTATTTCCGAGCAACACTAAATGTAGCCCTAGCCGGCATCGGAGACGACCTTAAAAGGGGGTGCCAAAAAACGCGTTGCGAGCCCCTTTTGCCCATCCAAAAGTGCCCCCAAAGGAAGGCGTTGGGTACAACTGAACTCCCCAGGGGAGTCTTTACGCAGCCCCACATGCTACTGGAACCTTCGGGTTCGCTCTCTTGAGCAAGCCTAAACATAGCCCTAGCCAGCATCGGAGACAACTGAAAACTCGGGCCCCGGAAAACAAGTTACAAGCCCCTTTCGCCCATCCAAAAGTGCCCCCAAAGGATGGCTTTGGGTACATATGAACTCCCCAGGGGAGCCTTTACGCAGCCCCACATGCAACTGGACCCTTCGTTTTCGCTCTTCCTGAGCAAGCCTAAACATAGCCCTAGCCAGCATCGGAGACAACTGAAAACTCGGGCCCCAGAAAACACGTTACAATCCCTCTTCCACCAAACCAAAAGCTCCCCCAAAGGAAGGCTTTGGGTACATATGAACTCCCCAGGAGAGCCTTTACGCAGCCCCACATGCAACTGGACCCTCCAGGTTCGCTCTTTCCGAGAAACCCTAAACATAGCCCTAGCCGGCATCGGAGACGTCTGAAAAACGGGCCCCAGAAAACGCGTTACAATCCCTTTTCCGCCAATCCAACAGCGCCCCCAAAGGAAGGCTTTGGGTACATCTGAACTCCCCAGGGGAGCCTTTACGCAGCCCCACATACAACTTGACCCTCCGTATTCGCTCTTTCACAACAACACTAAATATAGCCCTAGCAAGCATGGGAGATGCTGGAGAACTCAGGCCCCAGAAAACGCGTTGCGAGCCCTTTTCGCCCATCCAAAAGCACCCCCAAAGGAAGGCTTTGGGTACAACTGAACTCCCCAGGGGAGTCTTTACGCAGCCCCACATGCTACTGGACCCTTCGGGTTCGCTCTTCCTGAGCAAGCCTAAACATAGCCCTAGCCAGCATCGGAGACAACTGAAAACTCGGGCCCCAGAAAACATGTTACAAGCCCCTTTCGCCCATCCAAAAGTGCCACCAAAGGAAGGCTTTGAGAACATCTGAACTCGCCAGGGGAGCCTTTACACAGCCCCACATGCAACTGGACCCTCCGTGTTCGCTCTCTTGAGCAACCCTAAACATAGCCCTAGCCGGCATCGGAGACGACTGAAAACTCGGGCCCCAGATAACACGTTACAATCCCTCTTCCAACAATCCAACAGCGCCCCCAAAGAAAGGCTTTGAGTACAAGTGAACTCCCCAGAGGGGTGCCTTTACGCAGCCCCACATGCAACTGGACCCTCCAGGTTCGCTCTTTCCGAGAAACCCTAAACATAGCCCTAACCAGCATAGAAGACGACTGAAAACTCGGGCAGGAGAAATCCTGATCCGAACCCCTTTCGCCCATCCAAAAGCTCCCCCAGAGGAAGGCTTTGGGTACAAGTACACTCCCCAGGGAAGCCTTTACGCAGCCCCACATGCAACTGGACCCTCCAGGTTCGCTATTTCCGAGCAACACTAAATATAGCCCTAGCCGGCATCGGAGACGACCTTAAAAGGGGGTGCCAGAAAAGGCGTTGCGAGCCCCTTTCGCCCATCCAAAAGTGCCCCCAAAGGAAGGCTTTGGGTACATATGAACTCCGCAGGGGAGCCTTTACGCAGCCCCACATGCAACTGGACCCTCCGTATTCCAACTTTCACAGCAAGCCTAAATATACCCCTAACCGGCATCGGAGACAACTGAAAACTCAGGCCCCAGAAAAGGCGTTACAAGCCCCTTTTGCTCATCCAAAAGTGCCCCCAAAGGAAGGCTTTGGGTACATATGAACCCCCCAGGGGAGCCTTTACGCAGCCCCACATGCAACTGGACCCTCCGTATTCGCTCTCTTGAGCAAGCCTAAATATATCCCTATCCAGCATCGGAGACAACTGAAAACTCGGGCCCCAGAAAACGCGTTGTGAGCCCTTTTCACCCATCCAAAAGTGCCCCCAAAGGAAGGCTTTGGGTACAAGTGAACTCCCCAGGGGAGCCTTTACGCAGCCCCACATGCAACTGGACCCTCCAGGTTCGCTGTTTCCGAGCAACACTAAATATAGCCCTAGCCGGCATCGAAGACAACTGAAAATTAGGGCCCCAGAAAACGCGTTGTGAGCCCCTTTCACCCATCCAAAAGTGCCCCCAAAGGAAGGCTTTGGGTACAAGTGAACTCCCCAGGGGAGCCTTTAAGCAGCCCCACATGAAGCTGGACCCTCCGTATTCGCTCTTCCTGAACAAGCCTAAACATAGCCCTAGCCGGCATCGGAGATGACTGAAAAACGGGCACCAGAAAACGCGTTACAATCCCCCTTCCGCCAATGCTAAAGCGCCCCCAGACGAAGGCTTTGGGTACAAGTGAACTCCCCAGGGGAGCCTTTACGCAGCCCCACATGCAACTGGATCCTCCAGGTTCGCTCTTTCCGAGAAACCCTAAACAAAGCCCTAACCAGCATAGAAGACGACTGAAAACTCGGGAAGCAGAAATCCTGATCCGAACCCCTTTCGCCCATCCAAAAGCTCCCCCAGAGGAAGGCTTTGGGTACATATGAACTCCCCAGGGGAGCCTTTACAGAGCCCCACATGTAAATGGACCCTCCAGGTTCGCTGTTTCCAAGCAACACTAAATATAGCCCTAGCCGGCATCGGAGACGACCTTAAAAGGGGGTGCCAGAAAACGCGTTGCGAGCCCCTTTCGCCCATCCAAAAGTGACCCCAGAGGAACGCTTTGGGTACAACTGAAGTCCCCAGGGGAGTCTTTACGCAGCCCCACATGCTACTGGACCCATCGGGTTCGCTCTCTTGAGCACACCTAAACATAGCCCTAGCCAGCATCGGAGACAACTGAAAACTCGGGCCCCAGAAAACAAGTTACAAGCCCCTTTCGCCCATCCAAAAGTGCCCCCAAAGGAAGGCTTTGGGTACAACTAAACTCCCCAGGGGAGCCTTTTTGCAGTCTCACATGCAACTGGACCCTTCGGGTTCGCTCTTCCTGAGCAAGCCTAAACATAGCCCTAGCCAGCATCGGAGAAAACTGAAAACTCGGGCCCCAGAAAACAAGTTACAAGCCCCTTTCGCCCATCCAAAAGTTACCCCAAAGGAAGGCTTTGGATACAACTAATCTCCCCAGGGGATCCTTTTTTCAGTCCCACATGCAACTGGCCCCTACGTGTTCGCCCTTTTAAAACATCCCTAAATATAGCCCTAGCCGGCATCGTTGACAATGGAAAACTTGGGCCTCAGAAAACGAGTTGCGAGCCCCTTCGCCCATCCAAAAGAGCAGCCAAAGGAAGGCTTTGGGTACAACTGAAGTCCCCAGGGGAGCCTTTATGCAGCCCCACATGAACTGGACCATCCGGGTTCGCTCTTTCACAGCAAGCCTATATATATCCCTACCCGGCATCGGAGACAACTGAAAACTCGGGCCCCAGAAAAGGCGTTGTGAGCCCCTTTCGCCCATCCAAAAGTGCCCTTAAAGCATGGCTTTGGGTACAGATGAACTCCCCAGGGGAGCCTTTATGCAGCCCCACATGCAACTGGACCATCCCTGTTCGCGCTTACCGAGCAACATTAAACGTAACACTAGCAAGCATGGGAGACGCTTGAGAACTCGGGCCCCAGAAAATGCAATCAGAGCCCCTTTCGCCCATCTAAAAGTGCCCCCAAAGGAAGGCTTTGGGTACGTCTGAACTCCCCAGGGGAGCCTTTACGCAGACCCACATACACCTTGACCCTCCTTGTTCGCGCTTTCCGAGCAACATTAAACGTAACCCTAGCAAGCATGGGAGACGCTTGAAAACTCGGGCCCCAGAAAACGCGTTGCGAGCCCCTTTCGCCCATCCAAAAGCTCCCCCAGAGGAAGGCTTTGGGTACAACTGAACTCCCCAGGGAAGCCTTTACGCAGCCCCACATGCAACTGGACCCTCCGGGTTCGCTGTTTCCGAGCAACACTAAATATAGCCCTAGCCGGCAAAGGAGATGACCTTAAAAGGGGGTGCCAGAAAACGCGTAGCGAGCTCCTTTCGCCCATTCAAAAGTGCCCCCAAAGGAAGGCTTTGGGTACAACTGAAGTCCCCAGGGGAGCCTTTACGCAGCCCCACATGCAAGTGGACCCTCCTTGTTCGCGCTTTCCGAGCAACATTAAACGTAACCCAAGCAAGCATGGGAGACGCTTGAGAACTCGAGCCCCAGAAAACGCAATCAGAGCCCCGTTCGCCCATCCAAAAGTGCCCCCAAAGGAAGGCTTTGGGTACATCTGAACTCCGCAGGGGAGCCTTTACGCAGCCCCACATGCAACTGGACCCTCCAGGTTCGCTCTTTCCGAGAAACCCTAAACATAGTCCTAACCAGCATCGAAGACGACTGAAAACTCGGGCCGCAGAAAACGAGTTGCGAGCCCCTTTGCCCATACAAAAGTGCCCCCAAAGGAAGGCTTTGGGTACTTCTTAAGTCCCCAGGGGAGCCTTTACCGAGCCCCACATACAACTTGACCCTCCTTCTTCGCGCTTTCCGAGCAACGTTAAACGTAACCCCAGCAAGCATGGGAGACGCTTGAGAACATGGGCCCCAGAAAAAGCAATCCGAGCCCCTTTCGTCCATCCAAAAGCTCCCCCAAAGGAAGGCTTTGGGTACAAGTGAACTCCCCAGGGGAGCCTTTACGCAGCCCCACATGCAACTGGACCCTCCAGGTGCGCTGTTTCCGAGCAACACTAAATATAGCAGTAGCCGGCATCGGAGACGACCTTAAAAGGGGGTGCCAGAAAATGCGTTGCGACCCCCTTTCGCCCATCCAAAAGTGCCCCCAAAGAAAGGCTTTGGGTACATCTGAACTCCCCAGGGGAGCCTTTACGCAGACCCACATACAACTTGACCCTCCTTGTTCGCGCTTTCCGAACAACATTAAACGTAACCCTAGCAAGCATGGGAGACGCTTGAGAACTCGGGCCCCAGAAAACGCGTTGCGAGCCCCTTTCGCCCATCCAAAAGCTCCCCCAGAGGAAGGCTTTGGGTACATATGAACTCCCCAGGGAAGCCTTTACGCAGCCCCACATGCAACTGGACCCTCCAGGTTCGCTGTTTCCGAGCAACACTAAATATAGCCCTAGCCGGCAAAGGAGATGACCTTAAAAGGGGGTGCCAGAAAACGCGTAGCGAGCTCCTTTCGCCCATTCAAAAGTGCCCCCAAAGGAAGGCTTTGGGTACAACTGAAGTCCCCAGGGGAGCCTTTACGCAGCCCCACATGCAAGTGGACCCTCCTTGTTCGCGCTTTCCGAGCAACATTAAACGTAACCCAAGCAAGCATGGGAGACGCTTGAGAACTCGAGCCCCAGAAAACGCAATCAGAGCCCCATTCGCCCATCCAAAAGCGCCCCCAAAGGAAGGCTTTGGGTACATCTGAACTCCGCAGGGGAGCCTTTACGCAGCCCCACATGCAACTGGACCCTCCAGGTTCGCTCTTTCCGAGAAACCCTAAACATAGCCCTAGCCGTCATCGGAGACGACTGAAAAACGGGCCCCAGAAAACGCGTTACAATCCCCATGCGCCAATCCAAAAGCGCCCCCAAAGGAAGGCTTTGGGTACAAGTGAACTCCCCAGGGGAGCCTTTATGCAGCCCCATATGCAACTGGACCCTCCAGGTTCGCTCTTTCCGAGAAACCCTAAACATAGTCCTAACCAGCATCGAAGACAACTGAAAACTCGGGCCGCAGAAAACGAGTTGCGAGCCCCTTTGCCCATACAAAAGTGCCCCCAAAGGAAGGCTTTGGGTACTTCTTAAGTCCCCAGGGGAGCCTTTACCGAGCCCCACATACAACTTGACCCTCCTTCTTCGCGCTTTCCGAGCAACGTTAAACGTAACCCCAGCAAGCATGGGAGACGCTTGAGAACATGGGCCCCAGAAAAAGCAATCCGAGCCCCTTTCGTCCATCCAAAAGCTCCCCCAAAGGAAGGCTTTGGGTACAAGTGCACTCCCCAGGGGAGCCTTTACGCAGCCCCACATGCAACTAGACCCTCCAGGTGCGCTGTTTCCGAGCAACACTAAATATAGCAGTAGCCGGCATCGGAGACGACCTTAAAAGGGGGTGCCAGAAAATGCATTGCGACCCCCTTTCGCCCATCCAAAAGTGCCCCCAAAGAAAGGCTTTGGGTACATCTGAATTCCCCAGGGGAGCCTTTACGCAGCCCCACATGCAACTGGACTCTCCAGGTTCTCTCTTTCACAGCAAGCCTAAATATATCCCTAGCCGGCATCGGAGACAACTGAAAACTCGGGCCCCAGAAAACACATTGCGAGCCCCTTTCACCCATCCAATAGTGCCCCCAAAGGAAGGCTTTGGGTACAACCAAACTCCCCAGGGGAGCCTTTTTTCAGTCCCACATGCAACTGGTCCCTTCGTGTTCGCCCTTTTCCAACATCCCTAAATATAGACCTAGCCGGCCTCGTCGACAATGGAAAACTCTTGCCTCAGAAAACGGGATGTGAGCCCCTTTGCACATCCAAAAGTGCCCTCAAAGGAAGGCTTTGGGTACAACTGAACTCCCCAGGGGAGCCTTTACAGAGCCCCACATACAACATGACCCTCCTTGTTCGCGCTTTCCGAGCAACATTAAACGTAACCCTAGCAAGCATGGGAGACGCTTGAGAACTCGGGCTCCAGAAAACGCAATCCGAGCCCCTTTCGCCCATCCAAAAGCGCCCCCAAAGGAAGGCTTTGGGTACAAGTGAACTCCCCAGGGGAACCCTTATGCAGCCCCACATGCAACTAGACCCTCCGTGTTCGCTCTCTTGAGCAAGCCTAAACATAGCCCTAGCCGGCATCGGAGACAACTGAAAACTCGGGCCCCAGAAAACGCGTTAAAATTGCCCTTCCGCCAATCCAAAAGCTCCCCCAAAAGAAGGCTTTGGGTACATATGAACTCCCCAGGGGAGCCTTTACGCAGCCACACATGCAACTGGACCCTCCGTATTCGATCTTTCACAGCAAGCCTAAATATATACCTAGCCGGCATCGGAGACAACTGAAAACTCGGGCCCCAGAAAACGCGTTGTGAGCCCATTTCGCCAATCCAAAAGTGCCCCCAAAGGAAGGCTTTGGGTACAACCGAACTCCCCAGGGGAGTCTTTACGCAGCCCCACATGCAACTGGACCCTTCGGGTTCGCTTTTCCAGAGCAAGCCTAAACATAACCCTAACCAGCATCGGAGACGACTGAAAACTCGGGCCCCAGAAAACGCGTTACAAGCCCCTTTCGCCCATCCAAAAGTGCCCCTAACGGAAGGCTTTGGGTACATCTGAACTCCCCAGGGGAGCCTTTATAGAGCCCCACATACAACTTGTCCCCCCTTGTTCGCGCTTTCCGAGCAACGTTAAAAGTAACCCTAGCAAGCATTGGAGACGCTTGAGAACACGGGCCACAAAAAACGCAATCCGAGCCCCTTTCGCCCATCCAAAAGCGCCCCCAAAGGAAGGCTTTGGGTACAAGTGAAGGCCCCAGGGGAGCCTTTACGCCGCAGACCCACATGCAACTGGACCCTCCAGGTTCGCTCTTTCCAAGAAACCCTAAACATAGCCCTAGCCGTCATCGGAGACGACTGAAAAACGGGCCCCAGAAAACGCGTTACAATCCCCATGCGCCAATCCAAAAGCGCCCCCAAAGGAAGGCTTTGGGTACAAGTGAACTCCCCAGGGGAGCCTTTATGCAGCCCCATATGCAACTGGACCCTCCAGGTTCGCTCTTTCCAAGAAACCCTAAACATAGTCCTAACCAGCATCGAAGACGACTGAAAACTCGGGCCGCAGAAAACGAGTTGCGAGCCCCTTTGCCCATACAAAAGTGCCCCCAAAGGAAGGCTTTGGGTACTTCTTAAGTCCCCAGGGGAGCCTTTACCGAGCCCCACATACAACTTGACCCTCCTTCTTCGCGCTTTCCGAGCAACGTTAAACGTAACCCCAGCAAGCATGGGAGACGCTTGAGAACATGGGCCCCAGAAAAAGCAATCCGAGCCCCTTTCGTCCATCCAAAAGCTCCCCCAAAGGAAGGCTTTGGGTACAAGTGCACTCCCCAGGGGAGCCTTTACGCAGCCCCACATGCAACTGGACCCTCCAGGTGCGCTGTTTCCGAGCAACACTAAATATAGCAGTAGCCGGCATCGGAGACGACCTTAAAAGGGGGTGCCAGAAAATGCGTTGCGACCCCCTTTCGCCCATCCAAAAGTGCCCCCAAAGAAAGGCTTTGGGTACATCTGAATTCCCCAGGGGAGCCTTTACGCAGCCCCACATGCAACTGGACTCTCCAGGTTCTCTCTTTCACAGCAAGCCTAAATATATCCCTAGCCGGCATCGGAGACAACTGAAAACTCGGGCCCCAGAAAACACATTGCGAGCCCCTTTCACCCATCCAATAGTGCCCCCAAAGGAAGGCTTTGGGTACAACCAAACTCCCCAGGGGAGCCTTTTTTCAGTCCCACATGCAACTGGTCCCTTCGTGTTCGCCCTTTTCCAACATCCCTAAATATAGACCTAGCCGGCCTCGTCGACAATGGAAAACTCTTGCCTCAGAAAACGGGATGTGAGCCCCTTCGCACATCCAAAAGTGCCCTCAAAGGAAGGCTTTGGGTACAACTGAACTCCCCAGGGGAGCCTTTACAGAGCCCCACATACAACATGACCCTCCTTGTTCGCGCTTTCCGAGCAACATTAAACGTAACCCTAGCAAGCATGGGAGACGCTTGAGAACTCGGGCTCCAGAAAACGCAATCCGAGCCCCTTTCGCCCATCCAAAAGCGCCCCCAAAGGAAGGCTTTGGGTACAAGTGAACTCCCCAGGGGAACCCTTATGCAGCCCCACATGCAACTAGACCCTCCGTGTTCGCTCTCTTGAGCAAGCCTAAACATAGCCCTAGCCGGCATCGGAGACAACTGAAAACTCGGGCCCCAGAAAACGCGTTAAAATTGCCCTTCCGCCAATCCAAAAGCTCCCCCAAAAGAAGGCTTTGGGTACATATGAACTCCCCAGGGGAGCCTTTACGCAGCCACACATGCAACTGGACCCTCCGTATTCGATCTTTCACAGCAAGCCTAAATATATCCCTAGCCGGCATCGGAGACAACTGAAAACTCGGGCCCCAGAAAACGCGTTGTGAGCCCATTTCGCCAATCCAAAAGTGCCCCCAAAGGAAGGCTTTGGGTACAACCGAACTCCCCAGGGGAGTCTTTACGCAGCCCCACATGCAACTGGACCCTTCGGGTTCGCTTTTCCTGAGCAAGCCTAAACATAACCCTAACCAGCATCGGAGACGACTGAAAACTCGGGCCCCAGAAAACGCGTTACAAGCCCCTTTCGCCCATCCAAAAGTGCCCCTAACGGAAGGCTTTGGGTACATCTGAACTCCCCAGGGGAGCCTTTATAGAGCCCCACATACAACTTGTCCCCCCTTGTTTGCGCTTTCCGAGCAACGTTAAAAGTAACCCTAGCAAGCATTGGAGACGCTTGAGAACACGGGCCACAAAAAACGCAATCCGAGCCCCTTTCGCCCATCCAAAAGCGCCCCCAAAGGAAGGCTTTGGGTACAAGTGAAGGCCCCAGGGGAGCCTTTACGCCGCAGACCCACATGCAACTGGACCCTCCAGGTTCGCTCTTTCCAAGAAACCCTAAACATAGCCCTAACCAGCATCGAAGACGACTGAAAATTCGGGCCGCAGAAAACCTGTTCCGAGCCCCTTTCTCCCATCCAAAAGCTCCCCCAGAGGAAGGCTTTGGGTACATATGAACTCCCCAGGGGAGTCTTTACGCAGCCCCACATGCAACTGGACCCTCCAGGTTCGCTGTTTCGAAGCAACACTAAATATAGCAGTAGCCGGCATCGGAGACGACCTTAAAAGGGGGTGCCAGAAAATGCGTTGCGAGCCCCTTTCGCCCATCCAAAAGTGCCCCCAAAGGAAGGCTTTGGCTACATCTAATCTCCCCAGGGGAGCCTTTTTTCAGTCCCACATGCAACTGGTCCCTTCGTCTTCGCCCTTTTCCAACATCCCTAAATATAGCCCTAGCCGGCATCGTTGACAATGGAAAACTCGGACCTCAGAAAACGCGATGTGAGCCCCTTCGCACATGCAAAAGTGCCCTCAAAGGAAGGCTTTGGGTACAACTGAACTCCCCAGGGGAGCCTTTATGCAGCCCCACATGCAACTGGACCCTCCAGGTTCACTCTTTCACAGTAAGCCTAAACATATCCCTAGCCGGCATCGGAGACAACTGAAAACTAGGGCCCCAGAAAACGCGTTGTGAGCCCCTTTAGCCCATCCAAAAGTGTCCCCAAAGGATGGCTTTGGGTACAACTGAACTCTGCAGGGGATCCTTTACGCAGCTCCACATGAAACTGGACCCTCCTTCTTCGCGCTTTCCGAGCAACATTAAACGTAACTGTAGAAAGCATGGGAGGCGCTTGAGAACTCGGGCCCCAGAAAACGCAATCCGTGCCCCTTTCGCCCATCCAAAAGCGCCCCCAAAGGAAGGCTTTGGGTACAAGTGAACTCCCCAGGGGAGTCTTTACGCAGCCCCACATGCAACTGGACCCTCCGTGTTCACTCTCTTGAGCAAGCCTAAACATAGCCCTAGCCGGCATCGGAGACGACTGAAAAAGGGGCCCCAGAAAACGCGATACAATCCCCCTTCCGCCCATCCAAAAGCGCCCCCAAAGGAAGGCTTTGGGTACATCTGAACTCCCCAGGGGAGCCTTTACGCAGCCCCACATACAACTGGACCCTCCAGGTTCGCTGTTTCCGAGCAACACTAAATATAGCCCTAGCCGGCATCGGAGACGACCTAAAAAGGGGCACCAGAAAATGCGTTGCGACCCCCTTTCGGCAATCCAAAAGTGCCCCCAAAGGAAGGCTTTGGGTACATCTGAACACCGCTGGGGAGTCTTTACGCATACCCACATGCAACGCGACCCTCCGTATTCGCTCTTTCACAGCAAGCCTAAATATATCCCTAGCCGGCATGGGAGACAACTGAAAACTCGGGCCCCAGAAAACGTGATACGAGCCCCTTTCACCCATTCAAAAGCGCCCCCAAAGGAAGGCTTTGGGAACATAGGAACTCCCCAGGGAAGCCTTTATGCAGCCCCACATGCAACTGGACCCTCCAGGTTCGCTATTTCCGAGCAACACTAAATATAGCCCTAGCCGGCATCGGAGACGACCTTAAAAGGGGGTGCCAGAAAACGCGTTTTGAGCCCCTTTCGCCCATCCAAAAGTGCCCCCAAAGGAAGGCTTTGGGTACAACTAAACTCACCAGGGGAGCCTTTTTGCAGTCTCATATGCAACTGGTCCCTACGTGTTCGCGCTTTTCCAACATCCCTAAATATAGCCCAAGCCGGCATCGTCGACAATGGAAAACTCGGGCCTCAGAAAACGAGTTGCGAGCACCTTCGCCCATCCAAAAGTGCCCCCAAAGGAAGTCTTGGGAAACAACTGAACTCCCCAGGGGAGCCCTTATGCAGCCCCACATGCAACTGGACCCTTCGGGTTCGCTCTTCCTGAGCAAGCCTAAACATAGCCCTAGCCAGCATCGGAGACAACTGAAAACTCGGGCCCCAGGTAACACGTTACAAGCCCCTTTCACCCATCCAAAAGCGCCCCCAAAGGAAGGCTTTGGGTACAACTGAACTCCCCAGGGGAGATTTAAAGAGCCCCACATGCAACTGGACCCTTCGGGTTCGCTCTTCCTGAGCAAGCCTAAACATAGCCCTAGCCAGCATCGGAGACGACTGAAAACTCGGGCCCCAGATAACACGTTACCAGCCCCTTTCGCCCATCCAAAAGCTCCCCCAGAGGAAGGCTTCGGATACAACTTAACTCCCCAGGGGAGCCCTTACAGAGCCCCACATACAACGTGGCCCTCCTTGTTCGCGCTTTCCGAGCAACATTAAACGTAACCCTGGAAAGCATGGGAGACACTTGAGAACTCGGGCCCCAGAAATCACAATCCGAGCCCCTTTCGCCCATCCAAAAGTGCCCCCAAAGGAAGGCTTTGGCTACAACTAAACTCCCCAGGGGAGACGTTTTGCAGTCCCACATGCAACTGGTCCCTACGTGTTCGCCCTTTTCCAACATCCCTAAATATAGCCCTAGCCGGCATCGTCGACTATGGAAAACTCGGGCCCCAGAAAACGCATTTCAAGCCCCTTTCGCCCATCCAAAAGTGCCCCCAAAGGAAGGCTTGGGGAACAACTGAACTCCCCAGGGGAGCCTTTACAGAGCCCCACATACAACTTGACCCTCCGTGTTCGCTCTCTTGAGCAAGCCTAAACATAGCCCTAGCCGGCATCAGAGACGACTGAAAAACGGGCCCCAGAAAACACGTTGAGAGCCCCTTTCGCCCATCCAAAAGTGCCCCCAAAGGAAGGCTTTGGGTACAACTGAACTCCCCGGGGGAGCCTTTACAGAGCCCCACATACAACATGACCCTCCTTGTTCGCGCTTTCCGAGCAACATTAAACGTAACCCTAGCAAGCATGGGAGACGCTTGAGAACTCGGGCCCCAGAAAACGCGTTACAAACCCCTTTCGCCCATCCAAAAGCGCCCCCAGAGGAAGGTTTTTGGTACAAGTGAACTCCCTAGGGGAGCCTTTACGCAGCCCCACATGCAACTGGACCCTCCGTGTTCGCTCTCTTGAGCAAGCCTAAACATAGCCCTAGCCGGCATCGGAGACGACTGAAAAAGGGGCCCCAGAAAACGCGTTACAATCCCCCATCCGCCAATCCAAAAGCGCCCCCAAAAGAATGCTTTGGGTACATCTGAACTCCCCAGGGGAGCCTTTACGCAGCCCCACATGCAACTGGACCCTCCAGGTTCGCTCTTTCCGAGAAACCCTAAACATAGCCCTAACCAGCTTCGAAGACGACTGAAAACTCGGGCCCCAGAAAACACGTTACAAGCCCCTTTCACCCATCCATAAGTGCCCCCAAAGGAAGGCTTTGGGTACAACTGAACTCCCCAGGGGAGTCTTTACGCAGCCCCACATGCAACTGGACCCTTCGTGTTCGCTCTCTTGAGCAAGCCTAAACATAGCCCTATCCGGCATCGGAGACAACTGAAAACTCGGGCCCCAGAGATCGCGTTGCGAGGCCCTTTCGCCCATCCAAAAGTGCCCCCAGAGGATGGCTTTGGGTACAACTGAACTCCCCGGGGGAGCCTTTACGCAGCCCCACATACAACTTGACCCTCCTTGTTCGCGCTTTCCGAGCAACATTAAACGTAACCCTAGCAAGCTAGGGAGACGCTTGAGAACTCGGGCCCCTGAAAACGCAATCCGAGCCCCTTTCGCCCATCCAAAAGCGCCCCCAAAGTAAGGCTTTGGGTACATGTGAACTCCCCAGGGGAGCCTTTATGCAGCCCCACATGCAACTGGACCCTCCGGTTTCGCTCTTTCCAAGCAAGCCTAGACATATCCCTAGCCGGCATGGGAGATGACTGAAAAATCGGCCCCATAAAACGCGTTCATTTAAGGATATGTTGAGTGGGTTAGGTTATGTTTTCGGGTTCTTGTTAGGGTTAAGTTAGGGTTAGGGTGAGAGTATTAGGGTTAGGTTTAGGGATAGGGTGACAGACTTATGTTTTGTGTAAGGGTACGTTTTAGGGTTAGTGTATCGTTTTTTTTAGCGTAAGATTAAGGGTTAAGATTTGTATAAGGGTAAGGGTTAGAGTTAGGGTAAGAGTTAAAGGGTTAGAGGAAGGGGAAGAGGAAGGGGAAAGGAAAGGGGAAGGGCAAGGAGAAGGGGAACGGAAACAGGAAGGGTTAATGTACTGGCCGTCCAGGTGCCGGGGTTCAGTCCCATGCGGATGGGAGGCTAGCCATCCCGAGCTCCCGGGTGCCTCCGTCCGGAGGCGAGGAAGCAGACCGTCCCGAGTCCCTTGGTTCCGGTCTTGGGAGACAATAGTGCTAGCCGCACCGGGGTCCAGAGCCGACCTCGGGTGTCTCGGAGACGGCTATCCGATGGCACAGGTATCTGGCCACATACGGCGCGGTGCTTCCCGTGCGTTGAACGAGGTTGTTGCTGTCAAGACGTTCGGGGACCGGCTGTTCCGAAATCTGTGGACTGTGTCGGGCGGCATGCCGGCAGACTGTCCCATGTCCCGGGTGTCCGGCCTCGACCGGCATGTTGGCCGGCCGTGCCGTGAAGCAGGAGGCTGGTTTCCGCTGCTACTGGGACTCGCCGTTCCCGTTCTATCCCGTGCGGATCGGCGAACGACCATCCCACGCTCCCAGTTATATCTGTCCGGAGGCGCGGGAGCCGACCATCCTGAGCCCCTTAACTCAGGTCGTGGGCGACGTGTGTGCTTAGCCGCACGGCGGTCCGGGCCCCATCTAGGGCGGATCGAAAAAGGCGATATCACGACATGGTAGTGCGGCCACGAGCTGCAGGCGTAGCAGCCGTGTCGTGAAACAGGAGGCTGTCATCCGCAGCCTCGTGGGCTGGCAGTCGCGGGGACCTGGGGTTCTGTCTTGTCTGGAGATGCAGCCGTCCTTCCCGAACGCCTAGGCTCCGACACGGTACTCGCCCAGGATAGGAACGTGGGTGTTCGGGACGGAGGGCTGCCGCTCAGCAGAGGACAGAACCCCAGGTCCCCGCGACTGCCAGCCCACGAGGCGGCGGATGACAGCCTCACGCTTCGCTGCAAGTGTAGCTCCCATGCCGCTCGTGGAGAGACAACCGTGTCGTGGGATCGTTGTCAACAATCCGCCCAAGAATGGATTCTTACCCCTGCGCGGCTAGCATACACGTCTCCCAGGACCGGAGTCTTGGCGTTCGGGAAGGACGGCCGCCGCTCCGCAGACGACAGAACCCCAGGTCCCCGCGACTGCCAGCCCACGAGGCTGCGGATGACAGCCTCCTGTTTCACGACACGGCTGCTACGCATGCAGCTCGTGGCCGCACAACCGTGTCGTGGGATCTCCTTTCCCGAGCCGACCGAGACTGAACCCGGACCCCGGTGCGGCTAGCACACACGTCGCCCAGGACCAGAGCCCAGGGTCCACATCCGGACGCCTGCCGCTCTGGACAGGACTGAATCCCAGGTCCCCGGCACTGCGTAACTCCGAGCCGGTGAAAGACAGGCTCCACTTCACGACACGGCTAGCAGCCACAACTCTTATGGCCAGAAAACCGTGTCGTAGAATCTCCTTCCGCGAGGCGCCCGAAATGGGATCCGGACCCCGGCGCGGCTAGCACACACGTCACCCAGGATGAAGCCTAGGACTCCTAAAGCCGGGCACACGCTGCCCGTGGAGGTACACTCGTGTTTTGCCATCGCCATAGCGAAGCCGACCGAGGTCTGACCAGGATCCCTTTGCGGCTAGCACACACGTCGCCCAGGATCGGAGCGTGGGTGTTCGGGACGGACGGCCGCCGCTCCGGACAGGACAGAACCCGGGGTCCTCGTGATTGCTAGCCTCCGAGCCGGCGGACGACATCCTCACGCTTCGCGGCAAGCCTGGCTCCCATGCCACTCGTGGCCGGACAACCGTGTATTGGGATCGCTGTCCCCAATCCGCACAGACGGAATTCTTAGCCCCCTGCGGCTAGCACACTCGTCGCCCAGGATCGGAGCATGGGTGTTCGGGATGGACGGCCGCCGCTCCGGACAGGACAGAAGCCCTGGTCTCGGGGACAGCCAGCCCCCTAGCCGGCGGACAGGAGTCCTGGCTTCATGACACGGCTGACAACCGTGCCGGTCGAGGACGGACAACCCTGTCGTGGACCGCGGTCCCAGAGCCCCCAGAAACGGGACAGGGAGTCCGCTGCGGCTAGCACACACGTCGCCCAGGATCGGAGCCAAGGAGCTCTGCACAGCCGGTCCCACACTGCCCGTAGACGGACACCCGTGTCCGGCAATCGCTTTCCCGGAGCCGATCGACGTGGGAACCGGACCGCGGTCCGGCTAGCACACACGTCACCCAGGATCGGAGCCCAGGGTGTCGATACGGACGGCTGCCGCTCCGGACAGGAAAGAACCCCGGGTCCGCGTGATTGCCAGCCGCCGAGCCGGCGGACGACAGCCTCCAGCTTCTCGACACGGCTGGTACCCACAGCGCTTGTGGCCGGACAACAGTGTCGTGTGATCGCTGTCCCCAATCCGCACAGACGGGATTCTTACCCCGCTGCGGCTAGCACACACGTCGCCCAGGACCGGAGACTAGGGGCTCGGGAAGCCGGACCCACGCTGCCCGTGGAGGGACACTCGTGTCCTGCGATCGCCATAGCGGAGCCGACAGAGGTCCGACCCGGAACCCAGTGCGGCTAGCACACACGTCGCCCAGGATAGGAACGGGGATGTTCGGGAAGGACGGCTGCCGCTCCGCAGACGACAGAACCCCAGGTCCCCGCGACTGCCAGCCCACGAGGCTGCGGATGACAGCCTCCTGTTTCACGACACGGCTGCTACGCATGCAGCTCGTGGCCGCACAACCGTGTCGTGGGATCTCCTTTCCCGAGCCGACCGAGACCGAACCCGGACCCCGGTGCGGCTAGCACACACGTCGCCCAGGACCAGAGCCCAGGGTCCACATCCGGACGCCTGCCGCTCTGGACAGGACTGAATCCCCGGTCCCCGGCACTGCGTAACTCCGAGCCGGTGAAAGACAGGCTCCACTTCACGACACGGCTAGCAGCCACAACTCTTATGGCCAGAAAACCGTGTCGTAGAATCTCCTTCCGCGAGGCGCCCGAAATGGGATCCGGACCCCGGCGCGGCTAGCACACACGTCACCCAGGATGAAGCCTAGGACTCCTAAAGCCGGGCACTCGCTGCCCGTGGAGGTACACTCGTGTTTTGCCATCGCCATAGCGAAGCCGACCGAGGTCTGACCAGGATCCCTTTGCGGCTAGCACACACGTCGCCCAGGATCGGAGCGTGGGTGTTCGGGACGGACGGCCGCCGCTCCGGACAGGACAGAACCCGGGGTCCTCGTGATTGCTAGCCTCCGAGCCGGCGGACGACATCCTCACGCTTCGCGGCAAGCCTGGCTCCCATGCCACTCGTGGCCGGACAACCGTGTATTGGGATCGCTGTCCCCAATCCGCACAGACGGAATTCTTAGCCCCCTGCGGCTAGCACACTCGTCGCCCAGGATCGGAGCATGGGTGTTCGGGATGGACGGCCGCCGCTCCGGACAGGACAGAAGCCCTGGTCTCGGGGACAGCCAGCCCGCGAGACAGCGGATGACAGCTTCCTGTTTCACTACACGGCTGCTACGCAAGCCGCTCGAGGCCGGACAACCGTGTCGCGGGATCGTTGTCCCCAGTCCGCCCGAAACGGGATCCGGACCGCGGTGCGGCTAGCACACTCGTCGCCCAGGACCGGATCGTGGGTGTTCGGGATGGACGGCCGCCGCTCCGGACAGGACAGAAGCCCTGGTCTCGGGGACAGCCAGCCCCCTAGCCGGCGGACAGGAGTCCTGGCTTCATGACACGGCTGACAACCGTGCCGGTCGAGGACGGACAACCCTGTCGTGGACCGCGGTCCCAGAGCCCCCAGAAACGGGACAGGGAGTCCGCTGCGGCTAGCACACACGTCGCCCAGGATCGGAGCCAAGGAGCTCTGCACAGCCGGTCCCACACTGCCCGTAGACGGACACCCGTGTCCGGCAATCGCTTTCCCGGAGCCGATCGACGTGGGACCCGGACCGCGGTCCGGCTAGCACACACGTCACCCAGGATCGGAGCCCAGGGTGTCGATACGGACGGCTGCCGCTCCGGACAGGAAAGAACCCCGGGTCCGCGTGATTGCCAGCCGCCGAGCCGGCGGACGACAGCCTCCAGCTTCTCGACACGGCTGGTACCCACAGCGCTTGTGGCCGGACAACAGTGTCGTGTGATCGCTGTCCCCAATCCGCACAGACGGGATTCTTACCCCGCTGCGGCTAGCACACACGTCGCCCAGGACCGGAGACTAGGGGCTCGGGAAGCCGGACCCACGCTGCCCGTGGAGGGACACTCGTGTCCTGCGATCGCCATAGCGGAGCCGACAGAGGTCCGACCCGGAACCCAGTGCGGCTAGCACACACGTCGCCCAGGATAGGAACGGGGATGTTCGGGACGGACGGCTGCCGCTCCGCAGACGACAGAACCCCAGGTCCCCGCGACTGCCAGCCCACGAGGCGGCGGATGACAGCCTCCTGTTTCACGACACGGCTGCTACGCATGCAGCTCGTGGCCGCACAACCGTGTCGTGGGATCTCCTTTCCCGAGCCGACCGAGACCGAACCCGGACCCCGGCGCGGCTAGTACACACGTCGCGCAAGACCAGAGCCCAGGGTCCACATCCGGACGCCTGCCGCTCTGGACAGGACTGAATCCCCGGTCCCCGGGACCGCGTAACTCCGAGTCGGTGAACGACAGCCTCCACTTCACGACACGGCTAGCAGCCACAACTCTTATGGCCAGAAAACCGTGTCGTAGAATCTCCTTCCGCGAGGCGCCCGAAATGGGATCCGGACCCCGGCGCGGCTAGCACACACGTCACCCAGGATAAAGCCGGGCACTCGCTGCCCGTGGAGGTACACTCGTGTTTTGCCATCGCCATAGCGAAGCCGACCGAGGTCTGACCAGGATCCCTTTGCGGCTATCACACACGTCGCCCAGGATCGGAGCCCAGGGTGTCGATACGGACGTCTGCCGCTCTGGACAGGAAAGAACCCCAGGTCCCCGCGACTGCCAGCCCACGAGGCGGCGGATGACAGCTTCACGCTTCGCGGCAAGTCTGGCTCCCACGCCGCTCGTGGCCGGACAACCGTGTCGCGGGATCGCTGTCCCCAGTCCGCCCGAAGCGGGATCCGGACCGCAGTGCGGCTAGCACACACGTCGCCCAGGACCGGAGCCTCGGCGTTCGGGAAGGACGGCTGCCGCTCCGGACAGGACAGAAGCCCTGGTCTCGGGGACAGCCACTCCCTGAGCCAGCGATTCAGAGCCTCCTGTTTCACGACACGGCTGCTACGCATGCAGGTCTTGGCCGGTCACCCGTGTCGTGGGATCACCTTCCTCGAGCCGACCGAGACCGAACCCGGACCCCGGCGCGGCTAGTACACACGTCGCGCAGGACCAGAGCCCAGGGTCCACATCCGGACGCCTGCCGCTCTGGACAGGACTGAATCCCCGGTCCCCGGGACCGCATAACTCCGAGTCGGTGAACGACAGCCTCCACTTCACGACACGGCTAGCAGCCACAACTCTTATGGCCAGAAAACCGTGTCGTAGAATCTCCTTCCGCGAGGCGCCCGAAATGGGATCCGGACCCCGGCGCGGCTAGCACACACGTCACCCAGGATGAAGCCTAGGACTCCTAAAGCCGGGCACTCGCTGCCCGTGGAGGTACACTCGTGTTTTGCCATCGCCATAGCGAAGCCGACCGAGGTCTGACCAGGATCCCTTTGCGGCTAGCACACTCGTCGCCCAGGATCGGAGCGTGGGTGTTCGGGATGGACGGCCGCCGCTCCGGACAGGACAGAAGCCCTGGTCTCGGGGACAGCCACTCCCTGAGCCAGCGGACAAGAGTCCTGGCTTCATGACACGGCTGACAACCGTGCCGGTCGAGGACGGACAACCCTGTCGTGGACTGCGGTCCCAGAGCCCCCAGAAACGGGACAGGGAGTCCGCTGCGGCTAGCACACACGTCGCCCAGGATAGGAGCGTGGGTGTTCGGGACGGACGGCCGCCGCTCCGGACAGGACAGAAGCCCTGGTCTCGGGGACAGCCAGCCCGCGAGACAGCGGATGACAGCTTCCTGTTTCACTACACGGCTGCTACGCAAGCCGCTCGAGGCCGGACAACCGTGTCGCGGGATCGTTGTCCCCAGTCCGCCCGAAACGGGATCCGGACCGCGGTGCGGCTAGCACACTCGTCGCCCAGGATCGGAGCGTGGGTGTTCGGGATGGACGGCCGCCGCTCCGGACAGGACAGAAGCCCTGGTCTCGGGGACAGCCAGCCCCCTAGCCGGCGGACAGGAGTCCTGGCTTCATGACACGGCTGACAACCGTGCCGGTCGAGGACGGACAACCCTGTCGTGGACCGCGGTCCCAGAGCCCCCAGAAACGGGACAGGGAGTCCGCTGCGGCTAGCACACACGTCACCCAGGATCGGAGCCCAGGGTGTCGATACGGACGGCTGCCGCTCCAGACAGGAAAGAACCCCGGGTCCGCGTGATTGCCAGCCGCCGAGCCGGCGGACGACAGCCTCCAGCTTCTCGACACGGCTGGTACCCACAGCGCTTGTGGCCGGACAACAGTGTCGTGTGATCGCTGTCCCCAATCCGCACAGACGGGATTCTTACCCCGCTGCGGCTAGCACACACGTCGCCCAGGACCGGAGACTAGGGGCTCGGGAAGCCGGACCCACGCTGCCCGTGGAGGGACACTCGTGTCCTGCGATCGCCATAGCGGAGCCGACAGAGGTCCGACCCGGAACCCAGTGCGGCTAGCACACACGTCGCCCAGGATAGGAACGGGGATGTTCGGGACGGACGGCTGCCGCTCCGCAGACGACAGAACCCCAGGTCCCCGCGACTGCCAGCCCACGAGGCGGCGGATGACAGCCTCCTGTTTCACGACACGGCTGCTACGCATGCAGCTCGTGGCCGCACAACCGTGTCGTGGGATCTCCTTTCCCGAGCCGACCGAGACCGAACCCGGACCCCGGTGCGGCTAGCACACACGTCGCCCAGGACCAGAGCCCAGGGTCCACATCCGGACGCCTGCCGCTCTGGACAGGACTGAATCCCCGGTCCCCGGCACTGCGTAACTCCGAGCCGGTGAAAGACAGGCTCCACTTCACGACACGGCTAGCAGCCACAACTCTTATGGCCAGAAAACCGTGTTGTAGAATCTCCTTCCGCGAGGCGCCCGAAATGGGATCCGGACCCCGGCGCGGCTAGCACACACGTCACCCAGGATGAAGCCTAGGACTCCTAAAGCCGGGCACACGCTGCCCGTGGAGGTACACTCGTGTTTTGCCATCGCCATAGCGAAGCCGACCGAGGTCTGACCAGGATCCCTTTGCAGCTAGCACACACGTCGCCCAGGATCGGAGCGTGGGTGTTCGGGACGGACGGCCGCCGCTCCGGACAGGACAGAAGCCCTGGTCTCGGGGACAGCCAGCCCGCGAGACAGCGGATGACAGCTTCCTGTTTCACTACACGGCTGCTACGCAAGCCGCTCGAGGCCGCACAACCGTGTCGTGGAATCGTTGTCCCCAGTCCGCCCGAAACGGGATCCGGACCGCGGTGCGGCTAGCACACTCGTCGCCCAGGATCGGAGCCTCGGCGTTCGGGAAGGACGGCTGCCGCTCCGGACAGGAAAGAACCCCGGGTCCGCGTGATTGCCAGCCGCCGAGCCGGCGGACGACAGCCTCCAGCTTCTCGACACAGCTGGTACCCACAGCGCTTGTGGCCGGACAACAGTGTCGTGTGATCGCTGTCCCCAATCCGCACAGACGGGATTCTTACCCCGCTGCGGCTAGCACACACGTCGCCCAGGACCGGAGACTAGGGGCTCGGGAAGCCGGACCCACGCTGCCCGTGGAGGGACACTCGTGTCCTGCGATCGCCATAGCGGAGCCGACAGGTGTCCGACCCGGAACCCAGTGCAGCTAGCACACACGTCGCCCAGGATCGGAGCGTGGGTGTTCGGGAAAGACTGCCGCCGCTCCGGACAGGACAGAACCCCCTGGTCTCGGGGACAGCCAGCCCCCGAGCCAGCGGATGACAGCCTCCTGTTTCACGACACGGCTGCTACGCATGCAGCTCGTGGCCGCACAACCGTGTCGTGGGATCTCCTTTCCCGAGCCGACCGAGACCGTACCCGGACCCCGGTGCGGCTAGCACACACGTCGCGCAGGACCAGAACCCAGGGTCCACATCCGGACGCCTGCCGCTCTGGACAGGACTGAATCCCCGGTCCCCGGCACTGCGTAACTCCGAGCCGGTGAAAGACAGGCTCCACTTCACGACACGGCTAGCAGCCACAACTCTTATGGCCAGAAAACCGTGTTGTAGAATCTCCTTCCCCGAGGCGCCCGAAATGGGATCCGGACCCCGGTGCGGCTAGCACACACGTAGCCCGGGACCGTAGCGTGAGTGTTCAGGACGGACGGCTGCGGCTCAGAAAGGACAGAGCCCCAGGTCTCAGCGACTGCTAGCCCACGAGGGGGCGGATGACAGCCTCACGCTTCGCAGCAAGTCTAGCTCTCAAGTCGCTCGTGGCCGGACAACAGTGTCGTGTGATCGCTGTCCCCAATCCGCACAGACGGGATTCTTACCCCGCTGCGGCTAGCACACACGTCGCCCAGGACCGGAGACTAGGGGCTCGGGAAACCGGACCCATGCTGCCCGTGGAGGGACACTCGTGTCCTGCGATCGGCACACCGGAGTCGACCGAGGTCCGACCTGGGCTTAGGACGGCTAGCACACACGTCGCCCAGGATCGGATCGTGGGTGTTCGGGACAGACGGCCGCCGCTCCGGACAGGACAGAAGCACTGGTCTCGGGGACAGCCAGCCCGCGAGACAGCGAATGACAGCCTCCTGTTTCACTACACGGCTGCTACGCAGGCCGCTCGAGGCCGCACAACCGTGTCGCGGGATCGTTGTCCCCAGTCCGCCCGAAACGGGATCCGGACCGCGGTGCGGCTAGCACACTCGTCGCCCAGGATCGGATCGTGGGTGTTCGGGATGGACGGCCGCCGCTCCGGACAGGACAGAAGCCCTGGTCTCGGGGACAGCCAGCCCCCTAGCCGGCGGACAGGAGTCCTGGCTTCATGACACGGCTGACAACCGTGCCGGTCGAGGACGGACAACCCTGTCGTGGACCGCGGTCCCAGAGCCCCCAGAAACGGGACAGGGAGTCCGCTGCGGCTAGCACACACGTCGCCCAGGATCGGAGCCAAGGAGCTCTGCACAGCCGGTCCCACACTGCCCGTAGACGGACACCCGTGTCCGGCAATCGCTTTCCCGGAGCCGATCGACGTGGGAACCGGACCGCGGTCCGGCTAGCACACACGTCACCCAGGATCGGAGCCCAGGGTGTCGATACGGACGGCTGCCGCTCCGGACAGGAAAGAACCCCGGGTCCGCGTGATTGCCAGCCGCCGAGCCGGCGGACGACAGCCTCCAGCTTCTCGACACGGCTGGTACCCACAGCGCTTGTGGCCGGACAACAGTGTCGTGTGATCGCTGTCCCCAATCCGCACAGACGGGATTCTTACCCCGCTGCGGCTAGCACACACGTCACCCAGGACCGGAGACTAGGGGCTCGGGAAGCCGGACCCACACTGCCCGTGGAGGGACACTCGTGTCCTGCGATCGGCACACCGGAGTCGACCGAGGTCCGACCTGGGCTTAGGACGGCTAGCACACACGTCGCCCAGGATCGGATCGTGGGTGTTCGGGACGGACGGCCGCCGCTCCGGACAGGACAGAAGCACTGGTCTCGGGGACAGCCACTCCCTGAGCCAGCGGACAGGAGTCCTGGCTTCATGACACGGCTGACAACCGTGCCGGTCGAGGACGGACAACCCTGTCGTGGACTGCGGTCCCAGAGCCCCCAGAAACGGGACAGGGAGTCCGCTGCGGCTAGCACACACGTCGCCCAGGATCGGAGCGTGGGTGTTCGGGACGGACGGCCGCCGCTCCGGACAGGACAGAAGCCCTGGTCTCGGGGACAGCCAGCCCGCGAGACAGCGGATGACAGCTTCCTGTTTCACTACACGGCTGCTACGCAAGCCGCTCGAGGCCGGACAACCGTGTCGCGGGATCGTTGTCCCCAGTCCGCCCGAAACGGGATCCGGACCGCGGTGCGGCTAGCACACTCGTCGCCCAGGACCGGATCGTGGGTGTTCGGGATGGACGGCCGCCGCTCCGGACAGGACAGAAGCCCTGGTCTCGGGGACAGCCAGCCCCCTAGCCGGCGGACAGGAGTCCTGGCTTCATGACACGGCTGACAACCGTGCCGGTCGAGGACGGACAACCCTGTCGTGGACCGCGGTCCCAGAGCCCCCAGAAACGGGACAGGGAGTCCGCTGCGGCTAGCACACACGTCGCCCAGGATCGGAGCCAAGGAGCTCTGCACAGCCGGTCCCACACTGCCCGTAGACGGACACCCGTGTCCGGCAATCGCTTTCCCGGAGCCGATCGACGTGGGAACCGGACCGCGGTCCGGCTAGCACACACGTCACCCAGGATCGGAGCCCAGGGTGTCGATACGGACGGCTGCCGCTCCGGACAGGAAAGAACCCCGGGTCCGCGTGATTGCCAGCCGCCGAGCCGGCGGACGACAGCCTCCAGCTTCTCGACACGGCTGGTACCCACAGCGCTTGTGGCCGGACAACAGTGTCGTGTGATCGCTGTCCCCAATCCGCACAGACGGGATTCTTACCCCGCTGCGGCTAGCACACACGTCGCCCAGGACCGGAGACTAGGGGCTCGGGAAGCCGGACCCACGCTGCCCGTGGAGGGACACTCGTGTCCTGCGATCGCCATAGCGGAGCCGACAGAGGTCCGACCCGGAACCCAGTGCGGCTAGCACACACGTCGCCCAGGATAGGAACGGGGATGTTCGGGACGGACGGCTGCCGCTCCGCAGACGACAGAACCCCAGGTCCCCGCGACTGCCAGCCCACGAGGCGGCGGATGACAGCCTCCTGTTTCACGACACGGCTGCTACGCATGCAGCTCGTGGCCGCACAACCGTGTCGTGGGATCTCCTTTCCCGAGCCGACCGAGACCGAACCCGGACCCCGGCGCGGCTAGTACACACGTCGCGCAAGACCAGAGCCCAGGGTCCACATCCGGACGCCTGCCGCTCTGGACAGGACTGAATCCCCGGTCCCCGGGACCGCGTAACTCCGAGTCGGTGAACGACAGCCTCCACTTCACGACACGGCTAGCAGCCACAACTCTTATGGCCAGAAAACCGTGTCGTAGAATCTCCTTCCGCGAGGCGCCCGAAATGGGATCCGGACCCCGGCGCGGCTAGCACACACGTCACCCAGGATAAAGCCGGGCACTCGCTGCCCGTGGAGGTACACTCGTGTTTTGCCATCGCCATAGCGAAGCCGACCGAGGTCTGACCAGGATCCCTTTGCGGCTATCACACACGTCGCCCAGGATCGGAGCCCAGGGTGTCGATACGGACGTCTGCCGCTCTGGACAGGAAAGAACCCCAGGTCCCCGCGACTGCCAGCCCACGAGGCGGCGGATGACAGCTTCACGCTTCGCGGCAAGTCTGGCTCCCACGCCGCTCGTGGCCGGACAACCGTGTCGCGGGATCGCTGTCCCCAGTCCGCCCGAAGCGGGATCCGGACCGCAGTGCGGCTAGCACACACGTCGCCCAGGACCGGAGCCTCGGCGTTCGGGAAGGACGGCTGCCGCTCCGGACAGGACAGAAGCCCTGGTCTCGGGGACAGCCACTCCCTGAGCCAGCGATTCAGAGCCTCCTGTTTCACGACACGGCTGCTACGCATGCAGGTCTTGGCCGGTCACCCGTGTCGTGGGATCACCTTCCTCGAGCCGACCGAGACCGAACCCGGACCCCGGCGCGGCTAGTACACACGTCGCGCAGGACCAGAGCCCAGGGTCCACATCCGGACGCCTGCCGCTCTGGACAGGACTGAATCCCCGGTCCCCGGGACCGCATAACTCCGAGTCGGTGAACGACAGCCTCCACTTCACGACACGGCTAGCAGCCACAACTCTTATGGCCAGAAAACCGTGTCGTAGAATCTCCTTCCGCGAGGCGCCCGAAATGGGATCCGGACCCCGGCGCGGCTAGCACACACGTCACCCAGGATGAAGCCTAGGACTCCTAAAGCCGGGCACTCGCTGCCCGTGGAGGTACACTCGTGTTTTGCCATCGCCATAGCGAAGCCGACCGAGGTCTGACCAGGATCCCTTTGCGGCTAGCACACTCGTCGCCCAGGATCGGAGCGTGGGTGTTCGGGATGGACGGCCGCCGCTCCGGACAGGACAGAAGCCCTGGTCTCGGGGACAGCCACTCCCTGAGCCAGCGGACAGGAGTCCTGGCTTCATGACACGGCTGACAACCGTGCCGGTCGAGGACGGACAACCCTGTCGTGGACTGCGGTCCCAGAGCCCCCAGAAACGGGACAGGGAGTCCGCTGCGGCTAGCACACACGTCGCCCAGGATAGGAGCGTGGGTGTTCGGGACGGACGGCCGCCGCTCCGGACAGGACAGAAGCCCTGGTCTCGGGGACAGCCAGCCCGCGAGACAGCGGATGACAGCTTCCTGTTTCACTACACGGCTGCTACGCAAGCCGCTCGAGGCCGGACAACCGTGTCGCGGGATCGTTGTCCCCAGTCCGCCCGAAACGGGATCCGGACCGCGGTGCGGCTAGCACACTCGTCGCCCAGGACCGGATCGTGGGTGTTCGGGATGGACGGCCGCCGCTCCGGACAGGACAGAAGCCCTGGTCTCGGGGACAGCCAGCCCCCTAGCCGGCGGACAGGAGTCCTGGCTTCATGACACGGCTGACAACCGTGCCGGTCGAGGACGGACAACCCTGTCGTGGACCGCGGTCCCAGAGCCCCCAGAAACGGGACAGGGAGTCCGCTGCGGCTAGCACACACGTCGCCCAGGATCGGAGCCAAGGAGCTCTGCACAGCCGGTCCCACACTGCCCGTAGACGGACACCCGTGTCCGGCAATCGCTTTCCCGGAGCCGATCGACGTGGGACCCGGACCGCGGTCCGGCTAGCACACACGTCACCCAGGATCGGAGCCCAGGGTGTCGATACGGACGGCTGCCGCTCCGGACAGGAAAGAACCCCGGGTCCGCGTGATTGCCAGCCGCCGAGCCGGCGGACGACAGCCTCCAGCTTCTCGACACGGCTGGTACCCACAGCGCTTGTGGCCGGACAACAGTGTCGTGTGATCGCTGTCCCCAATCCGCACAGACGGGATTCTTACCCCGCTGCGGCTAGCACACACGTCGCCCAGGACCGGAGACTAGGGGCTCGGGAAGCCGGACCCACGCTGCCCGTGGAGGGACACTCGTGTCCTGCGATCGCCATAGCGGAGCCGACAGAGGTCCGACCCGGAACCCAGTGCGGCTAGCACACACGTCGCCCAGGATAGGAACGGGGATGTTCGGGACGGACGGCTGCCGCTCCGCAGACGACAGAACCCCAGGTCCCCGCGACTGCCAGCCCACGAGGCGGCGGATGACAGCCTCCTGTTTCACGACACGGCTGCTACGCATGCAGCTCGTGGCCGCACAACCGTGTCGTGGGATCTCCTTTCCCGAGCCGACCGAGACCGAACCCGGACCCCGGCGCGGCTAGTACACACGTCGCGCAAGACCAGAGCCCAGGGTCCACATCCGGACGCCTGCCGCTCTGGACAGGACTGAATCCCCGGTCCCCGGGACCGCGTAACTCCGAGTCGGTGAACGACAGCCTCCACTTCACGACACGGCTAGCAGCCACAACTCTACGGCCAGAAAACCGTGTCGTAGAATCTCCTTCCGCGAGGCGCCCGAAATGGGATCCGGACCCCGGCGCGGCTAGCACACACGTCACCCAGGATAAAGCCTAGGACTCCTAAAGCCGGGCACTCGCTGCCCGTGGAGGTACACTCGTGTTTTGCCATCGCCATAGCGAAGCCGACCGAGGTCTGACCAGGATCCCTTTGCGGCTATCACACACGTCGCCCAGGATCGGAGCCCAGGGTGTCGATACGGACGTCTGCCGCTCTGGACAGGAAAGAACCCCAGGTCCCCGCGACTGCCAGCCCACGAGGCGGCGGATGACAGCTTCACGCTTCGCGGCAAGTCTGGCTCCCACGCCGCTCGTGGCCGGACAACCGTGTCGCGGGATCGCTGTCCCCAGTCCGCCCGAAGCGGGATCCGGACCGCAGTGCGGCTAGCACACACGTCGCCCAGGACCGGAGCCTCGGCGTTCGGGAAGGACGGCTGCCGCTCCGGACAGGACAGAAGCCCTGGTCTCGGGGACAGCCACTCCCTGAGCCAGCGATTCAGAGCCTCCTGTTTCACGACACGGCTGCTACGCATGCAGGTCTTGGCCGGTCACCCGTGTCGTGGGATCACCTTCCTCGAGCCGACCGAGACCGAACCCGGACCCCGGCGCGGCTAGTACACACGTCGCGCAGGACCAGAGCCCAGGGTCCACATCCGGACGCCTGCCGCTCTGGACAGGACTGAATCCCCGGTCCCCGGGACCGCGTAACTCCGAGTCGGTGAACGACAGGCTCCACTTCACGACACGGCTAGCAGCCACAACTCTTATGGCCAGAAAACTGTGTCGTAGAATCTCCTTCCGCGAGGCGCCCGAAATGGGATCCGGACCCCGGCGCGGCTAGCACACACGTCACCCAGGATGAAGCCTAGGACTCCTAAAGCCGGGCACTCGCTGCCCGTGGAGGTACACTCGTGTTTTGCCATCGCCATAGCGAAGCCGACCGAGGTCTGACCAGGATCCCTTTGCGGCTAGCACACTCGTCGCCCAGGATCGGAGCGTGGGTGTTCGGGATGGACGGCCGCCGCTCCGGACAGGACAGAAGCCCTGGTCTCGGGGACAGCCACTCCCTGAGCCAGCGGACAAGAGTCCTGGCTTCATGACACGGCTGACAACCGTGCCGGTCGAGGACGGACAACCCTGTCGTGGACTGCGGTCCCAGAGCCCCCAGAAACGGGACAGGGAGTCCGCTGCGGCTAGCACACACGTCGCCCAGGATAGGAGCGTGGGTGTTCGGGACGGACGGCCGCCGCTCCGGACAGGACAGAAGCCCTGGTCTCGGGGACAGCCAGCCCGCGAGACAGCGGATGACAGCTTCCTGTTTCACTACACGGCTGCTACGCAAGCCGCTCGAGGCCGGACAACCGTGTCGCGGGATCGTTGTCCCCAGTCCGCCCGAAACGGGATCCGGACCGCGGTGCGGCTAGCACACTCGTCGCCCAGGATCGGATCGTGGGTGTTCGGGATGGACGGCCGCCGCTCCGGACAGGACAGAAGCCCTGGTCTCGGGGACAGCCAGCCCCCTAGCCGGCGGACAGGAGTCCTGGCTTCATGACACGGCTGACAACCGTGCCGGTCGAGGACGGACAACCCTGTCGTGGACCGCGGTCCCAGAGCCCCCAGAAACGGGACAGGGAGTCCGCTGCGGCTAGCACACACGTCGCCCAGGATCGGAGCCAAGGAGCTCTGCACAGCCGGTCCCACACTGCCCGTAGACGGACACCCGTGTCCGGCAATCGCTTTCCCGGAGCCGATCGACGTGGGACCCGGACCGCGGTCCGGCTAGCACACACGTCACCCAGGATCGGAGCCCAGGGTGTCGATACGGACGGCTGCCGCTCCGGACAGGAAAGAACCGCGGGTCCGCGTGATTGCCAGCCGCCGAGCCGGCGGACGACAGCCTCCAGCTTCTCGACACGGCTGGTACCCACAGCGCTTGTGGCCGGACAACAGTGTCGTGTGATCGCTGTCCCCAGTCCGCACAGACGGGATTCTTACCCCGCTGCGGCTAGCACACACGTCGCCCAGGACCGGAGACTAGGGGCTCGGGAAGCCGGACCCACGCTGCCCGTGGAGGGACACTCGTGTCCTGCGATCGCCATAGCGGAGCCGACAGAGGTCCGACCCGGAACCCAGTGCGGCTAGCACACACGTCGCCCAGGATAGGAACGGGGATGTTCGGGACGGACGGCTGCCGCTCCGCAGACGACAGAACCCCAGGTCCCCGCGACTGCCAGCCCACGAGGCGGCGGATGACAGCCTCCTGTTTCACGACACGGCTGCTACGCATGCAGCTCGTGGCCGCACAACCGTGTCGTGGGATCTCCTTTCCCGAGCCGACCGAGACCGAACCCGGACCCCGGCGCGGCTAGTACACACGTCGCGCAAGACCAGAGCCCAGGGTCCACATCCGGACGCCTGCCGCTCTGGACAGGACTGAATCCCCGGTCCCCGGGACCGCGTAACTCCGAGTCGGTGAACGACAGCCTCCACTTCACGACACGGCTAGCAGCCACAACTCTTATGGCCAGAAAACCGTGTCGTAGAATCTCCTTCCGCGAGGCGCCCGAAATGGGATCCGGACCCCGGCGCGGCTAGCACACACGTCACCCAGGATAAAGCCTAGGACTCCTAAAGCCGGGCACTCGCTGCCCGTGGAGGTACACTCGTGTTTTGCCATCGCCATAGCGAAGCCGACCGAGGTCTGACCAGGATCCCTTTGCGGCTATCACACACGTCGCCCAGGATCGGAGCCCAGGGTGTCGATACGGACGTCTGCCGCTCTGGACAGGAAAGAACCCCAGGTCCCCGCGACTGCCAGCCCACGAGGCGGCGGATGACAGCTTCACGCTTCGCGGCAAGTCTGGCTCCCACGCCGCTCGTGGCCGGACAACCGTGTCGCGGGATCGCTGTCCCCAGTCCGCCCGAAGCGGGATCCGGACCGCAGTGCGGCTAGCACACACGTCGCCCAGGACCGGAGCCTCGGCGTTCGGGAAGGACGGCTGCCGCTCCGGACAGGACAGAAGCCCTGGTCTCGGGGACAGCCACTCCCTGAGCCAGCGATTCAGAGCCTCCTGTTTCACGACACGGCTGCTACGCATGCAGCTCGTGGCCGCACAACCGTGTCGTGGGATCACCTTCCTCGAGCCGACCGAGACCGAACCCGGACCCCGGCGCGGCTAGTACACACGTCGCGCAGGACCAGAGCCCAGGGTCCACATCCGGACGCCTGCCGCTCTGGACAGGACTGAATCCCCGGTCCCCGGGACCGCGTAACTCCGAGTCGGTGAACGACAGCCTCCACTTCACGACACGGCTAGCAGCCACAACTCTTATGGCCAGAAAACCGTGTCGTAGAATCTCCTTCCGCGAGGCGCCCGAAATGGGATCCGGACCCCGGCGCGGCTAGCACACACGTCACCCAGGATGAAGCCTAGGACTCCTAAAGCCGGGCACTCGCTGCCCGTGGAGGTACACTCGTGTTTTGCCATCGCCATAGCGAAGCCGACCGAGGTCTGACCAGGATCCCTTTGCGGCTAGCACACTCGTCGCCCAGGATCGGAGCGTGGGTGTTCGGGATGGACGGCCGCCGCTCCGGACAGGACAGAAGCCCTGGTCTCGGGGACAGCCACTCCCTGAGCCAGCGGACAAGAGTCCTGGCTTCATGACACGGCTGACAACCGTGCCGGTCGAGGACGGACAACCCTGTCGTGGACTGCGGTCCCAGAGCCCCCAGAAACGGGACAGGGAGTCCGCTGCGGCTAGCACACACGTCGCCCAGGATAGGAGCGTGGGTGTTCGGGACGGACGGCCGCCGCTCCGGACAGGACAGAAGCCCTGGTCTCGGGGACAGCCAGCCCGCGAGACAGCGGATGACAGCTTCCTGTTTCACTACACGGCTGCTACGCAAGCCGCTCGAGGCCGGACAACCGTGTCGCGGGATCGTTGTCCCCAGTCCGCCCGAAACGGGATCCGGACCGCGGTGCGGCTAGCACACTCGTCGCCCAGGATCGGATCGTGGGTGTTCGGGATGGACGGCCGCCGCTCCGGACAGGACAGAAGCCCTGGTCTCGGGGACAGCCAGCCCCCTAGCCGGCGGACAGGAGTCCTGGCTTCATGACACGGCTGACAACCGTGCCGGTCGAGGACGGACAACCCTGTCGTGGACCGCGGTCCCAGAGCCCCCAGAAACGGGACAGGGAGTCCGCTGCGGCTAGCACACACGTCGCCCAGGATCGGAGCCAAGGAGCTCTGCACAGCCGGTCCCACACTGCCCGTAGACGGACACCCGTGTCCGGCAATCGCTTTCCCGGAGCCGATCGACGTGGGACCCGGACCGCGGTCCGGCTAGCACACACGTCACCCAGGATCGGAGCCCAGGGTGTCGATACGGACGGCTGCCGCTCCGGACAGGAAAGAACCCCGGGTCCGCGTGATTGCCAGCCGCCGAGCCGGCGGACGACAGCCTCCAGCTTCTCGACACGGCTGGTACCCACAGCGCTTGTGGCCGGACAACAGTGTCGTGTGATCGCTGTCCCCAATCCGCACAGACGGGATTCTTACCCCGCTGCGGCTAGCACACACGTCGCCCAGGACCGGAGACTAGGGGCTCGGGAAGCCGGACCCACGCTGCCCGTGGAGGGACACTCGTGTCCTGCGATCGCCATAGCGGAGCCGACAGAGGTCCGACCCGGAACCCAGTGCGGCTAGCACACACGTCGCCCAGGATAGGAACGGGGATGTTCGGGACGGACGGCTGCCGCTCCGCAGACGACAGAACCCCAGGTCCCCGCGACTGCCAGCCCACGAGGCGGCGGATGACAGCCTCCTGTTTCACGACACGGCTGCTACGCATGCAGCTCGTGGCCGCACAACCGTGTCGTGGGATCTCCTTTCCCGAGCCGACCGAGACCGAACCCGGACCCCGGCGCGGCTAGTACACACGTCGCGCAAGACCAGAGCCCAGGGTCCACATCCGGACGCCTGCCGCTCTGGACAGGACTGAATCCCCGGTCCCCGGGACCGCGTAACTCCGAGTCGGTGAACGACAGCCTCCACTTCACGACACGGCTAGCAGCCACAACTCTTATGGCCAGAAAACCGTGTCGTAGAATCTCCTTCCGCGAGGCGCCCGAAATGGGATCCGGACCCCGGCGCGGCTAGCACACACGTCACCCAGGATAAAGCCTAGGACTCCTAAAGCCGGGCACTCGCTGCCCGTGGAGGTACACTCGTGTTTTGCCATCGCCATAGCGAAGCCGACCGAGGTCTGACCAGGATCCCTTTGCGGCTATCACACACGTCGCCCAGGATCGGAGCCCAGGGTGTCGATACGGACGTCTGCCGCTCTGGACAGGAAAGAACCCCAGGTCCCCGCGACTGCCAGCCCACGAGGCGGCGGATGACAGCTTCACGCTTCGCGGCAAGTCTGGCTCCCACGCCGCTCGTGGCCGGACAACCGTGTCGCGGGATCGCTGTCCCCAGTCCGCCCGAAGCGGGATCCGGACCGCAGTGCGGCTAGCACACACGTCGCCCAGGACCGGAGCCTCGGCGTTCGGGAAGGACGGCTGCCGCTCCGGACAGGACAGAAGCCCTGGTCTCGGGGACAGCCACTCCCTGAGCCAGCGATTCAGAGCCTCCTGTTTCACGACACGGCTGCTACGCATGCAGCTCGTGGCCGCACAACCGTGTCGTGGGATCACCTTCCTCGAGCCGACCGAGACCGAACCCGGACCCCGGCGCGGCTAGTACACACGTCGCGCAGGACCAGAGCCCAGGGTCCACATCCGGACGCCTGCCGCTCTGGACAGGACTGAATCCCCGGTCCCCGGGACCGCGTAACTCCGAGTCGGTGAACGACAGCCTCCACTTCACGACACGGCTAGCAGCCACAACTCTTATGGCCAGAAAACCGTGTCGTAGAATCTCCTTCCGCGAGGCGCCCGAAATGGGATCCGGACCCCGGCGCGGCTAGCACACACGTCACCCAGGATGAAGCCTAGGACTCCTAAAGCCGGGCACTCGCTGCCCGTGGAGGTACACTCGTGTTTTGCCATCGCCATAGCGAAGCCGACCGAGGTCTGACCAGGATCCCTTTGCGGCTAGCACACTCGTCGCCCAGGATCGGAGCGTGGGTGTTCGGGATGGACGGCCGCCGCTCCGGACAGGACAGAAGCCCTGGTCTCGGGGACAGCCACTCCCTGAGCCAGCGGACAAGAGTCCTGGCTTCATGACACGGCTGACAACCGTGCCGGTCGAGGACGGACAACCCTGTCGTGGACTGCGGTCCCAGAGCCCCCAGAAACGGGACAGGGAGTCCGCTGCGGCTAGCACACACGTCGCCCAGGATAGGAGCGTGGGTGTTCGGGACGGACGGCCGCCGCTCCGGACAGGACAGAAGCCCTGGTCTCGGGGACAGCCAGCCCGCGAGACAGCGGATGACAGCTTCCTGTTTCACTACACGGCTGCTACGCAAGCCGCTCGAGGCCGGACAACCGTGTCGCGGGATCGTTGTCCCCAGTCCGCCCGAAACGGGATCCGGACCGCGGTGCGGCTAGCACACTCGTCGCCCAGGATCGGATCGTGGGTGTTCGGGATGGACGGCCGCCGCTCCGGACAGGACAGAAGCCCTGGTCTCGGGGACAGCCAGCCCCCTAGCCGGCGGACAGGAGTCCTGGCTTCATGACACGGCTGACAACCGTGCCGGTCGAGGACGGACAACCCTGTCGTGGACCGCGGTCCCAGAGCCCCCAGAAACGGGACAGGGAGTCCGCTGCGGCTAGCACACACGTCGCCCAGGATCGGAGCCAAGGAGCTCTGCACAGCCGGTCCCACACTGCCCGTAGACGGACACCCGTGTCCGGCAATCGCTTTCCCGGAGCCGATCGACGTGGGACCCGGACCGCGGTCCGGCTAGCACACACGTCACCCAGGATCGGAGCCCAGGGTGTCGATACGGACGGCTGCCGCTCCGGACAGGAAAGAACCCCGGGTCCGCGTGATTGCCAGCCGCCGAGCCGGCGGACGACAGCCTCCAGCTTCTCGACACGGCTGGTACCCACAGCGCTTGTGGCCGGACAACAGTGTCGTGTGATCGCTGTCCCCAATCCGCACAGACGGGATTCTTACCCCGCTGCGGCTAGCACACACGTCGCCCAGGACCGGAGACTAGGGGCTCGGGAAGCCGGACCCACGCTGCCCGTGGAGGGACACTCGTGTCCTGCGATCGCCATAGCGGAGCCGACAGAGGTCCGACCCGGAACCCAGTGCGGCTAGCACACACGTCGCCCAGGATAGGAACGGGGATGTTCGGGACGGACGGCTGCCGCTCCGCAGACGACAGAACCCCAGGTCCCCGCGACTGCCAGCCCACGAGGCGGCGGATGACAGCCTCCTGTTTCACGACACGGCTGCTACGCATGCAGCTCGTGGCCGCACAACCGTGTCGTGGGATCTCCTTTCCCGAGCCGACCGAGACCGAACCCGGACCCCGGCGCGGCTAGTACACACGTCGCGCAAGACCAGAGCCCAGGGTCCACATCCGGACGCCTGCCGCTCTGGACAGGACTGAATCCCCGGTCCCCGGGACCGCGTAACTCCGAGTCGGTGAACGACAGCCTCCACTTCACGACACGGCTAGCAGCCACAACTCTACGGCCAGAAAACCGTGTCGTAGAATCTCCTTCCGCGAGGCGCCCGAAATGGGATCCGGACCCCGGCGCGGCTAGCACACACGTCACCCAGGATAAAGCCTAGGACTCCTAAAGCCGGGCACTCGCTGCCCGTGGAGGTACACTCGTGTTTTGCCATCGCCATAGCGAAGCCGACCGAGGTCTGACCAGGATCCCTTTGCGGCTATCACACACGTCGCCCAGGATCGGAGCCCAGGGTGTCGATACGGACGTCTGCCGCTCTGGACAGGAAAGAACCCCAGGTCCCCGCGACTGCCAGCCCACGAGGCGGCGGATGACAGCTTCACGCTTCGCGGCAAGTCTGGCTCCCACGCCGCTCGTGGCCGGACAACCGTGTCGCGGGATCGCTGTCCCCAGTCCGCCCGAAGCGGGATCCGGACCGCAGTGCGGCTAGCACACACGTCGCCCAGGACCGGAGCCTCGGCGTTCGGGAAGGACGGCTGCCGCTCCGGACAGGACAGAAGCCCTGGTCTCGGGGACAGCCACTCCCTGAGCCAGCGATTCAGAGCCTCCTGTTTCACGACACGGCTGCTACGCATGCAGGTCTTGGCCGGTCACCCGTGTCGTGGGATCACCTTCCTCGAGCCGACCGAGACCGAACCCGGACCCCGGCGCGGCTAGTACACACGTCGCGCAGGACCAGAGCCCAGGGTCCACATCCGGACGCCTGCCGCTCTGGACAGGACTGAATCCCCGGTCCCCGGGACCGCGTAACTCCGAGTCGGTGAACGACAGGCTCCACTTCACGACACGGCTAGCAGCCACAACTCTTATGGCCAGAAAACCGTGTCGTAGAATCTCCTTCCGCGAGGCGCCCGAAATGGGATCCGGACCCCGGCGCGGCTAGCACACACGTCACCCAGGATGAAGCCTAGGACTCCTAAAGCCGGGCACTCGCTGCCCGTGGAGGTACACTCGTGTTTTGCCATCGCCATAGCGAAGCCGACCGAGGTCTGACCAGGATCCCTTTGCGGCTAGCACACTCGTCGCCCAGGATCGGAGCGTGGGTGTTCGGGATGGACGGCCGCCGCTCCGGACAGGACAGAAGCCCTGGTCTCGGGGACAGCCACTCCCTGAGCCAGCGGACAAGAGTCCTGGCTTCATGACACGGCTGACAACCGTGCCGGTCGAGGACGGACAACCCTGTCGTGGACTGCGGTCCCAGAGCCCCCAGAAACGGGACAGGGAGTCCGCTGCGGCTAGCACACACGTCGCCCAGGATAGGAGCGTGGGTGTTCGGGACGGACGGCCGCCGCTCCGGACAGGACAGAAGCCCTGGTCTCGGGGACAGCCAGCCCGCGAGACAGCGGATGACAGCTTCCTGTTTCACTACACGGCTGCTACGCAAGCCGCTCGAGGCCGGACAACCGTGTCGCGGGATCGTTGTCCCCAGTCCGCCCGAAACGGGATCCGGACCGCGGTGCGGCTAGCACACTCGTCGCCCAGGATCGGATCGTGGGTGTTCGGGATGGACGGCCGCCGCTCCGGACAGGACAGAAGCCCTGGTCTCGGGGACAGCCAGCCCCCTAGCCGGCGGACAGGAGTCCTGGCTTCATGACACGGCTGACAACCGTGCCGGTCGAGGACGGACAACCCTGTCGTGGACCGCGGTCCCAGAGCCCCCAGAAACGGGACAGGGAGTCCGCTGCGGCTAGCACACACGTCGCCCAGGATCGGAGCCAAGGAGCTCTGCACAGCCGGTCCCACACTGCCCGTAGACGGACACCCGTGTCCGGCAATCGCTTTCCCGGAGCCGATCGACGTGGGAACCGGACCGCGGTCCGGCTAGCACACACGTCACCCAGGATCGGAGC
This sequence comes from Anas acuta, assembly GCF_963932015.1. NCBI lineage: Eukaryota > Metazoa > Chordata > Aves > Anseriformes > Anatidae > Anas > Anas acuta. The sequence continues at coordinate 2,843,602 of NC_088991.1, forward strand.
CCAGGGTGTCGATACGGACGGCTGCCGCTCCGGACAGGAAAGAACCCCGGGTCCGCGTGATTGCCAGCCGCCGAGCCGGGGGACGACAGCCTCCAGCTTCTCGACACGGCTGGTACCCACAGCGCTTGTGGCCGGACAACAGTGTCGTGTGATCGCTGTCCCCAATCCGCACAGACGGGATTCTTACCCCGCTGCGGCTAGCACACACGTCGCCCAGGACCGGAGACTAGGGGCTCGGGAAGCCGGACCCACGCTGCCCGTGGAGGGACACTCGTGTCCTGCGATCGCCATAGCGGAGCCGACAGAGGTCCGACCCGGAACCCAGTGCGGCTAGCACACACGTCGCCCAGGATAGGAACGGGGATGTTCGGGACGGACGGCTGCCGCTCCGCAGACGACAGAACCCCAGGTCCCCGCGACTGCCAGCCCACGAGGCGGCGGATGACAGCCTCCTGTTTCACGACACGGCTGCTACGCATGCAGCTCGTGGCCGCACAACCGTGTCGTGGGATCTCCTTTCCCGAGCCGACCGAGACCGAACCCGGACCCCGGCGCGGCTAGTACACACGTCGCGCAAGACCAGAGCCCAGGGTCCACATCCGGACGCCTGCCGCTCTGGACAGGACTGAATCCCCGGTCCCCGGGACCGCGTAACTCCGAGTCGGTGAACGACAGCCTCCACTTCACGACACGGCTAGCAGCCACAACTCTACGGCCAGAAAACCGTGTCGTAGAATCTCCTTCCGCGAGGCGCCCGAAATGGGATCCGGACCCCGGCGCGGCTAGCACACACGTCACCCAGGATGAAGCCTAGGACTCCTAAAGCCGGGCACTCGCTGCCCGTGGAGGTACACTCGTGTTTTGCCATCGCCATAGCGAAGCCGACCGAGGTCTGACCAGGATCCCTTTGCGGCTATCACACACGTCGCCCAGGATCGGAGCCCAGGGTGTCGATACGGACGTCTGCCGCTCTGGACAGGAAAGAACCCCAGGTCCCCGCGACTGCCAGCCCACGAGGCGGCGGATGACAGCTTCACGCTTCGCGGCAAGTCTGGCTCCCACGCCGCTCGTGGCCGGACAACCGTGTCGCGGGATCGCTGTCCCCAGTCCGCCCGAAGCGGGATCCGGACCGCAGTGCGGCTAGCACACACGTCGCCCAGGACCGGAGCCTCGGCGTTCGGGAAGGACGGCTGCCGCTCCGGACAGGACAGAAGCCCTGGTCTCGGGGACAGCCACTCCCTGAGCCAGCGATTCAGAGCCTCCTGTTTCACGACACGGCTGCTACGCATGCAGGTCTTGGCCGGTCACCCGTGTCGTGGGATCACCTTCCTCGAGCCGACCGAGACCGAACCCGGACCCCGGCGCGGCTAGTACACACGTCGCGCAGGACCAGAGCCCAGGGTCCACATCCGGACGCCTGCCGCTCTGGACAGGACTGAATCCCCGGTCCCCGGGACCGCGTAACTCCGAGTCGGTGAACGACAGGCTCCACTTCACGACACGGCTAGCAGCCACAACTCTTATGGCCAGAAAACCGTGTCGTAGAATCTCCTTCCGCGAGGCGCCCGAAATGGGATCCGGACCCCGGCGCGGCTAGCACACACGTCACCCAGGATGAAGCCTAGGACTCCTAAAGCCGGGCACTCGCTGCCCGTGGAGGTACACTCGTGTTTTGCCATCGCCATAGCGAAGCCGACCGAGGTCTGACCAGGATCCCTTTGCGGCTAGCACACTCGTCGCCCAGGATCGGAGCGTGGGTGTTCGGGATGGACGGCCGCCGCTCCGGACAGGACAGAAGCCCTGGTCTCGGGGACAGCCACTCCCTGAGCCAGCGGACAAGAGTCCTGGCTTCATGACACGGCTGACAACCGTGCCGGTCGAGGACGGACAACCCTGTCGTGGACTGCGGTCCCAGAGCCCCCAGAAACGGGACAGGGAGTCCGCTGCGGCTAGCACACACGTCGCCCAGGATAGGAGCGTGGGTGTTCGGGACGGACGGCCGCCGCTCCGGACAGGACAGAAGCCCTGGTCTCGGGGACAGCCAGCCCGCGAGACAGCGGATGACAGCTTCCTGTTTCACTACACGGCTGCTACGCAAGCCGCTCGAGGCCGGACAACCGTGTCGCGGGATCGTTGTCCCCAGTCCGCCCGAAACGGGATCCGGACCGCGGTGCGGCTAGCACACTCGTCGCCCAGGATCGGATCGTGGGTGTTCGGGATGGACGGCCGCCGCTCCGGACAGGACAGAAGCCCTGGTCTCGGGGACAGCCAGCCCCCTAGCCGGCGGACAGGAGTCCTGGCTTCATGACACGGCTGACAACCGTGCCGGTCGAGGACGGACAACCCTGTCGTGGACCGCGGTCCCAGAGCCCCCAGAAACGGGACAGGGAGTCCGCTGCGGCTAGCACACACGTCGCCCAGGATCGGAGCCAAGGAGCTCTGCACAGCCGGTCCCACACTGCCCGTAGACGGACACCCGTGTCCGGCAATCGCTTTCCCGGAGCCGATCGACGTGGGACCCGGACCGCGGTCCGGCTAGCACACACGTCACCCAGGATCGGAGCCCAGGGTGTCGATACGGACGGCTGCCGCTCCGGACAGGAAAGAACCCCGGGTCCGCGTGATTGCCAGCCGCCGAGCCGGCGGACGACAGCCTCCAGCTTCTCGACACGGCTGGTACCCACAGCGCTTGTGGCCGGACAACAGTGTCGTGTGATCGCTGTCCCCAATCCGCACAGACGGGATTCTTACCCCGCTGCGGCTAGCACACACGTCGCCCAGGACCGGAGACTAGGGGCTCGGGAAGCCGGACCCACGCTGCCCGTGGAGGGACACTCGTGTCCTGCGATCGCCATAGCGGAGCCGACAGAGGTCCGACCCGGAACCCAGTGCGGCTAGCACACACGTCGCCCAGGATAGGAACGGGGATGTTCGGGACGGACGGCTGCCGCTCCGCAGACGACAGAACCCCAGGTCCCCGCGACTGCCAGCCCACGAGGCGGCGGATGACAGCCTCCTGTTTCACGACACGGCTGCTACGCATGCAGCTCGTGGCCGCACAACCGTGTCGTGGGATCTCCTTTCCCGAGCCGACCGAGACCGAACCCGGACCCCGGCGCGGCTAGTACACACGTCGCGCAAGACCAGAGCCCAGGGTCCACATCCGGACGCCTGCCGCTCTGGACAGGACTGAATCCCCGGTCCCCGGGACCGCGTAACTCCGAGTCGGTGAACGACAGCCTCCACTTCACGACACGGCTAGCAGCCACAACTCTACGGCCAGAAAACCGTGTCGTAGAATCTCCTTCCGCGAGGCGCCCGAAATGGGATCCGGACCCCGGCGCGGCTAGCACACACGTCACCCAGGATAAAGCCTAGGACTCCTAAAGCCGGGCACTCGCTGCCCGTGGAGGTACACTCGTGTTTTGCCATCGCCATAGCGAAGCCGACCGAGGTCTGACCAGGATCCCTTTGCGGCTATCACACACGTCGCCCAGGATCGGAGCCCAGGGTGTCGATACGGACGTCTGCCGCTCTGGACAGGAAAGAACCCCAGGTCCCCGCGACTGCCAGCCCACGAGGCGGCGGATGACAGCTTCACGCTTCGCGGCAAGTCTGGCTCCCACGCCGCTCGTGGCCGGACAACCGTGTCGCGGGATCGCTGTCCCCAGTCCGCCCGAAGCGGGATCCGGACCGCAGTGCGGCTAGCACACACGTCGCCCAGGACCGGAGCCTCGGCGTTCGGGAAGGACGGCTGCCGCTCCGGACAGGACAGAAGCCCTGGTCTCGGGGACAGCCACTCCCTGAGCCAGCGATTCAGAGCCTCCTGTTTCACGACACGGCTGCTACGCATGCAGGTCTTGGCCGGTCACCCGTGTCGTGGGATCACCTTCCTCGAGCCGACCGAGACCGAACCCGGACCCCGGCGCGGCTAGTACACACGTCGCGCAGGACCAGAGCCCAGGGTCCACATCCGGACGCCTGCCGCTCTGGACAGGACTGAATCCCCGGTCCCCGGGACCGCGTAACTCCGAGTCGGTGAACGACAGCCTCCACTTCACGACACGGCTAGCAGCCACAACTCTTATGGCCAGAAAACCGTGTCGTAGAATCTCCTTCCGCGAGGCGCCCGAAATGGGATCCGGACCCCGGCGCGGCTAGCACACACGTCACCCAGGATGAAGCCTAGGACTCCTAAAGCCGGGCACTCGCTGCCCGTGGAGGTACACTCGTGTTTTGCCATCGCCATAGCGAAGCCGACCGAGGTCTGACCAGGATCCCTTTGCGGCTATCACACTCGTCGCCCAGGATCGGAGCGTGGGTGTTCGGGATGGACGGCCGCCGCTCCGGACAGGACAGAAGCCCTGGTCTCGGGGACAGCCACTCCCGGAGCCAGCGGACAAGAGTCCTGGCTTCATGACACAGCTGACAACCGTGCCGGTCGAGGACGGACAACCCTGTCGTGGACTGCGGTCCCAGAGCCCCCAGAAACGGGACAGGGAGTCCGCTGCGGCTAGCACACTCGTCGCCCAGGACCGGATCGTGGGTGTTCGGGATGGACGGCCGCCGCTCCGGACAGGACAGAAGCCCTGGTCTCGGGGACAGCCAGCCCCCTAGCCGGCGGACAGGAGTCCTGGCTTCATGACACGGCTGACAACCGTGCCGGTCGAGGACGGACAACCCTGTCGTGGACCGCGGTCCCAGAGCCCCCAGAAACGGGACAGGGAGTCCGCTGCGGCTAGCACACACGTCGCCCAGGATCGGAGCCAAGGAGCTCTGCACAGCCGGTCCCACACTGCCCGTAGACGGACACCCGTGTCCGGCAATCGCTTTCCCGGAGCCGATCGACGTGGGAACCGGACCGCGGTCCGGCTAGCACACACGTCACCCAGGATCGGAGCCCAGGGTGTCGATACGGACGGCTGCCGCTCCGGACAGGAAAGAACCCCGGGTCCGCGTGATTGCCAGCCGCCGAGCCGGCGGACGACAGCCTCCAGCTTCTCGACACGGCTGGTACCCACAGCGCTTGTGGCCGGACAACAGTGTCGTGTGATCGCTGTCCCCAATCCGCACAGACGGGATTCTTACCCCGCTGCGGCTAGCACACACGTCGCCCAGGACCGGAGACTAGGGGCTCGGGAAGCCGGACCCACGCTGCCCGTGGAGGGACACTCGTGTCCTGCGATCGCCATAGCGGAGCCGACAGAGGTCCGACCCGGAACCCAGTGCGGCTAGCACACACGTCGCCCAGGATAGGAACGGGGATGTTCGGGACGGACGGCTGCCGCTCCGCAGACGACAGAACCCCAGGTCCCCGCGACTGCCAGCCCACGAGGCGGCGGATGACAGCCTCCTGTTTCACGACACGGCTGCTACGCATGCAGCTCGTGGCCGCACAACCGTGTCGTGGGATCTCCTTTCCCGAGCCGACCGAGACCGAACCCGGACCCCGGCGCGGCTAGTACACACGTCGCGCAAGACCAGAGCCCAGGGTCCACATCCGGACGCCTGCCGCTCTGGACAGGACTGAATCCCCGGTCCCCGGGACCGCGTAACTCCGAGTCGGTGAACGACAGCCTCCACTTCACGACACGGCTAGCAGCCACAACTCTTATGGCCAGAAAACCGTGTCGTAGAATCTCCTTCCGCGAGGCGCCCGAAATGGGATCCGGACCCCGGCGCGGCTAGCACACACGTCACCCAGGATAAAGCCTAGGACTCCTAAAGCCGGGCACTCGCTGCCCGTGGAGGTACACTCGTGTTTTGCCATCGCCATAGCGAAGCCGACCGAGGTCTGACCAGGATCCCTTTGCGGCTATCACACACGTCGCCCAGGATCGGAGCCCAGGGTGTCGATACGGACGTCTGCCGCTCTGGACAGGAAAGAACCCCAGGTCCCCGCGACTGCCAGCCCACGAGGCGGCGGATGACAGCTTCACGCTTCGCGGCAAGTCTGGCTCCCACGCCGCTCGTGGCCGGACAACCGTGTCGCGGGATCGCTGTCCCCAGTCCGCCCGAAGCGGGATCCGGACCGCAGTGCGGCTAGCACACACGTCGCCCAGGACCGGAGCCTCGGCGTTCGGGAAGGACGGCTGCCGCTCCGGACAGGACAGAAGCCCTGGTCTCGGGGACAGCCACTCCCTGAGCCAGCGATTCAGAGCCTCCTGTTTCACGACACGGCTGCTACGCATGCAGGTCTTGGCCGGTCACCCGTGTCGTGGGATCACCTTCCTCGAGCCGACCGAGACCGAACCCGGACCCCGGCGCGGCTAGTACACACGTCGCGCAGGACCAGAGCCCAGGGTCCACATCCGGACGCCTGCCGCTCTGGACAGGACTGAATCCCCGGTCCCCGGGACCGCGTAACTCCGAGTCGGTGAACGACAGGCTCCACTTCACGACACGGCTAGCAGCCACAACTCTTATGGCCAGAAAACCGTGTCGTAGAATCTCCTTCCGCGAGGCGCCCGAAATGGGATCCGGACCCCGGCGCGGCTAGCACACACGTCACCCAGGATGAAGCCTAGGACTCCTAAAGCCGGGCACTCGCTGCCCGTGGAGGTACACTCGTGTTTTGCCATCGCCATAGCGAAGCCGACCGAGGTCTGACCAGGATCCCTTTGCGGCTATCACACTCGTCGCCCAGGATCGGAGCGTGGGTGTTCGGGATGGACGGCCGCCGCTCCGGACAGGACAGAAGCCCTGGTCTCGGGGACAGCCACTCCCTGAGCCAGCGGACAAGAGTCCTGGCTTCATGACACAGCTGACAACCGTGCCGGTCGAGGACGGACAACCCTGTCGTGGACTGCGGTCCCAGAGCCCCCAGAAACGGGACAGGGAGTCCGCTGCGGCTAGCACACACGTCGCCCAGGATAGGAGCGTGGGTGTTCGGGACGGACGGCCGCCGCTCCGGACAGGACAGAAGCCCTGGTCTCGGGGACAGCCAGCCCGCGAGACAGCGGATGACAGCTTCCTGTTTCACTACACGGCTGCTACGCAAGCCACTCGAGGCCGGACAACCGTGTCGCGGGATCGTTGTCCCCAGTCCGCCCGAAACGGGATCCGGACCGCGGTGCGGCTAGCACACTCGTCGCCCAGGATCGGATCGTGGGTGTTCGGGATGGACGGCCGCCGCTCCGGACAGGACAGAAGCCCTGGTCTCGGGGACAGCCAGCCCCCTAGCCGGCGGACAGGAGTCCTGGCTTCATGACACGGCTGACAACCGTGCCGGTCGAGGACGGACAACCCTGTCGTGGACCGCGGTCCCAGAGCCCCCAGAAACGGGACAGGGAGTCCGCTGCGGCTAGCACACACGTCGCCCAGGATCGGAGCCAAGGAGCTCTGCACAGCCGGTCCCACACTGCCCGTAGACGGACACCCGTGTCCGGCAATCGCTTTCCCGGAGCCGATCGACGTGGGACCCGGACCGCGGTCCGGCTAGCACACACGTCACCCAGGATCGGAGCCCAGGGTGTCGATACGGACGGCTGCCGCTCCGGACAGGAAAGAACCCCGGGTCCGCGTGATTGCCAGCCGCCGAGCCGGCGGACGACAGCCTCCAGCTTCTCGACACGGCTGGTACCCACAGCGCTTGTGGCCGGACAACAGTGTCGTGTGATCGCTGTCCCCAATCCGCACAGACGGGATTCTTACCCCGCTGCGGCTAGCACACACGTCGCCCAGGATAGGAACGGGGATGTTCGGGACGGACGGCTGCCGCTCCGCAGACGACAGAACCCCAGGTCCCCGCGACTGCCAGCCCACGAGGCGGCGGATGACAGCCTCCTGTTTCACGACACGGCTGCTACGCATGCAGCTCGTGGCCGCACAACCGTGTCGTGGGATCTCCTTTCCCGAGCCGACCGAGACCGAACCCGGACCCCGGCGCGGCTAGTACACACGTCGCGCAAGACCAGAGCCCAGGGTCCACATCCGGACGCCTGCCGCTCTGGACAGGACTGAATCCCCGGTCCCCGGGACCGCGTAACTCCGAGTCGGTGAACGACAGCCTCCACTTCACGACACGGCTAGCAGCCACAACTCTTATGGCCAGAAAACCGTGTCGTAGAATCTCCTTCCGCGAGGCGCCCGAAATGGGATCCGGACCCCGGCGCGGCTAGCACACACGTCACCCAGGATAAAGCCTAGGACTCCTAAAGCCGGGCACTCGCTGCCCGTGGAGGTACACTCGTGTTTTGCCATCGCCATAGCGAAGCCGACCGAGGTCTGACCAGGATCCCTTTGCGGCTATCACACACGTCGCCCAGGATCGGAGCCCAGGGTGTCGATACGGACGTCTGCCGCTCTGGACAGGAAAGAACCCCAGGTCCCCGCGACTGCCAGCCCACGAGGCGGCGGATGACAGCTTCACGCTTCGCGGCAAGTCTGGCTCCCACGCCGCTCGTGGCCGGACAACCGTGTCGCGGGATCGCTGTCCCCAGTCCGCCCGAAGCGGGATCCGGACCGCAGTGCGGCTAGCACACACGTCGCCCAGGACCGGAGCCTCGGCGTTCGGGAAGGACGGCTGCCGCTCCGGACAGGACAGAAGCCCTGGTCTCGGGGACAGCCACTCCCTGAGCCAGCGATTCAGAGCCTCCTGTTTCACGACACGGCTGCTACGCATGCAGGTCTTGGCCGGTCACCCGTGTCGTGGGATCACCTTCCTCGAGCCGACCGAGACCGAACCCGGACCCCGGCGCGGCTAGTACACACGTCGCGCAGGACCAGAGCCCAGGGTCCACATCCGGACGCCTGCCGCTCTGGACAGGACTGAATCCCCGGTCCCCGGGACCGCGTAACTCCGAGTCGGTGAACGACAGCCTCCACTTCACGACACGGCTAGCAGCCACAACTCTTATGGCCAGAAAACCGTGTCGTAGAATCTCCTTCCGCGAGGCGCCCGAAATGGGATCCGGACCCCGGCGCGGCTAGCACACACGTCACCCAGGATGAAGCCTAGGACTCCTAAAGCCGGGCACTCGCTGCCCGTGGAGGTACACTCGTGTTTTGCCATCGCCATAGCGAAGCCGACCGAGGTCTGACCAGGATCCCTTTGCGGCTATCACACTCGTCGCCCAGGATCGGAGCGTGGGTGTTCGGGATGGACGGCCGCCGCTCCGGACAGGACAGAAGCCCTGGTCTCGGGGACAGCCACTCCCGGAGCCAGCGGACAAGAGTCCTGGCTTCATGACACAGCTGACAACCGTGCCGGTCGAGGACGGACAACCCTGTCGTGGACTGCGGTCCCAGAGCCCCCAGAAACGGGACAGGGAGTCCGCTGCGGCTAGCACACTCGTCGCCCAGGACCGGATCGTGGGTGTTCGGGATGGACGGCCGCCGCTCCGGACAGGACAGAAGCCCTGGTCTCGGGGACAGCCAGCCCCCTAGCCGGCGGACAGGAGTCCTGGCTTCATGACACGGCTGACAACCGTGCCGGTCGAGGACGGACAACCCTGTCGTGGACCGCGGTCCCAGAGCCCCCAGAAACGGGACAGGGAGTCCGCTGCGGCTAGCACACACGTCGCCCAGGATCGGAGCCAAGGAGCTCTGCACAGCCGGTCCCACACTGCCCGTAGACGGACACCCGTGTCCGGCAATCGCTTTCCCGGAGCCGATCGACGTGGGAACCGGACCGCGGTCCGGCTAGCACACACGTCACCCAGGATCGGAGCCCAGGGTGTCGATACGGACGGCTGCCGCTCCGGACAGGAAAGAACCCCGGGTCCGCGTGATTGCCAGCCGCCGAGCCGGCGGACGACAGCCTCCAGCTTCTCGACACGGCTGGTACCCACAGCGCTTGTGGCCGGACAACAGTGTCGTGTGATCGCTGTCCCCAATCCGCACAGACGGGATTCTTACCCCGCTGCGGCTAGCACACACGTCGCCCAGGACCGGAGACTAGGGGCTCGGGAAGCCGGACCCACGCTGCCCGTGGAGGGACACTCGTGTCCTGCGATCGCCATAGCGGAGCCGACAGAGGTCCGACCCGGAACCCAGTGCGGCTAGCACACACGTCGCCCAGGATAGGAACGGGGATGTTCGGGACGGACGGCTGCCGCTCCGCAGACGACAGAACCCCAGGTCCCCGCGACTGCCAGCCCACGAGGCGGCGGATGACAGCCTCCTGTTTCACGACACGGCTGCTACGCATGCAGCTCGTGGCCGCACAACCGTGTCGTGGGATCTCCTTTCCCGAGCCGACCGAGACCGAACCCGGACCCCGGCGCGGCTAGTACACACGTCGCGCAAGACCAGAGCCCAGGGTCCACATCCGGACGCCTGCCGCTCTGGACAGGACTGAATCCCCGGTCCCCGGGACCGCGTAACTCCGAGTCGGTGAACGACAGCCTCCACTTCACGACACGGCTAGCAGCCACAACTCTTATGGCCAGAAAACCGTGTCGTAGAATCTCCTTCCGCGAGGCGCCCGAAATGGGATCCGGACCCCGGCGCGGCTAGCACACACGTCACCCAGGATAAAGCCTAGGACTCCTAAAGCCGGGCACTCGCTGCCCGTGGAGGTACACTCGTGTTTTGCCATCGCCATAGCGAAGCCGACCGAGGTCTGACCAGGATCCCTTTGCGGCTATCACACACGTCGCCCAGGATCGGAGCCCAGGGTGTCGATACGGACGTCTGCCGCTCTGGACAGGAAAGAACCCCAGGTCCCCGCGACTGCCAGCCCACGAGGCGGCGGATGACAGCTTCACGCTTCGCGGCAAGTCTGGCTCCCACGCCGCTCGTGGCCGGACAACCGTGTCGCGGGATCGCTGTCCCCAGTCCGCCCGAAGCGGGATCCGGACCGCAGTGCGGCTAGCACACACGTCGCCCAGGACCGGAGCCTCGGCGTTCGGGAAGGACGGCTGCCGCTCCGGACAGGACAGAAGCCCTGGTCTCGGGGACAGCCACTCCCTGAGCCAGCGATTCAGAGCCTCCTGTTTCACGACACGGCTGCTACGCATGCAGGTCTTGGCCGGTCACCCGTGTCGTGGGATCACCTTCCTCGAGCCGACCGAGACCGAACCCGGACCCCGGCGCGGCTAGTACACACGTCGCGCAGGACCAGAGCCCAGGGTCCACATCCGGACGCCTGCCGCTCTGGACAGGACTGAATCCCCGGTCCCCGGGACCGCGTAACTCCGAGTCGGTGAACGACAGCCTCCACTTCACGACACGGCTAGCAGCCACAACTCTTATGGCCAGAAAACCGTGTCGTAGAATCTCCTTCCGCGAGGCGCCCGAAATGGGATCCGGACCCCGGCGCGGCTAGCACACACGTCACCCAGGATGAAGCCTAGGACTCCTAAAGCCGGGCACTCGCTGCCCGTGGAGGTACACTCGTGTTTTGCCATCGCCATAGCGAAGCCGACCGAGGTCTGACCAGGATCCCTTTGCGGCTAGCACACTCGTCGCCCAGGATCGGAGCGTGGGTGTTCGGGATGGACGGCCGCCGCTCCGGACAGGACAGAAGCCCTGGTCTCGGGGACAGCCACTCCCTGAGCCAGCGGACAAGAGTCCTGGCTTCATGACACGGCTGACAACCGTGCCGGTCGAGGACGGACAACCCTGTCGTGGACTGCGGTCCCAGAGCCCCCAGAAACGGGACAGGGAGTCCGCTGCGGCTAGCACACACGTCGCCCAGGATAGGAGCGTGGGTGTTCGGGACGGACGGCCGCCGCTCCGGACAGGACAGAAGCCCTGGTCTCGGGGACAGCCAGCCCGCGAGACAGCGGATGACAGCTTCCTGTTTCACTACACGGCTGCTACGCAAGCCGCTCGAGGCCGGACAACCGTGTCGCGGGATCGTTGTCCCCAGTCCGCCCGAAACGGGATCCGGACCGCGGTGCGGCTAGCACACTCGTCGCCCAGGATCGGATCGTGGGTGTTCGGGATGGACGGCCGCCGCTCCGGACAGGACAGAAGCCCTGGTCTCGGGGACAGCCAGCCCCCTAGCCGGCGGACAGGAGTCCTGGCTTCATGACACGGCTGACAACCGTGCCGGTCGAGGACGGACAACCCTGTCGTGGACCGCGGTCCCAGAGCCCCCAGAAACGGGACAGGGAGTCCGCTGCGGCTAGCACACACGTCGCCCAGGATCGGAGCCAAGGAGCTCTGCACAGCCGGTCCCACACTGCCCGTAGACGGACACCCGTGTCCGGCAATCGCTTTCCCGGAGCCGATCGACGTGGGAACCGGACCGCGGTCCGGCTAGCACACACGTCACCCAGGATCGGAGCCCAGGGTGTCGATACGGACGGCTGCCGCTCCGGACAGGAAAGAACCCCGGGTCCGCGTGATTGCCAGCCGCCGAGCCGGCGGACGACAGCCTCCAGCTTCTCGACACGGCTGGTACCCACAGCGCTTGTGGCCGGACAACAGTGTCGTGTGATCGCTGTCCCCAATCCGCACAGACGGGATTCTTACCCCGCTGCGGCTAGCACACACGTCGCCCAGGACCGGAGACTAGGGGCTCGGGAAGCCGGACCCACGCTGCCCGTGGAGGGACACTCGTGTCCTGCGATCGCCATAGCGGAGCCGACAGAGGTCCGACCCGGAACCCAGTGCGGCTAGCACACACGTCGCCCAGGATAGGAACGGGGATGTTCGGGACGGACGGCTGCCGCTCCGCAGACGACAGAACCCCAGGTCCCCGCGACTGCCAGCCCACGAGGCGGCGGATGACAGCCTCCTGTTTCACGACACGGCTGCTACGCATGCAGCTCGTGGCCGCACAACCGTGTCGTGGGATCTCCTTTCCCGAGCCGACCGAGACCGAACCCGGACCCCGGCGCGGCTAGTACACACGTCGCGCAAGACCAGAGCCCAGGGTCCACATCCGGACGCCTGCCGCTCTGGACAGGACTGAATCCCCGGTCCCCGGGACCGCGTAACTCCGAGTCGGTGAACGACAGCCTCCACTTCACGATACGGCTAGCAGCCACAACTCTTATGGCCAGAAAACCGTGTCGTAGAATCTCCTTCCGCGAGGCGCCCGAAATGGGATCCGGACCCCGGCGCGGCTAGCACACACGTCACCCAGGATAAAGCCTAGGACTCCTAAAGCCGGGCACTCGCTGCCCGTGGAGGTACACTCGTGTTTTGCCATCGCCATAGCGAAGCCGACCGAGGTCTGACCAGGATCCCTTTGCGGCTATCACACACGTCGCCCAGGATCGGAGCCCAGGGTGTCGATACGGACGTCTGCCGCTCTGGACAGGAAAGAACCCCAGGTCCCCGCGACTGCCAGCCCACGAGGCGGCGGATGACAGCTTCACGCTTCGCGGCAAGTCTGGCTCCCACGCCGCTCGTGGCCGGACAACCGTGTCGCGGGATCGCTGTCCCCAGTCCGCCCGAAGCGGGATCCGGACCGCAGTGCGGCTAGCACACACGTCGCCCAGGACCGGAGCCTCGGCGTTCGGGAAGGACGGCTGCCGCTCCGGACAGGACAGAAGCCCTGGTCTCGGGGACAGCCACTCCCTGAGCCAGCGATTCAGAGCCTCCTGTTTCACGACACGGCTGCTACGCATGCAGGTCTTGGCCGGTCACCCGTGTCGTGGGATCACCTTCCTCGAGCCGACCGAGACCGAACCCGGACCCCGGCGCGGCTAGTACACACGTCGCGCAGGACCAGAGCCCAGGGTCCACATCCGGACGCCTGCCGCTCTGGACAGGACTGAATCCCCGGTCCCCGGGACCGCGTAACTCCGAGTCGGTGAACGACAGGCTCCACTTCACGACACGGCTAGCAGCCACAACTCTTATGGCCAGAAAACCGTGTCGTAGAATCTCCTTCCGCGAGGCGCCCGAAATGGGATCCGGACCCCGGCGCGGCTAGCACACACGTCACCCAGGATGAAGCCTAGGACTCCTAAAGCCGGGCACTCGCTGCCCGTGGAGGTACACTCGTGTTTTGCCATCGCCATAGCGAAGCCGACCGAGGTCTGACCAGGATCCCTTTGCGGCTATCACACTCGTCGCCCAGGATCGGAGCGTGGGTGTTCGGGATGGACGGCCGCCGCTCCGGACAGGACAGAAGCCCTGGTCTCGGGGACAGCCACTCCCTGAGCCAGCGGACAAGAGTCCTGGCTTCATGACACAGCTGACAACCGTGCCGGTCGAGGACGGACAACCCTGTCGTGGACTGCGGTCCCAGAGCCCCCAGAAACGGGACAGGGAGTCCGCTGCGGCTAGCACACACGTCGCCCAGGATAGGAGCGTGGGTGTTCGGGACGGACGGCCGCCGCTCCGGACAGGACAGAAGCCCTGGTCTCGGGGACAGCCAGCCCGCGAGACAGCGGATGACAGCTTCCTGTTTCACTACACGGCTGCTACGCAAGCCGCTCGAGGCCGGACAACCGTGTCGCGGGATCGTTGTCCCCAGTCCGCCCGAAACGGGATCCGGACCGCGGTGCGGCTAGCACACTCGTCGCCCAGGACCGGATCGTGGGTGTTCGGGATGGACGGCCGCCGCTCCGGACAGGACAGAAGCCCTGGTCTCGGGGACAGCCAGCCCCCTAGCCGGCGGACAGGAGTCCTGGCTTCATGACACGGCTGACAACCGTGCCGGTCGAGGACGGACAACCCTGTCGTGGACCGCGGTCCCAGAGCCCCCAGAAACGGGACAGGGAGTCCGCTGCGGCTAGCACACACGTCGCCCAGGATCGGAGCCAAGGAGCTCTGCACAGCCGGTCCCACACTGCCCGTAGACGGACACCCGTGTCCGGCAATCGCTTTCCCGGAGCCGATCGACGTGGGAACCGGACCGCGGTCCGGCTAGCACACACGTCACCCAGGATCGGAGCCCAGGGTGTCGATACGGACGGCTGCCGCTCCGGACAGGAAAGAACCCCGGGTCCGCGTGATTGCCAGCCGCCGAGCCGGCGGACGACAGCCTCCAGCTTCTCGACACGGCTGGTACCCACAGCGCTTGTGGCCGGACAACAGTGTCGTGTGATCGCTGTCCCCAATCCGCACAGACGGGATTCTTACCCCGCTGCGGCTAGCACACACGTCGCCCAGGACCGGAGACTAGGGGCTCGGGAAGCCGGACCCACGCTGCCCGTGGAGGGACACTCGTGTCCTGCGATCGCCATAGCGGAGCCGACAGAGGTCCGACCCGGAACCCAGTGCGGCTAGCACACACGTCGCCCAGGATAGGAACGGGGATGTTCGGGACGGACGGCTGCCGCTCCGCAGACGACAGAACCCCAGGTCCCCGCGACTGCCAGCCCACGAGGCGGCGGATGACAGCCTCCTGTTTCACGACACGGCTGCTACGCATGCAGCTCGTGGCCGCACAACCGTGTCGTGGGATCTCCTTTCCCGAGCCGACCGAGACCGAACCCGGACCCCGGCGCGGCTAGTACACACGTCGCGCAAGACCAGAGCCCAGGGTCCACATCCGGACGCCTGCCGCTCTGGACAGGACTGAATCCCCGGTCCCCGGGACCGCGTAACTCCGAGTCGGTGAACGACAGCCTCCACTTCACGATACGGCTAGCAGCCACAACTCTTATGGCCAGAAAACCGTGTCGTAGAATCTCCTTCCGCGAGGCGCCCGAAATGGGATCCGGACCCCGGCGCGGCTAGCACACACGTCACCCAGGATAAAGCCTAGGACTCCTAAAGCCGGGCACTCGCTGCCCGTGGAGGTACACTCGTGTTTTGCCATCGCCATAGCGAAGCCGACCGAGGTCTGACCAGGATCCCTTTGCGGCTATCACACACGTCGCCCAGGATCGGAGCCCAGGGTGTCGATACGGACGTCTGCCGCTCTGGACAGGAAAGAACCCCAGGTCCCCGCGACTGCCAGCCCACGAGGCGGCGGATGACAGCTTCACGCTTCGCGGCAAGTCTGGCTCCCACGCCGCTCGTGGCCGGACAACCGTGTCGCGGGATCGCTGTCCCCAGTCCGCCCGAAGCGGGATCCGGACCGCAGTGCGGCTAGCACACACGTCGCCCAGGACCGGAGCCTCGGCGTTCGGGAAGGACGGCTGCCGCTCCGGACAGGACAGAAGCCCTGGTCTCGGGGACAGCCACTCCCTGAGCCAGCGATTCAGAGCCTCCTGTTTCACGACACGGCTGCTACGCATGCAGGTCTTGGCCGGTCACCCGTGTCGTGGGATCACCTTCCTCGAGCCGACCGAGACCGAACCCGGACCCCGGCGCGGCTAGTACACACGTCGCGCAGGACCAGAGCCCAGGGTCCACATCCGGACGCCTGCCGCTCTGGACAGGACTGAATCCCCGGTCCCCGGGACCGCGTAACTCCGAGTCGGTGAACGACAGGCTCCACTTCACGACACGGCTAGCAGCCACAACTCTTATGGCCAGAAAACCGTGTCGTAGAATCTCCTTCCGCGAGGCGCCCGAAATGGGATCCGGACCCCGGCGCGGCTAGCACACACGTCACCCAGGATGAAGCCTAGGACTCCTAAAGCCGGGCACTCGCTGCCCGTGGAGGTACACTCGTGTTTTGCCATCGCCATAGCGAAGCCGACCGAGGTCTGACCAGGATCCCTTTGCGGCTATCACACTCGTCGCCCAGGATCGGAGCGTGGGTGTTCGGGATGGACGGCCGCCGCTCCGGACAGGACAGAAGCCCTGGTCTCGGGGACAGCCACTCCCTGAGCCAGCGGACAAGAGTCCTGGCTTCATGACACAGCTGACAACCGTGCCGGTCGAGGACGGACAACCCTGTCGTGGACTGCGGTCCCAGAGCCCCCAGAAACGGGACAGGGAGTCCGCTGCGGCTAGCACACACGTCGCCCAGGATAGGAGCGTGGGTGTTCGGGACGGACGGCCGCCGCTCCGGACAGGACAGAAGCCCTGGTCTCGGGGACAGCCAGCCCGCGAGACAGCGGATGACAGCTTCCTGTTTCACTACACGGCTGCTACGCAAGCCGCTCGAGGCCGGACAACCGTGTCGCGGGATCGTTGTCCCCAGTCCGCCCGAAACGGGATCCGGACCGCGGTGCGGCTAGCACACTCGTCGCCCAGGACCGGATCGTGGGTGTTCGGGATGGACGGCCGCCGCTCCGGACAGGACAGAAGCCCTGGTCTCGGGGACAGCCAGCCCCCTAGCCGGCGGACAGGAGTCCTGGCTTCATGACACGGCTGACAACCGTGCCGGTCGAGGACGGACAACCCTGTCGTGGACCGCGGTCCCAGAGCCCCCAGAAACGGGACAGGGAGTCCGCTGCGGCTAGCACACACGTCGCCCAGGATCGGAGCCAAGGAGCTCTGCACAGCCGGTCCCACACTGCCCGTAGACGGACACCCGTGTCCGGCAATCGCTTTCCCGGAGCCGATCGACGTGGGAACCGGACCGCGGTCCGGCTAGCACACACGTCACCCAGGATCGGAGCCCAGGGTGTCGATACGGACGGCTGCCGCTCCGGACAGGAAAGAACCCCGGGTCCGCGTGATTGCCAGCCGCCGAGCCGGCGGACGACAGCCTCCAGCTTCTCGACACGGCTGGTACCCACAGCGCTTGTGGCCGGACAACAGTGTCGTGTGATCGCTGTCCCCAATCCGCACAGACGGGATTCTTACCCCGCTGCGGCTAGCACACACGTCGCCCAGGACCGGAGACTAGGGGCTCGGGAAGCCGGACCCACGCTGCCCGTGGAGGGACACTCGTGTCCTGCGATCGCCATAGCGGAGCCGACAGAGGTCCGACCCGGAACCCAGTGCGGCTAGCACACACGTCGCCCAGGATAGGAACGGGGATGTTCGGGACGGACGGCTGCCGCTCCGCAGACGACAGAACCCCAGGTCCCCGCGACTGCCAGCCCACGAGGCGGCGGATGACAGCCTCCTGTTTCACGACACGGCTGCTACGCATGCAGCTCGTGGCCGCACAACCGTGTCGTGGGATCTCCTTTCCCGAGCCGACCGAGACCGAACCCGGACCCCGGCGCGGCTAGTACACACGTCGCGCAAGACCAGAGCCCAGGGTCCACATCCGGACGCCTGCCGCTCTGGACAGGACTGAATCCCCGGTCCCCGGGACCGCGTAACTCCGAGTCGGTGAACGACAGCCTCCACTTCACGACACGGCTAGCAGCCACAACTCTTATGGCCAGAAAACCGTGTCGTAGAATCTCCTTCCGCGAGGCGCCCGAAATGGGATCCGGACCCCGGCGCGGCTAGCACACACGTCACCCAGGATAAAGCCTAGGACTCCTAAAGCCGGGCACTCGCTGCCCGTGGAGGTACACTCGTGTTTTGCCATCGCCATAGCGAAGCCGACCGAGGTCTGACCAGGATCCCTTTGCGGCTATCACACACGTCGCCCAGGATCGGAGCCCAGGGTGTCGATACGGACGTCTGCCGCTCTGGACAGGAAAGAACCCCAGGTCCCCGCGACTGCCAGCCCACGAGGCGGCGGATGACAGCTTCACGCTTCGCGGCAAGTCTGGCTCCCACGCCGCTCGTGGCCGGACAACCGTGTCGCGGGATCGCTGTCCCCAGTCCGCCCGAAGCGGGATCCGGACCGCAGTGCGGCTAGCACACACGTCGCCCAGGACCGGAGCCTCGGCGTTCGGGAAGGACGGCTGCCGCTCCGGACAGGACAGAAGCCCTGGTCTCGGGGACAGCCACTCCCTGAGCCAGCGATTCAGAGCCTCCTGTTTCACGACACGGCTGCTACGCATGCAGGTCTTGGCCGGTCACCCGTGTCGTGGGATCACCTTCCTCGAGCCGACCGAGACCGAACCCGGACCCCGGCGCGGCTAGTACACACGTCGCGCAGGACCAGAGCCCAGGGTCCACATCCGGACGCCTGCCGCTCTGGACAGGACTGAATCCCCGGTCCCCGGGACCGCGTAACTCCGAGTCGGTGAACGACAGCCTCCACTTCACGACACGGCTAGCAGCCACAACTCTTATGGCCAGAAAACCGTGTCGTAGAATCTCCTTCCGCGAGGCGCCCGAAATGGGATCCGGACCCCGGCGCGGCTAGCACACACGTCACCCAGGATGAAGCCTAGGACTCCTAAAGCCGGGCACTCGCTGCCCGTGGAGGTACACTCGTGTTTTGCCATCGCCATAGCGAAGCCGACCGAGGTCTGACCAGGATCCCTTTGCGGCTATCACACTCGTCGCCCAGGATCGGAGCGTGGGTGTTCGGGATGGACGGCCGCCGCTCCGGACAGGACAGAAGCCCTGGTCTCGGGGACAGCCACTCCCTGAGCCAGCGGACAAGAGTCCTGGCTTCATGACACAGCTGACAACCGTGCCGGTCGAGGACGGACAACCCTGTCGTGGACTGCGGTCCCAGAGCCCCCAGAAACGGGACAGGGAGTCCGCTGCGGCTAGCACACACGTCGCCCAGGATAGGAGCGTGGGTGTTCGGGACGGACGGCCGCCGCTCCGGACAGGACAGAAGCCCTGGTCTCGGGGACAGCCAGCCCGCGAGACAGCGGATGACAGCTTCCTGTTTCACTACACGGCTGCTACGCAAGCCGCTCGAGGCCGGACAACCGTGTCGCGGGATCGTTGTCCCCAGTCCGCCCGAAACGGGATCCGGACCGCGGTGCGGCTAGCACACTCGTCGCCCAGGATCGGATCGTGGGTGTTCGGGATGGACGGCCGCCGCTCCGGACAGGACAGAAGCCCTGGTCTCGGGGACAGCCAGCCCCCTAGCCGGCGGACAGGAGTCCTGGCTTCATGACACGGCTGACAACCGTGCCGGTCGAGGACGGACAACCCTGTCGTGGACCGCGGTCCCAGAGCCCCCAGAAACGGGACAGGGAGTCCGCTGCGGCTAGCACACACGTCGCCCAGGATCGGAGCCAAGGAGCTCTGCACAGCCGGTCCCACACTGCCCGTAGACGGACACCCGTGTCCGGCAATCGCTTTCCCGGAGCCGATCGACGTGGGACCCGGACCGCGGTCCGGCTAGCACACACGTCACCCAGGATCGGAGCCCAGGGTGTCGATACGGACGGCTGCCGCTCCGGACAGGAAAGAACCCCGGGTCCGCGTGATTGCCAGCCGCCGAGCCGGCGGACGACAGCCTCCAGCTTCTCGACACGGCTGGTACCCACAGCGCTTGTGGCCGGACAACAGTGTCGTGTGATCGCTGTCCCCAATCCGCACAGACGGGATTCTTACCCCGCTGCGGCTAGCACACACGTCGCCCAGGATAGGAACGGGGATGTTCGGGACGGACGGCTGCCGCTCCGCAGACGACAGAACCCCAGGTCCCCGCGACTGCCAGCCCACGAGGCGGCGGATGACAGCCTCCTGTTTCACGACACGGCTGCTACGCATGCAGCTCGTGGCCGCACAACCGTGTCGTGGGATCTCCTTTCCCGAGCCGACCGAGACCGAACCCGGACCCCGGCGCGGCTAGTACACACGTCGCGCAAGACCAGAGCCCAGGGTCCACATCCGGACGCCTGCCGCTCTGGACAGGACTGAATCCCCGGTCCCCGGGACCGCGTAACTCCGAGTCGGTGAACGACAGCCTCCACTTCACGATACGGCTAGCAGCCACAACTCTTATGGCCAGAAAACCGTGTCGTAGAATCTCCTTCCGCGAGGCGCCCGAAATGGGATCCGGACCCCGGCGCGGCTAGCACACACGTCACCCAGGATAAAGCCTAGGACTCCTAAAGCCGGGCACTCGCTGCCCGTGGAGGTACACTCGTGTTTTGCCATCGCCATAGCGAAGCCGACCGAGGTCTGACCAGGATCCCTTTGCGGCTATCACACACGTCGCCCAGGATCGGAGCCCAGGGTGTCGATACGGACGTCTGCCGCTCTGGACAGGAAAGAACCCCAGGTCCCCGCGACTGCCAGCCCACGAGGCGGCGGATGACAGCTTCACGCTTCGCGGCAAGTCTGGCTCCCACGCCGCTCGTGGCCGGACAACCGTGTCGCGGGATCGCTGTCCCCAGTCCGCCCGAAGCGGGATCCGGACCGCAGTGCGGCTAGCACACACGTCGCCCAGGACCGGAGCCTCGGCGTTCGGGAAGGACGGCTGCCGCTCCGGACAGGACAGAAGCCCTGGTCTCGGGGACAGCCACTCCCTGAGCCAGCGATTCAGAGCCTCCTGTTTCACGACACGGCTGCTACGCATGCAGGTCTTGGCCGGTCACCCGTGTCGTGGGATCACCTTCCTCGAGCCGACCGAGACCGAACCCGGACCCCGGCGCGGCTAGTACACACGTCGCGCAGGACCAGAGCCCAGGGTCCACATCCGGACGCCTGCCGCTCTGGACAGGACTGAATCCCCGGTCCCCGGGACCGCGTAACTCCGAGTCGGTGAACGACAGGCTCCACTTCACGACACGGCTAGCAGCCACAACTCTTATGGCCAGAAAACCGTGTCGTAGAATCTCCTTCCGCGAGGCGCCCGAAATGGGATCCGGACCCCGGCGCGGCTAGCACACACGTCACCCAGGATGAAGCCTAGGACTCCTAAAGCCGGGCACTCGCTGCCCGTGGAGGTACACTCGTGTTTTGCCATCGCCATAGCGAAGCCGACCGAGGTCTGACCAGGATCCCTTTGCGGCTATCACACTCGTCGCCCAGGATCGGAGCGTGGGTGTTCGGGATGGACGGCCGCCGCTCCGGACAGGACAGAAGCCCTGGTCTCGGGGACAGCCACTCCCTGAGCCAGCGGACAAGAGTCCTGGCTTCATGACACAGCTGACAACCGTGCCGGTCGAGGACGGACAACCCTGTCGTGGACTGCGGTCCCAGAGCCCCCAGAAACGGGACAGGGAGTCCGCTGCGGCTAGCACACACGTCGCCCAGGATAGGAGCGTGGGTGTTCGGGACGGACGGCCGCCGCTCCGGACAGGACAGAAGCCCTAGTCTCGGGGACAGCCAGCCCGCGAGACAGCGGATGACAGCTTCCTGTTTCACTACACGGCTGCTACGCAAGCCGCTCGAGGCTGGACAACCGTGTCGCGGGATCGTTGTCCCCAGTCCGCCCGAAACGGGATCCGGACCGCGGTGCGGCTAGCACACTCGTCGCCCAGGATCGGATCGTGGGTGTTCGGGATGGACGGCCGCCGCTCCGGACAGGACAGAAGCCCTGGTCTCGGGGACAGCCAGCCCCCTAGCCGGCGGACAGGAGTCCTGGCTTCATGACACGGCTGACAACCGTGCCGGTCGAGGACGGACAACCCTGTCGTGGACCGCGGTCCCAGAGCCCCCAGAAACGGGACAGGGAGTCCGCTGCGGCTAGCACACACGTCGCCCAGGATCGGAGCCAAGGAGCTCTGCACAGCCGGTCCCACACTGCCCGTAGACGGACACCCGTGTCCGGCAATCGCTTTCCCGGAGCCGATCGACGTGGGAACCGGACCGCGGTCCGGCTAGCACACACGTCACCCAGGATCGGAGCCCAGGGTGTCGATACGGACGGCTGCCGCTCCGGACAGGAAAGAACCCCGGGTCCGCGTGATTGCCAGCCGCCGAGCCGGCGGACGACAGCCTCCAGCTTCTCGACACGGCTGGTACCCACAGCGCTTGTGGCCGGACAACAGTGTCGTGTGATCGCTGTCCCCAATCCGCACAGACGGGATTCTTACCCCGCTGCGGCTAGCACACACGTCGCCCAGGACCGGAGACTAGGGGCTCGGGAAGCCGGACCCACGCTGCCCGTGGAGGGACACTCGTGTCCTGCGATCGCCATAGCGGAGCCGACAGAGGTCCGACCCGGAACCCAGTGCGGCTAGCACACACGTCGCCCAGGATAGGAACGGGGATGTTCGGGACGGACGGCTGCCGCTCCGCAGACGACAGAACCCCAGGTCCCCGCGACTGCCAGCCCACGAGGCGGCGGATGACAGCCTCCTGTTTCACGACACGGCTGCTACGCATGCAGCTCGTGGCCGCACAACCGTGTCGTGGGATCTCCTTTCCCGAGCCGACCGAGACCGAACCCGGACCCCGGCGCGGCTAGTACACACGTCGCGCAAGACCAGAGCCCAGGGTCCACATCCGGACGCCTGCCGCTCTGGACAGGACTGAATCCCCGGTCCCCGGGACCGCGTAACTCCGAGTCGGTGAACGACAGCCTCCACTTCACGACACGGCTAGCAGCCACAACTCTTATGGCCAGAAAACCGTGTCGTAGAATCTCCTTCCGCGAGGCGCCCGAAATGGGATCCGGACCCCGGCGCGGCTAGCACACACGTCACCCAGGATAAAGCCTAGGACTCCTAAAGCCGGGCACTCGCTGCCCGTGGAGGTACACTCGTGTTTTGCCATCGCCATAGCGAAGCCGACCGAGGTCTGACCAGGATCCCTTTGCGGCTATCACACACGTCGCCCAGGATCGGAGCCCAGGGTGTCGATACGGACGTCTGCCGCTCTGGACAGGAAAGAACCCCAGGTCCCCGCGACTGCCAGCCCACGAGGCGGCGGATGACAGCTTCACGCTTCGCGGCAAGTCTGGCTCCCACGCCGCTCGTGGCCGGACAACCGTGTCGCGGGATCGCTGTCCCCAGTCCGCCCGAAGCGGGATCCGGACCGCAGTGCGGCTAGCACACACGTCGCCCAGGACCGGAGCCTCGGCGTTCGGGAAGGACGGCTGCCGCTCCGGACAGGACAGAAGCCCTGGTCTCGGGGACAGCCACTCCCTGAGCCAGCGATTCAGAGCCTCCTGTTTCACGACACGGCTGCTACGCATGCAGGTCTTGGCCGGTCACCCGTGTCGTGGGATCACCTTCCTCGAGCCGACCGAGACCGAACCCGGACCCCGGCGCGGCTAGTACACACGTCGCGCAGGACCAGAGCCCAGGGTCCACATCCGGACGCCTGCCGCTCTGGACAGGACTGAATCCCCGGTCCCCGGGACCGCGTAACTCCGAGTCGGTGAACGACAGGCTCCACTTCACGACACGGCTAGCAGCCACAACTCTTATGGCCAGAAAACCGTGTCGTAGAATCTCCTTCCGCGAGGCGCCCGAAATGGGATCCGGACCCCGGCGCGGCTAGCACACACGTCACCCAGGATGAAGCCTAGGACTCCTAAAGCCGGGCACTCGCTGCCCGTGGAGGTACACTCGTGTTTTGCCATCGCCATAGCGAAGCCGACCGAGGTCTGACCAGGATCCCTTTGCGGCTAGCACACTCGTCGCCCAGGATCGGAGCGTGGGTGTTCGGGATGGACGGCCGCCGCTCCGGACAGGACAGAAGCCCTGGTCTCGGGGACAGCCACTCCCTGAGCCAGCGGACAAGAGTCCTGGCTTCATGACACAGCTGACAACCGTGCCGGTCGAGGACGGACAACCCTGTCGTGGACTGCGGTCCCAGAGCCCCCAGAAACGGGACAGGGAGTCCGCTGCGGCTAGCACACACGTCGCCCAGGATAGGAGCGTGGGTGTTCGGGACGGACGGCCGCCGCTCCGGACAGGACAGAAGCCCTGGTCTCGGGGACAGCCAGCCCGCGAGACAGCGGATGACAGCTTCCTGTTTCACTACACGGCTGCTACGCAAGCCGCTCGAGGCCGGACAACCGTGTCGCGGGATCGTTGTCCCCAGTCCGCCCGAAACGGGATCCGGACCGCGGTGCGGCTAGCACACTCGTCGCCCAGGATCGGATCGTGGGTGTTCGGGATGGACGGCCGCCGCTCCGGACAGGACAGAAGCCCTGGTCTCGGGGACAGCCAGCCCCCTAGCCGGCGGACAGGAGTCCTGGCTTCATGACACGGCTGACAACCGTGCCGGTCGAGGACGGACAACCCTGTCGTGGACCGCGGTCCCAGAGCCCCCAGAAACGGGACAGGGAGTCCGCTGCGGCTAGCACACACGTCGCCCAGGATCGGAGCCAAGGAGCTCTGCACAGCCGGTCCCACACTGCCCGTAGACGGACACCCGTGTCCGGCAATCGCTTTCCCGGAGCCGATCGACGTGGGACCCGGACCGCGGTCCGGCTAGCACACACGTCACCCAGGATCGGAGCCCAGGGTGTCGATACGGACGGCTGCCGCTCCGGACAGGAAAGAACCCCGGGTCCGCGTGATTGCCAGCCGCCGAGCCGGCGGACGACAGCCTCCAGCTTCTCGACACGGCTGGTACCCACAGCGCTTGTGGCCGGACAACAGTGTCGTGTGATCGCTGTCCCCAATCCGCACAGACGGGATTCTTACCCCGCTGCGGCTAGCACACACGTCGCCCAGGATAGGAACGGGGATGTTCGGGACGGACGGCTGCCGCTCCGCAGACGACAGAACCCCAGGTCCCCGCGACTGCCAGCCCACGAGGCGGCGGATGACAGCCTCCTGTTTCACGACACGGCTGCTACGCATGCAGCTCGTGGCCGCACAACCGTGTCGTGGGATCTCCTTTCCCGAGCCGACCGAGACCGAACCCGGACCCCGGCGCGGCTAGTACACACGTCGCGCAAGACCAGAGCCCAGGGTCCACATCCGGACGCCTGCCGCTCTGGACAGGACTGAATCCCCGGTCCCCGGGACCGCGTAACTCCGAGTCGGTGAACGACAGCCTCCACTTCACGACACGGCTAGCAGCCACAACTCTACGGCCAGAAAACCGTGTCGTAGAATCTCCTTCCGCGAGGCGCCCGAAATGGGATCCGGACCCCGGCGCGGCTAGCACACACGTCACCCAGGATAAAGCCTAGGACTCCTAAAGCCGGGCACTCGCTGCCCGTGGAGGTACACTCGTGTTTTGCCATCGCCATAGCGAAGCCGACCGAGGTCTGACCAGGATCCCTTTGCGGCTATCACACACGTCGCCCAGGATCGGAGCCCAGGGTGTCGATACGGACGTCTGCCGCTCTGGACAGGAAAGAACCCCAGGTCCCCGCGACTGCCAGCCCACGAGGCGGCGGATGACAGCTTCACGCTTCGCGGCAAGTCTGGCTCCCACGCCGCTCGTGGCCGGACAACCGTGTCGCGGGATCGCTGTCCCCAGTCCGCCCGAAGCGGGATCCGGACCGCAGTGCGGCTAGCACACACGTCGCCCAGGACCGGAGCCTCGGCGTTCGGGAAGGACGGCTGCCGCTCCGGACAGGACAGAAGCCCTGGTCTCGGGGACAGCCACTCCCTGAGCCAGCGATTCAGAGCCTCCTGTTTCACGACACGGCTGCTACGCATGCAGGTCTTGGCCGGTCACCCGTGTCGTGGGATCACCTTCCTCGAGCCGACCGAGACCGAACCCGGACCCCGGCGCGGCTAGTACACACGTCGCGCAGGACCAGAGCCCAGGGTCCACATCCGGACGCCTGCCGCTCTGGACAGGACTGAATCCCCGGTCCCCGGGACCGCGTAACTCCGAGTCGGTGAACGACAGGCTCCACTTCACGACACGGCTAGCAGCCACAACTCTTATGGCCAGAAAACCGTGTCGTAGAATCTCCTTCCGCGAGGCGCCCGAAATGGGATCCGGACCCCGGCGCGGCTAGCACACACGTCACCCAGGATGAAGCCTAGGACTCCTAAAGCCGGGCACTCGCTGCCCGTGGAGGTACACTCGTGTTTTGCCATCGCCATAGCGAAGCCGACCGAGGTCTGACCAGGATCCCTTTGCGGCTAGCACACTCGTCGCCCAGGATCGGAGCGTGGGTGTTCGGGATGGACGGCCGCCGCTCCGGACAGGACAGAAGCCCTGGTCTCGGGGACAGCCACTCCCTGAGCCAGCGGACAAGAGTCCTGGCTTCATGACACGGCTGACAACCGTGCCGGTCGAGGACGGACAACCCTGTCGTGGACTGCGGTCCCAGAGCCCCCAGAAACGGGACAGGGAGTCCGCTGCGGCTAGCACACACGTCGCCCAGGATAGGAGCGTGGGTGTTCGGGACGGACGGCCGCCGCTCCGGACAGGACAGAAGCCCTGGTCTCGGGGACAGCCAGCCCGCGAGACAGCGGATGACAGCTTCCTGTTTCACTACACGGCTGCTACGCAAGCCGCTCGAGGCCGGACAACCGTGTCGCGGGATCGTTGTCCCCAGTCCGCCCGAAACGGGATCCGGACCGCGGTGCGGCTAGCACACTCGTCGCCCAGGACCGGATCGTGGGTGTTCGGGATGGACGGCCGCCGCTCCGGACAGGACAGAAGCCCTGGTCTCGGGGACAGCCAGCCCCCTAGCCGGCGGACAGGAGTCCTGGCTTCATGACACGGCTGACAACCGTGCCGGTCGAGGACGGACAACCCTGTCGTGGACCGCGGTCCCAGAGCCCCCAGAAACGGGACAGGGAGTCCGCTGCGGCTAGCACACACGTCGCCCAGGATCGGAGCCAAGGAGCTCTGCACAGCCGGTCCCACACTGCCCGTAGACGGACACCCGTGTCCGGCAATCGCTTTCCCGGAGCCGATCGACGTGGGACCCGGACCGCGGTCCGGCTAGCACACACGTCACCCAGGATCGGAGCCCAGGGTGTCGATACGGACGGCTGCCGCTCCGGACAGGAAAGAACCCCGGGTCCGCGTGATTGCCAGCCGCCGAGCCGGCGGACGACAGCCTCCAGCTTCTCGACACGGCTGGTACCCACAGCGCTTGTGGCCGGACAACAGTGTCGTGTGATCGCTGTCCCCAATCCGCACAGACGGGATTCTTACCCCGCTGCGGCTAGCACACACGTCGCCCAGGACCGGAGACTAGGGGCTCGGGAAGCCGGACCCACGCTGCCCGTGGAGGGACACTCGTGTCCTGCGATCGCCATAGCGGAGCCGACAGAGGTCCGACCCGGAACCCAGTGCGGCTAGCACACACGTCGCCCAGGATAGGAACGGGGATGTTCGGGACGGACGGCTGCCGCTCCGCAGACGACAGAACCCCAGGTCCCCGCGACTGCCAGCCCACGAGGCGGCGGATGACAGCCTCCTGTTTCACGACACGGCTGCTACGCATGCAGCTCGTGGCCGCACAACCGTGTCGTGGGATCTCCTTTCCCGAGCCGACCGAGACCGAACCCGGACCCCGGCGCGGCTAGTACACACGTCGCGCAAGACCAGAGCCCAGGGTCCACATCCGGACGCCTGCCGCTCTGGACAGGACTGAATCCCCGGTCCCCGGGACCGCGTAACTCCGAGTCGGTGAACGACAGCCTCCACTTCACGACACGGCTAGCAGCCACAACTCTTATGGCCAGAAAACCGTGTCGTAGAATCTCCTTCCGCGAGGCGCCCGAAATGGGATCCGGACCCCGGCGCGGCTAGCACACACGTCACCCAGGATAAAGCCTAGGACTCCTAAAGCCGGGCACTCGCTGCCCGTGGAGGTACACTCGTGTTTTGCCATCGCCATAGCGAAGCCGACCGAGGTCTGACCAGGATCCCTTTGCGGCTATCACACACGTCGCCCAGGATCGGAGCCCAGGGTGTCGATACGGACGTCTGCCGCTCTGGACAGGAAAGAACCCCAGGTCCCCGCGACTGCCAGCCCACGAGGCGGCGGATGACAGCTTCACGCTTCGCGGCAAGTCTGGCTCCCACGCCGCTCGTGGCCGGACAACCGTGTCGCGGGATCGCTGTCCCCAGTCCGCCCGAAGCGGGATCCGGACCGCAGTGCGGCTAGCACACACGTCGCCCAGGACCGGAGCCTCGGCGTTCGGGAAGGACGGCTGCCGCTCCGGACAGGACAGAAGCCCTGGTCTCGGGGACAGCCACTCCCTGAGCCAGCGATTCAGAGCCTCCTGTTTCACGACACGGCTGCTACGCATGCAGGTCTTGGCCGGTCACCCGTGTCGTGGGATCACCTTCCTCGAGCCAACCGAGACCGAACCCGGACCCCGGCGCGGCTAGTACACACGTCGCGCAGGACCAGAGCCCAGGGTCCACATCCGGACGCCTGCCGCTCTGGACAGGACTGAATCCCCGGTCCCCGGGACCGCGTAACTCCGAGTCGGTGAACGACAGGCTCCACTTCACGACACGGCTAGCAGCCACAACTCTTATGGCCAGAAAACCGTGTCGTAGAATCTCCTTCCGCGAGGCGCCCGAAATGGGATCCGGACCCCGGCGCGGCTAGCACACACGTCACCCAGGATGAAGCCTAGGACTCCTAAAGCCGGGCACTCGCTGCCCGTGGAGGTACACTCGTGTTTTGCCATCGCCATAGCGAAGCCGACCGAGGTCTGACCAGGATCCCTTTGCGGCTAGCACACTCGTCGCCCAGGATCGGAGCGTGGGTGTTCGGGATGGACGGCCGCCGCTCCGGACAGGACAGAAGCCCTGGTCTCGGGGACAGCCACTCCCTGAGCCAGCGGACAAGAGTCCTGGCTTCATGACACGGCTGACAACCGTGCCGGTCGAGGACGGACAACCCTGTCGTGGACTGCGGTCCCAGAGCCCCCAGAAACGGGACAGGGAGTCCGCTGCGGCTAGCACACACGTCGCCCAGGATAGGAGCGTGGGTGTTCGGGACGGACGGCCGCCGCTCCGGACAGGACAGAAGCCCTGGTCTCGGGGACAGCCAGCCCGCGAGACAGCGGATGACAGCTTCCTGTTTCACTACACGGCTGCTACGCAAGCCGCTCGAGGCCGGACAACCGTGTCGCGGGATCGTTGTCCCCAGTCCGCCCGAAACGGGATCCGGACCGCGGTGCGGCTAGCACACTCGTCGCCCAGGACCGGATCGTGGGTGTTCGGGATGGACGGCCGCCGCTCCGGACAGGACAGAAGCCCTGGTCTCGGGGACAGCCAGCCCCCTAGCCGGCGGACAGGAGTCCTGGCTTCATGACACGGCTGACAACCGTGCCGGTCGAGGACGGACAACCCTGTCGTGGACCGCGGTCCCAGAGCCCCCAGAAACGGGACAGGGAGTCCGCTGCGGCTAGCACACACGTCGCCCAGGATCGGAGCCAAGGAGCTCTGCACAGCCGGTCCCACACTGCCCGTAGACGGACACCCGTGTCCGGCAATCGCTTTCCCGGAGCCGATCGACGTGGGACCCGGACCGCGGTCCGGCTAGCACACACGTCACCCAGGATCGGAGCCCAGGGTGTCGATACGGACGGCTGCCGCTCCGGACAGGAAAGAACCCCGGGTCCGCGTGATTGCCAGCCGCCGAGCCGGCGGACGACAGCCTCCAGCTTCTCGACACGGCTGGTACCCACAGCGCTTGTGGCCGGACAACAGTGTCGTGTGATCGCTGTCCCCAATCCGCACAGACGGGATTCTTACCCCGCTGCGGCTAGCACACACGTCGCCCAGGACCGGAGACTAGGGGCTCGGGAAGCCGGACCCACGCTGCCCGTGGAGGGACACTCGTGTCCTGCGATCGCCATAGCGGAGCCGACAGAGGTCCGACCCGGAACCCAGTGCGGCTAGCACACACGTCGCCCAGGATAGGAACGGGGATGTTCGGGACGGACGGCTGCCGCTCCGCAGACGACAGAACCCCAGGTCCCCGCGACTGCCAGCCCACGAGGCGGCGGATGACAGCCTCCTGTTTCACGACACGGCTGCTACGCATGCAGCTCGTGGCCGCACAACCGTGTCGTGGGATCTCCTTTCCCGAGCCGACCGAGACCGAACCCGGACCCCGGCGCGGGTAGTACACACGTCGCGCAAGACCAGAGCCCAGGGTCCACATCCGGACGCCTGCCGCTCTGGACAGGACTGAATCCCCGGTCCCCGGGACCGCGTAACTCCGAGTCGGTGAACGACAGCCTCCACTTCACGACACGGCTAGCAGCCACAACTCTTATGGCCAGAAAACCGTGTCGTAGAATCTCCTTCCGCGAGGCGCCCGAAATGGGATCCGGACCCCGGCGCGGCTAGCACACACGTCACCCAGGATAAAGCCTAGGACTCCTAAAGCCGGGCACTCGCTGCCCGTGGAGGTACACTCGTGTTTTGCCATCGCCATAGCGAAGCCGACCGAGGTCTGACCAGGATCCCTTTGCGGCTATCACACACGTCGCCCAGGATCGGAGCCCAGGGTGTCGATACGGACGTCTGCCGCTCTGGACAGGAAAGAACCCCAGGTCCCCGCGACTGCCAGCCCACGAGGCGGCGGATGACAGCTTCACGCTTCGCGGCAAGTCTGGCTCCCACGCCGCTCGTGGCCGGACAACCGTGTCGCGGGATCGCTGTCCCCAGTCCGCCCGAAGCGGGATCCGGACCGCAGTGCGGCTAGCACACACGTCGCCCAGGACCGGAGCCTCGGCGTTCGGGAAGGACGGCTGCCGCTCCGGACAGGACAGAAGCCCTGGTCTCGGGGACAGCCACTCCCTGAGCCAGCGATTCAGAGCCTCCTGTTTCACGACACGGCTGCTACGCATGCAGGTCTTGGCCGGTCACCCGTGTCGTGGGATCACCTTCCTCGAGCCGACCGAGACCGAACCCGGACCCCGGCGCGGCTAGTACACACGTCGCGCAGGACCAGAGCCCAGGGTCCACATCCGGACGCCTGCCGCTCTGGACAGGACTGAATCCCCGGTCCCCGGGACCGCGTAACTCCGAGTCGGTGAACGACAGCCTCCACTTCACGACACGGCTAGCAGCCACAACTCTTATGGCCAGAAAACCGTGTCGTAGAATCTCCTTCCGCGAGGCGCCCGAAATGGGATCCGGACCCCGGCGCGGCTAGCACACACGTCACCCAGGATGAAGCCTAGGACTCCTAAAGCCGGGCACTCGCTGCCCGTGGAGGTACACTCGTGTTTTGCCATCGCCATAGCGAAGCCGACCGAGGTCTGACCAGGATCCCTTTGCGGCTAGCACACTCGTCGCCCAGGATCGGAGCGTGGGTGTTCGGGATGGACGGCCGCCGCTCCGGACAGGACAGAAGCCCTGGTCTCGGGGACAGCCACTCCCTGAGCCAGCGGACAAGAGTCCTGGCTTCATGACACGGCTGACAACCGTGCCGGTCGAGGACGGACAACCCTGTCGTGGACTGCGGTCCCAGAGCCCCCAGAAACGGGACAGGGAGTCCGCTGCGGCTAGCACACACGTCGCCCAGGATAGGAGCGTGGGTGTTCGGGACGGACGGCCGCCGCTCCGGACAGGACAGAAGCCCTGGTCTCGGGGACAGCCAGCCCGCGAGACAGCGGATGACAGCTTCCTGTTTCACTACACGGCTGCTACGCAAGCCGCTCGAGGCCGGACAACCGTGTCGCGGGATCGTTGTCCCCAGTCCGCCCGAAACGGGATCCGGACCGCGGTGCGGCTAGCACACTCGTCGCCCAGGATCGGATCGTGGGTGTTCGGGATGGACGGCCGCCGCTCCGGACAGGACAGAAGCCCTGGTCTCGGGGACAGCCAGCCCCCTAGCCGGCGGACAGGAGTCCTGGCTTCATGACACGGCTGACAACCGTGCCGGTCGAGGACGGACAACCCTGTCGTGGACCGCGGTCCCAGAGCCCCCAGAAACGGGACAGGGAGTCCGCTGCGGCTAGCACACACGTCGCCCAGGATCGGAGCCAAGGAGCTCTGCACAGCCGGTCCCACACTGCCCGTAGACGGACACCCGTGTCCGGCAATCGCTTTCCCGGAGCCGATCGACGTGGGACCCGGACCGCGGTCCGGCTAGCACACACGTCACCCAGGATCGGAGCCCAGGGTGTCGATACGGACGGCTGCCGCTCCGGACAGGAAAGAACCCCGGGTCCGCGTGATTGCCAGCCGCCGAGCCGGCGGACGACAGCCTCCAGCTTCTCGACACGGCTGGTACCCACAGCGCTTGTGGCCGGACAACAGTGTCGTGTGATCGCTGTCCCCAATCCGCACAGACGGGATTCTTACCCCGCTGCGGCTAGCACACACGTCGCCCAGGACCGGAGACTAGGGGCTCGGGAAGCCGGACCCACGCTGCCCGTGGAGGGACACTCGTGTCCTGCGATCGCCATAGCGGAGCCGACAGAGGTCCGACCCGGAACCCAGTGCGGCTAGCACACACGTCGCCCAGGATAGGAACGGGGATGTTCGGGACGGACGGCTGCCGCTCCGCAGACGACAGAACCCCAGGTCCCCGCGACTGCCAGCCCACGAGGCGGCGGATGACAGCCTCCTGTTTCACGACACGGCTGCTACGCATGCAGCTCGTGGCCGCACAACCGTGTCGTGGGATCTCCTTTCCCGAGCCGACCGAGACCGAACCCGGACCCCGGCGCGGCTAGTACACACGTCGCGCAAGACCAGAGCCCAGGGTCCACATCCGGACGCCTGCCGCTCTGGACAGGACTGAATCCCCGGTCCCCGGGACCGCGTAACTCCGAGTCGGTGAACGACAGCCTCCACTTCACGACACGGCTAGCAGCCACAACTCTTATGGCCAGAAAACCGTGTCGTAGAATCTCCTTCCGCGAGGCGCCCGAAATGGGATCCGGACCCCGGCGCGGCTAGCACACACGTCACCCAGGATAAAGCCTAGGACTCCTAAAGCCGGGCACTCGCTGCCCGTGGAGGTACACTCGTGTTTTGCCATCGCCATAGCGAAGCCGACCGAGGTCTGACCAGGATCCCTTTGCGGCTATCACACACGTCGCCCAGGATCGGAGCCCAGGGTGTCGATACGGACGTCTGCCGCTCTGGACAGGAAAGAACCCCAGGTCCCCGCGACTGCCAGCCCACGAGGCGGCGGATGACAGCTTCACGCTTCGCGGCAAGTCTGGCTCCCACGCCGCTCGTGGCCGGACAACCGTGTCGCGGGATCGCTGTCCCCAGTCCGCCCGAAGCGGGATCCGGACCGCAGTGCGGCTAGCACACACGTCGCCCAGGACCGGAGCCTCGGCGTTCGGGAAGGACGGCTGCCGCTCCGGACAGGACAGAAGCCCTGGTCTCGGGGACAGCCACTCCCTGAGCCAGCGATTCAGAGCCTCCTGTTTCACGACACGGCTGCTACGCATGCAGGTCTTGGCCGGTCACCCGTGTCGTGGGATCACCTTCCTCGAGCCGACCGAGACCGAACCCGGACCCCGGCGCGGCTAGTACACACGTCGCGCAGGACCAGAGCCCAGGGTCCACATCCGGACGCCTGCCGCTCTGGACAGGACTGAATCCCCGGTCCCCGGGACCGCGTAACTCCGAGTCGGTGAACGACAGGCTCCACTTCACGACACGGCTAGCAGCCACAACTCTTATGGCCAGAAAACCGTGTCGTAGAATCTCCTTCCGCGAGGCGCCCGAAATGGGATCCGGACCCCGGCGCGGCTAGCACACACGTCACCCAGGATGAAGCCTAGGACTCCTAAAGCCGGGCACTCGCTGCCCGTGGAGGTACACTCGTGTTTTGCCATCGCCATAGCGAAGCCGACCGAGGTCTGACCAGGATCCCTTTGCGGCTAGCACACTCGTCGCCCAGGATCGGAGCGTGGGTGTTCGGGATGGACGGCCGCCGCTCCGGACAGGACAGAAGCCCTGGTCTCGGGGACAGCCACTCCCTGAGCCAGCGGACAAGAGTCCTGGCTTCATGACACAGCTGACAACCGTGCCGGTCGAGGACGGACAACCCTGTCGTGGACTGCGGTCCCAGAGCCCCCAGAAACGGGACAGGGAGTCCGCTGCGGCTAGCACACACGTCGCCCAGGATAGGAGCGTGGGTGTTCGGGACGGACGGCCGCCGCTCCGGACAGGACAGAAGCCCTGGTCTCGGGGACAGCCAGCCCGCGAGACAGCGGATGACAGCTTCCTGTTTCACTACACGGCTGCTACGCAAGCCGCTCGAGGCCGGACAACCGTGTCGCGGGATCGTTGTCCCCAGTCCGCCCGAAACGGGATCCGGACCGCGGTGCGGCTAGCACACTCGTCGCCCAGGACCGGATCGTGGGTGTTCGGGATGGACGGCCGCCGCTCCGGACAGGACAGAAGCCCTGGTCTCGGGGACAGCCAGCCCCCTAGCCGGCGGACAGGAGTCCTGGCTTCATGACACGGCTGACAACCGTGCCGGTCGAGGACGGACAACCCTGTCGTGGACCGCGGTCCCAGAGCCCCCAGAAACGGGACAGGGAGTCCGCTGCGGCTAGCACACACGTCGCCCAGGATCGGAGCCAAGGAGCTCTGCACAGCCGGTCCCACACTGCCCGTAGACGGACACCCGTGTCCGGCAATCGCTTTCCCGGAGCCGATCGACGTGGGACCCGGACCGCGGTCCGGCTAGCACACACGTCACCCAGGATCGGAGCCCAGGGTGTCGATACGGACGGCTGCCGCTCCGGACAGGAAAGAACCCCGGGTCCGCGTGATTGCCAGCCGCCGAGCCGGCGGACGACAGCCTCCAGCTTCTCGACACGGCTGGTACCCACAGCGCTTGTGGCCGGACAACAGTGTCGTGTGATCGCTGTCCCCAATCCGCACAGACGGGATTCTTACCCCGCTGCGGCTAGCACACACGTCGCCCAGGACCGGAGACTAGGGGCTCGGGAAGCCGGACCCACGCTGCCCGTGGAGGGACACTCGTGTCCTGCGATCGCCATAGCGGAGCCGACAGAGGTCCGACCCGGAACCCAGTGCGGCTAGCACACACGTCGCCCAGGATAGGAACGGGGATGTTCGGGACGGACGGCTGCCGCTCCGCAGACGACAGAACCCCAGGTCCCCGCGACTGCCAGCCCACGAGGCGGCGGATGACAGCCTCCTGTTTCACGACACGGCTGCTACGCATGCAGCTCGTGGCCGCACAACCGTGTCGTGGGATCTCCTTTCCCGAGCCGACCGAGACCGAACCCGGACCCCGGCGCGGCTAGTACACACGTCGCGCAAGACCAGAGCCCAGGGTCCACATCCGGACGCCTGCCGCTCTGGACAGGACTGAATCCCCGGTCCCCGGGACCGCGTAACTCCGAGTCGGTGAACGACAGCCTCCACTTCACGACACGGCTAGCAGCCACAACTCTTATGGCCAGAAAACCGTGTCGTAGAATCTCCTTCCGCGAGGCGCCCGAAATGGGATCCGGACCCCGGCGCGGCTAGCACACACGTCACCCAGGATAAAGCCTAGGACTCCTAAAGCCGGGCACTCGCTGCCCGTGGAGGTACACTCGTGTTTTGCCATCGCCATAGCGAAGCCGACCGAGGTCTGACCAGGATCCCTTTGCGGCTATCACACACGTCGCCCAGGATCGGAGCCCAGGGTGTCGATACGGACGTCTGCCGCTCTGGACAGGAAAGAACCCCAGGTCCCCGCGACTGCCAGCCCACGAGGCGGCGGATGACAGCTTCACGCTTCGCGGCAAGTCTGGCTCCCACGCCGCTCGTGGCCGGACAACCGTGTCGCGGGATCGCTGTCCCCAGTCCGCCCGAAGCGGGATCCGGACCGCAGTGCGGCTAGCACACACGTCGCCCAGGACCGGAGCCTCGGCGTTCGGGAAGGACGGCTGCCGCTCCGGACAGGACAGAAGCCCTGGTCTCGGGGACAGCCACTCCCTGAGCCAGCGATTCAGAGCCTCCTGTTTCACGACACGGCTGCTACGCATGCACGTCTTGGCCGGTCACCCGTGTCGTGGGATCACCTTCCTCGAGCCGACCGAGACCGAACCCGGACCCCGGCGCGGCTAGTACACACGTCGCGCAGGACCAGAGCCCAGGGTCCACATCCGGACGCCTGCCGCTCTGGACAGGACTGAATCCCCGGTCCCCGGGACCGCGTAACTCCGAGTCGGTGAACGACAGCCTCCACTTCACGACACGGCTAGCAGCCACAACTCTTATGGCCAGAAAACCGTGTCGTAGAATCTCCTTCCGCGAGGCGCCCGAAATGGGATCCGGACCCCGGCGCGGCTAGCACACACGTCACCCAGGATGAAGCCTAGGACTCCTAAAGCCGGGCACTCGCTGCCCGTGGAGGTACACTCGTGTTTTGCCATCGCCATAGCGAAGCCGACCGAGGTCTGACCAGGATCCCTTTGCGGCTATCACACTCGTCGCCCAGGATCGGAGCGTGGGTGTTCGGGATGGACGGCCGCCGCTCCGGACAGGACAGAAGCCCTGGTCTCGGGGACAGCCACTCCCTGAGCCAGCGGACAAGAGTCCTGGCTTCATGACACGGCTGACAACCGTGCCGGTCGAGGACGGACAACCCTGTCGTGGACTGCGGTCCCAGAGCCCCCAGAAACGGGACAGGGAGTCCGCTGCGGCTAGCACACACGTCGCCCAGGATAGGAGCGTGGGTGTTCGGGACGGACGGCCGCCGCTCCGGACAGGACAGAAGCCCTGGTCTCGGGGACAGCCAGCCCGCGAGACAGCGGATGACAGCTTCCTGTTTCACTACACGGCTGCTACGCAAGCCGCTCGAGGCCGGACAACCGTGTCGCGGGATCGTTGTCCCCAGTCCGCCCGAAACGGGATCCGGACCGCGGTGCGGCTAGCACACTCGTCGCCCAGGATCGGATCGTGGGTGTTCGGGATGGACGGCCGCCGCTCCGGACAGGACAGAAGCCCTGGTCTCGGGGACAGCCAGCCCCCTAGCCGGCGGACAGGAGTCCTGGCTTCATGACACGGCTGACAACCGTGCCGGTCGAGGACGGACAACCCTGTCGTGGACCGCGGTCCCAGAGCCCCCAGAAACGGGACAGGGAGTCCGCTGCGGCTAGCACACACGTCGCCCAGGATCGGAGCCAAGGAGCTCTGCACAGCCGGTCCCACACTGCCCGTAGACGGACACCCGTGTCCGGCAATCGCTTTCCCGGAGCCGATCGACGTGGGACCCGGACCGCGGTCCGGCTAGCACACACGTCACCCAGGATCGGAGCCCAGGGTGTCGATACGGACGGCTGCCGCTCCGGACAGGAAAGAACCCCGGGTCCGCGTGATTGCCAGCCGCCGAGCCGGCGGACGACAGCCTCCAGCTTCTCGACACGGCTGGTACCCACAGCGCTTGTGGCCGGACAACAGTGTCGTGTGATCGCTGTCCCCAATCCGCACAGACGGGATTCTTACCCCGCTGCGGCTAGCACACACGTCGCCCAGGATAGGAACGGGGATGTTCGGGACGGACGGCTGCCGCTCCGCAGACGACAGAACCCCAGGTCCCCGCGACTGCCAGCCCACGAGGCGGCGGATGACAGCCTCCTGTTTCACGACACGGCTGCTACGCATGCAGCTCGTGGCCGCACAACCGTGTCGTGGGATCTCCTTTCCCGAGCCGACCGAGACCGAACCCGGACCCCGGCGCGGCTAGTACACACGTCGCGCAAGACCAGAGCCCAGGGTCCACATCCGGACGCCTGCCGCTCTGGACAGGACTGAATCCCCGGTCCCCGGGACCGCGTAACTCCGAGTCGGTGAACGACAGCCTCCACTTCACGACACGGCTAGCAGCCACAACTCTTATGGCCAGAAAACCGTGTCGTAGAATCTCCTTCCGCGAGGCGCCCGAAATGGGATCCGGACCCCGGCGCGGCTAGCACACACGTCACCCAGGATAAAGCCTAGGACTCCTAAAGCCGGGCACTCGCTGCCCGTGGAGGTACACTCGTGTTTTGCCATCGCCATAGCGAAGCCGACCGAGGTCTGACCAGGATCCCTTTGCGGCTATCACACACGTCGCCCAGGATCGGAGCCCAGGGTGTCGATACGGACGTCTGCCGCTCTGGACAGGAAAGAACCCCAGGTCCCCGCGACTGCCAGCCCACGAGGCGGCGGATGACAGCTTCACGCTTCGCGGCAAGTCTGGCTCCCACGCCGCTCGTGGCCGGACAACCGTGTCGCGGGATCGCTGTCCCCAGTCCGCCCGAAGCGGGATCCGGACCGCAGTGCGGCTAGCACACACGTCGCCCAGGACCGGAGCCTCGGCGTTCGGGAAGGACGGCTGCCGCTCCGGACAGGACAGAAGCCCTGGTCTCGGGGACAGCCACTCCCTGAGCCAGCGATTCAGAGCCTCCTGTTTCACGACACGGCTGCTACGCATGCACGTCTTGGCCGGTCACCCGTGTCGTGGGATCACCTTCCTCGAGCCGACCGAGACCGAACCCGGACCCCGGCGCGGCTAGTACACACGTCGCGCAGGACCAGAGCCCAGGGTCCACATCCGGACGCCTGCCGCTCTGGACAGGACTGAATCCCCGGTCCCCGGGACCGCGTAACTCCGAGTCGGTGAACGACAGCCTCCACTTCACGACACGGCTAGCAGCCACAACTCTTATGGCCAGAAAACCGTGTCGTAGAATCTCCTTCCGCGAGGCGCCCGAAATGGGATCCGGACCCCGGCGCGGCTAGCACACACGTCACCCAGGATGAAGCCTAGGACTCCTAAAGCCGGGCACTCGCTGCCCGTGGAGGTACACTCGTGTTTTGCCATCGCCATAGCGAAGCCGACCGAGGTCTGACCAGGATCCCTTTGCGGCTATCACACTCGTCGCCCAGGATCGGAGCGTGGGTGTTCGGGATGGACGGCCGCCGCTCCGGACAGGACAGAAGCCCTGGTCTCGGGGACAGCCAGCCCGCGAGACAGCGGATGACAGCTTCCTGTTTCACTACACGGCTGCTACGCAAGCCGCTCGAGGCTGGACAACCGTGTCGCGGGATCGTTGTCCCCAGTCCGCCCGAAACGGGATCCGGACCGCGGTGCGGCTAGCACACTCGTCGCCCAGGATCGGATCGTGGGTGTTCGGGATGGACGGCCGCCGCTCCGGACAGGACAGAAGCCCTGGTCTCGGGGACAGCCAGCCCCCTAGCCGGCGGACAGGAGTCCTGGCTTCATGACACGGCTGACAACCGTGCCGGTCGAGGACGGACAACCCTGTCGTGGACCGCGGTCCCAGAGCCCCCAGAAACGGGACAGGGAGTCCGCTGCGGCTAGCACACACGTCGCCCAGGATCGGAGCCAAGGAGCTCTGCACAGCCGGTCCCACACTGCCCGTAGACGGACACCCGTGTCCGGCAATCGCTTTCCCGGAGCCGATCGACGTGGGAACCGGACCGCGGTCCGGCTAGCACACACGTCACCCAGGATCGGAGCCCAGGGTGTCGATACGGACGGCTGCCGCTCCGGACAGGAAAGAACCCCGGGTCCGCGTGATTGCCAGCCGCCGAGCCGGCGGACGACAGCCTCCAGCTTCTCGACACGGCTGGTACCCACAGCGCTTGTGGCCGGACAACAGTGTCGTGTGATCGCTGTCCCCAATCCGCACAGACGGGATTCTTACCCCGCTGCGGCTAGCACACACGTCGCCCAGGACCGGAGACTAGGGGCTCGGGAAGCCGGACCCACGCTGCCCGTGGAGGGACACTCGTGTCCTGCGATCGCCATAGCGGAGCCGACAGAGGTCCGACCCGGAACCCAGTGCGGCTAGCACACACGTCGCCCAGGATAGGAACGGGGATGTTCGGGACGGACGGCTGCCGCTCCGCAGACGACAGAACCCCAGGTCCCCGCGACTGCCAGCCCACGAGGCGGCGGATGACAGCCTCCTGTTTCACGACACGGCTGCTACGCATGCAGCTCGTGGCCGCACAACCGTGTCGTGGGATCTCCTTTCCCGAGCCGACCGAGACCGAACCCGGACCCCGGCGCGGCTAGTACACACGTCGCGCAAGACCAGAGCCCAGGGTCCACATCCGGACGCCTGCCGCTCTGGACAGGACTGAATCCCCGGTCCCCGGGACCGCGTAACTCCGAGTCGGTGAACGACAGCCTCCACTTCACGACACGGCTAGCAGCCACAACTCTTATGGCCAGAAAACCGTGTCGTAGAATCTCCTTCCGCGAGGCGCCCGAAATGGGATCCGGACCCCGGCGCGGCTAGCACACACGTCACCCAGGATAAAGCCTAGGACTCCTAAAGCCGGGCACTCGCTGCCCGTGGAGGTACACTCGTGTTTTGCCATCGCCATAGCGAAGCCGACCGAGGTCTGACCAGGATCCCTTTGCGGCTATCACACACGTCGCCCAGGATCGGAGCCCAGGGTGTCGATACGGACGTCTGCCGCTCTGGACAGGAAAGAACCCCAGGTCCCCGCGACTGCCAGCCCACGAGGCGGCGGATGACAGCTTCACGCTTCGCGGCAAGTCTGGCTCCCACGCCGCTCGTGGCCGGACAACCGTGTCGCGGGATCGCTGTCCCCAGTCCGCCCGAAGCGGGATCCGGACCGCAGTGCGGCTAGCACACACGTCGCCCAGGACCGGAGCCTCGGCGTTCGGGAAGGACGGCTGCCGCTCCGGACAGGACAGAAGCCCTGGTCTCGGGGACAGCCACTCCCTGAGCCAGCGATTCAGAGCCTCCTGTTTCACGACACGGCTGCTACGCATGCACGTCTTGGCCGGTCACCCGTGTCGTGGGATCACCTTCCTCGAGCCGACCGAGACCGAACCCGGACCCCGGCGCGGCTAGTACACACGTCGCGCAGGACCAGAGCCCAGGGTCCACATCCGGACGCCTGCCGCTCTGGACAGGACTGAATCCCCGGTCCCCGGGACCGCGTCACTCCGAGTCGGTGAACGACAGGCTCCACTTCACGACACGGCTAGCAGCCACAACTCTTATGGCCAGAAAACCGTGTCGTAGAATCTCCTTCCGCGAGGCGCCCGAAATGGGATCCGGACCCCGGCGCGGCTAGCACACACGTCACCCAGGATGAAGCCTAGGACTCCTAAAGCCGGGCACTCGCTGCCCGTGGAGGTACACTCGTGTTTTGCCATCGCCATAGCGAAGCCGACCGAGGTCTGACCAGGATCCCTTTGCGGCTATCACACTCGTCGCCCAGGATCGGAGCGTGGGTGTTCGGGATGGACGGCCGCCGCTCCGGACAGGACAGAAGCCCTGGTCTCGGGGACAGCCACTCCCTGAGCCAGCGGACAAGAGTCCTGGCTTCATGACACAGCTGACAACCGTGCCGGTCGAGGACGGACAACCCTGTCGTGGACTGCGGTCCCAGAGCCCCCAGAAACGGGACAGGGAGTCCGCTGCGGCTAGCACACACGTCGCCCAGGATAGGAGCGTGGGTGTTCGGGACGGACGGCCGCCGCTCCGGACAGGACAGAAGCCCTGGTCTCGGGGACAGCCAGCCCGCGAGACAGCGGATGACAGCTTCCTGTTTCACTACACGGCTGCTACGCAAGCCGCTCGAGGCCGGACAACCGTGTCGCGGGATCGTTGTCCCCAGTCCGCCCGAAACGGGATCCGGACCGCGGTGCGGCTAGCACACTCGTCGCCCAGGATCGGATCGTGGGTGTTCGGGATGGACGGCCGCCGCTCCGGACAGGACAGAAGCCCTGGTCTCGGGGACAGCCAGCCCCCTAGCCGGCGGACAGGAGTCCTGGCTTCATGACACGGCTGACAACCGTGCCGGTCGAGGACGGACAACCCTGTCGTGGACCGCGGTCCCAGAGCCCCCAGAAACGGGACAGGGAGTCCGCTGCGGCTAGCACACACGTCGCCCAGGATCGGAGCCAAGGAGCTCTGCACAGCCGGTCCCACACTGCCCGTAGACGGACACCCGTGTCCGGCAATCGCTTTCCCGGAGCCGATCGACGTGGGACCCGGACCGCGGTCCGGCTAGCACACACGTCACCCAGGATCGGAGCCCAGGGTGTCGATACGGACGGCTGCCGCTCCGGACAGGAAAGAACCCCGGGTCCGCGTGATTGCCAGCCGCCGAGCCGGCGGACGACAGCCTCCAGCTTCTCGACACGGCTGGTACCCACAGCGCTTGTGGCCGGACAACAGTGTCGTGTGATCGCTGTCCCCAATCCGCACAGACGGGATTCTTACCCCGCTGCGGCTAGCACACACGTCGCCCAGGATAGGAACGGGGATGTTCGGGACGGACGGCTGCCGCTCCGCAGACGACAGAACCCCAGGTCCCCGCGACTGCCAGCCCACGAGGCGGCGGATGACAGCCTCCTGTTTCACGACACGGCTGCTACGCATGCAGCTCGTGGCCGCACAACCGTGTCGTGGGATCTCCTTTCCCGAGCCGACCGAGACCGAACCCGGACCCCGGCGCGGCTAGTACACACGTCGCGCAAGACCAGAGCCCAGGGTCCACATCCGGACGCCTGCCGCTCTGGACAGGACTGAATCCCCGGTCCCCGGGACCGCGTAACTCCGAGTCGGTGAACGACAGCCTCCACTTCACGACACGGCTAGCAGCCACAACTCTTATGGCCAGAAAACCGTGTCGTAGAATCTCCTTCCGCGAGGCGCCCGAAATGGGATCCGGACCCCGGCGCGGCTAGCACACACGTCACCCAGGATAAAGCCTAGGACTCCTAAAGCCGGGCACTCGCTGCCCGTGGAGGTACACTCGTGTTTTGCCATCGCCATAGCGAAGCCGACCGAGGTCTGACCAGGATCCCTTTGCGGC
The DNA here is from genome assembly GCF_963932015.1 of Anas acuta. Taxonomy (NCBI): domain Eukaryota; kingdom Metazoa; phylum Chordata; class Aves; order Anseriformes; family Anatidae; genus Anas; species Anas acuta. The sequence goes on from NC_088991.1 coordinate 2,886,775, forward strand.
TATCACACACGTCGCCCAGGATCGGAGCCCAGGGTGTCGATACGGACGTCTGCCGCTCTGGACAGGAAAGAACCCCAGGTCCCCGCGACTGCCAGCCCACGAGGCGGCGGATGACAGCTTCACGCTTCGCGGCAAGTCTGGCTCCCACGCCGCTCGTGGCCGGACAACCGTGTCGCGGGATCGCTGTCCCCAGTCCGCCCGAAGCGGGATCCGGACCGCAGTGCGGCTAGCACACACGTCGCCCAGGACCGGAGCCTCGGCGTTCGGGAAGGACGGCTGCCGCTCCGGACAGGACAGAAGCCCTGGTCTCGGGGACAGCCACTCCCTGAGCCAGCGATTCAGAGCCTCCTGTTTCACGACACGGCTGCTACGCATGCACGTCTTGGCCGGTCACCCGTGTCGTGGGATCACCTTCCTCGAGCCGACCGAGACCGAACCCGGACCCCGGCGCGGCTAGTACACACGTCGCGCAGGACCAGAGCCCAGGGTCCACATCCGGACGCCTGCCGCTCTGGACAGGACTGAATCCCCGGTCCCCGGGACCGCGTCACTCCGAGTCGGTGAACGACAGGCTCCACTTCACGACACGGCTAGCAGCCACAACTCTTATGGCCAGAAAACCGTGTCGTAGAATCTCCTTCCGCGAGGCGCCCGAAATGGGATCCGGACCCCGGCGCGGCTAGCACACACGTCACCCAGGATGAAGCCTAGGACTCCTAAAGCCGGGCACTCGCTGCCCGTGGAGGTACACTCGTGTTTTGCCATCGCCATAGCGAAGCCGACCGAGGTCTGACCAGGATCCCTTTGCGGCTATCACACTCGTCGCCCAGGATCGGAGCGTGGGTGTTCGGGATGGACGGCCGCCGCTCCGGACAGGACAGAAGCCCTGGTCTCGGGGACAGCCACTCCCTGAGCCAGCGGACAAGAGTCCTGGCTTCATGACACAGCTGACAACCGTGCCGGTCGAGGACGGACAACCCTGTCGTGGACTGCGGTCCCAGAGCCCCCAGAAACGGGACAGGGAGTCCGCTGCGGCTAGCACACACGTCGCCCAGGATAGGAGCGTGGGTGTTCGGGACGGACGGCCGCCGCTCCGGACAGGACAGAAGCCCTGGTCTCGGGGACAGCCAGCCCGCGAGACAGCGGATGACAGCTTCCTGTTTCACTACACGGCTGCTACGCAAGCCGCTCGAGGCCGGACAACCGTGTCGCGGGATCGTTGTCCCCAGTCCGCCCGAAACGGGATCCGGACCGCGGTGCGGCTAGCACACTCGTCGCCCAGGATCGGATCGTGGGTGTTCGGGATGGACGGCCGCCGCTCCGGACAGGACAGAAGCCCTGGTCTCGGGGACAGCCAGCCCCCTAGCCGGCGGACAGGAGTCCTGGCTTCATGACACGGCTGACAACCGTGCCGGTCGAGGACGGACAACCCTGTCGTGGACCGCGGTCCCAGAGCCCCCAGAAACGGGACAGGGAGTCCGCTGCGGCTAGCACACACGTCGCCCAGGATCGGAGCCAAGGAGCTCTGCACAGCCGGTCCCACACTGCCCGTAGACGGACACCCGTGTCCGGCAATCGCTTTCCCGGAGCCGATCGACGTGGGACCCGGACCGCGGTCCGGCTAGCACACACGTCACCCAGGATCGGAGCCCAGGGTGTCGATACGGACGGCTGCCGCTCCGGACAGGAAAGAACCCCGGGTCCGCGTGATTGCCAGCCGCCGAGCCGGCGGACGACAGCCTCCAGCTTCTCGACACGGCTGGTACCCACAGCGCTTGTGGCCGGACAACAGTGTCGTGTGATCGCTGTCCCCAATCCGCACAGACGGGATTCTTACCCCGCTGCGGCTAGCACACACGTCGCCCAGGATAGGAACGGGGATGTTCGGGACGGACGGCTGCCGCTCCGCAGACGACAGAACCCCAGGTCCCCGCGACTGCCAGCCCACGAGGCGGCGGATGACAGCCTCCTGTTTCACGACACGGCTGCTACGCATGCAGCTCGTGGCCGCACAACCGTGTCGTGGGATCTCCTTTCCCGAGCCGACCGAGACCGAACCCGGACCCCGGCGCGGCTAGTACACACGTCGCGCAAGACCAGAGCCCAGGGTCCACATCCGGACGCCTGCCGCTCTGGACAGGACTGAATCCCCGGTCCCCGGGACCGCGTAACTCCGAGTCGGTGAACGACAGCCTCCACTTCACGATACGGCTAGCAGCCACAACTCTTATGGCCAGAAAACCGTGTCGTAGAATCTCCTTCCGCGAGGCGCCCGAAATGGGATCCGGACCCCGGCGCGGCTAGCACACACGTCACCCAGGATAAAGCCTAGGACTCCTAAAGCCGGGCACTCGCTGCCCGTGGAGGTACACTCGTGTTTTGCCATCGCCATAGCGAAGCCGACCGAGGTCTGACCAGGATCCCTTTGCGGCTATCACACACGTCGCCCAGGATCGGAGCCCAGGGTGTCGATACGGACGTCTGCCGCTCTGGACAGGAAAGAACCCCAGGTCCCCGCGACTGCCAGCCCACGAGGCGGCGGATGACAGCTTCACGCTTCGCGGCAAGTCTGGCTCCCACGCCGCTCGTGGCCGGACAACCGTGTCGCGGGATCGCTGTCCCCAGTCCGCCCGAAGCGGGATCCGGACCGCAGTGCGGCTAGCACACACGTCGCCCAGGACCGGAGCCTCGGCGTTCGGGAAGGACGGCTGCCGCTCCGGACAGGACAGAAGCCCTGGTCTCGGGGACAGCCACTCCCTGAGCCAGCGATTCAGAGCCTCCTGTTTCACGACACGGCTGCTACGCATGCAGGTCTTGGCCGGTCACCCGTGTCGTGGGATCACCTTCCTCGAGCCGACCGAGACCGAACCCGGACCCCGGCGCGGCTAGTACACACGTCGCGCAGGACCAGAGCCCAGGGTCCACATCCGGACGCCTGCCGCTCTGGACAGGACTGAATCCCCGGTCCCCGGGACCGCGTAACTCCGAGTCGGTGAACGACAGCCTCCACTTCACGACACGGCTAGCAGCCACAACTCTTATGGCCAGAAAACCGTGTCGTAGAATCTCCTTCCGCGAGGCGCCCGAAATGGGATCCGGACCCCGGCGCGGCTAGCACACACGTCACCCAGGATGAAGCCTAGGACTCCTAAAGCCGGGCACTCGCTGCCCGTGGAGGTACACTCGTGTTTTGCCATCGCCATAGCGAAGCCGACCGAGGTCTGACCAGGATCCCTTTGCGGCTATCACACTCGTCGCCCAGGATCGGAGCGTGGGTGTTCGGGATGGACGGCCGCCGCTCCGGACAGGACAGAAGCCCTGGTCTCGGGGACAGCCACTCCCTGAGCCAGCGGACAAGAGTCCTGGCTTCATGACACAGCTGACAACCGTGCCGGTCGAGGACGGACAACCCTGTCGTGGACTGCGGTCCCAGAGCCCCCAGAAACGGGACAGGGAGTCCGCTGCGGCTAGCACACACGTCGCCCAGGATAGGAGCGTGGGTGTTCGGGACGGACGGCCGCCGCTCCGGACAGGACAGAAGCCCTGGTCTCGGGGACAGCCAGCCCGCGAGACAGCGGATGACAGCTTCCTGTTTCACTACACGGCTGCTACGCAAGCCGCTCGAGGCCGGACAACCGTGTCGCGGGATCGTTGTCCCCAGTCCGCCCGAAACGGGATCCGGACCGCGGTGCGGCTAGCACACTCGTCGCCCAGGACCGGATCGTGGGTGTTCGGGATGGACGGCCGCCGCTCCGGACAGGACAGAAGCCCTGGTCTCGGGGACAGCCAGCCCCCTAGCCGGCGGACAGGAGTCCTGGCTTCATGACACGGCTGACAACCGTGCCGGTCGAGGACGGACAACCCTGTCGTGGACCGCGGTCCCAGAGCCCCCAGAAACGGGACAGGGAGTCCGCTGCGGCTAGCACACACGTCGCCCAGGATCGGAGCCAAGGAGCTCTGCACAGCCGGTCCCACACTGCCCGTAGACGGACACCCGTGTCCGGCAATCGCTTTCCCGGAGCCGATCGACGTGGGACCCGGACCGCGGTCCGGCTAGCACACACGTCACCCAGGATCGGAGCCCAGGGTGTCGATACGGACGGCTGCCGCTCCGGACAGGAAAGAACCCCGGGTCCGCGTGATTGCCAGCCGCCGAGCCGGCGGACGACAGCCTCCAGCTTCTCGACACGGCTGGTACCCACAGCGCTTGTGGCCGGACAACAGTGTCGTGTGATCGCTGTCCCCAATCCGCACAGACGGGATTCTTACCCCGCTGCGGCTAGCACACACGTCGCCCAGGACCGGAGACTAGGGGCTCGGGAAGCCGGACCCACGCTGCCCGTGGAGGGACACTCGTGTCCTGCGATCGCCATAGCGGAGCCGACAGAGGTCCGACCCGGAACCCAGTGCGGCTAGCACACACGTCGCCCAGGATAGGAACGGGGATGTTCGGGACGGACGGCTGCCGCTCCGCAGACGACAGAACCCCAGGTCCCCGCGACTGCCAGCCCACGAGGCGGCGGATGACAGCCTCCTGTTTCACGACACGGCTGCTACGCATGCAGCTCGTGGCCGCACAACCGTGTCGTGGGATCACCTTCCTCGAGCCGACCGAGACCGAACCCGGACCCCGGCGCGGCTAGTACACACGTCGCGCAGGACCAGAGCCCAGGGTCCACATCCGGACGCCTGCCGCTCTGGACAGGACTGAATCCCCGGTCCCCGGGACCGCGTAACTCCGAGTCGGTGAACGACAGGCTCCACTTCACGACACGGCTAGCAGCCACAACTCTTATGGCCAGAAAACCGTGTCGTAGAATCTCCTTCCGCGAGGCGCCCGAAATGGGATCCGGACCCCGGCGCGGCTAGCACACACGTCACCCAGGATGAAGCCTAGGACTCCTAAAGCCGGGCACTCGCTGCCCGTGGAGGTACACTCGTGTTTTGCCATCGCCATAGCGAAGCCGACCGAGGTCTGACCAGGATCCCTTTGCGGCTATCACACACGTCGCCCAGGATCGGAGCCCAGGGTGTCGATACGGACGTCTGCCGCTCTGGACAGGAAAGAACCCCAGGTCCCCGCGACTGCCAGCCCACGAGGCGGCGGATGACAGCTTCACGCTTCGCGGCAAGTCTGGCTCCCACGCCGCTCGTGGCCGGACAACCGTGTCGCGGGATCGCTGTCCCCAGTCCGTCCGAAGCGGGATCCGGACCGCAGTGCGGCTAGCACACACGTCGCCCAGGACCGGAGCCTCGGCGTTCGGGAAGGACGGCTGCCGCTCCGGACAGGACAGAAGCCCTGGTCTCGGGGACAGCCACTCCCTGAGCCAGCGATTCAGAGCCTCCTGTTTCACGACACGGCTGCTACGCATGCACGTCTTGGCCGGTCACCCGTGTCGTGGGATCACCTTCCTCGAGCCGACCGAGACCGAACCCGGACCCCGGCGCGGCTAGTACACACGTCGCGCAGGACCAGAGCCCAGGGTCCACATCCGGACGCCTGCCGCTCTGGACAGGACTGAATCCCCGGTCCCCGGGACCGCGTAACTCCGAGTCGGTGAACGACAGGCTCCACTTCACGACACGGCTAGCAGCCACAACTCTTATGGCCAGAAAACCGTGTCGTAGAATCTCCTTCCGCGAGGCGCCCGAAATGGGATCCGGACCCCGGCGCGGCTAGCACACACGTCACCCAGGATGAAGCCTAGGACTCCTAAAGCCGGGCACTCGCTGCCCGTGGAGGTACACTCGTGTTTTGCCATCGCCATAGCGAAGCCGACCGAGGTCTGACCAGGATCCCTTTGCGGCTATCACACACGTCGCCCAGGATCGGAGCCCAGGGTGTCGATACGGACGTCTGCCGCTCTGGACAGGAAAGAACCCCAGGTCCCCGCGACTGCCAGCCCACGAGGCGGCGGATGACAGCTTCACGCTTCGCGGCAAGTCTGGCTCCCACGCCGCTCGTGGCCGGACAACCGTGTCGCGGGATCGCTGTCCCCAGTCCGTCCGAAGCGGGATCCGGACCGCAGTGCGGCTAGCACACACGTCGCCCAGGACCGGAGCCTCGGCGTTCGGGAAGGACGGCTGCCGCTCCGGACAGGACAGAAGCCCTGGTCTCGGGGACAGCCACTCCCTGAGCCAGCGATTCAGAGCCTCCTGTTTCACGACACGGCTGCTACGCATGCACGTCTTGGCCGGTCACCCGTGTCGTGGGATCACCTTCCTCGAGCCGACCGAGACCGAACCCGGACCCCGGCGCGGCTAGTACACACGTCGCGCAGGACCAGAGCCCAGGGTCCACATCCGGACGCCTGCCGCTCTGGACAGGACTGAATCCCCGGTCCCCGGGACCGCGTAACTCCGAGTCGGTGAACGACAGGCTCCACTTCACGACACGGCTAGCAGCCACAACTCTTATGGCCAGAAAACCGTGTCGTAGAATCTCCTTCCGCGAGGCGCCCGAAATGGGATCCGGACCCCGGCGCGGCTAGCACACACGTCACCCAGGATGAAGCCTAGGACTCCTAAAGCCGGGCACTCGCTGCCCGTGGAGGTACACTCGTGTTTTGCCATCGCCATAGCGAAGCCGACCGAGGTCTGACCAGGATCCCTTTGCGGCTATCACACTCGTCGCCCAGGATCGGAGCGTGGGTGTTCGGGATGGACGGCCGCCGCTCCGGACAGGACAGAAGCCCTGGTCTCGGGGACAGCCACTCCCTGAGCCAGCGGACAAGAGTCCTGGCTTCATGACACAGCTGACAACCGTGCCGGTCGAGGACGGACAACCCTGTCGTGGACTGCGGTCCCAGAGCCCCCAGAAACGGGACAGGGAGTCCGCTGCGGCTAGCACACACGTCGCCCAGGATAGGAGCGTGGGTGTTCGGGACGGACGGCCGCCGCTCCGGACAGGACAGAAGCCCTGGTCTCGGGGACAGCCAGCCCGCGAGACAGCGGATGACAGCTTCCTGTTTCACTACACGGCTGCTACGCAAGCCGCTCGAGGCCGGACAACCGTGTCGCGGGATCGTTGTCCCCAGTCCGCCCGAAACGGGATCCGGACCGCGGTGCGGCTAGCACACTCGTCGCCCAGGATCGGATCGTGGGTGTTCGGGATGGACGGCCGCCGCTCCGGACAGGACAGAAGCCCTGGTCTCGGGGACAGCCAGCCCCCTAGCCGGCGGACAGGAGTCCTGGCTTCATGACACGGCTGACAACCGTGCCGGTCGAGGACGGACAACCCTGTCGTGGACCGCGGTCCCAGAGCCCCCAGAAACGGGACAGGGAGTCCGCTGCGGCTAGCACACACGTCGCCCAGGATCGGAGCCAAGGAGCTCTGCACAGCCGGTCCCACACTGCCCGTAGACGGACACCCGTGTCCGGCAATCGCTTTCCCGGAGCCGATCGACGTGGGACCCGGACCGCGGTCCGGCTAGCACACACGTCACCCAGGATCGGAGCCCAGGGTGTCGATACGGACGGCTGCCGCTCCGGACAGGAAAGAACCCCGGGTCCGCGTGATTGCCAGCCGCCGAGCCGGCGGACGACAGCCTCCAGCTTCTCGACACGGCTGGTACCCACAGCGCTTGTGGCCGGACAACAGTGTCGTGTGATCGCTGTCCCCAATCCGCACAGACGGGATTCTTACCCCGCTGCGGCTAGCACACACGTCGCCCAGGACCGGAGACTAGGGGCTCGGGAAGCCGGACCCACGCTGCCCGTGGAGGGACACTCGTGTCCTGCGATCGCCATAGCGGAGCCGACAGAGGTCCGACCCGGAACCCAGTGCGGCTAGCACACACGTCGCCCAGGATAGGAACGGGGATGTTCGGGACGGACGGCTGCCGCTCCGCAGACGACAGAACCCCAGGTCCCCGCGACTGCCAGCCCACGAGGCGGCGGATGACAGCCTCCTGTTTCACGACACGGCTGCTACGCATGCAGCTCGTGGCCGCACAACCGTGTCGTGGGATCTCCTTTCCCGAGCCGACCGAGACCGAACCCGGACCCCGGCGCGGCTAGTACACACGTCGCGCAAGACCAGAGCCCAGGGTCCACATCCGGACGCCTGCCGCTCTGGACAGGACTGAATCCCCGGTCCCCGGGACCGCGTAACTCCGAGTCGGTGAACGACAGCCTCCACTTCACGACACGGCTAGCAGCCACAACTCTTATGGCCAGAAAACCGTGTCGTAGAATCTCCTTCCGCGAGGCGCCCGAAATGGGATCCGGACCCCGGCGCGGCTAGCACACACGTCACCCAGGATAAAGCCTAGGACTCCTAAAGCCGGGCACTCGCTGCCCGTGGAGGTACACTCGTGTTTTGCCATCGCCATAGCGAAGCCGACCGAGGTCTGACCAGGATCCCTTTGCGGCTATCACACACGTCGCCCAGGATCGGAGCCCAGGGTGTCGATACGGACGTCTGCCGCTCTGGACAGGAAAGAACCCCAGGTCCCCGCGACTGCCAGCCCACGAGGCGGCGGATGACAGCTTCACGCTTCGCGGCAAGTCTGGCTCCCACGCCGCTCGTGGCCGGACAACCGTGTCGCGGGATCGCTGTCCCCAGTCCGCCCGAAGCGGGATCCGGACCGCAGTGCGGCTAGCACACACGTCGCCCAGGACCGGAGCCTCGGCGTTCAGGAAGGACGGCTGCCGCTCCGGACAGGACAGAAGCCCTGGTCTCGGGGACAGCCACTCCCTGAGCCAGCGATTCAGAGCCTCCTGTTTCACGACACGGCTGCTACGCATGCACGTCTTGGCCGGTCACCCGTGTCGTGGGATCACCTTCCTCGAGCCGACCGAGACCGAACCCGGACCCCGGCGCGGCTAGTACACACGTCGCGCAAGACCAGAGCCCAGGGTCCACATCCGGACGCCTGCCGCTCTGGACAGGACTGAATCCCCGGTCCCCGGGACCGCGTAACTCCGAGTCGGTGAACGACAGCCTCCACTTCACGACACGGCTAGCAGCCACAACTCTTATGGCCAGAAAACCGTGTCGTAGAATCTCCTTCCGCGAGGCGCCCGAAATGGGATCCGGACCCCGGCGCGGCTAGCACACACGTCACCCAGGATGAAGCCTAGGACTCCTAAAGCCGGGCACTCGCTGCCCGTGGAGGTACACTCGTGTTTTGCCATCGCCATAGCGAAGCCGACCGAGGTCTGACCAGGATCCCTTTGCGGCTATCACACTCGTCGCCCAGGATCGGAGCGTGGGTGTTCGGGATGGACGGCCGCCGCTCCGGACAGGACAGAAGCCCTGGTCTCGGGGACAGCCACTCCCTGAGCCAGCGGACAAGAGTCCTGGCTTCATGACACAGCTGACAACCGTGCCGGTCGAGGACGGACAACCCTGTCGTGGACTGCGGTCCCAGAGCCCCCAGAAACGGGACAGGGAGTCCGCTGCGGCTAGCACACACGTCGCCCAGGATAGGAGCGTGGGTGTTCGGGACGGACGGCCGCCGCTCCGGACAGGACAGAAGCCCTGGTCTCGGGGACAGCCAGCCCGCGAGACAGCGGATGACAGCTTCCTGTTTCACTACACGGCTGCTACGCAAGCCGCTCGAGGCCGGACAACCGTGTCGCGGGATCGTTGTCCCCAGTCCGCCCGAAACGGGATCCGGACCGCGGTGCGGCTAGCACACTCGTCGCCCAGGACCGGATCGTGGGTGTTCGGGATGGACGGCCGGCGCTCCGGACAGGACAGAAGCCCTGGTCTCGGGGACAGCCAGCCCCCTAGCCGGCGGACAGGAGTCCTGGCTTCATGACACGGCTGACAACCGTGCCGGTCGAGGACGGACAACCCTGTCGTGGACCGCGGTCCCAGAGCCCCCAGAAACGGGACAGGGAGTCCGCTGCGGCTAGCACACACGTCGCCCAGGATCGGAGCCAAGGAGCTCTGCACAGCCGGTCCCACACTGCCCGTAGACGGACACCCGTGTCCGGCAATCGCTTTCCCGGAGCCGATCGACGTGGGACCCGGACCGCGGTCCGGCTAGCACACACGTCACCCAGGATCGGAGCCCAGGGTGTCGATACGGACGGCTGCCGCTCCGGACAGGAAAGAACCCCGGGTCCGCGTGATTGCCAGCCGCCGAGCCGGCGGACGACAGCCTCCAGCTTCTCGACACGGCTGGTACCCACAGCGCTTGTGGCCGGACAACAGTGTCGTGTGATCGCTGTCCCCAATCCGCACAGACGGGATTCTTACCCCGCTGCGGCTAGCACACACGTCGCCCAGGACCGGAGACTAGGGGCTCGGGAAGCCGGACCCACGCTGCCCGTGGAGGGACACTCGTGTCCTGCGATCGCCATAGCGGAGCCGACAGAGGTCCGACCCGGAACCCAGTGCGGCTAGCACACACGTCGCCCAGGATAGGAACGGGGATGTTCGGGACGGACGGCTGCCGCTCCGCAGACGACAGAACCCCAGGTCCCCGCGACTGCCAGCCCACGAGGCGGCGGATGACAGCCTCCTGTTTCACGACACGGCTGCTACGCATGCAGCTCGTGGCCGCACAACCGTGTCGTGGGATCTCCTTTCCCGAGCCGACCGAGACCGAACCCGGACCCCGGCGCGGCTAGTACACACGTCGCGCAAGACCAGAGCCCAGGGTCCACATCCGGACGCCTGCCGCTCTGGACAGGACTGAATCCCCGGTCCCCGGGACCGCGTAACTCCGAGTCGGTGAACGACAGCCTCCACTTCACGACACGGCTAGCAGCCACAACTCTTATGGCCAGAAAACCGTGTCGTAGAATCTCCTTCCGCGAGGCGCCCGAAATGGGATCCGGACCCCGGCGCGGCTAGCACACACGTCACCCAGGATAAAGCCTAGGACTCCTAAAGCCGGGCACTCGCTGCCCGTGGAGGTACACTCGTGTTTTGCCATCGCCATAGCGAAGCCGACCGAGGTCTGACCAGGATCCCTTTGCGGCTATCACACACGTCGCCCAGGATCGGAGCCCAGGGTGTCGATACGGACGTCTGCCGCTCTGGACAGGAAAGAACCCCAGGTCCCCGCGACTGCCAGCCCACGAGGCGGCGGATGACAGCTTCACGCTTCGCGGCAAGTCTGGCTCCCACGCCGCTCGTGGCCGGACAACCGTGTCGCGGGATCGCTGTCCCCAGTCCGCCCGAAGCGGGATCCGGACCGCAGTGCGGCTAGCACACACGTCGCCCAGGACCGGAGCCTCGGCGTTCGGGAAGGACGGCTGCCGCTCCGGACAGGACAGAAGCCCTGGTCTCGGGGACAGCCACTCCCTGAGCCAGCGATTCAGAGCCTCCTGTTTCACGACACGGCTGCTACGCATGCACGTCTTGGCCGGTCACCCGTGTCGTGGGATCACCTTCCTCGAGCCGACCGAGACCGAACCCGGACCCCGGCGCGGCTAGTACACACGTCGCGCAGGACCAGAGCCCAGGGTCCACATCCGGACGCCTGCCGCTCTGGACAGGACTGAATCCCCGGTCCCCGGGACCGCGTAACTCCGAGTCGGTGAACGACAGCCTCCACTTCACGACACGGCTAGCAGCCACAACTCTTATGGCCAGAAAACCGTGTCGTAGAATCTCCTTCCGCGAGGCGCCCGAAATGGGATCCGGACCCCGGCGCGGCTAGCACACACGTCACCCAGGATGAAGCCTAGGACTCCTAAAGCCGGGCACTCGCTGCCCGTGGAGGTACACTCGTGTTTTGCCATCGCCATAGCGAAGCCGACCGAGGTCTGACCAGGATCCCTTTGCGGCTATCACACTCGTCGCCCAGGATCGGAGCGTGGGTGTTCGGGATGGACGGCCGCCGCTCCGGACAGGACAGAAGCCCTGGTCTCGGGGACAGCCACTCCCTGAGCCAGCGGACAAGAGTCCTGGCTTCATGACACAGCTGACAACCGTGCCGGTCGAGGACGGACAACCCTGTCGTGGACTGCGGTCCCAGAGCCCCCAGAAACGGGACAGGGAGTCCGCTGCGGCTAGCACACACGTCGCCCAGGATAGGAGCGTGGGTGTTCGGGACGGACGGCCGCCGCTCCGGACAGGACAGAAGCCCTGGTCTCGGGGACAGCCAGCCCGCGAGACAGCGGATGACAGCTTCCTGTTTCACTACACGGCTGCTACGCAAGCCGCTCGAGGCCGGACAACCGTGTCGCGGGATCGTTGTCCCCAGTCCGCCCGAAACGGGATCCGGACCGCGGTGCGGCTAGCACACTCGTCGCCCAGGACCGGATCGTGGGTGTTCGGGATGGACGGCCGCCGCTCCGGACAGGACAGAAGCCCTGGTCTCGGGGACAGCCAGCCCCCTAGCCGGCGGACAGGAGTCCTGGCTTCATGACACGGCTGACAACCGTGCCGGTCGAGGACGGACAACCCTGTCGTGGACCGCGGTCCCAGAGCCCCCAGAAACGGGACAGGGAGTCCGCTGCGGCTAGCACACACGTCGCCCAGGATCGGAGCCAAGGAGCTCTGCACAGCCGGTCCCACACTGCCCGTAGACGGACACCCGTGTCCGGCAATCGCTTTCCCGGAGCCGATCGACGTGGGACCCGGACCGCGGTCCGGCTAGCACACACGTCACCCAGGATCGGAGCCCAGGGTGTCGATACGGACGGCTGCCGCTCCGGACAGGAAAGAACCCCGGGTCCGCGTGATTGCCAGCCGCCGAGCCGGCGGACGACAGCCTCCAGCTTCTCGACACGGCTGGTACCCACAGCGCTTGTGGCCGGACAACAGTGTCGTGTGATCGCTGTCCCCAATCCGCACAGACGGGATTCTTACCCCGCTGCGGCTAGCACACACGTCGCCCAGGACCGGAGACTAGGGGCTCGGGAAGCCGGACCCACGCTGCCCGTGGAGGGACACTCGTGTCCTGCGATCGCCATAGCGGAGCCGACAGAGGTCCGACCCGGAACCCAGTGCGGCTAGCACACACGTCGCCCAGGATAGGAACGGGGATGTTCGGGACGGACGGCTGCCGCTCCGCAGACGACAGAACCCCAGGTCCCCGCGACTGCCAGCCCACGAGGCGGCGGATGACAGCCTCCTGTTTCACGACACGGCTGCTACGCATGCAGCTCGTGGCCGCACAACCGTGTCGTGGGATCTCCTTTCCCGAGCCGACCGAGACCGAACCCGGACCCCGGCGCGGCTAGTACACACGTCGCGCAAGACCAGAGCCCAGGGTCCACATCCGGACGCCTGCCGCTCTGGACAGGACTGAATCCCCGGTCCCCGGGACCGCGTAACTCCGAGTCGGTGAACGACAGCCTCCACTTCACGATACGGCTAGCAGCCACAACTCTTATGGCCAGAAAACCGTGTCGTAGAATCTCCTTCCGCGAGGCGCCCGAAATGGGATCCGGACCCCGGCGCGGCTAGCACACACGTCACCCAGGATAAAGCCTAGGACTCCTAAAGCCGGGCACTCGCTGCCCGTGGAGGTACACTCGTGTTTTGCCATCGCCATAGCGAAGCCGACCGAGGTCTGACCAGGATCCCTTTGCGGCTATCACACACGTCGCCCAGGATCGGAGCCCAGGGTGTCGATACGGACGTCTGCCGCTCTGGACAGGAAAGAACCCCAGGTCCCCGCGACTGCCAGCCCACGAGGCGGCGGATGACAGCTTCACGCTTCGCGGCAAGTCTGGCTCCCACGCCGCTCGTGGCCGGACAACCGTGTCGCGGGATCGCTGTCCCCAGTCCGCCCGAAGCGGGATCCGGACCGCAGTGCGGCTAGCACACACGTCGCCCAGGACCGGAGCCTCGGCGTTCGGGAAGGACGGCTGCCGCTCCGGACAGGACAGAAGCCCTGGTCTCGGGGACAGCCACTCCCTGAGCCAGCGATTCAGAGCCTCCTGTTTCACGACACGGCTGCTACGCATGCAGCTCGTGGCCGCACAACCGTGTCGTGGGATCACCTTCCTCGAGCCGACCGAGACCGAACCCGGACCCCGGCGCGGCTAGTACACACGTCGCGCAGGACCAGAGCCCAGGGTCCACATCCGGACGCCTGCCGCTCTGGACAGGACTGAATCCCCGGTCCCCGGGACCGCGTAACTCCGAGTCGGTGAACGACAGCCTCCACTTCACGACACGGCTAGCAGCCACAACTCTTATGGCCAGAAAACCGTGTCGTAGAATCTCCTTCCGCGAGGCGCCCGAAATGGGATCCGGACCCCGGCGCGGCTAGCACACACGTCACCCAGGATGAAGCCTAGGACTCCTAAAGCCGGGCACTCGCTGCCCGTGGAGGTACACTCGTGTTTTGCCATCGCCATAGCGAAGCCGACCGAGGTCTGACCAGGATCCCTTTGCGGCTATCACACTCGTCGCCCAGGATCGGAGCGTGGGTGTTCGGGATGGACGGCCGCCGCTCCGGACAGGACAGAAGCCCTGGTCTCGGGGACAGCCACTCCCTGAGCCAGCGGACAAGAGTCCTGGCTTCATGACACAGCTGACAACCGTGCCGGTCGAGGACGGACAACCCTGTCGTGGACTGCGGTCCCAGAGCCCCCAGAAACGGGACAGGGAGTCCGCTGCGGCTAGCACACACGTCGCCCAGGATAGGAGCGTGGGTGTTCGGGACGGACGGCCGCCGCTCCGGACAGGACAGAAGCCCTGGTCTCGGGGACAGCCAGCCCGCGAGACAGCGGATGACAGCTTCCTGTTTCACTACACGGCTGCTACGCAAGCCGCTCGAGGCCGGACAACCGTGTCGCGGGATCGTTGTCCCCAGTCCGCCCGAAACGGGATCCGGACCGCGGTGCGGCTAGCACACTCGTCGCCCAGGACCGGATCGTGGGTGTTCGGGATGGACGGCCGCCGCTCCGGACAGGACAGAAGCCCTGGTCTCGGGGACAGCCAGCCCCCTAGCCGGCGGACAGGAGTCCTGGCTTCATGACACGGCTGACAACCGTGCCGGTCGAGGACGGACAACCCTGTCGTGGACCGCGGTCCCAGAGCCCCCAGAAACGGGACAGGGAGTCCGCTGCGGCTAGCACACACGTCGCCCAGGATCGGAGCCAAGGAGCTCTGCACAGCCGGTCCCACACTGCCCGTAGACGGACACCCGTGTCCGGCAATCGCTTTCCCGGAGCCGATCGACGTGGGACCCGGACCGCGGTCCGGCTAGCACACACGTCACCCAGGATCGGAGCCCAGGGTGTCGATACGGACGGCTGCCGCTCCGGACAGGAAAGAACCCCGGGTCCGCGTGATTGCCAGCCGCCGAGCCGGCGGACGACAGCCTCCAGCTTCTCGACGCGGCTGGTACCCACAGCGCTTGTGGCCGGACAACAGTGTCGTGTGATCGCTGTCCCCAATCCGCACAGACGGGATTCTTACCCCGCTGCGGCTAGCACACACGTCGCCCAGGACCGGAGACTAGGGGCTCGGGAAGCCGGACCCACGCTGCCCGTGGAGGGACACTCGTGTCCTGCGATCGCCATAGCGGAGCCGACAGAGGTCCGACCCGGAACCCAGTGCGGCTAGCACACACGTCGCCCAGGATAGGAACGGGGATGTTCGGGACGGACGGCTGCCGCTCCGCAGACGACAGAACCCCAGGTCCCCGCGACTGCCAGCCCACGAGGCGGCGGATGACAGCCTCCTGTTTCACGACACGGCTGCTACGCATGCAGCTCGTGGCCGCACAACCGTGTCGTGGGATCTCCTTTCCCGAGCCGACCGAGACCGAACCCGGACCCCGGCGCGGCTAGTACACACGTCGCGCAAGACCAGAGCCCAGGGTCCACATCCGGACGCCTGCCGCTCTGGACAGGACTGAATCCCCGGTCCCCGGGACCGCGTAACTCCGAGTCGGTGAACGACAGCCTCCACTTCACGACACGGCTAGCAGCCACAACTCTTATGGCCAGAAAACCGTGTCGTAGAATCTCCTTCCGCGAGGCGCCCGAAATGGGATCCGGACCCCGGCGCGGCTAGCACACACGTCACCCAGGATAAAGCCTAGGACTCCTAAAGCCGGGCACTCGCTGCCCGTGGAGGTACACTCGTGTTTTGCCATCGCCATAGCGAAGCCGACCGAGGTCTGACCAGGATCCCTTTGCGGCTATCACACACGTCGCCCAGGATCGGAGCCCAGGGTGTCGATACGGACGTCTGCCGCTCTGGACAGGAAAGAACCCCAGGTCCCCGCGACTGCCAGCCCACGAGGCGGCGGATGACAGCTTCACGCTTCGCGGCAAGTCTGGCTCCCACGCCGCTCGTGGCCGGACAACCGTGTCGCGGGATCGCTGTCCCCAGTCCGCCCGAAGCGGGATCCGGACCGCAGTGCGGCTAGCACACACGTCGCCCAGGACCGGAGCCTCGGCGTTCGGGAAGGACGGCTGCCGCTCCGGACAGGACAGAAGCCCTGGTCTCGGGGACAGCCACTCCCTGAGCCAGCGATTCAGAGCCTCCTGTTTCACGACACGGCTGCTACGCATGCACGTCTTGGCCGGTCACCCGTGTCGTGGGATCACCTTCCTCGAGCCGACCGAGACCGAACCCGGACCCCGGCGCGGCTAGTACACACGTCGCGCAGGACCAGAGCCCAGGGTCCACATCCGGACGCCTGCCGCTCTGGACAGGACTGAATCCCCGGTCCCCGGGACCGCGTAACTCCGAGTCGGTGAACGACAGCCTCCACTTCACGACACGGCTAGCAGCCACAACTCTTATGGCCAGAAAACCGTGTCGTAGAATCTCCTTCCGCGAGGCGCCCGAAATGGGATCCGGACCCCGGCGCGGCTAGCACACACGTCACCCAGGATGAAGCCTAGGACTCCTAAAGCCGGGCACTCGCTGCCCGTGGAGGTACACTCGTGTTTTGCCATCGCCATAGCGAAGCCGACCGAGGTCTGACCAGGATCCCTTTGCGGCTAGCACACTCGTCGCCCAGGATCGGAGCGTGGGTGTTCGGGATGGACGGCCGCCGCTCCGGACAGGACAGAAGCCCTGGTCTCGGGGACAGCCACTCCCTGAGCCAGCGGACAAGAGTCCTGGCTTCATGACACAGCTGACAACCGTGCCGGTCGAGGACGGACAACCCTGTCGTGGACTGCGGTCCCAGAGCCCCCAGAAACGGGACAGGGAGTCCGCTGCGGCTAGCACACACGTCGCCCAGGATAGGAGCGTGGGTGTTCGGGACGGACGGCCGCCGCTCCGGACAGGACAGAAGCCCTGGTCTCGGGGACAGCCAGCCCGCGAGACAGCGGATGACAGCTTCCTGTTTCACTACACGGCTGCTACGCAAGCCGCTCGAGGCCGGACAACCGTGTCGCGGGATCGTTGTCCCCAGTCCGCCCGAAACGGGATCCGGACCGCGGTGCGGCTAGCACACTCGTCGCCCAGGACCGGATCGTGGGTGTTCGGGATGGACGGCCGCCGCTCCGGACAGGACAGAAGCCCTGGTCTCGGGGACAGCCAGCCCCCTAGCCGGCGGACAGGAGTCCTGGCTTCATGACACGGCTGACAACCGTGCCGGTCGAGGACGGACAACCCTGTCGTGGACCGCGGTCCCAGAGCCCCCAGAAACGGGACAGGGAGTCCGCTGCGGCTAGCACACACGTCGCCCAGGATCGGAGCCAAGGAGCTCTGCACAGCCGGTCCCACACTGCCCGTAGACGGACACCCGTGTCCGGCAATCGCTTTCCCGGAGCCGATCGACGTGGGACCCGGACCGCGGTCCGGCTAGCACACACGTCACCCAGGATCGGAGCCCAGGGTGTCGATACGGACGGCTGCCGCTCCGGACAGGAAAGAACCCCGGGTCCGCGTGATTGCCAGCCGCCGAGCCGGCGGACGACAGCCTCCAGCTTCTCGACGCGGCTGGTACCCACAGCGCTTGTGGCCGGACAACAGTGTCGTGTGATCGCTGTCCCCAATCCGCACAGACGGGATTCTTACCCCGCTGCGGCTAGCACACACGTCGCCCAGGACCGGAGACTAGGGGCTCGGGAAGCCGGACCCACGCTGCCCGTGGAGGGACACTCGTGTCCTGCGATCGCCATAGCGGAGCCGACAGAGGTCCGACCCGGAACCCAGTGCGGCTAGCACACACGTCGCCCAGGATAGGAACGGGGATGTTCGGGACGGACGGCTGCCGCTCCGCAGACGACAGAACCCCAGGTCCCCGCGACTGCCAGCCCACGAGGCGGCGGATGACAGCCTCCTGTTTCACGACACGGCTGCTACGCATGCAGCTCGTGGCCGCACAACCGTGTCGTGGGATCTCCTTTCCCGAGCCGACCGAGACCGAACCCGGACCCCGGCGCGGCTAGTACACACGTCGCGCAAGACCAGAGCCCAGGGTCCACATCCGGACGCCTGCCGCTCTGGACAGGACTGAATCCCCGGTCCCCGGGACCGCGTAACTCCGAGTCGGTGAACGACAGCCTCCACTTCACGACACGGCTAGCAGCCACAACTCTTATGGCCAGAAAACCGTGTCGTAGAATCTCCTTCCGCGAGGCGCCCGAAATGGGATCCGGACCCCGGCGCGGCTAGCACACACGTCACCCAGGATAAAGCCTAGGACTCCTAAAGCCGGGCACTCGCTGCCCGTGGAGGTACACTCGTGTTTTGCCATCGCCATAGCGAAGCCGACCGAGGTCTGACCAGGATCCCTTTGCGGCTATCACACACGTCGCCCAGGATCGGAGCCCAGGGTGTCGATACGGACGTCTGCCGCTCTGGACAGGAAAGAACCCCAGGTCCCCGCGACTGCCAGCCCACGAGGCGGCGGATGACAGCTTCACGCTTCGCGGCAAGTCTGGCTCCCACGCCGCTCGTGGCCGGACAACCGTGTCGCGGGATCGCTGTCCCCAGTCCGCCCGAAGCGGGATCCGGACCGCAGTGCGGCTAGCACACACGTCGCCCAGGACCGGAGCCTCGGCGTTCGGGAAGGACGGCTGCCGCTCCGGACAGGACAGAAGCCCTGGTCTCGGGGACAGCCACTCCCTGAGCCAGCGATTCAGAGCCTCCTGTTTCACGACACGGCTGCTACGCATGCACGTCTTGGCCGGTCACCCGTGTCGTGGGATCACCTTCCTCGAGCCGACCGAGACCGAACCCGGACCCCGGCGCGGCTAGTACACACGTCGCGCAGGACCAGAGCCCAGGGTCCACATCCGGACGCCTGCCGCTCTGGACAGGACTGAATCCCCGGTCCCCGGGACCGCGTAACTCCGAGTCGGTGAACGACAGCCTCCACTTCACGACACGGCTAGCAGCCACAACTCTTATGGCCAGAAAACCGTGTCGTAGAATCTCCTTCCGCGAGGCGCCCGAAATGGGATCCGGACCCCGGCGCGGCTAGCACACACGTCACCCAGGATAAAGCCTAGGACTCCTAAAGCCGGGCACTCGCTGCCCGTGGAGGTACACTCGTGTTTTGCCATCGCCATAGCGAAGCCGACCGAGGTCTGACCAGGATCCCTTTGCGGCTAGCACACTCGTCGCCCAGGATCGGAGCGTGGGTGTTCGGGATGGACGGCCGCCGCTCCGGACAGGACAGAAGCCCTGGTCTCGGGGACAGCCACTCCCTGAGCCAGCGGACAAGAGTCCTGGCTTCATGACACAGCTGACAACCGTGCCGGTCGAGGACGGACAACCCTGTCGTGGACTGCGGTCCCAGAGCCCCCAGAAACGGGACAGGGAGTCCGCTGCGGCTAGCACACACGTCGCCCAGGATAGGAGCGTGGGTGTTCGGGACGGACGGCCGCCGCTCCGGACAGGACAGAAGCCCTGGTCTCGGGGACAGCCAGCCCGCGAGACAGCGGATGACAGCTTCCTGTTTCACTACACGGCTGCTACGCAAGCCGCTCGAGGCCGGACAACCGTGTCGCGGGATCGTTGTCCCCAGTCCGCCCGAAACGGGATCCGGACCGCGGTGCGGCTAGCACACTCGTCGCCCAGGACCGGATCGTGGGTGTTCGGGATGGACGGCCGCCGCTCCGGACAGGACAGAAGCCCTGGTCTCGGGGACAGCCAGCCCCCTAGCCGGCGGACAGGAGTCCTGGCTTCATGACACGGCTGACAACCGTGCCGGTCGAGGACGGACAACCCTGTCGTGGACCGCGGTCCCAGAGCCCCCAGAAACGGGACAGGGAGTCCGCTGCGGCTAGCACACACGTCGCCCAGGATCGGAGCCAAGGAGCTCTGCACAGCCGGTCCCACACTGCCCGTAGACGGACACCCGTGTCCGGCAATCGCTTTCCCGGAGCCGATCGACGTGGGACCCGGACCGCGGTCCGGCTAGCACACACGTCACCCAGGATCGGAGCCCAGGGTGTCGATACGGACGGCTGCCGCTCCGGACAGGAAAGAACCCCGGGTCCGCGTGATTGCCAGCCGCCGAGCCGGCGGACGACAGCCTCCAGCTTCTCGACACGGCTGGTACCCACAGCGCTTGTGGCCGGACAACAGTGTCGTGTGATCGCTGTCCCCAATCCGCACAGACGGGATTCTTACCCCGCTGCGGCTAGCACACACGTCGCCCAGGACCGGAGACTAGGGGCTCGGGAAGCCGGACCCACGCTGCCCGTGGAGGGACACTCGTGTCCTGCGATCGCCATAGCGGAGCCGACAGAGGTCCGACCCGGAACCCAGTGCGGCTAGCACACACGTCGCCCAGGATAGGAACGGGGATGTTCGGGACGGACGGCTGCCGCTCCGCAGACGACAGAACCCCAGGTCCCCGCGACTGCCAGCCCACGAGGCGGCGGATGACAGCCTCCTGTTTCACGACACGGCTGCTACGCATGCAGCTCGTGGCCGCACAACCGTGTCGTGGGATCTCCTTTCCCGAGCCGACCGAGACCGAACCCGGACCCCGGCGCGGCTAGTACACACGTCGCGCAAGACCAGAGCCCAGGGTCCACATCCGGACGCCTGCCGCTCTGGACAGGACTGAATCCCCGGTCCCCGGGACCGCGTAACTCCGAGTCGGTGAACGACAGCCTCCACTTCACGATACGGCTAGCAGCCACAACTCTTATGGCCAGAAAACCGTGTCGTAGAATCTCCTTCCGCGAGGCGCCCGAAATGGGATCCGGACCCCGGCGCGGCTAGCACACACGTCACCCAGGATAAAGCCTAGGACTCCTAAAGCCGGGCACTCGCTGCCCGTGGAGGTACACTCGTGTTTTGCCATCGCCATAGCGAAGCCGACCGAGGTCTGACCAGGATCCCTTTGCGGCTATCACACACGTCGCCCAGGATCGGAGCCCAGGGTGTCGATACGGACGTCTGCCGCTCTGGACAGGAAAGAACCCCAGGTCCCCGCGACTGCCAGCCCACGAGGCGGCGGATGACAGCTTCACGCTTCGCGGCAAGTCTGGCTCCCACGCCGCTCGTGGCCGGACAACCGTGTCGCGGGATCGCTGTCCCCAGTCCGCCCGAAGCGGGATCCGGACCGCAGTGCGGCTAGCACACACGTCGCCCAGGACCGGAGCCTCGGCGTTCGGGAAGGACGGCTGCCGCTCCGGACAGGACAGAAGCCCTGGTCTCGGGGACAGCCACTCCCTGAGCCAGCGATTCAGAGCCTCCTGTTTCACGACACGGCTGCTACGCATGCACGTCTTGGCCGGTCACCCGTGTCGTGGGATCACCTTCCTCGAGCCGACCGAGACCGAACCCGGACCCCGGCGCGGCTAGTACACACGTCGCGCAGGACCAGAGCCCAGGGTCCACATCCGGACGCCTGCCGCTCTGGACAGGACTGAATCCCCGGTCCCCGGGACCGCGTAACTCCGAGTCGGTGAACGACAGCCTCCACTTCACGACACGGCTAGCAGCCACAACTCTTATGGCCAGAAAACCGTGTCGTAGAATCTCCTTCCGCGAGGCGCCCGAAATGGGATCCGGACCCCGGCGCGGCTAGCACACACGTCACCCAGGATGAAGCCTAGGACTCCTAAAGCCGGGCACTCGCTGCCCGTGGAGGTACACTCGTGTTTTGCCATCGCCATAGCGAAGCCGACCGAGGTCTGACCAGGATCCCTTTGCGGCTATCACACTCGTCGCCCAGGATCGGAGCGTGGGTGTTCGGGATGGACGGCCGCCGCTCCGGACAGGACAGAAGCCCTGGTCTCGGGGACAGCCACTCCCTGAGCCAGCGGACAAGAGTCCTGGCTTCATGACACGGCTGACAACCGTGCCGGTCGAGGACGGACAACCCTGTCGTGGACTGCGGTCCCAGAGCCCCCAGAAACGGGACAGGGAGTCCGCTGCGGCTAGCACACACGTCGCCCAGGATAGGAGCGTGGGTGTTCGGGACGGACGGCCGCCGCTCCGGACAGGACAGAAGCCCTGGTCTCGGGGACAGCCAGCCCGCGAGACAGCGGATGACAGCTTCCTGTTTCACTACACGGCTGCTACGCAAGCCGCTCGAGGCCGGACAACCGTGTCGCGGGATCGTTGTCCCCAGTCCGCCCGAAACGGGATCCGGACCGCGGTGCGGCTAGCACACTCGTCGCCCAGGACCGGATCGTGGGTGTTCGGGATGGACGGCCGCCGCTCCGGACAGGACAGAAGCCCTGGTCTCGGGGACAGCCAGCCCCCTAGCCGGCGGACAGGAGTCCTGGCTTCATGACACGGCTGACAACCGTGCCGGTCGAGGACGGACAACCCTGTCGTGGACCGCGGTCCCAGAGCCCCCAGAAACGGGACAGGGAGTCCGCTGCGGCTAGCACACACGTCGCCCAGGATCGGAGCCAAGGAGCTCTGCACAGCCGGTCCCACACTGCCCGTAGACGGACACCCGTGTCCGGCAATCGCTTTCCCGGAGCCGATCGACGTGGGACCCGGACCGCGGTCCGGCTAGCACACACGTCACCCAGGATCGGAGCCCAGGGTGTCGATACGGACGGCTGCCGCTCCGGACAGGAAAGAACCCCGGGTCCGCGTGATTGCCAGCCGCCGAGCCGGCGGACGACAGCCTCCAGCTTCTCGACACGGCTGGTACCCACAGCGCTTGTGGCCGGACAACAGTGTCGTGTGATCGCTGTCCCCAATCCGCACAGACGGGATTCTTACCCCGCTGCGGCTAGCACACACGTCGCCCAGGACCGGAGACTAGGGGCTCGGGAAGCCGGACCCACGCTGCCCGTGGAGGGACACTCGTGTCCTGCGATCGCCATAGCGGAGCCGACAGAGGTCCGACCCGGAACCCAGTGCGGCTAGCACACACGTCGCCCAGGATAGGAACGGGGATGTTCGGGACGGACGGCTGCCGCTCCGCAGACGACAGAACCCCAGGTCCCCGCGACTGCCAGCCCACGAGGCGGCGGATGACAGCCTCCTGTTTCACGACACGGCTGCTACGCATGCAGCTCGTGGCCGCACAACCGTGTCGTGGGATCTCCTTTCCCGAGCCGACCGAGACCGAACCCGGACCCCGGCGCGGCTAGTACACACGTCGCGCAAGACCAGAGCCCAGGGTCCACATCCGGACGCCTGCCGCTCTGGACAGGACTGAATCCCCGGTCCCCGGGACCGCGTAACTCCGAGTCGGTGAACGACAGCCTCCACTTCACGATACGGCTAGCAGCCACAACTCTTATGGCCAGAAAACCGTGTCGTAGAATCTCCTTCCGCGAGGCGCCCGAAATGGGATCCGGACCCCGGCGCGGCTAGCACACACGTCACCCAGGATAAAGCCTAGGACTCCTAAAGCCGGGCACTCGCTGCCCGTGGAGGTACACTCGTGTTTTGCCATCGCCATAGCGAAGCCGACCGAGGTCTGACCAGGATCCCTTTGCGGCTATCACACACGTCGCCCAGGATCGGAGCCCAGGGTGTCGATACGGACGTCTGCCGCTCTGGACAGGAAAGAACCCCAGGTCCCCGCGACTGCCAGCCCACGAGGCGGCGGATGACAGCTTCACGCTTCGCGGCAAGTCTGGCTCCCACGCCGCTCGTGGCCGGACAACCGTGTCGCGGGATCGCTGTCCCCAGTCCGCCCGAAGCGGGATCCGGACCGCAGTGCGGCTAGCACACACGTCGCCCAGGACCGGAGCCTCGGCGTTCGGGAAGGACGGCTGCCGCTCCGGACAGGACAGAAGCCCTGGTCTCGGGGACAGCCACTCCCTGAGCCAGCGATTCAGAGCCTCCTGTTTCACGACACGGCTGCTACGCATGCACGTCTTGGCCGGTCACCCGTGTCGTGGGATCACCTTCCTCGAGCCGACCGAGACCGAACCCGGACCCCGGCGCGGCTAGTACACACGTCGCGCAGGACCAGAGCCCAGGGTCCACATCCGGACGCCTGCCGCTCTGGACAGGACTGAATCCCCGGTCCCCGGGACCGCGTAACTCCGAGTCGGTGAACGACAGCCTCCACTTCACGACACGGCTAGCAGCCACAACTCTTATGGCCAGAAAACCGTGTCGTAGAATCTCCTTCCGCGAGGCGCCCGAAATGGGATCCGGACCCCGGCGCGGCTAGCACACACGTCACCCAGGATGAAGCCTAGGACTCCTAAAGCCGGGCACTCGCTGCCCGTGGAGGTACACTCGTGTTTTGCCATCGCCATAGCGAAGCCGACCGAGGTCTGACCAGGATCCCTTTGCGGCTATCACACTCGTCGCCCAGGATCGGAGCGTGGGTGTTCGGGATGGACGGCCGCCGCTCCGGACAGGACAGAAGCCCTGGTCTCGGGGACAGCCACTCCCTGAGCCAGCGGACAAGAGTCCTGGCTTCATGACACAGCTGACAACCGTGCCGGTCGAGGACGGACAACCCTGTCGTGGACTGCGGTCCCAGAGCCCCCAGAAACGGGACAGGGAGTCCGCTGCGGCTAGCACACACGTCGCCCAGGATAGGAGCGTGGGTGTTCGGGACGGACGGCCGCCGCTCCGGACAGGACAGAAGCCCTGGTCTCGGGGACAGCCAGCCCGCGAGACAGCGGATGACAGCTTCCTGTTTCACTACACGGCTGCTACGCAAGCCGCTCGAGGCCGGACAACCGTGTCGCGGGATCGTTGTCCCCAGTCCGCCCGAAACGGGATCCGGACCGCGGTGCGGCTAGCACACTCGTCGCCCAGGATCGGATCGTGGGTGTTCGGGATGGACGGCCGCCGCTCCGGACAGGACAGAAGCCCTGGTCTCGGGGACAGCCAGCCCCCTAGCCGGCGGACAGGAGTCCTGGCTTCATGACACGGCTGACAACCGTGCCGGTCGAGGACGGACAACCCTGTCGTGGACCGCGGTCCCAGAGCCCCCAGAAACGGGACAGGGAGTCCGCTGCGGCTAGCACACACGTCGCCCAGGATCGGAGCCAAGGAGCTCTGCACAGCCGGTCCCACACTGCCCGTAGACGGACACCCGTGTCCGGCAATCGCTTTCCCGGAGCCGATCGACGTGGGACCCGGACCGCGGTCCGGCTAGCACACACGTCACCCAGGATCGGAGCCCAGGGTGTCGATACGGACGGCTGCCGCTCCGGACAGGAAAGAACCCCGGGTCCGCGTGATTGCCAGCCGCCGAGCCGGCGGACGACAGCCTCCAGCTTCTCGACGCGGCTGGTACCCACAGCGCTTGTGGCCGGACAACAGTGTCGTGTGATCGCTGTCCCCAATCCGCACAGACGGGATTCTTACCCCGCTGCGGCTAGCACACACGTCGCCCAGGACCGGAGACTAGGGGCTCGGGAAGCCGGACCCACGCTGCCCGTGGAGGGACACTCGTGTCCTGCGATCGCCATAGCGGAGCCGACAGAGGTCCGACCCGGAACCCAGTGCGGCTAGCACACACGTCGCCCAGGATAGGAACGGGGATGTTCGGGACGGACGGCTGCCGCTCCGCAGACGACAGAACCCCAGGTCCCCGCGACTGCCAGCCCACGAGGCGGCGGATGACAGCCTCCTGTTTCACGACACGGCTGCTACGCATGCAGCTCGTGGCCGCACAACCGTGTCGTGGGATCTCCTTTCCCGAGCCGACCGAGACCGAACCCGGACCCCGGCGCGGCTAGTACACACGTCGCGCAAGACCAGAGCCCAGGGTCCACATCCGGACGCCTGCCGCTCTGGACAGGACTGAATCCCCGGTCCCCGGGACCGCGTAACTCCGAGTCGGTGAACGACAGCCTCCACTTCACGACACGGCTAGCAGCCACAACTCTTATGGCCAGAAAACCGTGTCGTAGAATCTCCTTCCGCGAGGCGCCCGAAATGGGATCCGGACCCCGGCGCGGCTAGCACACACGTCACCCAGGATAAAGCCTAGGACTCCTAAAGCCGGGCACTCGCTGCCCGTGGAGGTACACTCGTGTTTTGCCATCGCCATAGCGAAGCCGACCGAGGTCTGACCAGGATCCCTTTGCGGCTATCACACACGTCGCCCAGGATCGGAGCCCAGGGTGTCGATACGGACGTCTGCCGCTCTGGACAGGAAAGAACCCCAGGTCCCCGCGACTGCCAGCCCACGAGGCGGCGGATGACAGCTTCACGCTTCGCGGCAAGTCTGGCTCCCACGCCGCTCGTGGCCGGACAACCGTGTCGCGGGATCGCTGTCCCCAGTCCGCCCGAAGCGGGATCCGGACCGCAGTGCGGCTAGCACACACGTCGCCCAGGACCGGAGCCTCGGCGTTCGGGAAGGACGGCTGCCGCTCCGGACAGGACAGAAGCCCTGGTCTCGGGGACAGCCACTCCCTGAGCCAGCGATTCAGAGCCTCCTGTTTCACGACACGGCTGCTACGCATGCAGGTCTTGGCCGGTCACCCGTGTCGTGGGATCACCTTCCTCGAGCCGACCGAGACCGAACCCGGACCCCGGCGCGGCTAGTACACACGTCGCGCAGGACCAGAGCCCAGGGTCCACATCCGGACGCCTGCCGCTCTGGACAGGACTGAATCCCCGGTCCCCGGGACCGCGTAACTCCGAGTCGGTGAACGACAGCCTCCACTTCACGACACGGCTAGCAGCCACAACTCTTATGGCCAGAAAACCGTGTCGTAGAATCTCCTTCCGCGAGGCGCCCGAAATGGGATCCGGACCCCGGCGCGGCTAGCACACACGTCACCCAGGATAAAGCCTAGGACTCCTAAAGCCGGGCACTCGCTGCCCGTGGAGGTACACTCGTGTTTTGCCATCGCCATAGCGAAGCCGACCGAGGTCTGACCAGGATCCCTTTGCGGCTAGCACACTCGTCGCCCAGGATCGGAGCGTGGGTGTTCGGGATGGACGGCCGCCGCTCCGGACAGGACAGAAGCCCTGGTCTCGGGGACAGCCACTCCCTGAGCCAGCGGACAAGAGTCCTGGCTTCATGACACAGCTGACAACCGTGCCGGTCGAGGACGGACAACCCTGTCGTGGACTGCGGTCCCAGAGCCCCCAGAAACGGGACAGGGAGTCCGCTGCGGCTAGCACACACGTCGCCCAGGATAGGAGCGTGGGTGTTCGGGACGGACGGCCGCCGCTCCGGACAGGACAGAAGCCCTGGTCTCGGGGACAGCCAGCCCGCGAGACAGCGGATGACAGCTTCCTGTTTCACTACACGGCTGCTACGCAAGCCGCTCGAGGCCGGACAACCGTGTCGCGGGATCGTTGTCCCCAGTCCGCCCGAAACGGGATCCGGACCGCGGTGCGGCTAGCACACTCGTCGCCCAGGACCGGATCGTGGGTGTTCGGGATGGACGGCCGCCGCTCCGGACAGGACAGAAGCCCTGGTCTCGGGGACAGCCAGCCCCCTAGCCGGCGGACAGGAGTCCTGGCTTCATGACACGGCTGACAACCGTGCCGGTCGAGGACGGACAACCCTGTCGTGGACCGCGGTCCCAGAGCCCCCAGAAACGGGACAGGGAGTCCGCTGCGGCTAGCACACACGTCGCCCAGGATCGGAGCCAAGGAGCTCTGCACAGCCGGTCCCACACTGCCCGTAGACGGACACCCGTGTCCGGCAATCGCTTTCCCGGAGCCGATCGACGTGGGACCCGGACCGCGGTCCGGCTAGCACACACGTCACCCAGGATCGGAGCCCAGGGTGTCGATACGGACGGCTGCCGCTCCGGACAGGAAAGAACCCCGGGTCCGCGTGATTGCCAGCCGCCGAGCCGGCGGACGACAGCCTCCAGCTTCTCGACACGGCTGGTACCCACAGCGCTTGTGGCCGGACAACAGTGTCGTGTGATCGCTGTCCCCAATCCGCACAGACGGGATTCTTACCCCGCTGCGGCTAGCACACACGTCGCCCAGGACCGGAGACTAGGGGCTCGGGAAGCCGGACCCACGCTGCCCGTGGAGGGACACTCGTGTCCTGCGATCGCCATAGCGGAGCCGACAGAGGTCCGACCCGGAACCCAGTGCGGCTAGCACACACGTCGCCCAGGATAGGAACGGGGATGTTCGGGACGGACGGCTGCCGCTCCGCAGACGACAGAACCCCAGGTCCCCGCGACTGCCAGCCCACGAGGCGGCGGATGACAGCCTCCTGTTTCACGACACGGCTGCTACGCATGCAGCTCGTGGCCGCACAACCGTGTCGTGGGATCTCCTTTCCCGAGCCGACCGAGACCGAACCCGGACCCCGGCGCGGCTAGTACACACGTCGCGCAAGACCAGAGCCCAGGGTCCACATCCGGACGCCTGCCGCTCTGGACAGGACTGAATCCCCGGTCCCCGGGACCGCGTAACTCCGAGTCGGTGAACGACAGCCTCCACTTCACGATACGGCTAGCAGCCACAACTCTTATGGCCAGAAAACCGTGACGTAGAATCTCCTTCCGCGAGGCGCCCGAAATGGGATCCGGACCCCGGCGCGGCTAGCACACACGTCACCCAGGATAAAGCCTAGGACTCCTAAAGCCGGGCACTCGCTGCCCGTGGAGGTACACTCGTGTTTTGCCATCGCCATAGCGAAGCCGACCGAGGTCTGACCAGGATCCCTTTGCGGCTATCACACACGTCGCCCAGGATCGGAGCCCAGGGTGTCGATACGGACGTCTGCCGCTCTGGACAGGAAAGAACCCCAGGTCCCCGCGACTGCCAGCCCACGAGGCGGCGGATGACAGCTTCACGCTTCGCGGCAAGTCTGGCTCCCACGCCGCTCGTGGCCGGACAACCGTGTCGCGGGATCGCTGTCCCCAGTCCGCCCGAAGCGGGATCCGGACCGCAGTGCGGCTAGCACACACGTCGCCCAGGACCGGAGCCTCGGCGTTCGGGAAGGACGGCTGCCGCTCCGGACAGGACAGAAGCCCTGGTCTCGGGGACAGCCACTCCCTGAGCCAGCGATTCAGAGCCTCCTGTTTCACGACACGGCTGCTACGCATGCACGTCTTGGCCGGTCACCCGTGTCGTGGGATCACCTTCCTCGAGCCGACCGAGACCGAACCCGGACCCCGGCGCGGCTAGTACACACGTCGCGCAGGACCAGAGCCCAGGGTCCACATCCGGACGCCTGCCGCTCTGGACAGGACTGAATCCCCGGTCCCCGGGACCGCGTAACTCCGAGTCGGTGAACGACAGGCTCCACTTCACGACACGGCTAGCAGCCACAACTCTTATGGCCAGAAAACCGTGTCGTAGAATCTCCTTCCGCGAGGCGCCCGAAATGGGATCCGGACCCCGGCGCGGCTAGCACACACGTCACCCAGGATGAAGCCTAGGACTCCTAAAGCCGGGCACTCGCTGCCCGTGGAGGTACACTCGTGTTTTGCCATCGCCATAGCGAAGCCGACCGAGGTCTGACCAGGATCCCTTTGCGGCTAGCACACTCGTCGCCCAGGATCGGAGCGTGGGTGTTCGGGATGGACGGCCGCCGCTCCGGACAGGGCAGAAGCCCTGGTCTCGGGGACAGCCACTCCCTGAGCCAGCGGACAAGAGTCCTGGCTTCATGACACAGCTGACAACCGTGCCGGTCGAGGACGGACAACCCTGTCGTGGACTGCGGTCCCAGAGCCCCCAGAAACGGGACAGGGAGTCCGCTGCGGCTAGCACACACGTCGCCCAGGATAGGAGCGTGGGTGTTCGGGACGGACGGCCGCCGCTCCGGACAGGACAGAAGCCCTGGTCTCGGGGACAGCCAGCCCGCGAGACAGCGGATGACAGCTTCCTGTTTCACTACACGGCTGCTACGCAAGCCGCTCGAGGCCGGACAACCGTGTCGCGGGATCGTTGTCCCCAGTCCGCCCGAAACGGGATCCGGACCGCGGTGCGGCTAGCACACTCGTCGCCCAGGATCGGAGCGTGGGTGTTCGGGACGGACGGCCGCCGCTCCGGACAGGACAGAAGCCCTGGTCTCGGGGACAGCCAGCCCGCGAGACAGCGGATGACAGCTTCCTGTTTCACTACACGGCTGCTACGCAAGCCGCTCGAGGCCGGACAACCGTGTCGCGGGATCGTTGTCCCCAGTCCGCCCGAAACGGGATCCGGACCGCGGTGCGGCTAGCACACTCGTCGCCCAGGACCGGATCGTGGGTGTTCGGGATGGACGGCCGGCGCTCCGGACAGGACAGAAGCCCTGGTCTCGGGGACAGCCAGCCCCCTAGCCGGCGGACAGGAGTCCTGGCTTCATGACACGGCTGACAACCGTGCCGGTCGAGGACGGACAACCCTGTCGTGGACCGCGGTCCCAGAGCCCCCAGAAACGGGACAGGGAGTCCGCTGCGGCTAGCACACACGTCGCCCAGGATCGGAGCCAAGGAGCTCTGCACAGCCGGTCCCACACTGCCCGTAGACGGACACCCGTGTCCGGCAATCGCTTTCCCGGAGCCGATCGACGTGGGACCCGGACCGCGGTCCGGCTAGCACACACGTCACCCAGGATCGGAGCCCAGGGTGTCGATACGGACGGCTGCCGCTCCGGACAGGAAAGAACCCCGGGTCCGCGTGATTGCCAGCCGCCGAGCCGGCGGACGACAGCCTCCAGCTTCTCGACACGGCTGGTACCCACAGCGCTTGTGGCCGGACAACAGTGTCGTGTGATCGCTGTCCCCAATCCGCACAGACGGGATTCTTACCCCGCTGCGGCTAGCACACACGTCGCCCAGGACCGGAGACTAGGGGCTCGGGAAGCCGGACCCACGCTGCCCGTGGAGGGACACTCGTGTCCTGCGATCGCCATAGCGGAGCCGACAGAGGTCCGACCCGGAACCCAGTGCGGCTAGCACACACGTCGCCCAGGATAGGAACGGGGATGTTCGGGACGGACGGCTGCCGCTCCGCAGACGACAGAACCCCAGGTCCCCGCGACTGCCAGCCCACGAGGCGGCGGATGACAGCCTCCTGTTTCACGACACGGCTGCTACGCATGCAGCTCGTGGCCGCACAACCGTGTCGTGGGATCTCCTTTCCCGAGCCGACCGAGACCGAACCCGGACCCCGGCGCGGCTAGTACACACGTCGCGCAAGACCAGAGCCCAGGGTCCACATCCGGACGCCTGCCGCTCTGGACAGGACTGAATCCCCGGTCCCCGGGACCGCGTAACTCCGAGTCG
This sequence comes from Anas acuta, assembly GCF_963932015.1. Lineage (NCBI taxonomy): Eukaryota > Metazoa > Chordata > Aves > Anseriformes > Anatidae > Anas > Anas acuta. Next base: position 2,918,209 of record NC_088991.1, read on the forward strand.
GTGAACGACAGCCTCCACTTCACGATACGGCTAGCAGCCACAACTCTTATGGCCAGAAAACCGTGTCGTAGAATCTCCTTCCGCGAGGCGCCCGAAATGGGATCCGGACCCCGGCGCGGCTAGCACACACGTCACCCAGGATAAAGCCTAGGACTCCTAAAGCCGGGCACTCGCTGCCCGTGGAGGTACACTCGTGTTTTGCCATCGCCATAGCGAAGCCGACCGAGGTCTGACCAGGATCCCTTTGCGGCTATCACACACGTCGCCCAGGATCGGAGCCCAGGGTGTCGATACGGACGTCTGCCGCTCTGGACAGGAAAGAACCCCAGGTCCCCGCGACTGCCAGCCCACGAGGCGGCGGATGACAGCTTCACGCTTCGCGGCAAGTCTGGCTCCCACGCCGCTCGTGGCCGGACAACCGTGTCGCGGGATCGCTGTCCCCAGTCCGCCCGAAGCGGGATCCGGACCGCAGTGCGGCTAGCACACACGTCGCCCAGGACCGGAGCCTCGGCGTTCGGGAAGGACGGCTGCCGCTCCGGACAGGACAGAAGCCCTGGTCTCGGGGACAGCCACTCCCTGAGCCAGCGATTCAGAGCCTCCTGTTTCACGACACGGCTGCTACGCATGCACGTCTTGGCCGGTCACCCGTGTCGTGGGATCACCTTCCTCGAGCCGACCGAGACCGAACCCGGACCCCGGCGCGGCTAGTACACACGTCGCGCAGGACCAGAGCCCAGGGTCCACATCCGGACGCCTGCCGCTCTGGACAGGACTGAATCCCCGGTCCCCGGGACCGCGTAACTCCGAGTCGGTGAACGACAGGCTCCACTTCACGACACGGCTAGCAGCCACAACTCTTATGGCCAGAAAACCGTGTCGTAGAATCTCCTTCCGCGAGGCGCCCGAAATGGGATCCGGACCCCGGCGCGGCTAGCACACACGTCACCCAGGATGAAGCCTAGGACTCCTAAAGCCGGGCACTCGCTGCCCGTGGAGGTACACTCGTGTTTTGCCATCGCCATAGCGAAGCCGACCGAGGTCTGACCAGGATCCCTTTGCGGCTAGCACACTCGTCGCCCAGGATCGGAGCGTGGGTGTTCGGGATGGACGGCCGCCGCTCCGGACAGGACAGAAGCCCTGGTCTCGGGGACAGCCACTCCCTGAGCCAGCGGACAAGAGTCCTGGCTTCATGACACAGCTGACAACCGTGCCGGTCGAGGACGGACAACCCTGTCGTGGACTGCGGTCCCAGAGCCCCCAGAAACGGGACAGGGAGTCCGCTGCGGCTAGCACACACGTCGCCCAGGATAGGAGCGTGGGTGTTCGGGACGGACGGCCGCCGCTCCGGACAGGACAGAAGCCCTGGTCTCGGGGACAGCCAGCCCCCTAGCCGGCGGACAGGAGTCCTGGCTTCATGACACGGCTGACAACCGTGCCGGTCGAGGACGGACAACCCTGTCGTGGACCGCGGTCCCAGAGCCCCCAGAAACGGGACAGGGAGTCCGCTGCGGCTAGCACACACGTCGCCCAGGATCGGAGCCAAGGAGCTCTGCACAGCCGGTCCCACACTGCCCGTAGACGGACACCCGTGTCCGGCAATCGCTTTCCCGGAGCCGATCGACGTGGGACCCGGACCGCGGTCCGGCTAGCACACACGTCACCCAGGATCGGAGCCCAGGGTGTCGATACGGACGGCTGCCGCTCCGGACAGGAAAGAACCCCGGGTCCGCGTGATTGCCAGCCGCCGAGCCGGCGGACGACAGCCTCCAGCTTCTCGACACGGCTGGTACCCACAGCGCTTGTGGCCGGACAACAGTGTCGTGTGATCGCTGTCCCCAATCCGCACAGACGGGATTCTTACCCCGCTGCGGCTAGCACACACGTCGCCCAGGACCGGAGACTAGGGGCTCGGGAAGCCGGACCCACGCTGCCCGTGGAGGGACACTCGTGTCCTGCGATCGCCATAGCGGAGCCGACAGAGGTCCGACCCGGAACCCAGTGCGGCTAGCACACACGTCGCCCAGGATAGGAACGGGGATGTTCGGGACGGACGGCTGCCGCTCCGCAGACGACAGAACCCCAGGTCCCCGCGACTGCCAGCCCACGAGGCGGCGGATGACAGCCTCCTGTTTCACGACACGGCTGCTACGCATGCAGCTCGTGGCCGCACAACCGTGTCGTGGGATCTCCTTTCCCGAGCCGACCGAGACCGAACCCGGACCCCGGCGCGGCTAGTACACACGTCGCGCAAGACCAGAGCCCAGGGTCCACATCCGGACGCCTGCCGCTCTGGACAGGACTGAATCCCCGGTCCCCGGGACCGCGTAACTCCGAGTCGGTGAACGACAGCCTCCACTTCACGACACGGCTAGCAGCCACAACTCTTATGGCCAGAAAACCGTGTCGTAGAATCTCCTTCCGCGAGGCGCCCGAAATGGGATCCGGACCCCGGCGCGGCTAGCACACACGTCACCCAGGATAAAGCCTAGGACTCCTAAAGCCGGGCACTCGCTGCCCGTGGAGGTACACTCGTGTTTTGCCATCGCCATAGCGAAGCCGACCGAGGTCTGACCAGGATCCCTTTGCGGCTATCACACACGTCGCCCAGGATCGGAGCCCAGGGTGTCGATACGGACGTCTGCCGCTCTGGACAGGAAAGAACCCCAGGTCCCCGCGACTGCCAGCCCACGAGGCGGCGGATGACAGCTTCACGCTTCGCGGCAAGTCTGGCTCCCACGCCGCTCGTGGCCGGACAACCGTGTCGCGGGATCGCTGTCCCCAGTCCGCCCGAAGCGGGATCCGGACCGCAGTGCGGCTAGCACACACGTCGCCCAGGACCGGAGCCTCGGCGTTCGGGAAGGACGGCTGCCGCTCCGGACAGGACAGAAGCCCTGGTCTCGGGGACAGCCACTCCCTGAGCCAGCGATTCAGAGCCTCCTGTTTCACGACACGGCTGCTACGCATGCACGTCTTGGCCGGTCACCCGTGTCGTGGGATCACCTTCCTCGAGCCGACCGAGACCGAACCCGGACCCCGGCGCGGCTAGTACACACGTCGCGCAGGACCAGAGCCCAGGGTCCACATCCGGACGCCTGCCGCTCTGGACAGGACTGAATCCCCGGTCCCCGGGACCGCGTAACTCCGAGTCGGTGAACGACAGGCTCCACTTCACGACACGGCTAGCAGCCACAACTCTTATGGCCAGAAAACCGTGTCGTAGAATCTCCTTCCGCGAGGCGCCCGAAATGGGATCCGGACCCCGGCGCGGCTAGCACACACGTCACCCAGGATGAAGCCTAGGACTCCTAAAGCCGGGCACTCGCTGCCCGTGGAGGTACACTCGTGTTTTGCCATCGCCATAGCGAAGCCGACCGAGGTCTGACCAGGATCCCTTTGCGGCTAGCACACTCGTCGCCCAGGATCGGAGCGTGGGTGTTCGGGATGGACGGCCGCCGCTCCGGACAGGGCAGAAGCCCTGGTCTCGGGGACAGCCACTCCCTGAGCCAGCGGACAAGAGTCCTGGCTTCATGACACAGCTGACAACCGTGCCGGTCGAGGACGGACAACCCTGTCGTGGACTGCGGTCCCAGAGCCCCCAGAAACGGGACAGGGAGTCCGCTGCGGCTAGCACACACGTCGCCCAGGATAGGAGCGTGGGTGTTCGGGACGGACGGCCGCCGCTCCGGACAGGACAGAAGCCCTGGTCTCGGGGACAGCCAGCCCGCGAGACAGCGGATGACAGCTTCCTGTTTCACTACACGGCTGCTACGCAAGCCGCTCGAGGCCGGACAACCGTGTCGCGGGATCGTTGTCCCCAGTCCGCCCGAAACGGGATCCGGACCGCGGTGCGGCTAGCACACTCGTCGCCCAGGATCGGAGCGTGGGTGTTCGGGACGGACGGCCGCCGCTCCGGACAGGACAGAAGCCCTGGTCTCGGGGACAGCCAGCCCGCGAGACAGCGGATGACAGCTTCCTGTTTCACTACACGGCTGCTACGCAAGCCGCTCGAGGCCGGACAACCGTGTCGCGGGATCGTTGTCCCCAGTCCGCCCGAAACGGGATCCGGACCGCGGTGCGGCTAGCACACTCGTCGCCCAGGACCGGATCGTGGGTGTTCGGGATGGACGGCCGGCGCTCCGGACAGGACAGAAGCCCTGGTCTCGGGGACAGCCAGCCCCCTAGCCGGCGGACAGGAGTCCTGGCTTCATGACACGGCTGACAACCGTGCCGGTCGAGGACGGACAACCCTGTCGTGGACCGCGGTCCCAGAGCCCCCAGAAACGGGACAGGGAGTCCGCTGCGGCTAGCACACACGTCGCCCAGGATCGGAGCCAAGGAGCTCTGCACAGCCGGTCCCACACTGCCCGTAGACGGACACCCGTGTCCGGCAATCGCTTTCCCGGAGCCGATCGACGTGGGACCCGGACCGCGGTCCGGCTAGCACACACGTCACCCAGGATCGGAGCCCAGGGTGTCGATACGGACGGCTGCCGCTCCGGACAGGAAAGAACCCCGGGTCCGCGTGATTGCCAGCCGCCGAGCCGGCGGACGACAGCCTCCAGCTTCTCGACACGGCTGGTACCCACAGCGCTTGTGGCCGGACAACAGTGTCGTGTGATCGCTGTCCCCAATCCGCACAGACGGGATTCTTACCCCGCTGCGGCTAGCACACACGTCGCCCAGGACCGGAGACTAGGGGCTCGGGAAGCCGGACCCACGCTGCCCGTGGAGGGACACTCGTGTCCTGCGATCGCCATAGCGGAGCCGACAGAGGTCCGACCCGGAACCCAGTGCGGCTAGCACACACGTCGCCCAGGATAGGAACGGGGATGTTCGGGACGGACGGCTGCCGCTCCGCAGACGACAGAACCCCAGGTCCCCGCGACTGCCAGCCCACGAGGCGGCGGATGACAGCCTCCTGTTTCACGACACGGCTGCTACGCATGCAGCTCGTGGCCGCACAACCGTGTCGTGGGATCTCCTTTCCCGAGCCGACCGAGACCGAACCCGGACCCCGGCGCGGCTAGTACACACGTCGCGCAAGACCAGAGCCCAGGGTCCACATCCGGACGCCTGCCGCTCTGGACAGGACTGAATCCCCGGTCCCCGGGACCGCGTAACTCCGAGTCGGTGAACGACAGCCTCCACTTCACGATACGGCTAGCAGCCACAACTCTTATGGCCAGAAAACCGTGTCGTAGAATCTCCTTCCGCGAGGCGCCCGAAATGGGATCCGGACCCCGGCGCGGCTAGCACACACGTCACCCAGGATAAAGCCTAGGACTCCTAAAGCCGGGCACTCGCTGCCCGTGGAGGTACACTCGTGTTTTGCCATCGCCATAGCGAAGCCGACCGAGGTCTGACCAGGATCCCTTTGCGGCTATCACACACGTCGCCCAGGATCGGAGCCCAGGGTGTCGATACGGACGTCTGCCGCTCTGGACAGGAAAGAACCCCAGGTCCCCGCGACTGCCAGCCCACGAGGCGGCGGATGACAGCTTCACGCTTCGCGGCAAGTCTGGCTCCCACGCCGCTCGTGGCCGGACAACCGTGTCGCGGGATCGCTGTCCCCAGTCCGCCCGAAGCGGGATCCGGACCGCAGTGCGGCTAGCACACACGTCGCCCAGGACCGGAGCCTCGGCGTTCGGGAAGGACGGCTGCCGCTCCGGACAGGACAGAAGCCCTGGTCTCGGGGACAGCCACTCCCTGAGCCAGCGATTCAGAGCCTCCTGTTTCACGACACGGCTGCTACGCATGCACGTCTTGGCCGGTCACCCGTGTCGTGGGATCACCTTCCTCGAGCCGACCGAGACCGAACCCGGACCCCGGCGCGGCTAGTACACACGTCGCGCAGGACCAGAGCCCAGGGTCCACATCCGGACGCCTGCCGCTCTGGACAGGACTGAATCCCCGGTCCCCGGGACCGCGTAACTCCGAGTCGGTGAACGACAGCCTCCACTTCACGACACGGCTAGCAGCCACAACTCTTATGGCCAGAAAACCGTGTCGTAGAATCTCCTTCCGCGAGGCGCCCGAAATGGGATCCGGACCCCGGCGCGGCTAGCACACACGTCACCCAGGATGAAGCCTAGGACTCCTAAAGCCGGGCACTCGCTGCCCGTGGAGGTACACTCGTGTTTTGCCATCGCCATAGCGAAGCCGACCGAGGTCTGACCAGGATCCCTTTGCGGCTAGCACACTCGTCGCCCAGGATCGGAGCGTGGGTGTTCGGGATGGACGGCCGCCGCTCCGGACAGGACAGAAGCCCTGGTCTCGGGGACAGCCACTCCCTGAGCCAGCGGACAAGAGTCCTGGCTTCATGACACAGCTGACAACCGTGCCGGTCGAGGACGGACAACCCTGTCGTGGACTGCGGTCCCAGAGCCCCCAGAAACGGGACAGGGAGTCCGCTGCGGCTAGCACACACGTCGCCCAGGATAGGAGCGTGGGTGTTCGGGACGGACGGCCGCCGCTCCGGACAGGACAGAAGCCCTGGTCTCGGGGACAGCCAGCCCCCTAGCCGGCGGACAGGAGTCCTGGCTTCATGACACGGCTGACAACCGTGCCGGTCGAGGACGGACAACCCTGTCGTGGACCGCGGTCCCAGAGCCCCCAGAAACGGGACAGGGAGTCCGCTGCGGCTAGCACACACGTCGCCCAGGATCGGAGCCAAGGAGCTCTGCACAGCCGGTCCCACACTGCCCGTAGACGGACACCCGTGTCCGGCAATCGCTTTCCCGGAGCCGATCGACGTGGGACCCGGACCGCGGTCCGGCTAGCACACACGTCACCCAGGATCGGAGCCCAGGGTGTCGATACGGACGGCTGCCGCTCCGGACAGGAAAGAACCCCGGGTCCGCGTGATTGCCAGCCGCCGAGCCGGCGGACGACAGCCTCCAGCTTCTCGACACGGCTGGTACCCACAGCGCTTGTGGCCGGACAACAGTGTCGTGTGATCGCTGTCCCCAATCCGCACAGACGGGATTCTTACCCCGCTGCGGCTAGCACACACGTCGCCCAGGACCGGAGACTAGGGGCTCGGGAAGCCGGACCCACGCTGCCCGTGGAGGGACACTCGTGTCCTGCGATCGCCATAGCGGAGCCGACAGAGGTCCGACCCGGAACCCAGTGCGGCTAGCACACACGTCGCCCAGGATAGGAACGGGGATGTTCGGGACGGACGGCTGCCGCTCCGCAGACGACAGAACCCCAGGTCCCCGCGACTGCCAGCCCACGAGGCGGCGGATGACAGCCTGCTGTTTCACGACACGGCTGCTACGCATGCAGCTCGTGGCCGCACAACCGTGTCGTGGGATCTCCTTTCCCGAGCCGACCGAGACCGAACCCGGACCCCGGCGCGGCTAGTACACACGTCGCGCAAGACCAGAGCCCAGGGTCCACATCCGGACGCCTGCCGCTCTGGACAGGACTGAATCCCCGGTCCCCGGGACCGCGTAACTCCGAGTCGGTGAACGACAGCCTCCACTTCACGATACGGCTAGCAGCCACAACTCTTATGGCCAGAAAACCGTGACGTAGAATCTCCTTCCGCGAGGCGCCCGAAATGGGATCCGGACCCCGGCGCGGCTAGCACACACGTCACCCAGGATAAAGCCTAGGACTCCTAAAGCCGGGCACTCGCTGCCCGTGGAGGTACACTCGTGTTTTGCCATCGCCATAGCGAAGCCGACCGAGGTCTGACCAGGATCCCTTTGCGGCTATCACACACGTCGCCCAGGATCGGAGCCCAGGGTGTCGATACGGACGTCTGCCGCTCTGGACAGGAAAGAACCCCAGGTCCCCGCGACTGCCAGCCCACGAGGCGGCGGATGACAGCTTCACGCTTCGCGGCAAGTCTGGCTCCCACGCCGCTCGTGGCCGGACAACCGTGTCGCGGGATCGCTGTCCCCAGTCCGCCCGAAGCGGGATCCGGACCGCAGTGCGGCTAGCACACACGTCGCCCAGGACCGGAGCCTCGGCGTTCGGGAAGGACGGCTGCCGCTCCGGACAGGACAGAAGCCCTGGTCTCGGGGACAGCCACTCCCTGAGCCAGCGATTCAGAGCCTCCTGTTTCACGACACGGCTGCTACGCATGCACGTCTTGGCCGGTCACCCGTGTCGTGGGATCACCTTCCTCGAGCCGACCGAGACCGAACCCGGACCCCGGCGCGGCTAGTACACACGTCGCGCAGGACCAGAGCCCAGGGTCCACATCCGGACGCCTGCCGCTCTGGACAGGACTGAATCCCCGGTCCCCGGGACCGCGTAACTCCGAGTCGGTGAACGACAGGCTCCACTTCACGACACGGCTAGCAGCCACAACTCTTATGGCCAGAAAACCGTGTCGTAGAATCTCCTTCCGCGAGGCGCCCGAAATGGGATCCGGACCCCGGCGCGGCTAGCACACACGTCACCCAGGATGAAGCCTAGGACTCCTAAAGCCGGGCACTCGCTGCCCGTGGAGGTACACTCGTGTTTTGCCATCGCCATAGCGAAGCCGACCGAGGTCTGACCAGGATCCCTTTGCGGCTAGCACACTCGTCGCCCAGGATCGGAGCGTGGGTGTTCGGGATGGACGGCCGCCGCTCCGGACAGGACAGAAGCCCTGGTCTCGGGGACAGCCACTCCCTGAGCCAGCGGACAAGAGTCCTGGCTTCATGACACAGCTGACAACCGTGCCGGTCGAGGACGGACAACCCTGTCGTGGACTGCGGTCCCAGAGCCCCCAGAAACGGGACAGGGAGTCCGCTGCGGCTAGCACACACGTCGCCCAGGATAGGAGCGTGGGTGTTCGGGACGGACGGCCGCCGCTCCGGACAGGACAGAAGCCCTGGTCTCGGGGACAGCCAGCCCGCGAGACAGCGGATGACAGCTTCCTGTTTCACTACACGGCTGCTACGCAAGCCGCTCGAGGCCGGACAACCGTGTCGCGGGATCGTTGTCCCCAGTCCGCCCGAAACGGGATCCGGACCGCGGTGCGGCTAGCACACTCGTCGCCCAGGACCGGATCGTGGGTGTTCGGGATGGACGGCCGCCGCTCCGGACAGGACAGAAGCCCTGGTCTCGGGGACAGCCAGCCCCCTAGCCGGCGGACAGGAGTCCTGGCTTCATGACACGGCTGACAACCGTGCCGGTCGAGGACGGACAACCCTGTCGTGGACCGCGGTCCCAGAGCCCCCAGAAACGGGACAGGGAGTCCGCTGCGGCTAGCACACACGTCGCCCAGGATCGGAGCCAAGGAGCTCTGCACAGCCGGTCCCACACTGCCCGTAGACGGACACCCGTGTCCGGCAATCGCTTTCCCGGAGCCGATCGACGTGGGACCCGGACCGCGGTCCGGCTAGCACACACGTCACCCAGGATCGGAGCCCAGGGTGTCGATACGGACGGCTGCCGCTCCGGACAGGAAAGAACCCCGGGTCCGCGTGATTGCCAGCCGCCGAGCCGGCGGACGACAGCCTCCAGCTTCTCGACACGGCTGGTACCCACAGCGCTTGTGGCCGGACAACAGTGTCGTGTGATCGCTGTCCCCAATCCGCACAGACGGGATTCTTACCCCGCTGCGGCTAGCACACACGTCGCCCAGGACCGGAGACTAGGGGCTCGGGAAGCCGGACCCACGCTGCCCGTGGAGGGACACTCGTGTCCTGCGATCGCCATAGCGGAGCCGACAGAGGTCCGACCCGGAACCCAGTGCGGCTAGCACACACGTCGCCCAGGATAGGAACGGGGATGTTCGGGACGGACGGCTGCCGCTCCGCAGACGACAGAACCCCAGGTCCCCGCGACTGCCAGCCCACGAGGCGGCGGATGACAGCCTGCTGTTTCACGACACGGCTGCTACGCATGCAGCTCGTGGCCGCACAACCGTGTCGTGGGATCTCCTTTCCCGAGCCGACCGAGACCGAACCCGGACCCCGGCGCGGCTAGTACACACGTCGCGCAAGACCAGAGCCCAGGGTCCACATCCGGACGCCTGCCGCTCTGGACAGGACTGAATCCCCGGTCCCCGGGACCGCGTAACTCCGAGTCGGTGAACGACAGCCTCCACTTCACGATACGGCTAGCAGCCACAACTCTTATGGCCAGAAAACCGTGACGTAGAATCTCCTTCCGCGAGGCGCCCGAAATGGGATCCGGACCCCGGCGCGGCTAGCACACACGTCACCCAGGATAAAGCCTAGGACTCCTAAAGCCGGGCACTCGCTGCCCGTGGAGGTACACTCGTGTTTTGCCATCGCCATAGCGAAGCCGACCGAGGTCTGACCAGGATCCCTTTGCGGCTATCACACACGTCGCCCAGGATCGGAGCCCAGGGTGTCGATACGGACGTCTGCCGCTCTGGACAGGAAAGAACCCCAGGTCCCCGCGACTGCCAGCCCACGAGGCGGCGGATGACAGCTTCACGCTTCGCGGCAAGTCTGGCTCCCACGCCGCTCGTGGCCGGACAACCGTGTCGCGGGATCGCTGTCCCCAGTCCGCCCGAAGCGGGATCCGGACCGCAGTGCGGCTAGCACACACGTCGCCCAGGACCGGAGCCTCGGCGTTCGGGAAGGACGGCTGCCGCTCCGGACAGGACAGAAGCCCTGGTCTCGGGGACAGCCACTCCCTGAGCCAGCGATTCAGAGTCTCCTGTTTCACGACACGGCTGCTACGCATGCAGCTCGTGGCCGCACAACCGTGTCGTGGGATCACCTTCCTCGAGCCGACCGAGACCGAACCCGGACCCCGGCGCGGCTAGTACACACGTCGCGCAGGACCAGAGCCCAGGGTCCACATCCGGACGCCTGCCGCTCTGGACAGGACTGAATCCCCGGTCCCCGGGACCGCGTAACTCCGAGTCGGTGAACGACAGGCTCCACTTCACGACACGGCTAGCAGCCACAACTCTTATGGCCAGAAAACCGTGTCGTAGAATCTCCTTCCGCGAGGCGCCCGAAATGGGATCCGGACCCCGGCGCGGCTAGCACACACGTCACCCAGGATGAAGCCTAGGACTCCTAAAGCCGGGCACTCGCTGCCCGTGGAGGTACACTCGTGTTTTGCCATCGCCATAGCGAAGCCGACCGAGGTCTGACCAGGATCCCTTTGCGGCTAGCACACTCGTCGCCCAGGATCGGAGCGTGGGTGTTCGGGATGGACGGCCGCCGCTCCGGACAGGACAGAAGCCCTGGTCTCGGGGACAGCCACTCCCTGAGCCAGCGGACAAGAGTCCTGGCTTCATGACACAGCTGACAACCGTGCCGGTCGAGGACGGACAACCCTGTCGTGGACTGCGGTCCCAGAGCCCCCAGAAACGGGACAGGGAGTCCGCTGCGGCTAGCACACACGTCGCCCAGGATAGGAGCGTGGGTGTTCGGGACGGACGGCCGCCGCTCCGGACAGGACAGAAGCCCTGGTCTCGGGGACAGCCAGCCCGCGAGACAGCGGATGACAGCTTCCTGTTTCACTACACGGCTGCTACGCAAGCCGCTCGAGGCCGGACAACCGTGTCGCGGGATCGTTGTCCCCAGTCCGCCCGAAACGGGATCCGGACCGCGGTGCGGCTAGCACACTCGTCGCCCAGGACCGGATCGTGGGTGTTCGGGATGGACGGCCGCCGCTCCGGACAGGACAGAAGCCCTGGTCTCGGGGACAGCCAGCCCCCTAGCCGGCGGACAGGAGTCCTGGCTTCATGACACGGCTGACAACCGTGCCGGTCGAGGACGGACAACCCTGTCGTGGACCGCGGTCCCAGAGCCCCCAGAAACGGGACAGGGAGTCCGCTGCGGCTAGCACACACGTCGCCCAGGATCGGAGCCAAGGAGCTCTGCACAGCCGGTCCCACACTGCCCGTAGACGGACACCCGTGTCCGGCAATCGCTTTCCCGGAGCCGATCGACGTGGGACCCGGACCGCGGTCCGGCTAGCACACACGTCACCCAGGATCGGAGCCCAGGGTGTCGATACGGACGGCTGCCGCTCCGGACAGGAAAGAACCCCGGGTCCGCGTGATTGCCAGCCGCCGAGCCGGCGGACGACAGCCTCCAGCTTCTCGACACGGCTGGTACCCACAGCGCTTGTGGCCGGACAACAGTGTCGTGTGATCGCTGTCCCCAATCCGCACAGACGGGATTCTTACCCCGCTGCGGCTAGCACACACGTCGCCCAGGACCGGAGACTAGGGGCTCGGGAAGCCGGACCCACGCTGCCCGTGGAGGGACACTCGTGTCCTGCGATCGCCATAGCGGAGCCGACAGAGGTCCGACCCGGAACCCAGTGCGGCTAGCACACACGTCGCCCAGGATAGGAACGGGGATGTTCGGGACGGACGGCTGCCGCTCCGCAGACGACAGAACCCCAGGTCCCCGCGACTGCCAGCCCACGAGGCGGCGGATGACAGCCTCCTGTTTCACGACACGGCTGCTACGCATGCAGCTCGTGGCCGCACAACCGTGTCGTGGGATCTCCTTTCCCGAGCCGACCGAGACCGAACCCGGACCCCGGCGCGGCTAGTACACACGTCGCGCAAGACCAGAGCCCAGGGTCCACATCCGGACGCCTGCCGCTCTGGACAGGACTGAATCCCCGGTCCCCGGGACCGCGTAACTCCGAGTCGGTGAACGACAGCCTCCACTTCACGATACGGCTAGCAGCCACAACTCTTATGGCCAGAAAACCGTGTCGTAGAATCTCCTTCCGCGAGGCGCCCGAAATGGGATCCGGACCCCGGCGCGGCTAGCACACACGTCACCCAGGATAAAGCCTAGGACTCCTAAAGCCGGGCACTCGCTGCCCGTGGAGGTACACTCGTGTTTTGCCATCGCCATAGCGAAGCCGACCGAGGTCTGACCAGGATCCCTTTGCGGCTATCACACACGTCGCCCAGGATCGGAGCCCAGGGTGTCGATACGGACGTCTGCCGCTCTGGACAGGAAAGAACCCCAGGTCCCCGCGACTGCCAGCCCACGAGGCGGCGGATGACAGCTTCACGCTTCGCGGCAAGTCTGGCTCCCACGCCGCTCGTGGCCGGACAACCGTGTCGCGGGATCGCTGTCCCCAGTCCGCCCGAAGCGGGATCCGGACCGCAGTGCGGCTAGCACACACGTCGCCCAGGACCGGAGCCTCGGCGTTCGGGAAGGACGGCTGCCGCTCCGGACAGGACAGAAGCCCTGGTCTCGGGGACAGCCACTCCCTGAGCCAGCGATTCAGAGCCTCCTGTTTCACGACACGGCTGCTACGCATGCAGCTCGTGGCCGCACAACCGTGTCGTGGGATCACCTTCCTCGAGCCGACCGAGACCGAACCCGGACCCCGGCGCGGCTAGTACACACGTCGCGCAGGACCAGAGCCCAGGGTCCACATCCGGACGCCTGCCGCTCTGGACAGGACTGAATCCCCGGTCCCCGGGACCGCGTAACTCCGAGTCGGTGAACGACAGGCTCCACTTCACGACACGGCTAGCAGCCACAACTCTTATGGCCAGAAAACCGTGTCGTAGAATCTCCTTCCGCGAGGCGCCCGAAATGGGATCCGGACCCCGGCGCGGCTAGCACACACGTCACCCAGGATGAAGCCTAGGACTCCTAAAGCCGGGCACTCGCTGCCCGTGGAGGTACACTCGTGTTTTGCCATCGCCATAGCGAAGCCGACCGAGGTCTGACCAGGATCCCTTTGCGGCTATCACACACGTCGCCCAGGATCGGAGCCCAGGGTGTCGATACGGACGTCTGCCGCTCTGGACAGGAAAGAACCCCAGGTCCCCGCGACTGCCAGCCCACGAGGCGGCGGATGACAGCTTCACGCTTCGCGGCAAGTCTGGCTCCCACGCCGCTCGTGGCCGGACAACCGTGTCGCGGGATCGCTGTCCCCAGTCCGCCCGAAGCGGGATCCGGACCGCAGTGCGGCTAGCACACACGTCGCCCAGGACCGGAGCCTCGGCGTTCGGGAAGGACGGCTGCCGCTCCGGACAGGACAGAAGCCCTGGTCTCGGGGACAGCCACTCCCTGAGCCAGCGATTCAGAGCCTCCTGTTTCACGACACGGCTGCTACGCATGCAGCTCGTGGCCGCACAACCGTGTCGTGGGATCACCTTCCTCGAGCCGACCGAGACCGAACCCGGACCCCGGCGCGGCTAGTACACACGTCGCGCAGGACCAGAGCCCAGGGTCCACATCCGGACGCCTGCCGCTCTGGACAGGACTGAATCCCCGGTCCCCGGGACCGCGTAACTCCGAGTCGGTGAACGACAGGCTCCACTTCACGACACGGCTAGCAGCCACAACTCTTATGGCCAGAAAACCGTGTCGTAGAATCTCCTTCCGCGAGGCGCCCGAAATGGGATCCGGACCCCGGCGCGGCTAGCACACACGTCACCCAGGATGAAGCCTAGGACTCCTAAAGCCGGGCACTCGCTGCCCGTGGAGGTACACTCGTGTTTTGCCATCGCCATAGCGAAGCCGACCGAGGTCTGACCAGGATCCCTTTGCGGCTAGCACACTCGTCGCCCAGGATCGGAGCGTGGGTGTTCGGGATGGACGGCCGCCGCTCCGGACAGGACAGAAGCCCTGGTCTCGGGGACAGCCACTCCCTGAGCCAGCGGACAAGAGTCCTGGCTTCATGACACAGCTGACAACCGTGCCGGTCGAGGACGGACAACCCTGTCGTGGACTGCGGTCCCAGAGCCCCCAGAAACGGGACAGGGAGTCCGCTGCGGCTAGCACACACGTCGCCCAGGATAGGAGCGTGGGTGTTCGGGACGGACGGCCGCCGCTCCGGACAGGACAGAAGCCCTGGTCTCGGGGACAGCCAGCCCGCGAGACAGCGGATGACAGCTTCCTGTTTCACTACACGGCTGCTACGCAAGCCGCTCGAGGCCGGACAACCGTGTCGCGGGATCGTTGTCCCCAGTCCGCCCGAAACGGGATCCGGACCGCGGTGCGGCTAGCACACTCGTCGCCCAGGACCGGATCGTGGGTGTTCGGGATGGACGGCCGGCGCTCCGGACAGGACAGAAGCCCTGGTCTCGGGGACAGCCAGCCCCCTAGCCGGCGGACAGGAGTCCTGGCTTCATGACACGGCTGACAACCGTGCCGGTCGAGGACGGACAACCCTGTCGTGGACCGCGGTCCCAGAGCCCCCAGAAACGGGACAGGGAGTCCGCTGCGGCTAGCACACACGTCGCCCAGGATCGGAGCCAAGGAGCTCTGCACAGCCGGTCCCACACTGCCCGTAGACGGACACCCGTGTCCGGCAATCGCTTTCCCGGAGCCGATCGACGTGGGACCCGGACCGCGGTCCGGCTAGCACACACGTCACCCAGGATCGGAGCCCAGGGTGTCGATACGGACGGCTGCCGCTCCGGACAGGAAAGAACCCCGGGTCCGCGTGATTGCCAGCCGCCGAGCCGGCGGACGACAGCCTCCAGCTTCTCGACACGGCTGGTACCCACAGCGCTTGTGGCCGGACAACAGTGTCGTGTGATCGCTGTCCCCAATCCGCACAGACGGGATTCTTACCCCGCTGCGGCTAGCACACACGTCGCCCAGGACCGGAGACTAGGGGCTCGGGAAGCCGGACCCACGCTGCCCGTGGAGGGACACTCGTGTCCTGCGATCGCCATAGCGGAGCCGACAGAGGTCCGACCCGGAACCCAGTGCGGCTAGCACACACGTCGCCCAGGATAGGAACGGGGATGTTCGGGACGGACGGCTGCCGCTCCGCAGACGACAGAACCCCAGGTCCCCGCGACTGCCAGCCCACGAGGCGGCGGATGACAGCCTGCTGTTTCACGACACGGCTGCTACGCATGCAGCTCGTGGCCGCACAACCGTGTCGTGGGATCTCCTTTCCCGAGCCGACCGAGACCGAACCCGGACCCCGGCGCGGCTAGTACACACGTCGCGCAAGACCAGAGCCCAGGGTCCACATCCGGACGCCTGCCGCTCTGGACAGGACTGAATCCCCGGTCCCCGGGACCGCGTAACTCCGAGTCGGTGAACGACAGCCTCCACTTCACGATACGGCTAGCAGCCACAACTCTTATGGCCAGAAAACCGTGTCGTAGAATCTCCTTCCGCGAGGCGCCCGAAATGGGATCCGGACCCCGGCGCGGCTAGCACACACGTCACCCAGGATAAAGCCTAGGACTCCTAAAGCCGGGCACTCGCTGCCCGTGGAGGTACACTCGTGTTTTGCCATCGCCATAGCGAAGCCGACCGAGGTCTGACCAGGATCCCTTTGCGGCTATCACACACGTCGCCCAGGATCGGAGCCCAGGGTGTCGATACGGACGTCTGCCGCTCTGGACAGGAAAGAACCCCAGGTCCCCGCGACTGCCAGCCCACGAGGCGGCGGATGACAGCTTCACGCTTCGCGGCAAGTCTGGCTCCCACGCCGCTCGTGGCCGGACAACCGTGTCGCGGGATCGCTGTCCCCAGTCCGCCCGAAGCGGGATCCGGACCGCAGTGCGGCTAGCACACACGTCGCCCAGGACCGGAGCCTCGGCGTTCGGGAAGGACGGCTGCCGCTCCGGACAGGACAGAAGCCCTGGTCTCGGGGACAGCCACTCCCTGAGCCAGCGATTCAGAGCCTCCTGTTTCACGACACGGCTGCTACGCATGCAGCTCGTGGCCGCACAACCGTGTCGTGGGATCACCTTCCTCGAGCCGACCGAGACCGAACCCGGACCCCGGCGCGGCTAGTACACACGTCGCGCAGGACCAGAGCCCAGGGTCCACATCCGGACGCCTGCCGCTCTGGACAGGACTGAATCCCCGGTCCCCGGGACCGCGTAACTCCGAGTCGGTGAACGACAGGCTCCACTTCACGACACGGCTAGCAGCCACAACTCTTATGGCCAGAAAACCGTGTCGTAGAATCTCCTTCCGCGAGGCGCCCGAAATGGGATCCGGACCCCGGCGCGGCTAGCACACACGTCACCCAGGATGAAGCCTAGGACTCCTAAAGCCGGGCACTCGCTGCCCGTGGAGGTACACTCGTGTTTTGCCATCGCCATAGCGAAGCCGACCGAGGTCTGACCAGGATCCCTTTGCGGCTATCACACACGTCGCCCAGGATCGGAGCCCAGGGTGTCGATACGGACGTCTGCCGCTCTGGACAGGAAAGAACCCCAGGTCCCCGCGACTGCCAGCCCACGAGGCGGCGGATGACAGCTTCACGCTTCGCGGCAAGTCTGGCTCCCACGCCGCTCGTGGCCGGACAACCGTGTCGCGGGATCGCTGTCCCCAGTCCGCCCGAAGCGGGATCCGGACCGCAGTGCGGCTAGCACACACGTCGCCCAGGACCGGAGCCTCGGCGTTCGGGAAGGACGGCTGCCGCTCCGGACAGGACAGAAGCCCTGGTCTCGGGGACAGCCACTCCCTGAGCCAGCGATTCAGAGTCTCCTGTTTCACGACACGGCTGCTACGCATGCAGCTCGTGGCCGCACAACCGTGTCGTGGGATCACCTTCCTCGAGCCGACCGAGACCGAACCCGGACCCCGGCGCGGCTAGTACACACGTCGCGCAGGACCAGAGCCCAGGGTCCACATCCGGACGCCTGCCGCTCTGGACAGGACTGAATCCCCGGTCCCCGGGACCGCGTAACTCCGAGTCGGTGAACGACAGGCTCCACTTCACGACACGGCTAGCAGCCACAACTCTTATGGCCAGAAAACCGTGTCGTAGAATCTCCTTCCGCGAGGCGCCCGAAATGGGATCCGGACCCCGGCGCGGCTAGCACACACGTCACCCAGGATGAAGCCTAGGACTCCTAAAGCCGGGCACTCGCTGCCCGTGGAGGTACACTCGTGTTTTGCCATCGCCATAGCGAAGCCGACCGAGGTCTGACCAGGATCCCTTTGCGGCTAGCACACTCGTCGCCCAGGATCGGAGCGTGGGTGTTCGGGATGGACGGCCGCCGCTCCGGACAGGACAGAAGCCCTGGTCTCGGGGACAGCCACTCCCTGAGCCAGCGGACAAGAGTCCTGGCTTCATGACACAGCTGACAACCGTGCCGGTCGAGGACGGACAACCCTGTCGTGGACTGCGGTCCCAGAGCCCCCAGAAACGGGACAGGGAGTCCGCTGCGGCTAGCACACACGTCGCCCAGGATAGGAGCGTGGGTGTTCGGGACGGACGGCCGCCGCTCCGGACAGGACAGAAGCCCTGGTCTCGGGGACAGCCAGCCCGCGAGACAGCGGATGACAGCTTCCTGTTTCACTACACGGCTGCTACGCAAGCCGCTCGAGGCCGGACAACCGTGTCGCGGGATCGTTGTCCCCAGTCCGCCCGAAACGGGATCCGGACCGCGGTGCGGCTAGCACACTCGTCGCCCAGGACCGGATCGTGGGTGTTCGGGATGGACGGCCGCCGCTCCGGACAGGACAGAAGCCCTGGTCTCGGGGACAGCCAGCCCCCTAGCCGGCGGACAGGAGTCCTGGCTTCATGACACGGCTGACAACCGTGCCGGTCGAGGACGGACAACCCTGTCGTGGACCGCGGTCCCAGAGCCCCCAGAAACGGGACAGGGAGTCCGCTGCGGCTAGCACACACGTCGCCCAGGATCGGAGCCAAGGAGCTCTGCACAGCCGGTCCCACACTGCCCGTAGACGGACACCCGTGTCCGGCAATCGCTTTCCCGGAGCCGATCGACGTGGGACCCGGACCGCGGTCCGGCTAGCACACACGTCACCCAGGATCGGAGCCCAGGGTGTCGATACGGACGGCTGCCGCTCCGGACAGGAAAGAACCCCGGGTCCGCGTGATTGCCAGCCGCCGAGCCGGCGGACGACAGCCTCCAGCTTCTCGACACGGCTGGTACCCACAGCGCTTGTGGCCGGACAACAGTGTCGTGTGATCGCTGTCCCCAATCCGCACAGACGGGATTCTTACCCCGCTGCGGCTAGCACACACGTCGCCCAGGACCGGAGACTAGGGGCTCGGGAAGCCGGACCCACGCTGCCCGTGGAGGGACACTCGTGTCCTGCGATCGCCATAGCGGAGCCGACAGAGGTCCGACCCGGAACCCAGTGCGGCTAGCACACACGTCGCCCAGGATAGGAACGGGGATGTTCGGGACGGACGGCTGCCGCTCCGCAGACGACAGAACCCCAGGTCCCCGCGACTGCCAGCCCACGAGGCGGCGGATGACAGCCTGCTGTTTCACGACACGGCTGCTACGCATGCAGCTCGTGGCCGCACAACCGTGTCGTGGGATCTCCTTTCCCGAGCCGACCGAGACCGAACCCGGACCCCGGCGCGGCTAGTACACACGTCGCGCAAGACCAGAGCCCAGGGTCCACATCCGGACGCCTGCCGCTCTGGACAGGACTGAATCCCCGGTCCCCGGGACCGCGTAACTCCGAGTCGGTGAACGACAGCCTCCACTTCACGATACGGCTAGCAGCCACAACTCTTATGGCCAGAAAACCGTGACGTAGAATCTCCTTCCGCGAGGCGCCCGAAATGGGATCCGGACCCCGGCGCGGCTAGCACACACGTCACCCAGGATAAAGCCTAGGACTCCTAAAGCCGGGCACTCGCTGCCCGTGGAGGTACACTCGTGTTTTGCCATCGCCATAGCGAAGCCGACCGAGGTCTGACCAGGATCCCTTTGCGGCTATCACACACGTCGCCCAGGATCGGAGCCCAGGGTGTCGATACGGACGTCTGCCGCTCTGGACAGGAAAGAACCCCAGGTCCCCGCGACTGCCAGCCCACGAGGCGGCGGATGACAGCTTCACGCTTCGCGGCAAGTCTGGCTCCCACGCCGCTCGTGGCCGGACAACCGTGTCGCGGGATCGCTGTCCCCAGTCCGCCCGAAGCGGGATCCGGACCGCAGTGCGGCTAGCACACACGTCGCCCAGGACCGGAGCCTCGGCGTTCGGGAAGGACGGCTGCCGCTCCGGACAGGACAGAAGCCCTGGTCTCGGGGACAGCCACTCCCTGAGCCAGCGATTCAGAGTCTCCTGTTTCACGACACGGCTGCTACGCATGCAGCTCGTGGCCGCACAACCGTGTCGTGGGATCACCTTCCTCGAGCCGACCGAGACCGAACCCGGACCCCGGCGCGGCTAGTACACACGTCGCGCAGGACCAGAGCCCAGGGTCCACATCCGGACGCCTGCCGCTCTGGACAGGACTGAATCCCCGGTCCCCGGGACCGCGTAACTCCGAGTCGGTGAACGACAGGCTCCACTTCACGACACGGCTAGCAGCCACAACTCTTATGGCCAGAAAACCGTGTCGTAGAATCTCCTTCCGCGAGGCGCCCGAAATGGGATCCGGACCCCGGCGCGGCTAGCACACACGTCACCCAGGATGAAGCCTAGGACTCCTAAAGCCGGGCACTCGCTGCCCGTGGAGGTACACTCGTGTTTTGCCATCGCCATAGCGAAGCCGACCGAGGTCTGACCAGGATCCCTTTGCGGCTAGCACACTCGTCGCCCAGGATCGGAGCGTGGGTGTTCGGGATGGACGGCCGCCGCTCCGGACAGGACAGAAGCCCTGGTCTCGGGGACAGCCACTCCCTGAGCCAGCGGACAAGAGTCCTGGCTTCATGACACAGCTGACAACCGTGCCGGTCGAGGACGGACAACCCTGTCGTGGACTGCGGTCCCAGAGCCCCCAGAAACGGGACAGGGAGTCCGCTGCGGCTAGCACACACGTCGCCCAGGATAGGAGCGTGGGTGTTCGGGACGGACGGCCGCCGCTCCGGACAGGACAGAAGCCCTGGTCTCGGGGACAGCCAGCCCGCGAGACAGCGGATGACAGCTTCCTGTTTCACTACACGGCTGCTACGCAAGCCGCTCGAGGCCGGACAACCGTGTCGCGGGATCGTTGTCCCCAGTCCGCCCGAAACGGGATCCGGACCGCGGTGCGGCTAGCACACTCGTCGCCCAGGACCGGATCGTGGGTGTTCGGGATGGACGGCCGCCGCTCCGGACAGGACAGAAGCCCTGGTCTCGGGGACAGCCAGCCCCCTAGCCGGCGGACAGGAGTCCTGGCTTCATGACACGGCTGACAACCGTGCCGGTCGAGGACGGACAACCCTGTCGTGGACCGCGGTCCCAGAGCCCCCAGAAACGGGACAGGGAGTCCGCTGCGGCTAGCACACACGTCGCCCAGGATCGGAGCCAAGGAGCTCTGCACAGCCGGTCCCACACTGCCCGTAGACGGACACCCGTGTCCGGCAATCGCTTTCCCGGAGCCGATCGACGTGGGACCCGGACCGCGGTCCGGCTAGCACACACGTCACCCAGGATCGGAGCCCAGGGTGTCGATACGGACGGCTGCCGCTCCGGACAGGAAAGAACCCCGGGTCCGCGTGATTGCCAGCCGCCGAGCCGGCGGACGACAGCCTCCAGCTTCTCGACACGGCTGGTACCCACAGCGCTTGTGGCCGGACAACAGTGTCGTGTGATCGCTGTCCCCAATCCGCACAGACGGGATTCTTACCCCGCTGCGGCTAGCACACACGTCGCCCAGGACCGGAGACTAGGGGCTCGGGAAGCCGGACCCACGCTGCCCGTGGAGGGACACTCGTGTCCTGCGATCGCCATAGCGGAGCCGACAGAGGTCCGACCCGGAACCCAGTGCGGCTAGCACACACGTCGCCCAGGATAGGAACGGGGATGTTCGGGACGGACGGCTGCCGCTCCGCAGACGACAGAACCCCAGGTCCCCGCGACTGCCAGCCCACGAGGCGGCGGATGACAGCCTGCTGTTTCACGACACGGCTGCTACGCATGCAGCTCGTGGCCGCACAACCGTGTCGTGGGATCTCCTTTCCCGAGCCGACCGAGACCGAACCCGGACCCCGGCGCGGCTAGTACACACGTCGCGCAAGACCAGAGCCCAGGGTCCACATCCGGACGCCTGCCGCTCTGGACAGGACTGAATCCCCGGTCCCCGGGACCGCGTAACTCCGAGTCGGTGAACGACAGCCTCCACTTCACGATACGGCTAGCAGCCACAACTCTTATGGCCAGAAAACCGTGACGTAGAATCTCCTTCCGCGAGGCGCCCGAAATGGGATCCGGACCCCGGCGCGGCTAGCACACACGTCACCCAGGATAAAGCCTAGGACTCCTAAAGCCGGGCACTCGCTGCCCGTGGAGGTACACTCGTGTTTTGCCATCGCCATAGCGAAGCCGACCGAGGTCTGACCAGGATCCCTTTGCGGCTATCACACACGTCGCCCAGGATCGGAGCCCAGGGTGTCGATACGGACGTCTGCCGCTCTGGACAGGAAAGAACCCCAGGTCCCCGCGACTGCCAGCCCACGAGGCGGCGGATGACAGCTTCACGCTTCGCGGCAAGTCTGGCTCCCACGCCGCTCGTGGCCGGACAACCGTGTCGCGGGATCGCTGTCCCCAGTCCGCCCGAAGCGGGATCCGGACCGCAGTGCGGCTAGCACACACGTCGCCCAGGACCGGAGCCTCGGCGTTCGGGAAGGACGGCTGCCGCTCCGGACAGGACAGAAGCCCTGGTCTCGGGGACAGCCACTCCCTGAGCCAGCGATTCAGAGTCTCCTGTTTCACGACACGGCTGCTACGCATGCAGCTCGTGGCCGCACAACCGTGTCGTGGGATCACCTTCCTCGAGCCGACCGAGACCGAACCCGGACCCCGGCGCGGCTAGTACACACGTCGCGCAGGACCAGAGCCCAGGGTCCACATCCGGACGCCTGCCGCTCTGGACAGGACTGAATCCCCGGTCCCCGGGACCGCGTAACTCCGAGTCGGTGAACGACAGGCTCCACTTCACGACACGGCTAGCAGCCACAACTCTTATGGCCAGAAAACCGTGTCGTAGAATCTCCTTCCGCGAGGCGCCCGAAATGGGATCCGGACCCCGGCGCGGCTAGCACACACGTCACCCAGGATGAAGCCTAGGACTCCTAAAGCCGGGCACTCGCTGCCCGTGGAGGTACACTCGTGTTTTGCCATCGCCATAGCGAAGCCGACCGAGGTCTGACCAGGATCCCTTTGCGGCTAGCACACTCGTCGCCCAGGATCGGAGCGTGGGTGTTCGGGATGGACGGCCGCCGCTCCGGACAGGACAGAAGCCCTGGTCTCGGGGACAGCCACTCCCTGAGCCAGCGGACAAGAGTCCTGGCTTCATGACACAGCTGACAACCGTGCCGGTCGAGGACGGACAACCCTGTCGTGGACTGCGGTCCCAGAGCCCCCAGAAACGGGACAGGGAGTCCGCTGCGGCTAGCACACACGTCGCCCAGGATAGGAGCGTGGGTGTTCGGGACGGACGGCCGCCGCTCCGGACAGGACAGAAGCCCTGGTCTCGGGGACAGCCAGCCCGCGAGACAGCGGATGACAGCTTCCTGTTTCACTACACGGCTGCTACGCAAGCCGCTCGAGGCCGGACAACCGTGTCGCGGGATCGTTGTCCCCAGTCCGCCCGAAACGGGATCCGGACCGCGGTGCGGCTAGCACACTCGTCGCCCAGGACCGGATCGTGGGTGTTCGGGATGGACGGCCGCCGCTCCGGACAGGACAGAAGCCCTGGTCTCGGGGACAGCCAGCCCCCTAGCCGGCGGACAGGAGTCCTGGCTTCATGACACGGCTGACAACCGTGCCGGTCGAGGACGGACAACCCTGTCGTGGACCGCGGTCCCAGAGCCCCCAGAAACGGGACAGGGAGTCCGCTGCGGCTAGCACACACGTCGCCCAGGATCGGAGCCAAGGAGCTCTGCACAGCCGGTCCCACACTGCCCGTAGACGGACACCCGTGTCCGGCAATCGCTTTCCCGGAGCCGATCGACGTGGGACCCGGACCGCGGTCCGGCTAGCACACACGTCACCCAGGATCGGAGCCCAGGGTGTCGATACGGACGGCTGCCGCTCCGGACAGGAAAGAACCCCGGGTCCGCGTGATTGCCAGCCGCCGAGCCGGCGGACGACAGCCTCCAGCTTCTCGACACGGCTGGTACCCACAGCGCTTGTGGCCGGACAACAGTGTCGTGTGATCGCTGTCCCCAATCCGCACAGACGGGATTCTTACCCCGCTGCGGCTAGCACACACGTCGCCCAGGACCGGAGACTAGGGGCTCGGGAAGCCGGACCCACGCTGCCCGTGGAGGGACACTCGTGTCCTGCGATCGCCATAGCGGAGCCGACAGAGGTCCGACCCGGAACCCAGTGCGGCTAGCACACACGTCGCCCAGGATAGGAACGGGGATGTTCGGGACGGACGGCTGCCGCTCCGCAGACGACAGAACCCCAGGTCCCCGCGACTGCCAGCCCACGAGGCGGCGGATGACAGCCTCCTGTTTCACGACACGGCTGCTACGCATGCAGCTCGTGGCCGCACAACCGTGTCGTGGGATCTCCTTTCCCGAGCCGACCGAGACCGAACCCGGACCCCGGCGCGGCTAGTACACACGTCGCGCAAGACCAGAGCCCAGGGTCCACATCCGGACGCCTGCCGCTCTGGACAGGACTGAATCCCCGGTCCCCGGGACCGCGTAACTCCGAGTCGGTGAACGACAGCCTCCACTTCACGATACGGCTAGCAGCCACAACTCTTATGGCCAGAAAACCGTGTCGTAGAATCTCCTTCCGCGAGGCGCCCGAAATGGGATCCGGACCCCGGCGCGGCTAGCACACACGTCACCCAGGATAAAGCCTAGGACTCCTAAAGCCGGGCACTCGCTGCCCGTGGAGGTACACTCGTGTTTTGCCATCGCCATAGCGAAGCCGACCGAGGTCTGACCAGGATCCCTTTGCGGCTATCACACACGTCGCCCAGGATCGGAGCCCAGGGTGTCGATACGGACGTCTGCCGCTCTGGACAGGAAAGAACCCCAGGTCCCCGCGACTGCCAGCCCACGAGGCGGCGGATGACAGCTTCACGCTTCGCGGCAAGTCTGGCTCCCACGCCGCTCGTGGCCGGACAACCGTGTCGCGGGATCGCTGTCCCCAGTCCGCCCGAAGCGGGATCCGGACCGCAGTGCGGCTAGCACACACGTCGCCCAGGACCGGAGCCTCGGCGTTCGGGAAGGACGGCTGCCGCTCCGGACAGGACAGAAGCCCTGGTCTCGGGGACAGCCACTCCCTGAGCCAGCGATTCAGAGCCTCCTGTTTCACGACACGGCTGCTACGCATGCACGTCTTGGCCGGTCACCCGTGTCGTGGGATCACCTTCCTCGAGCCGACCGAGACCGAACCCGGACCCCGGCGCGGCTAGTACACACGTCGCGCAGGACCAGAGCCCAGGGTCCACATCCGGACGCCTGCCGCTCTGGACAGGACTGAATCCCCGGTCCCCGGGACCGCGTAACTCCGAGTCGGTGAACGACAGCCTCCACTTCACGACACGGCTAGCAGCCACAACTCTTATGGCCAGAAAACCGTGTCGTAGAATCTCCTTCCGCGAGGCGCCCGAAATGGGATCCGGACCCCGGCGCGGCTAGCACACACGTCACCCAGGATGAAGCCTAGGACTCCTAAAGCCGGGCACTCGCTGCCCGTGGAGGTACACTCGTGTTTTGCCATCGCCATAGCGAAGCCGACCGAGGTCTGACCAGGATCCCTTTGCGGCTAGCACACTCGTCGCCCAGGATCGGAGCGTGGGTGTTCGGGATGGACGGCCGCCGCTCCGGACAGGACAGAAGCCCTGGTCTCGGGGACAGCCACTCCCTGAGCCAGCGGACAAGAGTCCTGGCTTCATGACACAGCTGACAACCGTGCCGGTCGAGGACGGACAACCCTGTCGTGGACTGCGGTCCCAGAGCCCCCAGAAACGGGACAGGGAGTCCGCTGCGGCTAGCACACACGTCGCCCAGGATAGGAGCGTGGGTGTTCGGGACGGACGGCCGCCGCTCCGGACAGGACAGAAGCCCTGGTCTCGGGGACAGCCAGCCCGCGAGACAGCGGATGACAGCTTCCTGTTTCACTACACGGCTGCTACGCAAGCCGCTCGAGGCCGGACAACCGTGTCGCGGGATCGTTGTCCCCAGTCCGCCCGAAACGGGATCCGGACCGCGGTGCGGCTAGCACACTCGTCGCCCAGGATCGGATCGTGGGTGTTCGGGATGGACGGCCGCCGCTCCGGACAGGACAGAAGCCCTGGTCTCGGGGACAGCCAGCCCCCTAGCCGGCGGACAGGAGTCCTGGCTTCATGACACGGCTGACAACCGTGCCGGTCGAGGACGGACAACCCTGTCGTGGACCGCGGTCCCAGAGCCCCCAGAAACGGGACAGGGAGTCCGCTGCGGCTAGCACACACGTCGCCCAGGATCGGAGCCAAGGAGCTCTGCACAGCCGGTCCCACACTGCCCGTAGACGGACACCCGTGTCCGGCAATCGCTTTCCCGGAGCCGATCGACGTGGGACCCGGACCGCGGTCCGGCTAGCACACACGTCACCCAGGATCGGAGCCCAGGGTGTCGATACGGACGGCTGCCGCTCCGGACAGGAAAGAACCCCGGGTCCGCGTGATTGCCAGCCGCCGAGCCGGCGGACGACAGCCTCCAGCTTCTCGACACGGCTGGTACCCACAGCGCTTGTGGCCGGACAACAGTGTCGTGTGATCGCTGTCCCCAATCCGCACAGACGGGATTCTTACCCCGCTGCGGCTAGCACACACGTCGCCCAGGACCGGAGACTAGGGGCTCGGGAAGCCGGACCCACGCTGCCCGTGGAGGGACACTCGTGTCCTGCGATCGCCATAGCGGAGCCGACAGAGGTCCGACCCGGAACCCAGTGCGGCTAGCACACACGTCGCCCAGGATAGGAACGGGGATGTTCGGGACGGACGGCTGCCGCTCCGCAGACGACAGAACCCCAGGTCCCCGCGACTGCCAGCCCACGAGGCGGCGGATGACAGCCTCCTGTTTCACGACACGGCTGCTACGCATGCAGCTCGTGGCCGCACAACCGTGTCGTGGGATCTCCTTTCCCGAGCCGACCGAGACCGAACCCGGACCCCGGCGCGGCTAGTACACACGTCGCGCAAGACCAGAGCCCAGGGTCCACATCCGGACGCCTGCCGCTCTGGACAGGACTGAATCCCCGGTCCCCGGGACCGCGTAACTCCGAGTCGGTGAACGACAGCCTCCACTTCACGACACGGCTAGCAGCCACAACTCTTATGGCCAGAAAACCGTGTCGTAGAATCTCCTTCCGCGAGGCGCCCGAAATGGGATCCGGACCCCGGCGCGGCTAGCACACACGTCACCCAGGATAAAGCCTAGGACTCCTAAAGCCGGGCACTCGCTGCCCGTGGAGGTACACTCGTGTTTTGCCATCGCCATAGCGAAGCCGACCGAGGTCTGACCAGGATCCCTTTGCGGCTATCACACACGTCGCCCAGGATCGGAGCCCAGGGTGTCGATACGGACGTCTGCCGCTCTGGACAGGAAAGAACCCCAGGTCCCCGCGACTGCCAGCCCACGAGGCGGCGGATGACAGCTTCACGCTTCGCGGCAAGTCTGGCTCCCACGCCGCTCGTGGCCGGACAACCGTGTCGCGGGATCGCTGTCCCCAGTCCGCCCGAAGCGGGATCCGGACCGCAGTGCGGCTAGCACACACGTCGCCCAGGACCGGAGCCTCGGCGTTCGGGAAGGACGGCTGCCGCTCCGGACAGGACAGAAGCCCTGGTCTCGGGGACAGCCACTCCCTGAGCCAGCGATTCAGAGTCTCCTGTTTCACGACACGGCTGCTACGCATGCACGTCTTGGCCGGTCACCCGTGTCGTGGGATCACCTTCCTCGAGCCGACCGAGACCGAACCCGGACCCCGGCACGGCTAGTACACACGTCGCGCAGGACCAGAGCCCAGGGTCCACATCCGGACGCCTGCCGCTCTGGACAGGACTGAATCCCCGGTCCCCGGGACCGCGTAACTCCGAGTCGGTGAACGACAGGCTCCACTTCACGACACGGCTAGCAGCCACAACTCTTATGGCCAGAAAACCGTGTCGTAGAATCTCCTTCCGCGAGGCGCCCGAAATGGGATCCGGACCCCGGCGCGGCTAGCACACACGTCACCCAGGATGAAGCCTAGGACTCCTAAAGCCGGGCACTCGCTGCCCGTGGAGGTACACTCGTGTTTTGCCATCGCCATAGCGAAGCCGACCGAGGTCTGACCAGGATCCCTTTGCGGCTAGCACACTCGTCGCCCAGGATCGGAGCGTGGGTGTTCGGGATGGACGGCCGCCGCTCCGGACAGGACAGAAGCCCTGGTCTCGGGGACAGCCACTCCCTGAGCCAGCGGACAAGAGTCCTGGCTTCATGACACAGCTGACAACCGTGCCGGTCGAGGACGGACAACCCTGTCGTGGACCGCGGTCCCAGAGCCCCCAGAAACGGGACAGGGAGTCCGCTGCGGCTAGCACACACGTCGCCCAGGATAGGAGCGTGGGTGTTCGGGACGGACGGCCGCCGCTCCGGACAGGACAGAAGCCCTGGTCTCGGGGACAGCCAGCCCGCGAGACAGCGGATGACAGCTTCCTGTTTCACTACACGGCTGCTACGCAAGCCGCTCGAGGCCGGACAACCGTGTCGCGGGATCGTTGTCCCCAGTCCGCCCGAAACGGGATCCGGACCGCGGTGCGGCTAGCACACTCGTCGCCCAGGATCGGATCGTGGGTGTTCGGGATGGACGGCCGCCGCTCCGGACAGGACAGAAGCCCTGGTCTCGCGGACAGCCAGCCCCCTAGCCGGCGGACAGGAGTCCTGGCTTCATGACACGGCTGACAACCGTGCCGGTCGAGGACGGACAACCCTGTCGTGGACCGCGGTCCCAGAGCCCCCAGAAACGGGACAGGGAGTCCGCTGCGGCTAGCACACACGTGGCCCAGGATCGGAGCCAAGGAGCTCTGCACAGCCGGTCCCACACTGCCCGTAGACGGACACCCGTGTCCGGCAATCGCTTTCCCGGAGCCGATCGACGTGGGACCCGGACCGCGGTCCGGCTAGCACACACGTCACCCAGGATCGGAGCCCAGGGTGTCGATACGGACGGCTGCCGCTCCGGACAGGAAAGAACCCCGGGTCCGCGTGATTGCCAGCCGCCGAGCCGGCGGACGACAGCCTCCAGCTTCTCGACACGGCTGGTACCCACAGCGCTTGTGGCCGGACAACAGTGTCGTGTGATCGCTGTCCCCAATCCGCACAGACGGGATTCTTACCCCGCTGCGGCTAGCACACACGTCGCCCAGGACCGGAGACTAGGGGCTCGGGAAGCCGGACCCACGCTGCCCGTGGAGGGACACTCGTGTCCTGCGATCGCCATAGCGGAGCCGACAGAGGTCCGACCCGGAACCCAGTGCGGCTAGCACACACGTCGCCCAGGATAGGAACGGGGATGTTCGGGACGGACGGCTGCCGCTCCGCAGACGACAGAACCCCAGGTCCCCGCGACTGCCAGCCCACGAGGCGGCGGATGACAGCCTCCTGTTTCACGACACGGCTGCTACGCATGCAGCTCGTGGCCGCACAACCGTGTCGTGGGATCTCCTTTCCCGAGCCGACCGAGACCGAACCCGGACCCCGGCGCGGCTAGTACACACGTCGCGCAAGACCAGAGCCCAGGGTCCACATCCGGACGCCTGCCGCTCTGGACAGGACTGAATCCCCGGTCCCCGGGACCGCGTAACTCCGAGTCGGTGAACGACAGCCTCCACTTCACGATACGGCTAGCAGCCACAACTCTTATGGCCAGAAAACCGTGTCGTAGAATCTCCTTCCGCGAGGCGCCCGAAATGGGATCCGGACCCCGGCGCGGCTAGCACACACGTCACCCAGGATAAAGCCTAGGACTCCTAAAGCCGGGCACTCGCTGCCCGTGGAGGTACACTCGTGTTTTGCCATCGCCATAGCGAAGCCGACCGAGGTCTGACCAGGATCCCTTTGCGGCTATCACACACGTCGCCCAGGATCGGAGCCCAGGGTGTCGATACGGACGTCTGCCGCTCTGGACAGGAAAGAACCCCAGGTCCCCGCGACTGCCAGCCCACGAGGCGGCGGATGACAGCTTCACGCTTCGCGGCAAGTCTGGCTCCCACGCCGCTCGTGGCCGGACAACCGTGTCGCGGGATCGCTGTCCCCAGTCCGC
Organism: Anas acuta; assembly: GCF_963932015.1. Lineage (NCBI taxonomy): Eukaryota > Metazoa > Chordata > Aves > Anseriformes > Anatidae > Anas > Anas acuta. The sequence goes on from NC_088991.1 coordinate 2,948,268, forward strand.
CCGAAGCGGGATCCGGACCGCAGTGCGGCTAGCACACACGTCGCCCAGGACCGGAGCCTCGGCGTTCGGGAAGGACGGCTGCCGCTCCGGACAGGACAGAAGCCCTGGTCTCGGGGACAGCCACTCCCTGAGCCAGCGATTCAGAGCCTCCTGTTTCACGACACGGCTGCTACGCATGCACGTCTTGGCCGGTCACCCGTGTCGTGGGATCACCTTCCTCGAGCCGACCGAGACCGAACCCGGACCCCGGCGCGGCTAGTACACACGTCGCGCAGGACCAGAGCCCAGGGTCCACATCCGGACGCCTGCCGCTCTGGACAGGACTGAATCCCCGGTCCCCGGGACCGCGTAACTCCGAGTCGGTGAACGACAGGCTCCACTTCACGACACGGCTAGCAGCCACAACTCTTATGGCCAGAAAACCGTGTCGTAGAATCTCCTTCCGCGAGGCGCCCGAAATGGGATCCGGACCCCGGCGCGGCTAGCACACACGTCACCCAGGATGAAGCCTAGGACTCCTAAAGCCGGGCACTCGCTGCCCGTGGAGGTACACTCGTGTTTTGCCATCGCCATAGCGAAGCCGACCGAGGTCTGACCAGGATCCCTTTGCGGCTAGCACACTCGTCGCCCAGGATCGGAGCGTGGGTGTTCGGGATGGACGGCCGCCGCTCCGGACAGGACAGAAGCCCTGGTCTCGGGGACAGCCACTCCCTGAGCCAGCGGACAAGAGTCCTGGCTTCATGACACAGCTGACAACCGTGCCGGTCGAGGACGGACAACCCTGTCGTGGACTGCGGTCCCAGAGCCCCCAGAAACGGGACAGGGAGTCCGCTGCGGCTAGCACACACGTCGCCCAGGATAGGAGCGTGGGTGTTCGGGACGGACGGCCGCCGCTCCGGACAGGACAGAAGCCCTGGTCTCGGGGACAGCCAGCCCGCGAGACAGCGGATGACAGCTTCCTGTTTCACTACACGGCTGCTACGCAAGCCGCTCGAGGCCGGACAACCGTGTCGCGGGATCGTTGTCCCCAGTCCGCCCGAAACGGGATCCGGACCGCGGTGCGGCTAGCACACTCGTCGCCCAGGATCGGATCGTGGGTGTTCGGGATGGACGGCCGCCGCTCCGGACAGGACAGAAGCCCTGGTCTCGGGGACAGCCAGCCCCCTAGCCGGCGGACAGGAGTCCTGGCTTCATGACACGGCTGACAACCGTGCCGGTCGAGGACGGACAACCCTGTCGTGGACCGCGGTCCCAGAGCCCCCAGAAACGGGACAGGGAGTCCGCTGCGGCTAGCACACACGTCGCCCAGGATCGGAGCCAAGGAGCTCTGCACAGCCGGTCCCACACTGCCCGTAGACGGACACCCGTGTCCGGCAATCGCTTTCCCGGAGCCGATCGACGTGGGACCCGGACCGCGGTCCGGCTAGCACACACGTCACCCAGGATCGGAGCCCAGGGTGTCGATACGGACGGCTGCCGCTCCGGACAGGAAAGAACCCCGGGTCCGCGTGATTGCCAGCCGCCGAGCCGGCGGACGACAGCCTCCAGCTTCTCGACACGGCTGGTACCCACAGCGCTTGTGGCCGGACAACAGTGTCGTGTGATCGCTGTCCCCAATCCGCACAGACGGGATTCTTACCCCGCTGCGGCTAGCACACACGTCGCCCAGGACCGGAGACTAGGGGCTCGGGAAGCCGGACCCACGCTGCCCGTGGAGGGACACTCGTGTCCTGCGATCGCCATAGCGGAGCCGACAGAGGTCCGACCCGGAACCCAGTGCGGCTAGCACACACGTCGCCCAGGATAGGAACGGGGATGTTCGGGACGGACGGCTGCCGCTCCGCAGACGACAGAACCCCAGGTCCCCGCGACTGCCAGCCCACGAGGCGGCGGATGACAGCCTCCTGTTTCACGACACGGCTGCTACGCATGCAGCTCGTGGCCGCACAACCGTGTCGTGGGATCTCCTTTCCCGAGCCGACCGAGACCGAACCCGGACCCCGGCGCGGCTAGTACACACGTCGCGCAAGACCAGAGCCCAGGGTCCACATCCGGACGCCTGCCGCTCTGGACAGGACTGAATCCCCGGTCCCCGGGACCGCGTAACTCCGAGTCGGTGAACGACAGCCTCCACTTCACGATACGGCTAGCAGCCACAACTCTTATGGCCAGAAAACCGTGTCGTAGAATCTCCTTCCGCGAGGCGCCCGAAATGGGATCCGGACCCCGGCGCGGCTAGCACACACGTCACCCAGGATAAAGCCTAGGACTCCTAAAGCCGGGCACTCGCTGCCCGTGGAGGTACTCTCGTGTTTTGCCATCGCCATAGCGAAGCCGACCGAGGTCTGACCAGGATCCCTTTGCGGCTATCACACACGTCGCCCAGGATCGGAGCCCAGGGTGTCGATACGGACGTCTGCCGCTCTGGACAGGAAAGAACCCCAGGTCCCCGCGACTGCCAGCCCACGAGGCGGCGGATGACAGCTTCACGCTTCGCGGCAAGTCTGGCTCCCACGCCGCTCGTGGCCGGACAACCGTGTCGCGGGATCGCTGTCCCCAGTCCGCCCGAAGCGGGATCCGGACCGCAGTGCGGCTAGCACACACGTCGCCCAGGACCGGAGCCTCGGCGTTCGGGAAGGACGGCTGCCGCTCCGGACAGGACAGAAGCCCTGGTCTCGGGGACAGCCACTCCCTGAGCCAGCGATTCAGAGTCTCCTGTTTCACGACACGGCTGCTACGCATGCACGTCTTGGCCGGTCACCCGTGTCGTGGGATCACCTTCCTCGAGCCGACCGAGACCGAACCCGGACCCCGGCGCGGCTAGTACACACGTCGCGCAGGACCAGAGCCCAGGGTCCACATCCGGACGCCTGCCGCTCTGGACAGGACTGAATCCCCGGTCCCCGGGACCGCGTAACTCCGAGTCGGTGAACGACAGGCTCCACTTCACGACACGGCTAGCAGCCACAACTCTTATGGCCAGAAAACCGTGTCGTAGAATCTCCTTCCGCGAGGCGCCCGAAATGGGATCCGGACCCCGGCGCGGCTAGCACACACGTCACCCAGGATGAAGCCTAGGACTCCTAAAGCCGGGCACTCGCTGCCCGTGGAGGTACACTCGTGTTTTGCCATCGCCATAGCGAAGCCGACCGAGGTCTGACCAGGATCCCTTTGCGGCTAGCACACTCGTCGCCCAGGATCGGAGCGTGGGTGTTCGGGATGGACGGCCGCCGCTCCGGACAGGACAGAAGCCCTGGTCTCGGGGACAGCCACTCCCTGAGCCAGCGGACAAGAGTCCTGGCTTCATGACACAGCTGACAACCGTGCCGGTCGAGGACGGACAACCCTGTCGTGGACTGCGGTCCCAGAGCCCCCAGAAACGGGACAGGGAGTCCGCTGCGGCTAGCACACACGTCGCCCAGGATAGGAGCGTGGGTGTTCGGGACGGACGGCCGCCGCTCCGGACAGGACAGAAGCCCTGGTCTCGGGGACAGCCAGCCCGCGAGACAGCGGATGACAGCTTCCTGTTTCACTACACGGCTGCTACGCAAGCCGCTCGAGGCCGGACAACCGTGTCGCGGGATCGTTGTCCCCAGTCCGCCCGAAACGGGATCCGGACCGCGGTGCGGCTAGCACACTCGTCGCCCAGGATCGGAGCGTGGGTGTTCGGGATGGACGGCCGCCGCTCCGGACAGGACAGAAGCCCTGGTCTCGGGGACAGCCAGCCCCCTAGCCGGCGGACAGGAGTCCTGGCTTCATGACACGGCTGACAACCGTGCCGGTCGAGGACGGACAACCCTGTCGTGGACCGCGGTCCCAGAGCCCCCAGAAACGGGACAGGGAGTCCGCTGCGGCTAGCACACACGTCGCCCAGGATCGGAGCCAAGGAGCTCTGCACAGCCGGTCCCACACTGCCCGTAGACGGACACCCGTGTCCGGCAATCGCTTTCCCGGAGCCGATCGACGTGGGACCCGGACCGCGGTCCGGCTAGCACACACGTCACCCAGGATCGGAGCCCAGGGTGTCGATACGGACGGCTGCCGCTCCGGACAGGAAAGAACCCCGGGTCCGCGTGATTGCCAGCCGCCGAGCCGGCGGACGACAGCCTCCAGCTTCTCGACACGGCTGGTACCCACAGCGCTTGTGGCCGGACAACAGTGTCGTGTGATCGCTGTCCCCAATCCGCACAGACGGGATTCTTACCCCGCTGCGGCTAGCACACACGTCGCCCAGGACCGGAGACTAGGGGCTCGGGAAGCCGGACCCACGCTGCCCGTGGAGGGACACTCGTGTCCTGCGATCGCCATAGCGGAGCCGACAGAGGTCCGACCCGGAACCCAGTGCGGCTAGCACACACGTCGCCCAGGATAGGAACGGGGATGTTCGGGACGGACGGCTGCCGCTCCGCAGACGACAGAACCCCAGGTCCCCGCGACTGCCAGCCCACGAGGCGGCGGATGACAGCCTCCTGTTTCACGACACGGCTGCTACGCATGCAGCTCGTGGCCGCACAACCGTGTCGTGGGATCTCCTTTCCCGAGCCGACCGAGACCGAACCCGGACCCCGGCGCGGCTAGTACACACGTCGCGCAAGACCAGAGCCCAGGGTCCACATCCGGACGCCTGCCGCTCTGGACAGGACTGAATCCCCGGTCCCCGGGACCGCGTAACTCCGAGTCGGTGAACGACAGCCTCCACTTCACGATACGGCTAGCAGCCACAACTCTTATGGCCAGAAAACCGTGTCGTAGAATCTCCTTCCGCGAGGCGCCCGAAATGGGATCCGGACCCCGGCGCGGCTAGCACACACGTCACCCAGGATAAAGCCTAGGACTCCTAAAGCCGGGCACTCGCTGCCCGTGGAGGTACTCTCGTGTTTTGCCATCGCCATAGCGAAGCCGACCGAGGTCTGACCAGGATCCCTTTGCGGCTATCACACACGTCGCCCAGGATCGGAGCCCAGGGTGTCGATACGGACGTCTGCCGCTCTGGACAGGAAAGAACCCCAGGTCCCCGCGACTGCCAGCCCACGAGGCGGCGGATGACAGCTTCACGCTTCGCGGCAAGTCTGGCTCCCACGCCGCTCGTGGCCGGACAACCGTGTCGCGGGATCGCTGTCCCCAGTCCGCCCGAAGCGGGATCCGGACCGCAGTGCGGCTAGCACACACGTCGCCCAGGACCGGAGCCTCGGCGTTCGGGAAGGACGGCTGCCGCTCCGGACAGGACAGAAGCCCTGGTCTCGGGGACAGCCACTCCCTGAGCCAGCGATTCAGAGTCTCCTGTTTCACGACACGGCTGCTACGCATGCACGTCTTGGCCGGTCACCCGTGTCGTGGGATCACCTTCCTCGAGCCGACCGAGACCGAACCCGGACCCCGGCGCGGCTAGTACACACGTCGCGCAGGACCAGAGCCCAGGGTCCACATCCGGACGCCTGCCGCTCTGGACAGGACTGAATCCCCGGTCCCCGGGACCGCGTAACTCCGAGTCGGTGAACGACAGGCTCCACTTCACGACACGGCTAGCAGCCACAACTCTTATGGCCAGAAAACCGTGTCGTAGAATCTCCTTCCGCGAGGCGCCCGAAATGGGATCCGGACCCCGGCGCGGCTAGCACACACGTCACCCAGGATGAAGCCTAGGACTCCTAAAGCCGGGCACTCGCTGCCCGTGGAGGTACACTCGTGTTTTGCCATCGCCATAGCGAAGCCGACCGAGGTCTGACCAGGATCCCTTTGCGGCTAGCACACTCGTCGCCCAGGATCGGATCGTGGGTGTTCGGGATGGACGGCCGCCGCTCCGGACAGGACAGAAGCCCTGGTCTCGGGGACAGCCACTCCCTGAGCCAGCGGACAAGAGTCCTGGCTTCATGACACGGCTGACAACCGTGCCGGTCGAGGACGGACAACCCTGTCGTGGACCGCGGTCCCAGAGCCCCCAGAAACGGGACAGGGAGTCCGCTGCGGCTAGCACACACGTCGCCCAGGATAGGAGCGTGGGTGTTCGGGACGGACGGCCGCCGCTCCGGACAGGACAGAAGCCCTGGTCTCGGGGACAGCCAGCCCGCGAGACAGCGGATGACAGCTTCCTGTTTCACTACACGGCTGCTACGCAAGCCGCTCGAGGCCGGACAACCGTGTCGCGGGATCGTTGTCCCCAGTCCGCCCGAAACGGGATCCGGACCGCGGTGCGGCTAGCACACTCGTCGCCCAGGATCGGATCGTGGGTGTTCGGGATGGACGGCCGCCGCTCCGGACAGGACAGAAGCCCTGGTCTCGCGGACAGCCAGCCCCCTAGCCGGCGGACAGGAGTCCTGGCTTCATGACACGGCTGACAACCGTGCCGGTCGAGGACGGACAACCCTGTCGTGGACCGCGGTCCCAGAGCCCCCAGAAACGGGACAGGGAGTCCGCTGCGGCTAGCACACACGTGGCCCAGGATCGGAGCCAAGGAGCTCTGCACAGCCGGTCCCACACTGCCCGTAGACGGACACCCGTGTCCGGCAATCGCTTTCCCGGAGCCGATCGACGTGGGAACCGGACCGCGGTCCGGCTAGCACACACGTCACCCAGGATCGGAGCCCAGGGTGTCGATACGGACGGCTGCCGCTCCGGACAGGAAAGAACCCCGGGTCCGCGTGATTGCCAGCCGCCGAGCCGGCGGACGACAGCCTCCAGCTTCTCGACACGGCTGGTACCCACAGCGCTTGTGGCCGGACAACAGTGTCGTGTGATCGCTGTCCCCAATCCGCACAGACGGGATTCTTACCCCGCTGCGGCTAGCACACACGTCGCCCAGGACCGGAGACTAGGGGCTCGGGAAGCCGGACCCACGCTGCCCGTGGAGGGACACTCGTGTCCTGCGATCGCCATAGCGGAGCCGACAGAGGTCCGACCCGGAACCCAGTGCGGCTAGCACACACGTCGCCCAGGATAGGAACGGGGATGTTCGGGACGGACGGCTGCCGCTCCGCAGACGACAGAACCCCAGGTCCCCGCGACTGCCAGCCCACGAGGCGGCGGATGACAGCCTGCTGTTTCACGACACGGCTGCTACGCATGCAGCTCGTGGCCGCACAACCGTGTCGTGGGATCTCCTTTCCCGAGCCGACCGAGACCGAACCCGGACCCCGGCGCGGCTAGTACACACGTCGCGCAAGACCAGAGCCCAGGGTCCACATCCGGACGCCTGCCGCTCTGGACAGGACTGAATCCCCGGTCCCCGGGACCGCGTAACTCCGAGTCGGTGAACGACAGCCTCCACTTCACGATACGGCTAGCAGCCACAACTCTTATGGCCAGAAAACCGTGTCGTAGAATCTCCTTCCGCGAGGCGCCCGAAATGGGATCCGGACCCCGGCGCGGCTAGCACACACGTCACCCAGGATAAAGCCTAGGACTCCTAAAGCCGGGCACTCGCTGCCCGTGGAGGTACACTCGTGTTTTGCCATCGCCATAGCGAAGCCGACCGAGGTCTGACCAGGATCCCTTTGCGGCTATCACACACGTCGCCCAGGATCGGAGCCCAGGGTGTCGATACGGACGTCTGCCGCTCTGGACAGGAAAGAACCCCAGGTCCCCGCGACTGCCAGCCCACGAGGCGGCGGATGACAGCTTCACGCTTCGCGGCAAGTCTGGCTCCCACGCCGCTCGTGGCCGGACAACCGTGTCGCGGGATCGCTGTCCCCAGTCCGCCCGAAGCGGGATCCGGACCGCAGTGCGGCTAGCACACACGTCGCCCAGGACCGGAGCCTCGGCGTTCGGGAAGGACGGCTGCCGCTCCGGACAGGACAGAAGCCCTGGTCTCGGGGACAGCCACTCCCTGAGCCAGCGATTCAGAGCCTCCTGTTTCACGACACGGCTGCTACGCATGCAGGTCTTGGCCGGTCACCCGTGTCGTGGGATCACCTTCCTCGAGCCGACCGAGACCGAACCCGGACCCCGGCGCGGCTAGTACACACGTCGCGCAGGACCAGAGCCCAGGGTCCACATCCGGACGCCTGCCGCTCTGGACAGGACTGAATCCCCGGTCCCCGGGACCGCGTAACTCCGAGTCGGTGAACGACAGGCTCCACTTCACGACACGGCTAGCAGCCACAACTCTTATGGCCAGAAAACCGTGTCGTAGAATCTCCTTCCGCGAGGCGCCCGAAATGGGATCCGGACCCCGGCGCGGCTAGCACACACGTCACCCAGGATGAAGCCTAGGACTCCTAAAGCCGGGCACTCGCTGCCCGTGGAGGTACACTCGTGTTTTGCCATCGCCATAGCGAAGCCGACCGAGGTCTGACCAGGATCCCTTTGCGGCTAGCACACTCGTCGCCCAGGATCGGAGCGTGGGTGTTCGGGATGGACGGCCGCCGCTCCGGACAGGACAGAAGCCCTGGTCTCGGGGACAGCCACTCCCTGAGCCAGCGGACAAGAGTCCTGGCTTCATGACACAGCTGACAACCGTGCCGGTCGAGGACGGACAACCCTGTCGTGGACTGCGGTCCCAGAGCCCCCAGAAACGGGACAGGGAGTCCGCTGCGGCTAGCACACACGTCGCCCAGGATAGGAGCGTGGGTGTTCGGGACGGACGGCCGCCGCTCCGGACAGGACAGAAGCCCTGGTCTCGGGGACAGCCAGCCCGCGAGACAGCGGATGACAGCTTCCTGTTTCACTACACGGCTGCTACGCAAGCCGCTCGAGGCCGGACAACCGTGTCGCGGGATCGTTGTCCCCAGTCCGCCCGAAACGGGATCCGGACCGCGGTGCGGCTAGCACACTCGTCGCCCAGGACCGGATCGTGGGTGTTCGGGATGGACGGCCGCCGCTCCGGACAGGACAGAAGCCCTGGTCTCGGGGACAGCCAGCCCCCTAGCCGGCGGACAGGAGTCCTGGCTTCATGACACGGCTGACAACCGTGCCGGTCGAGGACGGACAACCCTGTCGTGGACCGCGGTCCCAGAGCCCCCAGAAACGGGACAGGGAGTCCGCTGCGGCTAGCACACACGTCGCCCAGGATCGGAGCCAAGGAGCTCTGCACAGCCGGTCCCACACTGCCCGTAGACGGACACCCGTGTCCGGCAATCGCTTTCCCGGAGCCGATCGACGTGGGACCCGGACCGCGGTCCGGCTAGCACACACGTCACCCAGGATCGGAGCCCAGGGTGTCGATACGGACGGCTGCCGCTCCGGACAGGAAAGAACCCCGGGTCCGCGTGATTGCCAGCCGCCGAGCCGGCGGACGACAGCCTCCAGCTTCTCGACACGGCTGGTACCCACAGCGCTTGTGGCCGGACAACAGTGTCGTGTGATCGCTGTCCCCAATCCGCACAGACGGGATTCTTACCCCGCTGCGGCTAGCACACACGTCGCCCAGGACCGGAGACTAGGGGCTCGGGAAGCCGGACCCACGCTGCCCGTGGAGGGACACTCGTGTCCTGCGATCGCCATAGCGGAGCCGACAGAGGTCCGACCCGGAACCCAGTGCGGCTAGCACACACGTCGACCAGGATAGGAACGGGGATGTTCGGGACGGACGGCTGCCGCTCCGCAGACGACAGAACCCCAGGTCCCCGCGACTGCCAGCCCACGAGGCGGCGGATGACAGCCTCCTGTTTCACGACACGGCTGCTACGCATGCAGCTCGTGGCCGCACAACCGTGTCGTGGGATCTCCTTTCCCGAGCCGACCGAGACCGAACCCGGACCCCGGCGCGGCTAGTACACACGTCGCGCAAGACCAGAGCCCAGGGTCCACATCCGGACGCCTGCCGCTCTGGACAGGACTGAATCCCCGGTCCCCGGGACCGCGTAACTCCGAGTCGGTGAACGACAGCCTCCACTTCACGATACGGCTAGCAGCCACAACTCTTATGGCCAGAAAACCGTGTCGTAGAATCTCCTTCCGCGAGGCGCCCGAAATGGGATCCGGACCCCGGCGCGGCTAGCACACACGTCACCCAGGATAAAGCCTAGGACTCCTAAAGCCGGGCACTCGCTGCCCGTGGAGGTACACTCGTGTTTTGCCATCGCCATAGCGAAGCCGACCGAGGTCTGACCAGGATCCCTTTGCGGCTATCACACACGTCGCCCAGGATCGGAGCCCAGGGTGTCGATACGGACGTCTGCCGCTCTGGACAGGAAAGAACCCCAGGTCCCCGCGACTGCCAGCCCACGAGGCGGCGGATGACAGCTTCACGCTTCGCGGCAAGTCTGGCTCCCACGCCGCTCGTGGCCGGACAACCGTGTCGCGGGATCGCTGTCCCCAGTCCGCCCGAAGCGGGATCCGGACCGCAGTGCGGCTAGCACACACGTCGCCCAGGACCGGAGCCTCGGCGTTCGGGAAGGACGGCTGCCGCTCCGGACAGGACAGAAGCCCTGGTCTCGGGGACAGCCACTCCCTGAGCCAGCGATTCAGAGTCTCCTGTTTCACGACACGGCTGCTACGCATGCAGGTCTTGGCCGGTCACCCGTGTCGTGGGATCACCTTCCTCGAGCCGACCGAGACCGAACCCGGACCCCGGCGCGGCTAGTACACACGTCGCGCAAGACCAGAGCCCAGGGTCCACATCCGGACGCCTGCCGCTCTGGACAGGACTGAATCCCCGGTCCCCGGGACCGCGTAACTCCGAGTCGGTGAACGACAGCCTCCACTTCACGACACGGCTAGCAGCCACAACTCTTATGGCCAGAAAACCGTGTCGTAGAATCTCCTTCCGCGAGGCGCCCGAAATGGGATCCGGACCCCGGCGCGGCTAGCACACACGTCACCCAGGATAAAGCCTAGGACTCCTAAAGCCGGGCACTCGCTGCCCGTGGAGGTACACTCGTGTTTTGCCATCGCCATAGCGAAGCCGACCGAGGTCTGACCAGGATCCCTTTGCGGCTATCACACACGTCGCCCAGGATCGGAGCCCAGGGTGTCGATACGGACGTCTGCCGCTCTGGACAGGAAAGAACCCCAGGTCCCCGCGACTGCCAGCCCACGAGGCGGCGGATGACAGCTTCACGCTTCGCGGCAAGTCTGGCTCCCACGCCGCTCGTGGCCGGACAACCGTGTCGCGGGATCGCTGTCCCCAGTCCGCCCGAAGCGGGATCCGGACCGCAGTGCGGCTAGCACACACGTCGCCCAGGACCGGAGCCTCGGCGTTCGGGAAGGACGGCTGCCGCTCCGGACAGGACAGAAGCCCTGGTCTCGGGGACAGCCACTCCCTGAGCCAGCGATTCAGAGCCTCCTGTTTCACGACACGGCTGCTACGCATGCAGGTCTTGGCCGGTCACCCGTGTCGTGGGATCACCTTCCTCGAGCCGACCGAGACCGAACCCGGACCCCGGCGCGGCTAGTACACACGTCGCGCAGGACCAGAGCCCAGGGTCCACATCCGGACGCCTGCCGCTCTGGACAGGACTGAATCCCCGGTCCCCGGGACCGCGTAACTCCGAGTCGGTGAACGACAGGCTCCACTTCACGACACGGCTAGCAGCCACAACTCTTATGGCCAGAAAACCGTGTCGTAGAATCTCCTTCCGCGAGGCGCCCGAAATGGGATCCGGACCCCGGCGCGGCTAGCACACACGTCACCCAGGATGAAGCCTAGGACTCCTAAAGCCGGGCACTCGCTGCCCGTGGAGGTACACTCGTGTTTTGCCATCGCCATAGCGAAGCCGACCGAGGTCTGACCAGGATCCCTTTGCGGCTAGCACACTCGTCGCCCAGGATCGGAGCGTGGGTGTTCGGGATGGACGGCCGCCGCTCCGGACAGGACAGAAGCCCTGGTCTCGGGGACAGCCACTCCCTGAGCCAGCGGACAAGAGTCCTGGCTTCATGACACAGCTGACAACCGTGCCGGTCGAGGACGGACAACCCTGTCGTGGACTGCGGTCCCAGAGCCCCCAGAAACGGGACAGGGAGTCCGCTGCGGCTAGCACACACGTCGCCCAGGATAGGAGCGTGGGTGTTCGGGACGGACGGCCGCCGCTCCGGACAGGACAGAAGCCCTGGTCTCGGGGACAGCCAGCCCGCGAGACAGCGGATGACAGCTTCCTGTTTCACTACACGGCTGCTACGCAAGCCGCTCGAGGCCGGACAACCGTGTCGCGGGATCGTTGTCCCCAGTCCGCCCGAAACGGGATCCGGACCGCGGTGCGGCTAGCACACTCGTCGCCCAGGATCGGATCGTGGGTGTTCGGGATGGACGGCCGCCGCTCCGGACAGGACAGAAGCCCTGGTCTCGGGGACAGCCAGCCCCCTAGCCGGCGGACAGGAGTCCTGGCTTCATGACACGGCTGACAACCGTGCCGGTCGAGGACGGACAACCCTGTCGTGGACCGCGGTCCCAGAGCCCCCAGAAACGGGACAGGGAGTCCGCTGCGGCTAGCACACACGTCGCCCAGGATCGGAGCCAAGGAGCTCTGCACAGCCGGTCCCACACTGCCCGTAGACGGACACCCGTGTCCGGCAATCGCTTTCCCGGAGCCGATCGACGTGGGACCCGGACCGCGGTCCGGCTAGCACACACGTCACCCAGGATCGGAGCCCAGGGTGTCGATACGGACGGCTGCCGCTCCGGACAGGAAAGAACCCCGGGTCCGCGTGATTGCCAGCCGCCGAGCCGGCGGACGACAGCCTCCAGCTTCTCGACACGGCTGGTACCCACAGCGCTTGTGGCCGGACAACAGTGTCGTGTGATCGCTGTCCCCAATCCGCACAGACGGGATTCTTACCCCGCTGCGGCTAGCACACACGTCGCCCAGGATAGGAACGGGGATGTTCGGGACGGACGGCTGCCGCTCCGCAGACGACAGAACCCCAGGTCCCCGCGACTGCCAGCCCACGAGGCGGCGGATGACAGCCTCCTGTTTCACGACACGGCTGCTACGCATGCAGCTCGTGGCCGCACAACCGTGTCGTGGGATCTCCTTTCCCGAGCCGACCGAGACCGAACCCGGACCCCGGCGCGGCTAGTACACACGTCGCGCAAGACCAGAGCCCAGGGTCCACATCCGGACGCCTGCCGCTCTGGACAGGACTGAATCCCCGGTCCCCGGGACCGCGTAACTCCGAGTCGGTGAACGACAGCCTCCACTTCACGATACGGCTAGCAGCCACAACTCTTATGGCCAGAAAACCGTGTCGTAGAATCTCCTTCCGCGAGGCGCCCGAAATGGGATCCGGACCCCGGCGCGGCTAGCACACACGTCACCCAGGATAAAGCCTAGGACTCCTAAAGCCGGGCACTCGCTGCCCGTGGAGGTACACTCGTGTTTTGCCATCGCCATAGCGAAGCCGACCGAGGTCTGACCAGGATCCCTTTGCGGCTATCACACACGTCGCCCAGGATCGGAGCCCAGGGTGTCGATACGGACGTCTGCCGCTCTGGACAGGAAAGAACCCCAGGTCCCCGCGACTGCCAGCCCACGAGGCGGCGGATGACAGCTTCACGCTTCGCGGCAAGTCTGGCTCCCACGCCGCTCGTGGCCGGACAACCGTGTCGCGGGATCGCTGTCCCCAGTCCGCCCGAAGCGGGATCCGGACCGCAGTGCGGCTAGCACACACGTCGCCCAGGACCGGAGCCTCGGCGTTCGGGAAGGACGGCTGCCGCTCCGGACAGGACAGAAGCCCTGGTCTCGGGGACAGCCACTCCCTGAGCCAGCGATTCAGAGCCTCCTGTTTCACGACACGGCTGCTACGCATGCACGTCTTGGCCGGTCACCCGTGTCGTGGGATCACCTTCCTCGAGCCGACCGAGACCGAACCCGGACCCCGGCGCGGCTAGTACACACGTCGCGCAGGACCAGAGCCCAGGGTCCACATCCGGACGCCTGCCGCTCTGGACAGGACTGAATCCCCGGTCCCCGGGACCGCGTAACTCCGAGTCGGTGAACGACAGCCTCCACTTCACGACACGGCTAGCAGCCACAACTCTTATGGCCAGAAAACCGTGTCGTAGAATCTCCTTCCGCGAGGCGCCCGAAATGGGATCCGGACCCCGGCGCGGCTAGCACACACGTCACCCAGGATGAAGCCTAGGACTCCTAAAGCCGGGCACTCGCTGCCCGTGGAGGTACACTCGTGTTTTGCCATCGCCATAGCGAAGCCGACCGAGGTCTGACCAGGATCCCTTTGCGGCTAGCACACTCGTCGCCCAGGATCGGAGCGTGGGTGTTCGGGATGGACGGCCGCCGCTCCGGACAGGACAGAAGCCCTGGTCTCGGGGACAGCCACTCCCTGAGCCAGCGGACAAGAGTCCTGGCTTCATGACACAGCTGACAACCGTGCCGGTCGAGGACGGACAACCCTGTCGTGGACTGCGGTCCCAGAGCCCCCAGAAACGGGACAGGGAGTCCGCTGCGGCTAGCACACACGTCGCCCAGGATAGGAGCGTGGGTGTTCGGGACGGACGGCCGCCGCTCCGGACAGGACAGAAGCCCTGGTCTCGGGGACAGCCAGCCCGCGAGACAGCGGATGACAGCTTCCTGTTTCACTACACGGCTGCTACGCAAGCCGCTCGAGGCCGGACAACCGTGTCGCGGGATCGTTGTCCCCAGTCCGCCCGAAACGGGATCCGGACCGCGGTGCGGCTAGCACACTCGTCGCCCAGGACCGGATCGTGGGTGTTCGGGATGGACGGCCGCCGCTCCGGACAGGACAGAAGCCCTGGTCTCGGGGACAGCCAGCCCCCTAGCCGGCGGACAGGAGTCCTGGCTTCATGACACGGCTGACAACCGTGCCGGTCGAGGACGGACAACCCTGTCGTGGACCGCGGTCCCAGAGCCCCCAGAAACGGGACAGGGAGTCCGCTGCGGCTAGCACACACGTCGCCCAGGATCGGAGCCAAGGAGCTCTGCACAGCCGGTCCCACACTGCCCGTAGACGGACACCCGTGTCCGGCAATCGCTTTCCCGGAGCCGATCGACGTGGGAACCGGACCGCGGTCCGGCTAGCACACACGTCACCCAGGATCGGAGCCCAGGGTGTCGATACGGACGGCTGCCGCTCCGGACAGGAAAGAACCCCGGGTCCGCGTGATTGCCAGCCGCCGAGCCGGCGGACGACAGCCTCCAGCTTCTCGACACGGCTGGTACCCACAGCGCTTGTGGCCGGACAACAGTGTCGTGTGATCGCTGTCCCCAATCCGCACAGACGGGATTCTTACCCCGCTGCGGCTAGCACACACGTCGCCCAGGACCGGAGACTAGGGGCTCGGGAAGCCGGACCCACGCTGCCCGTGGAGGGACACTCGTGTCCTGCGATCGCCATAGCGGAGCCGACAGAGGTCCGACCCGGAACCCAGTGCGGCTAGCACACACTTCGCCCAGGATAGGAACGGGGATGTTCGGGACGGACGGCTGCCGCTCCGCAGACGACAGAACCCCAGGTCCCCGCGACTGCCAGCCCACGAGGCGGCGGATGACAGCCTCCTGTTTCACGACACGGCTGCTACGCATGCAGCTCGTGGCCGCACAACCGTGTCGTGGGATCTCCTTTCCCGAGCCGACCGAGACCGAACCCGGACCCCGGCGCGGCTAGTACACACGTCGCGCAAGACCAGAGCCCAGGGTCCACATCCGGACGCCTGCCGCTCTGGACAGGACTGAATCCCCGGTCCCCGGGACCGCGTAACTCCGAGTCGGTGAACGACAGCCTCCACTTCACGATACGGCTAGCAGCCACAACTCTTATGGCCAGAAAACCGTGTCGTAGAATCTCCTTCCGCGAGGCGCCCGAAATGGGATCCGGACCCCGGCGCGGCTAGCACACACGTCACCCAGGATAAAGCCTAGGACTCCTAAAGCCGGGCACTCGCTGCCCGTGGAGGTACACTCGTGTTTTGCCATCGCCATAGCGAAGCCGACCGAGGTCTGACCAGGATCCCTTTGCGGCTATCACACACGTCGCCCAGGATCGGAGCCCAGGGTGTCGATACGGACGTCTGCCGCTCTGGACAGGAAAGAACCCCAGGTCCCCGCGACTGCCAGCCCACGAGGCGGCGGATGACAGCTTCACGCTTCGCGGCAAGTCTGGCTCCCACGCCGCTCGTGGCCGGACAACCGTGTCGCGGGATCGCTGTCCCCAGTCCGCCCGAAGCGGGATCCGGACCGCAGTGCGGCTAGCACACACGTCGCCCAGGACCGGAGCCTCGGCGTTCGGGAAGGACGGCTGCCGCTCCGGACAGGACAGAAGCCCTGGTCTCGGGGACAGCCACTCCCTGAGCCAGCGATTCAGAGCCTCCTGTTTCACGACACGGCTGCTACGCATGCAGGTCTTGGCCGGTCACCCGTGTCGTGGGATCACCTTCCTCGAGCCGACCGAGACCGAACCCGGACCCCGGCGCGGCTAGTACACACGTCGCGCAGGACCAGAGCCCAGGGTCCACATCCGGACGCCTGCCGCTCTGGACAGGACTGAATCCCCGGTCCCCGGGACCGCGTAACTCCGAGTCGGTGAACGACAGCCTCCACTTCACGACACGGCTAGCAGCCACAACTCTTATGGCCAGAAAACCGTGTCGTAGAATCTCCTTCCGCGAGGCGCCCGAAATGGGATCCGGACCCCGGCGCGGCTAGCACACACGTCACCCAGGATGAAGCCTAGGACTCCTAAAGCCGGGCACTCGCTGCCCGTGGAGGTACACTCGTGTTTTGCCATCGCCATAGCGAAGCCGACCGAGGTCTGACCAGGATCCCTTTGCGGCTAGCACACTCGTCGCCCAGGATCGGAGCGTGGGTGTTCGGGATGGACGGCCGCCGCTCCGGACAGGACAGAAGCCCTGGTCTCGGGGACAGCCAGCCCCCTAGCCGGCGGACAGGAGTCCTGGCTTCATGACACGGCTGACAACCGTGCCGGTCGAGGACGGACAACCCTGTCGTGGACCGCGGTCCCAGAGCCCCCAGAAACGGGACAGGGAGTCCGCTGCGGCTAGCACACACGTCGCCCAGGATCGGAGCCAAGGAGCTCTGCACAGCCGGTCCCACACTGCCCGTAGACGGACACCCGTGTCCGGCAATCGCTTTCCCGGAGCCGATCGACGTGGGAACCGGACCGCGGTCCGGCTAGCACACACGTCACCCAGGATCGGAGCCCAGGGTGTCGATACGGACGGCTGCCGCTCCGGACAGGAAAGAACCCCGGGTCCGCGTGATTGCCAGCCGCCGAGCCGGCGGACGACAGCCTCCAGCTTCTCGACACGGCTGGTACCCACAGCGCTTGTGGCCGGACAACAGTGTCGTGTGATCGCTGTCCCCAATCCGCACAGACGGGATTCTTACCCCGCTGCGGCTAGCACACACGTCGCCCAGGACCGGAGACTAGGGGCTCGGGAAGCCGGACCCACGCTGCCCGTGGAGGGACACTCGTGTCCTGCGATCGCCATAGCGGAGCCGACAGAGGTCCGACCCGGAACCCAGTGCGGCTAGCACACACGTCGCCCAGGATAGGAACGGGGATGTTCGGGACGGACGGCTGCCGCTCCGCAGACGATAGAACCCCAGGTCCCCGCGACTGCCAGCCCACGAGGCGGCGGATGACAGCCTCCTGTTTCACGACACGGCTGCTACGCATGCAGCTCGTGGCCGCACAACCGTGTCGTGGGATCTCCTTTCCCGAGCCGACCGAGACCGAACCCGGACCCCGGCGCGGCTAGTACACACGTCGCGCAAGACCAGAGCCCAGGGTCCACATCCGGACGCCTGCCGCTCTGGACAGGACTGAATCCCCGGTCCCCGGGACCGCGTAACTCCGAGTCGGTGAACGACAGCCTCCACTTCACGATACGGCTAGCAGCCACAACTCTTATGGCCAGAAAACCGTGTCGTAGAATCTCCTTCCGCGAGGCGCCCGAAATGGGATCCGGACCCCGGCGCGGCTAGCACACACGTCACCCAGGATAAAGCCTAGGACTCCTAAAGCCGGGCACTCGCTGCCCGTGGAGGTACACTCGTGTTTTGCCATCGCCATAGCGAAGCCGACCGAGGTCTGACCAGGATCCCTTTGCGGCTATCACACACGTCGCCCAGGATCGGAGCCCAGGGTGTCGATACGGACGTCTGCCGCTCTGGACAGGAAAGAACCCCAGGTCCCCGCGACTGCCAGCCCACGAGGCGGCGGATGACAGCTTCACGCTTCGCGGCAAGTCTGGCTCCCACGCCGCTCGTGGCCGGACAACCGTGTCGCGGGATCGCTGTCCCCAGTCCGCCCGAAGCGGGATCCGGACCGCAGTGCGGCTAGCACACACGTCGCCCAGGACCGGAGCCTCGGCGTTCGGGAAGGACGGCTGCCGCTCCGGACAGGACAGAAGCCCTGGTCTCGGGGACAGCCACTCCCTGAGCCAGCGATTCAGAGCCTCCTGTTTCACGACACGGCTGCTACGCATGCACGTCTTGGCCGGTCACCCGTGTCGTGGGATCACCTTCCTCGAGCCGACCGAGACCGAACCCGGACCCCGGCGCGGCTAGTACACACGTCGCGCAGGACCAGAGCCCAGGGTCCACATCCGGACGCCTGCCGCTCTGGACAGGACTGAATCCCCGGTCCCCGGGACCGCGTAACTCCGAGTCGGTGAACGACAGGCTCCACTTCACGACACGGCTAGCAGCCACAACTCTTATGGCCAGAAAACCGTGTCGTAGAATCTCCTTCCGCGAGGCGCCCGAAATGGGATCCGGACCCCGGCGCGGCTAGCACACACGTCACCCAGGATGAAGCCTAGGACTCCTAAAGCCGGGCACTCGCTGCCCGTGGAGGTACACTCGTGTTTTGCCATCGCCATAGCGAAGCCGACCGAGGTCTGACCAGGATCCCTTTGCGGCTAGCACACTCGTCGCCCAGGATCGGAGCGTGGGTGTTCGGGATGGACGGCCGCCGCTCCGGACAGGACAGAAGCCCTGGTCTCGGGGACAGCCACTCCCTGAGCCAGCGGACAAGAGTCCTGGCTTCATGACACAGCTGACAACCGTGCCGGTCGAGGACGGACAACCCTGTCGTGGACTGCGGTCCCAGAGCCCCCAGAAACGGGACAGGGAGTCCGCTGCGGCTAGCACACACGTCGCCCAGGATAGGAGCGTGGGTGTTCGGGACGGACGGCCGCCGCTCCGGACAGGACAGAAGCCCTGGTCTCGGGGACAGCCAGCCCGCGAGACAGCGGATGACAGCTTCCTGTTTCACTACACGGCTGCTACGCAAGCCGCTCGAGGCCGGACAACCGTTTCGCGGGATTGTTGTCCCCAGTCCGCCCGAAACGGGATCCGGACCGCGGTGCGGCTAGCACACTCGTCGCCCAGGATCGGATCGTGGGTGTTCGGGATGGACGGCCGCCGCTCCGGACAGGACAGAAGCCCTGGTCTCGGGGACAGCCAGCCCCCTAGCCGGCGGACAGGAGTCCTGGCTTCATGACACGGCTGACAACCGTGCCGGTCGAGGACGGACAACCCTGTCGTGGACCGCGGTCCCAGAGCCCCCAGAAACGGGACAGGGAGTCCGCTGCGGCTAGCACACACGTCGCCCAGGATCGGAGCCAAGGAGCTCTGCACAGCCGGTCCCACACTGCCCGTAGACGGACACCCGTGTCCGGCAATCGCTTTCCCGGAGCCGATCGACGTGGGAACCGGACCGCGGTCCGGCTAGCACACACGTCACCCAGGATCGGAGCCCAGGGTGTCGATACGGACGGCTGCCGCTCCGGACAGGAAAGAACCCCGGGTCCGCGTGATTGCCAGCCGCCGAGCCGGCGGACGACAGCCTCCAGCTTCTCGACACGGCTGGTACCCACAGCGCTTGTGGCCGGACAACAGTGTCGTGTGATCGCTGTCCCCAATCCGCACAGACGGGATTCTTACCCCGCTGCGGCTAGCACACACGTCGCCCAGGACCGGAGACTAGGGGCTCGGGAAGCCGGACCCACGCTGCCCGTGGAGGGACACTCGTGTCCTGCGATCGCCATAGCGGAGCCGACAGAGGTCCGACCCGGAACCCAGTGCGGCTAGCACACACGTCGCCCAGGATAGGAACGGGGATGTTCGGGACGGACGGCTGCCGCTCCGCAGACGACAGAACCCCAGGTCCCCGCGACTGCCAGCCCACGAGGCGGCGGATGACAGCCTCCTGTTTCACGACACGGCTGCTACGCATGCAGCTCGTGGCCGCACAACCGTGTCGTGGGATCTCCTTTCCCGAGCCGACCGAGACCGAACCCGGACCCCGGCGCGGCTAGTACACACGTCGCGCAAGACCAGAGCCCAGGGTCCACATCCGGACGCCTGCCGCTCTGGACAGGACTGAATCCCCGGTCCCCGGGACCGCGTAACTCCGAGTCGGTGAACGACAGCCTCCACTTCACGATACGGCTAGCAGCCACAACTCTTATGGCCAGAAAACCGTGTCGTAGAATCTCCTTCCGCGAGGCGCCCGAAATGGGATCCGGACCCCGGCGCGGCTAGCACACACGTCACCCAGGATAAAGCCTAGGACTCCTAAAGCCGGGCACTCGCTGCCCGTGGAGGTACACTCGTGTTTTGCCATCGCCATAGCGAAGCCGACCGAGGTCTGACCAGGATCCCTTTGCGGCTATCACACACGTCGCCCAGGATCGGAGCCCAGGGTGTCGATACGGACGTCTGCCGCTCTGGACAGGAAAGAACCCCAGGTCCCCGCGACTGCCAGCCCACGAGGCGGCGGATGACAGCTTCACGCTTCGCGGCAAGTCTGGCTCCCACGCCGCTCGTGGCCGGACAACCGTGTCGCGGGATCGCTGTCCCCAGTCCGCCCGAAGCGGGATCCGGACCGCAGTGCGGCTAGCACACACGTCGCCCAGGACCGGAGCCTCGGCGTTCGGGAAGGACGGCTGCCGCTCCGGACAGGACAGAAGCCCTGGTCTCGGGGACAGCCACTCCCTGAGCCAGCGATTCAGAGCCTCCTGTTTCACGACACGGCTGCTACGCATGCAGGTCTTGGCCGGTCACCCGTGTCGTGGGATCACCTTCCTCGAGCCGACCGAGACCGAACCCGGACCCCGGCGCGGCTAGTACACACGTCGCGCAGGACCAGAGCCCAGGGTCCACATCCGGACGCCTGCCGCTCTGGACAGGACTGAATCCCCGGTCCCCGGGACCGCGTAACTCCGAGTCGGTGAACGACAGCCTCCACTTCACGACACGGCTAGCAGCCACAACTCTTATGGCCAGAAAACCGTGTCGTAGAATCTCCTTCCGCGAGGCGCCCGAAATGGGATCCGGACCCCGGCGCGGCTAGCACACACGTCACCCAGGATGAAGCCTAGGACTCCTAAAGCCGGGCACTCGCTGCCCGTGGAGGTACACTCGTGTTTTGCCATCGCCATAGCGAAGCCGACCGAGGTCTGACCAGGATCCCTTTGCGGCTAGCACACTCGTCGCCCAGGATCGGAGCGTGGGTGTTCGGGATGGACGGCCGCCGCTCCGGACAGGACAGAAGCCCTGGTCTCGGGGACAGCCACTCCCTGAGCCAGCGGACAAGAGTCCTGGCTTCATGACACAGCTGACAACCGTGCCGGTCGAGGACGGACAACCCTGTCGTGGACTGCGGTCCCAGAGCCCCCAGAAACGGGACAGGGAGTCCGCTGCGGCTAGCACACACGTCGCCCAGGATAGGAGCGTGGGTGTTCGGGACGGACGGCCGCCGCTCCGGACAGGACAGAAGCCCTGGTCTCGGGGACAGCCAGCCCGCGAGACAGCGGATGACAGCTTCCTGTTTCACTACACGGCTGCTACGCAAGCCGCTCGAGGCCGGACAACCGTGTCGCGGGATCGTTGTCCCCAGTCCGCCCGAAACGGGATCCGGACCGCGGTGCGGCTAGCACACTCGTCGCCCAGGATCGGATCGTGGGTGTTCGGGATGGACGGCCGCCGCTCCGGACAGGACAGAAGCCCTGGTCTCGCGGACAGCCAGCCCCCTAGCCGGCGGACAGGAGTCCTGGCTTCATGACACGGCTGACAACCGTGCCGGTCGAGGACGGACAACCCTGTCGTGGACCGCGGTCCCAGAGCCCCCAGAAACGGGACAGGGAGTCCGCTGCGGCTAGCACACACGTCGCCCAGGATCGGAGCCAAGGAGCTCTGCACAGCCGGTCCCACACTGCCCGTAGACGGACACCCGTGTCCGGCAATCGCTTTCCCGGAGCCGATCGACGTGGGACCCGGACCGCGGTCCGGCTAGCACACACGTCACCCAGGATCGGAGCCCAGGGTGTCGATACGGACGGCTGCCGCTCCGGACAGGAAAGAACCCCGGGTCCGCGTGATTGCCAGCCGCCGAGCCGGCGGACGACAGCCTCCAGCTTCTCGACACGGCTGGTACCCACAGCGCTTGTGGCCGGACAACAGTGTCGTGTGATCGCTGTCCCCAATCCGCACAGACGGGATTCTTACCCCGCTGCGGCTAGCACACACGTCGCCCAGGACCGGAGACTAGGGGCTCGGGAAGCCGGACCCACGCTGCCCGTGGAGGGACACTCGTGTCCTGCGATCGCCATAGCGGAGCCGACAGAGGTCCGACCCGGAACCCAGTGCGGCTAGCACACACGTCGCCCAGGATAGGAACGGGGATGTTCGGGACGGACGGCTGCCGCTCCGCAGACGACAGAACCCCAGGTCCCCGCGACTGCCAGCCCACGAGGCGGCGGATGACAGCCTCCTGTTTCACGACACGGCTGCTACGCATGCAGCTCGTGGCCGCACAACCGTGTCGTGGGATCTCCTTTCCCGAGCCGACCGAGACCGAACCCGGACCCCGGCGCGGCTAGTACACACGTCGCGCAAGACCAGAGCCCAGGGTCCACATCCGGACGCCTGCCGCTCTGGACAGGACTGAATCCCCGGTCCCCGGGACCGCGTAACTCCGAGTCGGTGAACGACAGCCTCCACTTCACGATACGGCTAGCAGCCACAACTCTTATGGCCAGAAAACCGTGTCGTAGAATCTCCTTCCGCGAGGCGCCCGAAATGGGATCCGGACCCCGGCGCGGCTAGCACACACGTCACCCAGGATAAAGCCTAGGACTCCTAAAGCCGGGCACTCGCTGCCCGTGGAGGTACACTCGTGTTTTGCCATCGCCATAGCGAAGCCGACCGAGGTCTGACCAGGATCCCTTTGCGGCTATCACACACGTCGCCCAGGATCGGAGCCCAGGGTGTCGATACGGACGTCTGCCGCTCTGGACAGGAAAGAACCCCAGGTCCCCGCGACTGCCAGCCCACGAGGCGGCGGATGACAGCTTCACGCTTCGCGGCAAGTCTGGCTCCCACGCCGCTCGTGGCCGGACAACCGTGTCGCGGGATCGCTGTCCCCAGTCCGCCCGAAGCGGGATCCGGACCGCAGTGCGGCTAGCACACACGTCGCCCAGGACCGGAGCCTCGGCGTTCGGGAAGGACGGCTGCCGCTCCGGACAGGACAGAAGCCCTGGTCTCGGGGACAGCCACTCCCTGAGCCAGCGATTCAGAGCCTCCTGTTTCACGACACGGCTGCTACGCATGCAGGTCTTGGCCGGTCACCCGTGTCGTGGGATCACCTTCCTCGAGCCGACCGAGACCGAACCCGGACCCCGGCGCGGCTAGTACACACGTCGCGCAGGACCAGAGCCCAGGGTCCACATCCGGACGCCTGCCGCTCTGGACAGGACTGAATCCCCGGTCCCCGGGACCGCGTAACTCCGAGTCGGTGAACGACAGGCTCCACTTCACGACACGGCTAGCAGCCACAACTCTTATGGCCAGAAAACCGTGTCGTAGAATCTCCTTCCGCGAGGCGCCCGAAATGGGATCCGGACCCCGGCGCGGCTAGCACACACGTCACCCAGGATGAAGCCTAGGACTCCTAAAGCCGGGCACTCGCTGCCCGTGGAGGTACACTCGTGTTTTGCCATCGCCATAGCGAAGCCGACCGAGGTCTGACCAGGATCCCTTTGCGGCTAGCACACTCGTCGCCCAGGATCGGAGCGTGGGTGTTCGGGATGGACGGCCGCCGCTCCGGACAGGACAGAAGCCCCGGTCTCGGGGACAGCCACTCCCTGAGCCAGCGGACAAGAGTCCTGGCTTCATGACACAGCTGACAACCGTGCCGGTCGAGGACGGACAACCCTGTCGTGGACTGCGGTCCCAGAGCCCCCAGAAACGGGACAGGGAGTCCGCTGCGGCTAGCACACACGTCGCCCAGGATAGGAGCGTGGGTGTTCGGGACGGACGGCCGCCGCTCCGGACAGGACAGAAGCCCTGGTCTCGGGGACAGCCAGCCCGCGAGACAGCGGATGACAGCTTCCTGTTTCACTACACGGCTGCTACGCAAGCCGCTCGAGGCCGGACAACCGTGTCGCGGGATCGTTGTCCCCAGTCCGCCCGAAACGGGATCCGGACCGCGGTGCGGCTAGCACACTCGTCGCCCAGGATCGGATCGTGGGTGTTCGGGATGGACGGCCGCCGCTCCGGACAGGACAGAAGCCCTGGTCTCGGGGACAGCCAGCCCCCTAGCCGGCGGACAGGAGTCCTGGCTTCATGACACGGCTGACAACCGTGCCGGTCGAGGACGGACAACCCTGTCGTGGACCGCGGTCCCAGAGCCCCCAGAAACGGGACAGGGAGTCCGCTGCGGCTAGCACACACGTCGCCCAGGATCGGAGCCAAGGAGCTCTGCACAGCCGGTCCCACACTGCCCGTAGACGGACACCCGTGTCCGGCAATCGCTTTCCCGGAGCCGATCGACGTGGGACCCGGACCGCGGTCCGGCTAGCACACACGTCACCCAGGATCGGAGCCCAGGGTGTCGATACGGACGGCTGCCGCTCCGGACAGGAAAGAACCCCGGGTCCGCGTGATTGCCAGCCGCCGAGCCGGCGGACGACAGCCTCCAGCTTCTCGACACGGCTGGTACCCACAGCGCTTGTGGCCGGACAACAGTGTCGTGTGATCGCTGTCCCCAATCCGCACAGACGGGATTCTTACCCCGCTGCGGCTAGCACACACGTCGCCCAGGACCGGAGACTAGGGGCTCGGGAAGCCGGACCCACGCTGCCCGTGGAGGGACACTCGTGTCCTGCGATCGCCATAGCGGAGCCGACAGAGGTCCGACCCGGAACCCAGTGCGGCTAGCACACACGTCGCCCAGGATAGGAACGGGGATGTTCGGGACGGACGGCTGCCGCTCCGCAGACGACAGAACCCCAGGTCCCCGCGACTGCCAGCCCACGAGGCGGCGGATGACAGCCTCCTGTTTCACGACACGGCTGCTACGCATGCAGCTCGTGGCCGCACAACCGTGTCGTGGGATCTCCTTTCCCGAGCCGACCGAGACCGAACCCGGACCCCGGCGCGGCTAGTACACACGTCGCGCAAGACCAGAGCCCAGGGTCCACATCCGGACGCCTGCCGCTCTGGACAGGACTGAATCCCCGGTCCCCGGGACCGCGTAACTCCGAGTCGGTGAACGACAGCCTCCACTTCACGATACGGCTAGCAGCCACAACTCTTATGGCCAGAAAACCGTGTCGTAGAATCTCCTTCCGCGAGGCGCCCGAAATGGGATCCGGACCCCAGCGCGGGTAGCACACACGTAGCCCGGGACCGTAGCGTGAGTGTTCGGGACGGACGGCTGCGGCTCGGAAGGGACAGAACCCCAGGTCCCCGCGACTGCTAGTCCACGAAGCGGCGGATGACAGGCTCACGCTTCGTTGCAAGTATTAGCTCCCACGCCGCTCGTGGCCGGACAACCGTGTCGCGGGATCGCTGTCCCCAGTCCGCCCGAAGCGGGATCCGGACCGCAGTGCGGCTAGCACACACGTCACCCAGGACCGGAGCCTCGGCGTTCGGGAAGGACGGCTGCCGCTCCGGACAGGACAGAAGCCCTGGTCTCGGGGACAGCCACTCCCTGAGCCAGCGATTCAGAGCCTCCTGTTTCACGACACGGCTGCTACGCATGCACGTCTTGGCCGGTCACCCGTGTCGTGGGATCACCTTCCTCGAGCCGACCGAGACCGAACCCGGACCCCGGCGCGGCTAGTACACACGTCGCGCAGGACCAGAGCCCAGGGTCCACATCCGGACGCCTGCCGCTCTGGACAGGACTGAATCCCCGGTCCCCGGCACTGCGTAACTCCGAGCCGGTGAAAGACAGGCTCCACTTCACGACACGGCTAGCAGCCACAACTCTTATGGCCAGAAAACCGTGTCGTAGAATCTCCTTCCCCGAGGCGCCCGAAATGGGATCCGGACCCCGGCGCGGCTAGCACACACGTCACCCAGGATGAAGCCTAGGACTCCTAAAGCCGGGCACACGCTGCCCGTGGAGGTACACTCGTGTTTTGCCATCGCCATAGCGAAGCCGACCGAGGTCTGACCAGGATCCCTTTGCGGCTAGCACACACGTCGCCCAGGATCGGAGCGTGGGTGTTCGGGAAGGATGGCCGCCGCTCCGGACAGGACAGAACCCTTGTCTCGGGGACGGACAGATCCCGAGCGAGCGGACCACAGCCTCCAGCTTCGCGGCAAGGCTGGCACCCACACCGCTTTTGGCCGGTCACCCGTGTCGTGGGATCACCTTCCTCGAGCCGACCGAGACCGAACCCGGACCCCGGCGCGGCTAGCACACACGTCGCCCAGGACCGGAGCCCAGGGTCCACATCCGGACGCCTGCCGCTCTGGACTGTCTGAATCCGCGGTCTCCGGGACTGCGTAACTCCGAGGTGGTGAACGACAGCCTCCACTTCACGACACGGCTAGCAGCCACAACGCTTGTGGCCGGACAACCGTGTTGTAGGATCTTCTTCCCCTTGGCGCCCGAAATGGGATCCGGACCCCGGTGCGGCTAGCACACGACACCCACGCTCCCGCTGGAAGATAACGCATAGGTTTTTTTCTGGATTCGAAACTGAAATGCCAAATGGAAGCTCTGAATGACTCAATATACAGTAAAGGACGATGCATTCTCTACTGAAGCATCCTGCTTCTGACGGCAGCTAAGGTAATTAGCATTTGTAGAGGTTGACTTGAGGTTTGAAGTATAAGGCACCTATTTTTCTTTAAAAAATCAAAACTCAGATGTCTGGAGGGGAAGGATTTCTAGGTCAATGTTTCTAATTCCTTTCTGAAGAATGTCAGGACCAGTATACAAGTATAACTGGTCTAAGCTAAATATTGTTTTAGCTACCATCATTTTTAACCAGTCTCCTAATTTAAATGTTTGTGGATCGTACTATACATGTGCATGTGAGATCAATTAGCATTGATATTTACTAGATGAATGGAATTCTGTAGCCATCACATCCTTAATCCCCGTGCTTTCATTGTGGGAACCTCCTCCAGAAAGAAATAGTCTTTTTTTTTTTTTTTTTTTTTAGCTATTTAGCAACTGCAGAAATTGTTCGTAATCTCCTTTATTCTAAGGGGGAGAAAAAAATCACCAAGAGTAGCGTACCTTATACGTACACATCAGTGGGACTTAGTACAGCTTTGTAGGGCCTTGTGCCATCTCCCTAGATCTGTGGTAGGATGAACTCTAGGAAATAGCTTTCAGTGTGTGCTCTCAAATGAAGAAAGGGTTTTGGCACTGATTTAGAAGCTGTATTAATGTAAGAGAACGAGACAAAGGCTATTCAGGAAAGTTAACAAACCTCTTTTGTCTTTCAGACCATTTAAACCCTATTTTACAAGATGATATGTTCGACAGTGATGACGATGCATCCTTGGTTTCTGGAGATGAATTAAAAGATGCAATGCCTGACGGACCAGAGAAAAAACGCCTCTGTTTCAGCAGGTAAAGAAAGATACATCCCTGTTATGTTTAAATTCTCAGGACTGCTGAGTCTTTGTAAACAGTTCCAGCTGTTAAAAGTGCGAGCGGTGGTAGAAGTAGGGGTAACATCAAGTTTGTGTGTTGAAGGGGTGCTTGGTATTCACAAGAAGAAAGGGTGAAGGGACTAAAGTTGTAATGAAGTTGCTCTGAATGACCAAACTGAAAAGCCCAGGCTTCTCTTCCTAAGCCAAAGTGATCTGTAGACTACCAGAACACGTTGACTTAATCCATGGCATTCTTTGAAAGACTCAAGACCACATAAATGTCCTGTCTGTCCTTTTAGCTAAAAATACCCTAACTTTATGGGTTTGTGTTGCCACCTTTTGCCCTTCTGTTTTCCAGGAGTGTTAAACCAGTAGTGAATTATGTAGCAGAAAGAAAACTGAGCAATGGCTTGTTAAAACACCTTGAGAAAAATTTGAATGGTGTCTTTATTTGTTAAGACACCAAGTTGTGTTAATCTTGTGGTATTTTAGTATGGAAGTCATGCAAGCCCACAGTTGGAAAGTTAGATCATGTTGTCACAGCTGGATCGGTTATTTTTCTCAGTTTCTATTGCTGTGCTGTCCAGAAGATTTTCTGTCCTCTAGAGCAAGGCGAAGTCTCTAGCATCTTTGATTTAAGCCAGCAAAGGTACAGCCTGATTGTAGTGGGGAAACAAATGCTCCTCACAAATTTATTTCCTAGTAGTGAAGCAAGATTGCAGGGATATTAATTTGCAGTCTTGGTTCAGTAAAGAATAGGAAACACAAGGGAAGAAGATGAAACAATTGGAATGACTGAATAACTTAACTGGAAATCTTACATGTATTTAATGTACCACTGCCATTTGGATTATTTGGGGAGGGAAAAGAAAGTCTATAGGAAAATTACTTGGAACATCTGTGTGTGTCTATTCAGCACCTCATTTATAAACTTGTTTTCTTAACTCTTGTTCTAGGAGTGCTTTCTGCGAACCAACATCATGCCGGCCCCGTCTGCTAATAGTAGGAAAAGAAGGGTACGGCCAGGTTTCTTACGTGGCACCCGCGGTGTTGCACACTTTGGAGAAGTTTCCCGTTCACACCCTGTTCTGCTTACAAACGTCGCACTGCCAGAAGAAATCTGCGGACAGGTACCTTTTTTCTTTTTATTCTCATCGGATTCACTGACTGTATGTAAAGGATCAATCGAGTTGCAAGTAAGGTGAGCAAAATTAATTGGTAATGGAGGTGGCCTTGTTTTAATGTGCTGGGACGTTTGCTTCTGTCTGAAAATCCCCTTTTCTTTTAGACAAAACCACAAACAATCTGGATGTTGTACATGTCCACATTTTCCATACCCAGTTTTACAGTGACGATGTTGCTAGCAGCTCAGGAAGCTGGGCGGTGTTGCTAATAAACATCTCTTTGTGGAAAGAAATGCTGCTCATCTCCCTGGGATCCAGAAAGTAGTTCTCATTGCCTCCTAAGACTGTGTGCTCCCAGTAGATGGCTCTGTATCAGACTGCATGTCGGCTACTTTTTGTAGCCTTCTTCTAAATTGTATTAGTAAGGCAACCAAGGTTTGGGGCTTCTGTTTATTTTGTTTTCACACGGACATACACAACTTGTGCTGTTGCAGTATGTGCAATAAAAGCATTAACATTCACAAAACACTTCATTCACATGCTGATGTGGTTTTAACTAGAAAAAATGAACAGATTTGGTGTTTTTAGTTTTAGGCAGGAAATCCATTTTATTGTTTGGCATCACTACCTTAAAATATTTTTACCTTTAGTGGAAACATTTGAGAGCCATACAAGTAAGGACAAACATGTTACACGACTGAATACTGATGTGTCCCATAAGAGGGACATTTCCTTTCTTTGTTATGTGAAGATTGTGGCTGTGGCCATATAGCTACGGTGTCTAGCCACTGCCTGAATATATCCTTCCCATCTTCTGACTAGAGTTCTTCGAATATTGGTAATCTGAAAGGGTGCACAGAGAAATTCCTTATGTGAAAGGATGCTTGCCACTCTGTTCACATAGTTTCATTTCATGGGGCAGTCAGTTGGCTATGTAGCTATGTATTAACAGGTTATTCTACGTGTTTTAGTTTTCTTACCCAAGCTTTCCTTTTCACTAGCTGATCCGAAATGCTCAGAAGACAGCACCAAGCATATTTTATGTCCCAGATATCCATTTATGGTGGGACAACGTTGGACCTGCCTTGAAACTTACTTTTCTAACTCTAACTCTTCCAGCATTTTCGCCAGTTTTGCTGCTTGCTACGTCTGATGTACGTCACTCAGATCTCCCAGAAGAGGTATTTGTCAATACTTTTCTTACTATTTCTTCAGTTTCTTGTAATTTATGAATGCTTTCAGCATCAAAATGCTGTGCTTTCTTAAATGCCTACTGTTATTACTCAGGCACCCTAACAAATCATTTAAAATTTGCTTAGAGAAAAAGAATACTGTGAAAGCATCTGCTTAAGTTTTTTTCTGAGTCAAGCAAGTGACTTTCACCCCCTTCTCACGCATGCAAATAATAAATTAATACAATAATTCCGGTGGCTACAAAGTGGTTCAGTCAAGAATATGCAGTGCTTGAAATGACAAGAGGATGTTTTTACTGAAGAGATTTCTTCTGACAGTCTGCCATTCCATGCTATGTTAGGTAAACTGCTAATAATGCAATTTAGTAGAGAATTGAAACACTTTGATTAAAAAAAAAATAAAAAAAAATCAGTTTCTTTCTTCATATAGGCCAAAGCTTTCCAAGCTGGAAAGCTGAGTTCCAATTTCTGCTCAAGTAACTTTGGAATGGAATTCTAGTTGTATTCCTAAATAAACTGTAGTAAAAGTACATGCAGAACTTCATTGACTTCTGAGAGTTTACATTAAGGGAAGGTGCCCAAAACAGGAACACGCTGTTCTCATTCTGATTATTTTGTCTCAGTTATTGGGGGAAGAGAACGGGTCTTACCTAGACGTGTTTATTATCAACTGCTTTGAAAGTGCTTGAGTTCCCACAGAAGTTTTTGTACAGGTTCTAAATTCCTTCTAAAATAAGTAGTGAAATTCCTTACCTACCTTTTAATACTAGAAATTGAAAATGGAGGAAGACGTAGAGGTACTAGCTACTTCAGACACCTTTTGGTAGAGAAATAAAAACTCAGCAAAAAGCCCTCACTTGTCTGCTGAAGCCTTTCTCTTCCCTCTATAGTCATAAAGGTTCTAAGTAAAGGATGCAGCAAGGCAAGTAAATACAAAGGAGGCGATGTTGGATGTGGTGAAAGGCATTACTTTATCAGTATAGCGTACAATCCCTTCACCAAGATTTAATTCTACAGGTGATTCTTAAAGGTGATGTTTGAATTTGCCGTGCCAGCCTGTGAAAATGTAGCCTTAAAGGCCAGGAAGATAACTTTTTTCAGTTTGTGTTCTTCAGGTTATTATTAATTTTAAAAGGTACTCGTCTTTTTGGAATAGAAGATGAGTTTTTGTGGCCTTAAATCTGAAATGTCTTTCCTCCTTCTGCTTTAGATCCAAAAATTATTTAATAAGGAATTTGGAGAAGTGTGCAATATTGAGTTGCCTGGTAGGGCAGAGAGAGCAGCTTTTTTTGAGGGCCTAATTCTAAATCAAGTGGCTAAGCCTCCTGTAAAGAAAACAGGTGAGGAGGATATAAGAAGTACATCTAAAACTTTCCTATCGAAGTTACTAGCTCTTTGGGATTTGCTTTGGTGGTCATTTTCTGTCATTAATTTGTCATATGCTTATATTTGAGTACTGTAAATTGGCTAATTTTTCCTGATTAATTGAAGTTCATCGGACACTGGAAGTCCTGCTTGTAGCACCACCAGCTGAGCCTCAGAAGCCACAAGAGGAAGAAGTAGGGATGCTGGAGGAGGAAGAGGAGGATACCTTGCGTGAACTTAGAATTTTCTTGAGGGACGTTACTCACAGACTTGCCACTGACAGACGTTTCAGGGAATTTGCAAAGCCCGTTGACCCACAGAAGGTAAACTAGTGCTGATCTGTGTGTGTCTGTAACTTCTCAGTGTTGGTATTTCTCAGCGTTTTGGGGAAGGTTCAACTTTGTTTTTAGGGCTGCACTATTAGGATTTTGCAAGAAGCAGAGGCAGTGCTTTTACTTCTACTGACTCTCAGATGTCTCTTACCGGATTATTCACTGAAAGCCTTGGTTTCATTCTAAAAAGCCAGTCCAAATGCCAACACAGTCTGCTTGTGAAAAGGCTTTGATATGTAGGCATGTCACAGCACTGAAAAGCACAGGGATCTTTCCTTATAATTACAAACAGTACTTACAGGACTACTTTAATGAAGTCTAAAACCCTTTATTGGACTGTCAGTTCCTGTGGGAACAGGAATAGGAGCAGCAGTTTGTAAAAATAAGTTTTGAGATCCTGTTCTCTGTTTCATCTGGAACTCCTCAATAGGAATCAACCATAAGTGCAGTGTGTTTTCTTTTTCCTCCAATTGGCTGCTTAGATCCCTTTTTCTCCTTAATTGATTAGATAAGCCTAAACTAGGGGCGTATATTTCAAAGACAGGTGTAACTTGACTATACCTGCGGATCAGCAAAGGCCTCTTCATGTGGGCATCCACTGGCTTTTCTTCCCCTTTTCTCCTAGGTTCTTGAGCTGTGAAAAATCTAGACAGATACGTATGTCCTCATCTGAACTAGTCATTAGGCTCGTCTTATGGTCTGAGGGAAGAAATCAGCACCTCTGGGCCTAGTTATCTCATTCTAAAGTAGATGCCTGTAATAGGTACTTCACAGGTGCAATTCATGCACCTTTTCCTCAATGTCGACAGCAAAAAGAATGTCGGATGGCTTACTCAGCTTTCACTGTTGTGATTTTCTGAAGCAAAGCGAAATGAATCTCCCACCCTCAGTGTTTCTTCTGTACCATGAACGTGCTTCTGACCTCCCTACTTCTTGTTGTCCTCTCCTAGCAGCTCTAATGCCAGTTGAAAGAGCCCTTCCATTTTTGAGAAGCAAACTGGTTAATTTCAGCATCTTCTGATGCATTGCAAATGTTCAGGGTTTTTAGGAAGTCGTTTATTTAAAGTTTTCAGAATAATTTTGGTAGACAGTGTGCAAGGTTAAGAAAACCTCTGAATGCTTGTATTTGATCTGCAGATACCTGACTATGCCACAAGGATTAAAGAGCCGATGGATCTTTCAACAGTTCTGACTCAAATTGACTCGCGCCAGTACCTCACTGCAGGAGACTATCTGAAGGACATTGATCTAATCTGTAACAATGCCTTAGAGTACTACCCAGATCAAAGATCTACAAGCGAGGATGTGCTTTTTAGCCCTAGTTTAAAAAATCTGTCAAACGTATAGATGGATAAATGCTGTGTGCGGACAATAGACTTTGGATGGATTAGATGATTTTGGACATCCACAGAGAACATCTCTTACCACATTGTAAATATTTTATCATTTTGCTACTTGGGCATGGAATTGTGATACAAATGTTCCCAAGGAACTAGTGCTTTTGTTTTAATTAACTTCTATGTTGTTATGCTGAAAATATTCACTGAGATAACCTTTCGGAACCAACCTATGAAGAAAGCAATTTTTTTCTGTGATCAAAACAGTTTCATTGGTTGGTAGACAACATTCAGTTAAAGTCTGTAAAATTTCAGATTGTCACAGAGCCTATGTTTTGCAAGACACTGCATATTCAATGGTGAGGAACAAAATGGATACAGAGTTTGGACGACTTTGTGAACAAATTAAAGAATCTCATGAGAAAAGAGGTACGTGCTTTAACTTTTTTTAACTTTTTTTTTTTTTTTTTTTAACTTTTTTTTTTTCTTCCCTGTTTTTCTTTCCTTTTCTTTCTTCTTCCCTCTTCCCCATATGATTGCCTTGCTGTCCTCTCTCTCACATTGTTCTGTTTGTGTATTGGAATTGCTAGCTCCTATTCATGGTCAACACTTCATCCAGTTCTCAAATATCACAAATGTACCCAATGTATTTACCTCCTGTAGTGCTACAGGACATTGTACTTATGTCTGGAAATGGATACATATGGCATACAGAATCTAATGTTTGAATGACTACTTAATCTGTAGTGTCACAGCTGCAGAAACCTGCGGAGCATCAGCAATCTACTACCAATTGAGTTGTATGTTTCCTACATTACTTCTTGCTTATTTTTCATCCATGAAGAAGACCTCAAGAGGAATTAGTTGTAGAGTAGTGACAGGTATTTGATAATACACAGTATCATCCGAAGAAGAAATTCCTTCGGCAATTCTTTCACCTCATAAAGAATAGTAAATAAGTGCACATTTTAAACTCTATTTACTCGTTTGTTTATTGCTCTTTGACAACAAACATGGACTGAATAATAGAGACACTAATATTAAACTTAACATTAGCAAGACTTGTTACTTCCACGAAAGTAGAAATAATCCAACAAAAAGATGACGATTCTTATCTCACAATTGAGATGAACAACATAGAATAATGAAGTATGGTTTACCTAATCATTTAGAATATAGTATTTTGCAATCTGCTCAGAAAAACTGTAAATGTGCCACAAGACAATAGGCCCATTTATCATGTTGTAACAGCCGCCTCATGATGTGGACAAATTTATTCTGTGCTTGCAGCAAGGAAAAATGCAGTCCTTTCATATCTACAGCCACACATGTTATACACTACTTGCCCAGATGACAGCAGAGTAAAAATCCCTTTGCTAAGTACATCTAATAATCCACAACAACACTTTCAAATATGCCCACTTGTAGTCCACTGCTAACATAAAACTAACCTTACTTTCAAAAGTGCCTTTTTTGATATGTTGGAGAGAGTTATGGATAAAAGTTAGATTCATTTAAGTGTGGACATTCTGCTCTCTGCATTCAAGTTTGTGCAGCTATTAAGTGTATGCTTTTCAGTGAGTACTGTACTCTTACAAAAAAGGTTTGCTTTTCATCCTGAACTGATGACCAACAAAAGTAAATCAAAGGATACATGTAGCCCTTGCAGATTGGGAATTCAAAAGAATTATCTATCTTCTAAAAAAAGACATGAGTAATTAGTACAAAGAAAATACTCTATTTGCCCATCTAGCTTACCTAGAAAATGCTGAATTTGATCCTCTGTTTTGCTTGGTTTGTTTGTTTGTTTGTTTTCTACAGTAATGTTACAGAAACAAACAACACGCTTCGATATTCCCAAAGTGCAATTTTTTTTAAGCCCCAACAAACAAAACCTTCAAGTGAAATAAGCAGTTCCCTTAATTTCACAACCAGACCATAACAACCATAACAATTATTTAGATTTTTTTTTTTTTTTTTTTTTTTTTTGTGGAGAAACAAAAAACTTCTAGGTCATGCAATAGGACACAAAGTAATTTTAGATGTGATATTTTCTAAAGTACTTTCATGGTTTTTTTCAATAACAAATTGATCTTTAGGCTATTTTAATCTCAAGCATCGCTCGTATAAAACGTACGAAGTATTTAGAAAAAAGAAGTCAGAGGTCAGTCATTATCAATACCAGGTAAGATTCTGGAAACTGTATTTTCTAGCTATATAGTGAAATAAATTATGTAGTTTGTTACTGTTTCTGACCCAATGAAATGAAGCAGAATGTTCTTTCAGAAAACCTAAATTACACAGGTACAGTGCACTTCACAGTGCAATTTTTGAAAAATATTTGAAGTTAGTGAAATAAAAACAAGTAAACAATATAAATTACTTCTTCAATGTTAAAAGGTCTTTGAATGATATGTCCATAGATACTGAATTAATTACAATCCATCTCAGATTCACTCAAACTGTGTGAACATCACAAGCACCTAACGATTTGATCGTGACCAGAAGAACTAAAGGGCATTAAGTGGTTCATCCGTGGCTGCTACTTAACAAGACCATCTGTAGTGGGTTTACATGGCAAAGTTTTGGTAGCAGGGGGCCATAGGGGTGGTTTCTGTGAGAAAGATCTAGAAGCTGCCCCATGTTTGGGAAGGGCCCCATTGTTTTCCAGAGCTGAGCCAATAAGCGATGTTGTCTTGTGCCTCTGTGAGAGCATATTTAAGACAGGGAAAAAAACGCTGCGCCACACAGCAGCTGGGAGAGTGAAGGGAGTGAGGAACAGCCTTGCAGGTGCCAAGGTTGCTGTAGAAAGAGGGGGAGAGGTGCTCCAGGTGCAAGTCCCCTGCAGCCTGTGGTGAGGCCCATGGTGAAGCAGGATGTCCCCCTGCAGCCCATGGAGTACCACGGTGGAGCAGGGTTCCACGCTGCAGCCCGTGGAGGAGATCACGGTGGAGCAGGTGGCCCTGCAACGACGGAGGCTGCCGCCTGTGGAAGACCCCTGCCGGAGCAGATTCCGGGCCGGACCTGTAGCCCGTGGAGAGGAGCCCACGCAGGAGCAGGTGACCTGGCAGGAGCTGCTGCCCGTGGGGGAGCCAGGTTGGAGCAGTTTTCTCCTGAGGGATGGACCCCATGGTACGGACCCATATCTGGAGCAACTCTGGAAGAGCTGCTGCCTGTGGGAAGCCTACGCCGGATCAGTTCATCAAGGACTGCATCCCGTGGGAGGGACCCCACAGCACAGGGTACGAGAGTGACTGAGAAGGAGCGGCAGAGAAGAAGCGCTGTAGACTGACCATATCCCCATTCCCTCCCCATTCCTCTTTGAGGAGGGGGAGTGACAGAGCGGCTGTGGTGGAGCTCGGCTGCCCACCTGAGTAAAACCACCACAGCCACCTCCTTCTCCTCACGCTCTTTTTTTTTGTATTTGTGATTTTTTTTGTCCACGACCACCTCTTCCTCCTTCTCCTCTTTTTTTTTTTTTTTTTTTTTTTTTTGTATTTGTGATTTTTTTGGCCATCTCCTCCTCCTTATGCTCTTTTTTTTTTTTTTTTTTGTATTTTTGAATTATTTGGCCTCCTCCTCCTCCTCATGCTCTTTTTTTTTGTATTTGTGACTTTTTGGCATCCTCCTCCTCCTCCTCCTCTCTTTTTTGTATTTGTGATTTTTTTGGCCTCCTGCTCCTCCAGCGGCGTGGGCACCGCGTCGTGGCCCTCCCAGGGCCCCACACAGGGCACGTAGTGCACGCGGGGCTGCGCCGGACGCTGCAGCGTGCGCAGCTGCGTGGGCAGAGCCGGACTCTGCTCTTGGCCCCCCGCGGCTGGCAGGCCCAGCGCTCTGGGCACCTGCTCTAGGGGAGCTCTCCATGCTGGCGCTGTGCTGCCTGGTAGTGCCGGCAGCACCAGGGCCTTGTGGTCAGCTGGGGGCTGGGGGGCAGCAGGCACAGCGCTGCAGCCTGGCAGCGTCGGCTGGGCCCTGAGCATGCTGCTGGGGCCGCTGGAGGTGGGCTGCGGCTGCACACAGGGCGGCTGGCGCACTGGCCCCAGAGCCTTGGCCCTGGCCCCCAGCAGCTGCAAAGTCTCGCTGGGGGTCTTTGTCCCCGGCTGCTGGCGCTGCAGCGTCTTGGCCCTGCTGGCTTGGGGCCGGAGCCTGTCCTGGGGCCACACGGCACAGGCACGGGCACGGGGCTTCATGGGGAAGGCCTCCGGCAGCAGCAGCGTTCTGCGGAGAGGCAGCGCTGCTGCTCCTTGCCCCCCAGCAGCCCCCGGGCTTCGGGCTCTCTTGCTGGGCGCCCTGGTGCTGTCGCTCACCGGCTGCTGCCTGCCGCTGCCTGCTTGGCTGCTGCTGCCAGCCAGCGCGCTGTGGCCACCCATCTTACCCTGGCGCAGCGTCTTGGGGCCTTGGCCAGCCTGGCCCAGCAGCAGCAGCGTCTTCTCCTAGCTGGGTGTCTTGTCTGACGTCAGCCTCCTGTGCTGGGAGCTCTGCGCTGTGCTGGGGGTGCTGGTGGGTGCGGGGCGCTTGGCCCCCCACTTGGTGCCGGTGGACGCAGGGGCAGGCGGGGGGCTCTGGAGGGGACTGCGAGGGGGATTAGGAAAGGGCTCTCCTCAGGGCTGGCAGAAGTCAGGAAGTCAGGGTCGGGGGGGCTCTGGACGGGAGCCTGGGGAGGCTGGGGCAGGGGTCTCTTGCGGGCGGGGATGAATTCCTGCTGGGGGGGCCTTTTGGGCAGGGCTCTCCTGAGCTGGGGCCGGGCTGCAGGCTTGAGGGGGGAGCTGAGTGGCGGCACAGCAGCTGCAGGGGGCTGCAGCACCCACCCAGCCTGCACCTTGTCGGGGTGCAGCCCAGGGCTTGAGGGGACCTCACCCAGCGCTCTGGTGGCTGCCAGTCCCTGTGTGCTGGGCTCCTCGATGTCCTCGCAGAGGTCGGGCAGCTGCGAGAGGAAGCGCTTGAGGACAGGACTGCTGGGGACAGCGGCGAAGGCGTCCTGGGGCTCCACGGCATCGAGGCAGCTGAGCAGCTCCTCCAAGCCGGAGCTGTCCAGGTCGGCCGGGAGCTGGTCCTGCAGGTGCTGCAGCTGCTGGCTGTCCCCTGCCAGCTGGGGAAAGGCCTCGGCGAAGGCATCGGGGCCCAGCTCCAGCAGCTCCAGGGGCTCCTCAGGCACCTCTGCAAGTGTCGCCGCTGAGGAAAAAGCAAGCCAATGCAATCCCCCAAGCATCCCCCGCTGCCAGCTTTGCCATGGCTCCTGGGTGTGGGGCGCCCAGCGGCCGGCTGGGCCAGCCCCAAACTCACCGTCGGGCGTCGCCGTCTGGGTGCTGGTGGTCGCTGGAGCCTGGGCAGGCTCGGGGGGAGTGGGGCCGGGCAGCGGGGGCCCCTGGTCCTCGCTGAGCCCCACGGCATGCAAGCAGGGCTCCGGCAGCTGCCCCCGGCTGCTGCTGAGGGTGCAGGGCATGGGGAGCGCCTGCCCCCGCAGCGGAGGCCCCGGCACGAGGAGTGGTGGGGGGCCGGGGTATGCAGGGGCCTGCAGCAGGCTGCTGCCTGCAGGGTGCAGGAGCTCCCCATGGAGCACAGCCCTGGGCCCCAAGCAGAGGGGAGCACCATCCTGGGGCACCAGCGTCCCCGTCCACATCAGCAGGGGCTGGGAGACACTGGGGGCACCCACAGGAGCGCTGTGGGGGAGCTGCCCCACAGCAGGGAGCTGCCCCACGGCGGCGGCGGGGAGCTGCCCAAGCTGCAGGTGGTGCCCCTGGGCTGGGAGGTGCCCCCCAGGTGGCAGCTGCACCCTGGCGGGGAGCTGCAGCACCTGCCCCTGGACCCCCGGCACCACGTGCCAGACGGTGGCCTGGGGCAGTGCAGAGGGGAGGGTGGGTACCTGGGGGGGCTGCAAGGGCAGCGCCATCACTCTGGGGAGGGAGGGAAGCAGCCAGGCAGCCACCGTTGGCGGCACGGCTGGGACGACGAAGGGGGAGTTTTGCGTCTGCGGAAGCCGCGGAAGCCGTCTGGGGAAACCCTCTGTGGGAGAAAGGGCGCTGGGCTGAGCTCTGGGGCGCTGGGCTCGCCAGCAGGGCTGCAGCCCCGGGAGGAGCGGGAGCTGGCTGCTGGACCTGCCATGGTGGCTGGAGAGTGGGGCGGTTGCTTGGGGAACGCGGGCAACGGGGGTTCCGTCCCAACAGCTGACCAGTCCCTCGCCGACATCTTGGGGAGGACTGCAGACTTTGGAGCCAAGCAGGCTGCCCAGCGCAAGACTTGGCCATCCCCAGCAGGCTTTCCCTCCCATGCAGCACTTACCATGCCCAGGACGCTTCCACACCACCACTTGCCTGGCCCAAGGCTTGCCCAGCCCAGGACCAGCTTCTCGGCCTCAGCGGCAGTGCCCATCCTTGCCATTTCACCGCATGGCACATTCCCAGCAACCCAGACGAAATCTGCCCCATCAACACAAAGCGTTTCTTCAGCCAAAGAGACCTCGTCCCAAAGAATTCCCCTCTCTTGGAGGACTTTTCCAAGCACTTCCTTCCCCAGGGAATGATACCCACCCCATTGAAGACTTCCCATCCCAAGGCTTTTGCTTCCCAGGGATTTCCTTCCTAGGGAACATTGCCCTTCTCTCTCATTTCCTAGCACAATGGCTTCCCACCCCAAGGAAGTCTTCCCATGCTGTAGCCCCGAAATTCCCCCAGAGGGCACCTGGCAGCTACTGGGAAGGAAATGAGCTCTGTCATGGTGAGCTAGCCGCTCAAGGCCCTGCTCTTTGGCCCAGGTGTCTGTGAGGCGGTGTTGGCAAGGAGTCCTGTTGTGAACATAAGAACATAACATAACATAACAGAAGAACATAAAATCACATAAGAGAGAAAAAAATATAGAATAACAGAACGCGACATAAGAACATCAAACAAAGACAACTCTCATGATGTGGTCTGATAGGATGGAGGAGAAAGCAGAAATCCAGCAATGCTGTCTTTCCTACTCCTCAAAACCAATTCCGTTGACAACTGGGAATGCTTCCAGCTGGAAAAAA
Source organism: Anas acuta (assembly GCF_963932015.1). Classification (NCBI taxonomy): domain Eukaryota; kingdom Metazoa; phylum Chordata; class Aves; order Anseriformes; family Anatidae; genus Anas; species Anas acuta. Next base: position 2,988,407 of record NC_088991.1, read on the forward strand.
ATGCCAGAATGAAGTGGAGGACTCCTTGCCATCACTGTGTTTCTGGAGCACACCTCTACCTTTCTGTCCAACAGGGGGTTCTTCTTGGGAGATAATTGCCCAACATGAAAAAACACAACCAAAGCCAGAGGACCCATCTCCGCAACAACACGATAAATAGAAAAGACATCTCTAGATGCAGACCCCAGAGCTCCAATTCACTATGTCCCACTAGTGGAAGTTATTTTTTAGGCTTTGTTTTTAAGGCCACTGGCTGCCTCCTCCCTTATGCTGCCCATTCTCCCTGTTGTCCTGTCTTCTTTCTCCTGCATTGCTTCCTTTCCTTGGTGGACCTTGCTGAGCTCTTTGATGTTTTGTTGTATATATATGTATGAAGACATAAAACTGTTAGAGAGTGTCGAAAGAAGGGCAACAAACAAGAGGGTCTCTTTTAATAGGGGGATTGAGGTTTGTGGCAAGGTTTTGGTAGCAATTTAGGGGCTGCACTGTGCTGGACACAGCAACAGACGCACCATAAGCCAAAGTCAGACAATAAGCCAAGGTGTGTTTACGTGTGGTTTACGTGTGGTTTAACGTGGTTTACGTATAGAAGAAAGTTTTTGCCTATTGGTGAGTATACTGCAGATTTGCTGCATCGTTCTAAATTAAATAGCAAGATAAGTGATGGCATCGTAGGCTGGGAAAATATTTCTAGAGTATTAGCGCATTTTGAGCATCATTTTAACTGTTTATGCAAACATGAAGATTATTAAAATCAGTGTTTATTTATGTCTGTATGTAAACAGGTCATCATGTTGTATAGCATGCAGTAAATCATTTGTGAATGCTGCTTGAAGAATGAAAAGAGTAAGTCAGCTCCACAAGGAATAAATGAATTTTGTTTATTTGTGCAATGCAGAGATTAGAATTAGACCAACAGCATGGAACCAAAGTCTTGCTCTGTGCCTTTTATCTGTAGGACAGTTCATGGAGGCTTCAGCAGCCCTATCTGTTTTCTAGCACTCTGAAATGTCCTCTGTGGTGCTGCACCCAGTTGAAAGCCTGCACTGATTGTGATGAACTTTCCTAACAGGAGGCACGGGTCCTTCGTCGGACGCTGGCTGGGAATGTATGCTGCGATGCGGGCAGATGATGCTGGCCCAAGCACTGATCTGCAGACACTTAGGGAGAGCTGAGTGCTGGTCCTGAGGGAACTTCGGTATTGTCTGCAGACGCTTCTTCGTAAGTACTCCATTAAAAGCACAAACCCTGAATTTATTAGTGAGACTTTCTTTGATGCCCTGGTAACAGTTCCTAATGAATCAATTCATATTCAGCTGGGTGAAATCATCCCAGCCTGAAGCAGAGAAATAGGCGTAGAAGGAGAACAAATGGGGAATCCTGTCGCCATTATTTTATAAACCTTTTAGTGTAACACCCAAGTTGAGGCCAAGGGAAAACCTGCCACCGTGGGACAGTGCTCTTACCCTTCTCTTCACTACTCACTTGCCAGCAGCACGAGGTCCAAACCCCCCTGGTGCAAGCTCTTAAGCATGCATGTCACATCCCAGGATGCTGCCAGTGGAGTGTTTGGACTTTCTGTATGGATCTTATGTTGTTATTTAATGGGTGCTTAGAAATCCAACAAGGTCTAAACACAGCCTGTAGTTTTAAATAATCTTGGAAGCTCATAGATACTGGAATGGCTATCAACACGCAGCATGATCCGTCAGAATATGTTTGCAGTTGATGTTTTTGTTTTGTTTTATTTTCCCTGTTTTTACAATCTAGCCTATGATGATAAAGGGCAGCTTGATAATAAATAACAAGCTTGGAATTCTAGGAGCTCTACACAAAATGTAAATATTCGAGATGAATTGAAATGTCTTTTAACATCTCATTATAAAGCTTTCTGCTGTCTAGACATTTGATCAGTGTAATGAAAACGTCACCATTTTTTATTCTATATCAATTTTTCCTTTCAGATTGGCAATGGGAAAAACACAAAAAACAACCAGAAGAATATCACAGAATCCTACGATGCTTTCTCGACAGGAAGGCTTGCTGTTATTCAATCCACCAGATGGGTAAGAACAAACATAAACTTTCAGGTTTTTTGCACTGAAATTTCTACTGTGTTGAATCACTAATTTTCAGTATGTTAATTCATAATTTTAAAAAGTGGATATGAAGACAATGTGTATGCTTATACAAAAATAAAAAGGTATGCAGATGGGCGCAAAGACTAGTAGTACAGAAACATTCACTGAGACCTAAATAAAGCCATGTACTAGAATCTAGCTCTTGATAAACTCTGTAAGCCTTGGGTACCAGAGTCAGTAAAGTTAGAATAGACAGTCTTGTAGCTTATTGCTGTAATTTGTAATAAAGGGCACTAACATTTGTTAACTTGTAATTCTTATTATAGTTTAGAAGCCTTTTGTTTATTAAAGAAACTGGCACTCCCTACGTTTTGAAAAGAGCATAGATTGAGAAAATAATTGTTATTGCTAAATACAGATTGCAGTTACTCTAGAATGTTTGACAGTCACGGTATTTACTGTATATTGTTCCCACATTCTTTATGGTCTCATTTTTCTTTGATTTTGTGTACGTGTGTCTTTTTTTCACTATGAAAACAGCACAGGTGGGTGTTGGAGAGGGGAAGTCAATTGGAGAATGGTTTGGACCAAATACAGTTGCTCAAGTACTAAAGTAAGTGAGATCATACCAGTCTCATTCAGAACGTACTCCCCTGGGGCAGCCAAGACAAGGCCCAGGCAGAGTTTTGAAGGCTGCATCTCCCCCTGTCCCACAGTCAGGAATGTACTTGCCATCTATTTACAAGTGCAGCATGGAACGTCATGCCAAAGCTCGGTGTGCAGGTACTGAGTTGGGAATGGGTGACCTCTAAATTTTAATAAAGGAAGAGCCTGAGGAGAAGAAACTGCAGGAAAGTCTCCTGCTATGCCGTCTGCATGCCCTCACCAGTCACACCACAGATGTATATTCCTTTCTGCACAGTGGCACAGCTCTGGCAGGTCGAGAGTGCCACTGTGTAGGTCAGAGTGGTGGTGTGAAACATCAGAGAGAAGCCATCTCGGCTGAGGAGGGAACTGAGCTGCAATTCCTCCCTTTCTGAGCAGCAGTTCTGCCAGCAAGGCTACTGGATAAAGATGGGCAGCTCCTCATAGTCTGGGAGCCACACTTAAAGGAACTGAGGCTGCTCAGTTCTCCAGGGGTACGTGGAGGTGTCTTACCTCAGGCAGGGGCTAGGCTACAGGTCCTGCAAACTCAGCAGCAAGTCTTTGGCACCCTGGAACAGGCACATGATCTGAAGAGGGAGGGGAGCTGAAGCATGCCCTGGACTCCAGATCTTTCATGGCCAAGTTTTTCATGGTGAAACGCTCACCCCCATTTCTTTCTGGCTTATTTGAAACAGCTAATTCTGCCAGTGCAGCTTAAGAGTGTAGCTCCCTTCCCCAAAGGTTTGGATTTCGCAGAAGTGGACATAAAACTGTGTGCTGCTGTCTCCCACTGAAGTTTTGGTGCCCCAAACCCTTAGCTGATTTAGCTTTTAATGCCCCATTTCTGCTGTGCACGCAGGCTCAGGCAGAAGTAATTCCACTGAATTCAGTGGAATTTCTTAAGCAAAAAGTAATCTGCAAAACTGGCATAGGAATTTTTTTCTTTTCCAGATGATAAAAGACACAATTGGGCAAGAACCCATTGCAGAGACTGTCGAGTGCAATAAAAAGTAATAAACTTGATGTAGTTGGACTGTTACTGTCACTGCACTTAGCAGTAAGACAAAACAGTTTGCACATGGTGCAGCGCATATGTTTTTCCTGGTACCACTCAGTACCTATTTTTCTAAAGATATTAAACATTTAATGTTTAAAGTTTTCTTTTTCTTACATGGAGACTTTAAAAAATGCAGAAAGGATGTTTTTTCTTAAGAAAAAAAAATAAATCAAATGGTTCTGAGTGTAAAGCTACCCTTTTGATCCAACTAGTTTGTATTAATTAGTACCTTAATGTTTTCTAGGAAGCTTGCTTTATTTGATGAATGGAATTCATTAGCAGTTTATGTATCTATGGACAATATGGTGGTCATTGAAGACATCAGTAAGTGAAACCTCATCAGTTTTCTGGTAACAGTTTCTGATTTGACTCCATTTGCCAGCATGTATCTAAACATGAACAAATACTTGGGGGGCCATGGGTTTGTCTTGCAAGGGTAAGAAGAGGGAAGAAGGACATACAAACTCAGTTGTGTTTTTTTGATCCCTGATGCCAACTTCGTGCTCACATCACTGGATGTGAAGAGCTCCTTGAAGAATTTCTACTGTCATCATTTCTGCCATTTCATTTCTCTGGCGTTTTATAGGCAAAGCTTGACAGTATTAATAACATTAATAGTACACGTCACTGCAGTCTTAAATTGTCATCCCCCAATCATTTATCTAACGTCTCACTTGGACGTGCCAGCACATACTGTCTGCTAGAATTACTTCTTCTAAATAGCTGTAATTGCCATGCCCGGCTCGTTTTGTCTTGGGTGCCCTATAAAGATCCCTGGCAAACTAGCTTAATTCACTACTGAGAGAAAGATCTGCTTTGTGTTCCTCTGTGCGTTGACTGATTTCTAGTTTTATTCCCGCAGAAAAAATGTGCTGGTCCCCTCCTCAGAGCAGCAGCGCGTCCCACAGCAGTGCACATTTGCACAGAAGTGCTCTTGGCCGAAGCAAGAACGCAGGAGGACTCTGCACAGGCTGGCAACCCCTCTTGCTTATTATACCTCTAGGACTAGGGATAAATCACATAAATCCCGTATATATTGATGCATTTAAAGTAAGGTTTTCTTTCAATTCATTGCTCGTTACTGTCAAATAAGTTTGGGTATCTGTGATGTCAGTAAAGAAATGAATTACAATTTCCTTTATTCCTTTTGAACTCCTAGGAATGCTTTAAGATGCCACAGTCTTTGGGAGCATTAGGAGGGAAACCAAATAATGCCTATTATTTCATAGGATTTTTAGGTAAGGAAAAAAGAAACTTATTCCAAATGTGCAGATGATCAAAAGAGAACATTTTTTGAAGGGGAAATAGTAAGGAGTCTAAGTGTGAACCTCTAGAAGTAAAGAAAAATGAGAATAGAATAAAATAAATGAAGAAACATATCTAAAAGAGTTTAGAAACAGTATGAGATGATCCTTAACAGGAGCAGAAAGTTAACAGCAAAGCTAGGTGTAAAAATAAGTGATGACATCAACAAGAGCAACATACTAAGAATAGCTGATAGCATTTGACAAGTGTATTGGTCAAATGTCACTTTTATTTTCTTGTATTTCAAAACTGTTTCTGATAGCAGTATCTTTTTCACCTTTTGCATACCTTCTGTTATTAAGTATTGCTCTAATTAATTTAAAATGCATTCCTTCAGATTTCACCCCACTTTGGGCCAAAATTTTGCAACCCTATTTTGTCCTTTTGTAAAACCTAACCTGTTTTAGTTAGGCTTTTTTGTTCCAATTTCTGAATGAATGCCTAATGGGATTACAGATTGCATCTGTGAACATCCTGTACCTTTTAATCTGTCAAATGTTAGTGTTTACAACACTTGAGATTTTTTTTAAAAAAAAAAAAAAGTACTGGATCTCACATGGAAAAATAAAAGTATGTGACAAAGATAGAACATAACCAACCAAAAAATTACAGTAATAGGTCACAATAGGAAGTTATACTAAATACCCTGTGGGAAACGCTGTGTCTAAACCTTCCGATTCTCTTAAAGAATCCCTAGCTGGAAAGTCTAGATTATACTGACTGCAATGGCAATCTAATTTCTATTTTACAGTTCTGGACCAAGTGCTTATTAATGTCACTTGCTTATTTTTAACATACGGCTTTTACCCATCCAGGCAATGAGCTGATCTATCTGGACCCTCACACCACTCAAAGCTTTGTAGATTCAGAAGAAAATGGCACGGTTGACGATGAGAGTTTCCACTGCCAGGAAGCCCCACATAGAATGAAGATCATGAATTTGGACCCTTCAGTAGCTTTAGTAAGTGTCAGGAAATCTTGAATGCATATACTTTATCTCAAAGTAATGTCTCTCTACATTGGTAAGGGCAGCAATGCATCTCCTTGAACAGAACCAACATCACAAAGCTGTCTTCTGTGATCAACACATAGTAGTTTGTACATAACTACATCGAGAATCTTAGGGCAAGTGGGGAGCTGTCTGTACTGTAGGGAGTTCGCTTTGTTTTCTTTACTGAGCAGCTTTTACTTCTTTCAAGAGGCATTATAATGGTCAGAGCAAGGAACTGAAACAGGTTTACGTGTTTTATTCTATCACTACTTTATGTTTGGTCACCTCTAGACAAGTTACTTAAACTTACTTTATATCAGTTAAAAATGTTTAAGTGGAATTATTGTATTTCACCCAAAATTACAAATACAAATGTATTATTTGTAATTCACCCAAAATGTCATGGGGGTACTGTGGTATTTGAAAAAATTGGATCTGATCCCATGCCAGTATCCTGTGATTGGGTGATTGGCAGTTGTCACCAGTGGGATGTGTTTCTAAAGCTTTAAACAATCTGTAAAGATACCAGTATCTGTCATTCATTCACATACCTGTTTTTTAATACTGCTGCTTTTTAGAAAGTTTTTTGTTTTGTTTTGTTTTGTTTTGTTTTAATACTTAACTACGTAACTGTGCAAAATGTGGCATGATGCAACGAGACAGACAAAATCATAATGAAGAGCAAATATTTTCAGTATAGATACCACATTGGAGATGTTCCTTAGGTGGTCCATCATCTACAAGTTTTCAGCTTCTGCTGATACCTGGACTGTAGGAACTGGGTGGCGCTCCATGGAGGAGCACACAGGAGCTGCTGCTATTTTTTGCTTGACTATTTCGTTAGGGGTTTGCAGGGCCTTGTTCTCCCCGTGGGTTCTCTCCCTAGAGCTGCCACATATATGGAGTCTTATATCTACTGATCGTACAGGGCATTACTGTATCAGAGGTCAAACCGCCTTACCTGCTGGTACCACATACCTACCATCTGCAAAGGTAAAACTCTGTGTGTTTGTTTTTTCCCCTAAGGACTTCTTTTGCAAAGAAGAATGTGATTTTGATAACTGGTGTAGTCTTGTACAAAAGGTAAGAGTGGGAACTTAGCATCTCGATTTGTTCTTTATAAAGTCTGGTTTTTATTGTCTGTTTTTTGTAAAATTTTCCTTTGCATTTTCCTTTCTATACGAATTGTATAAGCCATGGAGAAGAATGCATTAAAGCATCAGGGTAAGGCAATACTACTGAACTGCTAATTGGAAATTGTTCAGCACTTCACCAGCCACAAACCCTGCCAGTTGGAAAATGGGTGTAAACATCCACACTTGAAGGTGTTACTGGGTGACACTTGCTTTTAACTTCTAATTCTCACTAAATGACTAAGGTTTAACTGCCATATTGTAGTGATGTATAAATGATTTGCTTCCTGATCCTTTTTTATTGTTTGACATAATAGGTTGCGTGTTCTAATTATGACTGTTAGTCCCTGGTATCTTAAAGATCTGATTCTGTAAGTGCTGCAGGCCTCTAGCTCCTGCTGATCTAGGGAGAACAGAAGGTGCTGGCTGCCACAGGAAACAGACTTGAGGATGTTTCTGCATGCAGCTGTTAAACTAAGCACCAGACGTCTGAATGTAAAGTACCATCAACCTCTAAAGGCATTTATTTAAAAAAAAAAAAAAAATCAGCTAAGGAAAACAGTTTGTAAATAACTGAAATACAGGAAAGAAGGTAACTTCTCTTTGAAGAGGAATAGCGTTTGGCTTCAGGAACACCTTTTTTCCTGACCAAAACCTGTCCTTCAAAATCTGATGCGTTTTTTTTTTTTTTTTTTCCCTTTGGAGGAGCTGATAGATATGTCTTTTGTGCTATTGATCAACAGAAAACTTGAGGAGAGTTCTATGCAAGCAACTTTCTTTTAAAAAGCAGAAAATATTGTACATTCCTAGTGTGCTTGCTACATGTAAACAAAATTACAGGTTTGCAGATATCAAAGCTGATATCAAAAGATGATAAGACTGATAATTTGTAGTACAGTTCAAGAGATCTGTCTTCCAGATGTGTTTTAACTAGGGATGTATTACAGAGACCATGGTGCTTGGATTTCACAGTATGTCTGTATAAAGACTTTTTTTCCTGATGGACATGTGTAATTAAAAAACATTTTCAATTAAGCAGACACGTTTTGTGTTTGAAGCGTCTCCCGAGCCAGCTTTTAAAATGAAAGCATTCTGTCCTCAGGAGATTCTAAAGCAGCAGAGTCTACGGATGTTTGAGCTGGTCCAGAAGCACCCGCCACACTGGCCTCCTTTCATACCTCCAACAAAACCAGAAGTGACAACCACAGGAGCAGGTAAGGCACCGATTAAAAGCCTAATTGTGCAATGTTATGTTCCTCGTTAGCAAATAAAAGAATAATCACAGGTAGAATAACTATCCTTTGTGAGTGTCAAGCAATATATAGCAGGCACGTATCCAAACAAGCCATACAATTGCTAGCACAGATTTTTTTTTTCACTCTTACAAAGTACTTTTCTGGAATGCGTCTTTCAAAGTTTTTTTTTAAGTGAACAAAATCAGGCATGTCTTTAGAAGCATTTTTTTCTTTATTTTTTTTTTTACAGAACTCATTGAATCTACTGACAAGCTATTTGAATTGGAAGAAGAATTTGAAATCCTGAGTGTGTGAAGGAAACTGTGGTGACTCTTCTGAGTGTTGAATATATTGGTAATATTATTGCATTGACTTAAACAGCCATGTTAGCCCCGAAGTGCCTGAAATTATGGATAACAGAGCACAGAAATCTAGTAGCAGTTTAACACACAAGCTTCCCCGGATGGAAAGGCAGTAAGAGATCTTGTGATACGATGCTTAAAGGGAATCTCTTTTTAACGTACCTTACCTGGAGACAAATGGGCCTTTGAGATTAAGGCAAAAATACATGTATCACTGGGCACCATGTTTGGAGAAAGGGATAACCCAAATGGATATTTCTTGCTCTCATATAATAATGCAATAGTTTAGTTCTTCAAGCAAAACAGTCTTCAGTTAAGGAGGATGTTTACTTCTGTTCCCTCCTGTGGGCTGCGTCAAAGGAAAAATACATTGTCTTGTTTAAAAGATCGACTGGATCAGGAGAAAATTGTTTCCTTGTTAAATATTTTAACATGTATTTGAGCAACCAGACTTTATTACAAAAATGTTTCTGTAAAAGGAACTATGTCTAATGTATACATTTTGCAATAGCCTTCCTGTTTCTGGGAGACCTCAAGAGGAACAGGAGACTCAAATAGTTGATACAGATCACAACCACTGTTATAGTTATGGTATATTTCACCTTGACCTTAAAATTCAAATGATTAAAACTTAGGTTATTTCTTTCAGAGTTAAAATGAGTCAAAGGTGGTTTAACTGTACCTTATTTATTTTAAAATAGATTTACACAAGTTTCTCTGTTACAGCACTTTATCTGTGCATCTAATAAATTTCTTAAGCTTTTCTTAGGTTGTATGCTGCTATGTTTGGTTAATTTGTGTGAACTAAATATAGACCAGGTTATCTTAAAACTTAATATATAAGCGTACACAGATTACTGAATTGTTGCTTTTTGACTTCTTGCCTTTTGAAATCTGTTTTGGTAGAAGTGCCTTAACACTACAGGTTTATCAGAACAGCCTGGGCAGTTTTATTTCTAAGGCAGAGAATCTCTCTCTAGCAGTCATAAGAAAAACAGTTCAGAATAAAGAAAGGCAAAGATTTTTAATCCATGCTGAAGTTCCTTTTCACTACCAGACAGTCCCCCTTGTGGTCATTTTGTCATGCTAGTGTAATGAACATGAATTACAGACTTTCATCTTCACCAATAAATGACAACATAGAGAAATACTGAATATTGTCTCCTCTCACTTGCACCTCTCGATCAGGGCCACTGTTTTTTCAAACAAAAGAGTTAACGAGATCCTATTGCATCTTGTTTAATGTTTATTAACTACAGTTTGGAAACCACAAACGTAGAAAAAAAATATCATTTTCTTTCTTCTCTGTCCAGGGATAAGCTGCATGGTTTTTTAGGAGATTCAAGAGGTCTTCAGGGCCAAACCCTCCGTATGCAGCAAAAGCTTGTGAGGCCCTGCAGACTTCTTGAAGAAGTGTTCTTGGTGGGGGTAACCAGACTTCTGAAAATAGGGCTGCTGGAAGAATGCCTGGTGATAGGAATTTGCATACCTCGGTACCTGACAGAGAATAGCTTATGTGTAAACAGAGGAAGAACTGGCTGGGTTTGTTGAACTCGACGGAAGATTGGGTATTGGTATCAACAGAGCCAGCTTACTGCAAGAGAGGTAGGTCCCTAAAGATACTGGCACTTAGAATGCATAAAGCTCTGATCCTGGAACAAAAACAAAACACACATTTGCATGCGCCCATGTTCAAAAATAAAAACAAGTCCCTGTTGGAGTTTCCCAGAGTTAATTGCAGAAATTTTCAAAAGACAGTGAGCTTTACTATGTGCAGACAGTTTTTTAAAGTTGCATTTGCTTAAACCAAGATGCAAATACCATATGATCTGTCTGTGCTAGGACAGCTAAGAAGTAGATTAGATATTGTGCACAGAAGGAATGTCACTCGGGAGTGTTAAAATGCCTTAAAAAATATTTTAAAAATACATCCAAAGCAGTTGCAGGTCTTTCACAAGTAGGAATATGTTAAATGAAAGACTAAAATGTGATTCAACTCTAAAATAGGCAGAGCTCTCTGACCCTGATCTGGGAAAGTAACATCACATTATGCATATAATTAATTGACAAAATCCTAGTTATGCAAAATCCAAATCAAAAAAACATTGTTTGGGTTGGAAGGGTTGTGACCTTAACGATCGTCTAGTTCAAATCCCTCAAAGGTAAAAATATTACCTGCTTAAAACTAAGCACTTTCGTAAATAGTTTGCTGGATAGAGCTAGAGCTCTAAAACCTAGTAAAGAAATAACACTTTAAAATAATGTCTCGGTCTTGTATTAGTAGTAATTTCCTGAAAAAAAATAATCTTTACAATCCTTATGCCAAGGTGCTGGTGTATTTGCAAGGCACTTCTTTTAAATGTCATGGAATGTCAATATATAAGGATTTCGTATGCTTCCCTCTAGAAAGAGAGATGCATAACAGCTTTAGCCCAGCTAAATGAATTTGTGATATACGTTACATTCACTTTCATGGCTTTCCTTCAAAATATGTAAGGATGTTAAAATTAGTAACATTTCTTTTTAATTACGCTCTGAAGGTAAGTAGGACTTCTTAACAATGCATACAATAGAAATACAGTTTTTTAAACTGAGAGAAATAAAGCCTAAAGGAAGAATACAACAGATCGTGACTGCAGAAATAAAAATGTACATCTCATAACTGCTTTCTTCTGTGTTTGCATAAGCCTGCATGCTGTTTAGTAAGCCTCTACTTTTTAAATACACTCAGCTTGAATAATTACAAGATAACCGTGCCAAGGCTACCTCAGAAAGATTTATGTTCATAATAATAAAGTGTTCCTGCCTGCATGAAGATAAGCACAAACCCTGAAGTAAACATTTTACCTGGAATATATCTCAACAGAAAGCTATGAAGAATGCTAGGGCTGTTTTGGATTCCACATCAAAAAGTATATTTTTCACTGGGATAGCTCTTATAAGTCAACCATGGATATGAGTCTGGATTACAATTGATTACTTGTCAGAAAGCCAAAGAACATCCCATCTGTTGAACAAGCAAAGCAAAACAAATTCATCTCTGACTCCTCCTAATGAAGTCAGTTATCAATCATTAATGCTTAAGTCAGTGATGCAAATCATCTACAATGCATTATAAATTTTGGCTAGTTCTGTATTTCTGAGGAGAATGAGACTTCATTTCCATATACTAGACCAAATACTGTTTGCAAAGACGCTAGTAAAGCATAACTTTTGAGAAGTCTCTCTTGATGATTGGTGTGTGGCTTGGACAGAGGAGTGGTGTAACGTGAGACAGCAGTTACTCTTCAGTCTGAATAAGGAACTCGCAGAGGCTTTCTGAGGTAGCCATAAATGAGGAAAAATAACCCAAACAACATTAAAGTAGAAGCATAGCACCATGTTCCATAAAACAGGTTTCAGAGCACTGGTCTTCCCTTCTCTGTGTGCAAACTCCTGCCCTTGACACTTGATTTTTGTGGAATTCTGGCCATCTTGATTCACCCATCAAGCACGCACAAAACCGGTTAGAATTTATCCTTCTTCACAGCAGTGATACCTACTCTTCTTAGGTAACGAGAGTTATTTTTGTGCATTTTTGTTACAAGTTCTTCATGCACACCTGGCAGCGGCTGACCCTTGTTCGAAGCTGTCCTGCTTTCAGGGTTTCTGAGGGAGGGGCACTGACAAACTGCTGTGACTGTTCGACGGTCGTGAGCCAGAAGCTGTATTTGTTTGCAAAGTAATGGCACGTCCCTCTGGCACCGTTGCATTCAATGAACGGAGTAGCGCGGAAATCCTCCAGGCAAGAACCAGGTGAGACGAGGGACTGACCTCCACCTTCTGCACCAGCTGCTGTGTGCTAAATGAAGACATTTATTTAAATGAGTTCAGAGGATCAGAAAAGGAGGTGAACAGGGCAGTAACTCAAGTTCTGTTGCTGAAAGGAGTAAAATGGGCAACCAGCTTTATACCTTGGCTACCTGTAACTGGGTTTGGAGTCGGGGCTAGAGGTAAAGAAGCAAAGGAAGGTACTCAGGCTGAGCATACAGCCCTGCTATAAAGGAAATCAGCTTGTCACGGGAAAACTGGGAGACAATAATGCTGACTTAGTTTTCCAACAACCTCACACTGATGGGCTTCTAGGAGAGCACAATAAAATACTGTCCCAGTAGAGAGGGGATTAAGACAATGCTGTAGCTTAATTGGTGTTTCTGCATTGAAAGGTTTGAGGTACAAGTATCTGTGGCAATGCAGAACTACTGATTTAGTTTTACTACTGGACTTGAAGCTACAGGACAGCCCTGTATACAGTTTCCTACATGCAACTCAGAGAATTCGGTCTCAGTGACCGAATCTCAAAGAGGAGATCCAACCACGTTTAAAGCTGCATTTGCGTTAGCAGTGGAATCCTTACCATGAGGAAGGAGTATCCTATCCAGAGGCTGCGCCAACCAAGGGGACACTGGGGGATGGTGATATCCTGGCTGTGCACGGCCACAGCCTGGGAGGGCGCTTCACAGACGGAGCAGCGGCTGATGTACTGGGGGATCTGCACGCTGTCCACTGGCATCATGGGGATGGGAGCAGTGGTGGAGAGCCAGTAGGACTTGTCGTTGCGGCTGGCGTAGTAGCACACTTCGTTGATGTTGCAGTAAATAAAAGGCATGGTGCTGAAGCGAGGCAAACAGGAGCCGGCAAACCCTGGAAGAATTGGAGCAGCAGTCACACCAAGCAGCTGGCAAGTGTTCAAACTCATACACATCAGTGAGGAGTGGCAGAGCATGGCACAAATAACATTGCTTCCAGCACAGATTTTGGCCAAGAAGACTTCCTCCATCACAACTTCCAGCAGGACCCACTAAAATTGCTCATTAGAAATGGGATTTTGGCCTACATCGTTTGCCTGAGAGAAGATTGTCAACTCACCAAGATCCTGGTTGTGTGATTTTTCCTGCCCCTCCACGTACAGTAAGCTGTAGCCATCCCAGAGCTTGTTCATTCCTATGGGGCAAGGTGGGATTTGGTCTGACTGGCTGTGCTTCACTAAGGTGTACCCAACGCCCACGCTCCGACCTGGCATTCCTGGCAAACCAAGTGAGCCTGGCTTTCCAGCGACACCTGCAAGACAGAAGAAGAATCACTCACAGGCAATGTGAGCATCAGCTGGCTCTGTACCTGATTTTGGCATCGCTGTCCTAGTGTTTCTGTCAGCGTTGTACTAAGAAGAGGCCAAATTTTGATGGTTGTATGACCGACTAGATGCACCAGTTCTAAAAGCAGCCATTTCACAATAGCACCCACCCATTTCCTACCTCATTTCATGTTCTGTCTTTCCCCAAAAAGCTCTAGTACGTTAGCACATATCTCACGGTACAGTAATTCTGAAGATCTCAAAGCACTAACCAAAACCTAACAAATTCATTTTCACTCTAGTACTCTTCATGGTGATATTCTTTTGACACAGGAAGGCCAAAAGTCATACAAATCTGTGGCAGAATCCAAAGCTTCTCTCTCTCACAGCACCTCTTCCACCCAACCTTGATAGCTATGAATACCATCTTGCTCTTTCAAATCTTCAAGATGTCTCCAACATGCACAAAGCATTAAAACCAAAAGATGTTCACAATTGTACCTAGCTAAACTTCAGCAGTGGTAGACGACAATGACATGTGACATAACCCTCCTCACTGAGAATTAAATCTATTTCATTGCAGATACAAGACAGAAGATCATGTACATCCCTCAGTCTTCCTAAGGTAATTCATTTGGTGTTGGAGAGGATTTCTTCAGAACCTGGGGGCAAACAGAATTCTACTGATTGCTTTTTTTTTGCCAAATCATATCATTACCTTCAAATCCCTGTGGTCCTGGGGTACCCACAGGGCCTGGATCCCCAACGGTGCCAGGCGATCCAGGTAAGCCGTCACGTCCTTTCAAACCAGATCTGCCTGGCAGACCTTTTGTACCTGAAATTAAACACAATTACTACTATCATTATTTCTTCATACTAACACCTTCAGTCCTACAACTACAATCACAAAAAGAGAAATAAGTTATAAACATGTTGTCAGCAGCCATGCTGAAAGCTCGCTCAAACAGCTGTAGTTACAACCCCCTAACTCCATACAGGGATTCCTCTGGGAAACAGATGGGTGTACATTTGAACAACTTCTGTAATGATAGAGCATTAAGGGTATAATTAGATTTCCCAATGAGTTCCTCTCTTTGCACTGCTCCACAGTGCCTAATCACCTTACCAACAGCATTAAAGGCTTTCTCAGATTTGACTCCCTGCACATTTAATTCACTCGAGGAACTGATGACAATAGTCAGGATCCAACACAGATCCATTCACTGTGGAGCATTTAGGGGAAGGACCGATGCTCACTGAGGTTCTCTGTCTAGGAGTTTTCATGAATAAAGGAGAATACGAACCTTTTAAAATTGGATAAATGGCAGCGTTAAGAAAAGCATCGCTGGCACTTGCTGAGCCCTAGGAGATTCCTGGTGCAGGACCTAGTAAAGCCATTTTGCCAAATGATACAAACTGCAATGGTGCTGGCTGAAGTTCCCAGCACCTCTCTGGTTACAGTATTTTGTTGACAATAAAAATAATTCTCAGTGGTGCTTCACTTTCAGGACGACTCCACCTGCTAGTACCAAAGCTGGCATCACACCAGCTATACCACATGCTGCTGCTCCTAATTCTGGAAGTTTAATTCAAAAACTCTATCAAAGTGCAGGAAAATAATTTATCAAGCACATCCTAATACTAATAAAACATGACAGTTGTATGTATTTTGCTGGAATTATTTCCATTACTAGAAAAACCTGTAAACCTTCCTAATGCATTGAGAAAGGAGTCTTGTTCTTCCAGAAGGCAGCATTTCAGTGATCTGAGTGTGTTTTTACCTGGTTTTCCAACCGGGCCTTGGAACCCAGGATCTCCATCAAAGCCAGGCACACCATCAATCCCCGGCAGACCAGGTAAGCCTGCAGGGGCTGTGATTTCTTCTGGCTGTGGGGTTATACCTGGAGCCCCCGGTCGGCCAGGGAGACCTGCACACAGTGTAAATGACAGTGTAAGTACTTCAGGAATAGGTTCACAGCTTTGATGATAATACTGAGACAAAGGAAACGTATTTTAAATTAAGGCTGCCTTAGTACATTAGCACTGGGTATCCTTCTGGAAAGTGATACATCAAGTTCTTTGTAATTTATTTCAATCCCTAAGAAACCAAGAAGCCCCCAAACAAGCCTATTTCGGGAGCTCTGAAATTTTCCCCAACCCAAAGCTTTTGCAACAAAGTACAGCATTTCAAATTCTCTGGCACTCACCTCGACGGCCCATTTCACCTTTCAGGCCAGGGTAACCAGGATCCCCTGGAGGCCCGTCTTTACCTGGCATCCCCATAAGTCCAGGCTCACCTCTTACACCTGCAAAGATACACAGCTGAAGACCTCAGAGGCTAAGCGTGGGGTCCTGATTCTGACCCACAGCTGAGGCAGTGAGGAACACAGTAACAGCAGCAATGAGAACACCATTTCAGCTCTGAGACAGAGGGGACCATGACCATTCAGGAGCTCTGTGCCCATTTTGATGCCCAAAATGGCTGCAGAGCTTCAAGACAAGAATTCCACTGCTACGTAATTACAATATATGGAAAGAACTCTTCTCCTTCCATGGGGTAACCCAGGGAAAGTGTTTGAGGAGGATATGCCCACTCTATTTGGAATTCACCTCCATGCACAGCACAGAGCAATGGGGAGTTGCCAGCCTGCACAGACAGACAGCATACCAGCTTCTCCTGGCAATGGTTCTCCATCCTTTCCTGCCTTTTGAGCTGTGCAGTCCCTTTGAAACCTTGCTATTAGAGACCTTGTTTGCAGCTGCCCTCTGGTTTCCTCTGGTAGAGACCAAAGGGAGAGCAACATCCCTTAACACCTACAATCCTCTCAGCCTCTTTGGGAGACCTAAATCCACCACACTGTGCCTCTAAGCACACACACATCGGTGTGATGGTCCTCTAGAAACAGCATCTCCAGTCTTTGCCTAGATAAGGGCAATGAAGCTGGTGAGGGGCCTGGAGAACAAGTCCTATGAGGAGCGGCTGAGGGAGCTGGGGTTGTTCAGCCTGGAGAAAAGGAGGCTCAGGGGCGACCTTATTGCTCTCTTCAGGTGCCTTAAAGGAGGCTGTAGCAAGGTGGGGGTTGGTCTGTTCTCCCACGTGCCTGGTGACAGGACGAGGGGGAATGGGCTAAAGTTGCGCCAGGGGAGTTTTAGGTTGGATATTAAGAAGAACTTCTTTACTGAGAGGGTTGTTAGACACTGGAACAGGCTGCCCAGGGAAGTGGTGGAGTCACCATGCCTGGAGGTCTTTAAAAGACGTTTAGATGTAGAGCTTAGGGATATGGTTTAGTGGGGACTGTTAGTGTTAGGTCAGAGGTTGGACTCGGTGATCTCGGAGGTCTCTTCCAACCTAGATGATTCTGTGATTCTGTAAGAGAATCACACACATGTGAATGGGTAGCTGTATCCAACAAACAGCACAATTGCATGTGGGCATCATCTACCCAGAAAACAAAACAAAACAAAACAAACAAACAACAATAAAAAAAAAACAGTAAGAAGATAAAAATAAATAAATCATGAGGGAGACACTGAATAGCACCTGGAGCTGGCCTTACTTTACTACTTTTACAACCAGTAGGTAAAACCTGCATGGACCAAAAGGAAAGAGGCAAACTCAGCTGAGCTCACACCTGAATGAGGATTTGTTTCAAAGCAGTCACACCACAATATAGCCATTCACTCTGTCAAGGTGACAGCCGCCAAACCACACCCAGACCCTTTTCAAGGCAAGATTACCTTTGAATCCAGACACTCCAGGGAGCCCGATTGGACCAGTGGGTCCCACATCGCCCTTAATGCCTCGCAAGCCAAGCACACCAGGGAAACCTGGACTGCCTGTGTCACCTTGGTCAGAAGCTGGGCCAGGGGGCCCTCGTGGTCCTGGAGGACCTGGAAGACCTAGAGAGAACACAGGCAATTAGCACATTCTCCTCTTGGGGCAAAGTAAATGCTGTTGCTAACCCTAAGAAGTCATTGTAAAGGACAGTCGCTGTTTGTGTGTCTGTATTTCCAGGGTTGTCCTCCTCCCAAAGGAAAAGAACCAGGCCCTACTTGCTTACGTAAACATAGGTACCAGCAACCTTTAAACCTTTTAAATCTTTTTAGACAAGGCTGTTAGGTGATGAACGTGCACCAATGCCATCACGACAAATCTTTGGAACTGTACTTCCTGCTGACATTAGGACAAGTACTCCCTACGTACCTCTGAGTAGCAGTGAAGCTTTGCTGCCTCCCAGCTCACACAGAATACTTCTAAACTTCTCTAGGAGCTTATTAGGTTACAGCTTTCTAGGAGCTTAAAAGTTACATCTGTAGAAACCACGGTCTAATATGGAGCTGGCCTCCAAATGTAGACATAACGCATTGGAGCAAAGCATCTATCTTACTGCCTGAGCCTGTCTTCAGTATAACAATAGGTGAAATGAATATGGAGCAGGGAGCTTTAATAATGGGCTACATCAAATCCAGATTCAACAGCAGGAATTGAAACAGATCTAAAAAACCCCGATCTAAAAAAACAGATGATTAAGGTGACAGTACTCGAAGTCATTTATATCCCCCAAAACCCAGAGTTCTTCAAAGGAAGCATAAAGAAACAGAAATCCTCTTAGCAGTTCACTCTCCATACCTGAACTCCCATCAAGTCCTGGGTGGCCAGCATCCCCAGGCCTCCCACGTATATCAGAAGGAAGAGAAACTCCAGGACTTCCTGGCAAGCCTGGCAGTCCCACAGGACCCGGGGGACCTAGAACAAGAAATACAAAGTGTGAGAGCACTTGCCCAGCTCTTCCATCACCTTCACTGACATGGTCAGAAGCAGTGGCTGAGCAGTATTCATACTGAGGAGAACAAACAGACACCTCACTACCTGTGGGAAACAAAATACAATATACTTCTGTTCAGGGGAGGTACAGACACTGTAATAACCATGTAACCAACTGTTTCTCAACTATATGGCCACATCACAGATTGAATATTTACCTGTCAAACTACTGCCTTTTTCTGTGACCTTAGGAGTTCTCTTTGGTAATTCCTCAAACTGTGCAGGCCCACTAACCTGAGCTGCAACACATTTCAACAGACTTCCAGAACATCAGTGTTTACCCATGTCTCCTGATGAGCCTTTTGGTCCCGGAAATCCTAGAGCACCTCTACCCAAGCCTGGAGAACCTTCTTCACCCTTCACACCCGGGAGACCTGCAGGGCCTTTCAGTCCAACTTCACTCAGACCTAATTAAGGATAGTTAAAGAAAGTAAGAGAGCTTATTCAAACCATTCACTAGCAGTTAAATCATTACACGAGCAGACTTGCAATAAAAAATTAACCATTTACCACCCTCTTTGCTGTTTTCAGTAGAGCAGCAGAAAGTGGTCTGGTGCCTCCTGTGCTACTCTGTGCAGAGTGAATTTAATCTGCAAGGTGCTGAGAGAGAAGCACGGTACTGTTCTGGACTTCCCACGGGCTTTTGCATAAGGATGTGAAGAAGAATTTGCTCATGCTTCTTAAAAGGAGAATTTGCTCATGTACATACAATATTCCGATATTTTTTCTTCATACTATGATTACATCCAGAACAGGGCAAAAAGGAGCAATTTTGTGAGGAACGTTGCTCTCGTGATAGACCAATGTAGGCATTTTCCCAGCTATGATGCTTCTACTATGTGTTTCCTTTACCTGGTGTTCCAGGAGACCCTTTTGTGCCTGGCAAGCCATTCAGACCATTTAAACCTGGAAATCCATGAAACCCTGAAGAGACATTAAGAACACTTATGTAAGTGAGCAAATAAGCAAATAATTTAGTTAGGTAGAAATGCATAGATGCTTCATGGAGACTACAACAGGTGTGAGAAACATGACACAGAGGAACACAGAATGTAAAGCCTCCCTTCACACAGGCCCCCTTCATGGAAACTCTTCCCACTGCTCTCTGTTTTTACCCTCAGTGAACCCCATCAGAGATCCAAATCCAGTGAAAGCCTCTCCCTTTCTGAACACTCCTCTGCTCATTTCTAGCAGCTGGTGCCTGCACTAGCATTGCCAAGAATTGAGCTGATTTCCCACGCACAGCTGGCCCACACATAGTGTGCTGCCTGCCTGCTGTGATACACTTGGATGAAACCCTGGTTTTCTGACCCAATATCTGCCCCATGTGTGCAGGCTCCAGACATACCTTTGGGTCCTGCTGTTCCACGAGCCCCAGGGAATCCGACAGATCCCGGCTGCCCTGGAGGCCCTGGTGGCCCAGGGATTCCTCTCAGCCCAGCATTTCCAGGAATTCCTAAAAACAAGCAGCAAAATGTTCTTGCATCACACATTCAGGCCAAATCAGCTCACAACTCCATATTACAGCTTCTGATCCTGCACTTAACTCATAAGATGGGTGAATAAAATATTTATGTAAAGAAAAACCAGGTGCAAATCTCTTTTCACCACCACTACTAGCATAGCATTTATCCAACTATTTATTTGATAGTTGCCTTTTTTTTTTTTAAATCAGAAATTCCATTCTTAATCACCCACCAAGTGACAAACTGGAATAGTATGCACACTGAATAACTAAATTGGTTACATGAGTTTTCAAGTAAAATATTCCAACAACTTCCACTGTTCTTTCAAATTGAAATCTTGACAGCAATGTGAGAGCATACCTGCTAGTTACACCACTAACCAAAGACACTTTTAGCCATCCTTCTGGGTAGGTTTGAGTCTGGAGAGGGAACTGACTCAAGTGTTGCAATGGAAGACTTTAAACAAGACTTTCTTGTTTAAGCCTCAGCTGAGACAGGCCAACCAGGGCTAAGGAAACAACAAGGTGAGGTTGTTCCAGTCACGCAACGAACTGCAGAAATTGGGTGCCTTGTCCAGTACCTGCTGGTCCTTCTTGGCCAACATCTCCTGGGCCACCTTTGAGCCCATTCACTCCAGTGCTTCCTGGAAAGCCAGCTTCACCCTTGAGCCCTTCTCTACCTCTCTCCCCTGAAATGATAAAAGCATCCAACACAAGTTAAACTGGAGGTAGGCCTGAAGAGAAAGAGAAACATGTTAGACTGCCGCTGCAGCATTTGTGTCTGCTCAGCCATTGCCTGGGCTCTGGACCAGACTCCCTGGATGGCAAACACCAGCCCAAGTTCCCAAGTTCCTACTCAGGAAGTGAAGTGGGACCCAGCATTAGAATCGGGCTGCTTTTTTTTTTTTTTTTATTATTCATCATCATCCATTTGTGGCCCATCTGAAGTATTTAGATTTACAGATCACATACAGTCCCACACTGGGCAATATTATCCAATTTAATTTCCAGAATTTTGTACTCTTGAAGTGAACCATCAATGGCTACTGTACCTGGGAAGCCCGGGTCCCCTCGCTCTCCTTTCACTCCAGCACTGCCAGGAACGCCAAGAGGCTCTCCCTGGTCACCTGGAAAAGGAAGACGAGGTGAGGAAGCCATTCTGTAACTGACTGTGGGGAGCAGCTCTCAGTGCTGTTCAATAGCCATATTTATGAAAATAAACCTTGCTTATATTGCAAATTCAGGAGGTAGACAAAGACAACAGTAAACAATGTCCCCGAGGTGTTTGAAAATGTTTATAAACAGCAATGGAAGTGAATACACTCAGGGCATGTTCAGACTAACATTTAGGGCAATTTCACAACACCCTACCCTTTATGTCACAAGCTGATCAGAGAGGGTGCCTCTTGTACTGTCCAACATGCTTTGTACAGTGCTGTGGCCAAGATTTCAAAGGATCATAAAGTTTTAATACATTTGGCTTGGAACTGAACTCATCTGAATGAGTGACATCATAGGGGGACTTCTGAACCAGTCACTGGAGAGCGACTGACACTTCTAGAACACTGCCCATTCATTTTAGCCATGAATCTTAGGACTGCATGTACTGAAAGACCACATAAACTGAAATTTCTTACCCTTTGGACCAGGGAGGCCAATAGGTCCTGGGAATCCAAGTGGTCCTGTGATACCATCTGAACCCTGAAATAAAAGCCCAAAATTAGCCTCTGCTTTTTATTCTTGCTGTTTCAACTTTGGGTCATGGGGTTAACAGACTGCAAAGATGTGGGAAGAGATGTTATCCAAAGTGTCATCCATTAGTACGAGCCAAACAAACACCAAGTTTTGTGAAGAAAAATCCTGCCAGCTTCTGGACAGCTGCTTTGCTAAATAAGTACCAATTAGAACAAAGGATTTTCCCAAGAGCTCTTTGAGAAAATGAAGATACTTAAGAAGATATTTACCCTCTCTCCTGGCATTCCTGGAAATCCTATGATGCCACGTGCACCCTTCTGTCCTGGCAGCCCAGGCTGTCCAGATGGACCCGGGAAGCCTGGCTCACCATGAAAACCTCTCTCTCTGCTTGCTGACCCAGCAGGTCCAGGAAGACCTGGCTGTCCACGGCTTCCCGGGATTCCTTTATCACCTGAGTTTATATAAAAGAGTATAAATCCATTTCAAAATACAGACATTCAGCTTATTTAGCCAACTGAGCTGTTACCCAAAGCTCTCCTTAGAGGGCAGAAAGGGATGAGATAAGATCTGCAGAACAGAGCCTCAAAGGAAAACTGTTTTCTCAAAATTCAAAGCTGCCATATGCAAATCTTGCTGAAATGTGAATGGCAGAACAGAAGATAGCAATGCTGCAGACTCTGTCAAAAGGGGAGGCCATGATCCCCCAGGAGTAAGCACAGTTTCCGAAGAACTCATACTGGTAACTAGTGACAATGTTGTGACATACCTCTAGGTCCTGGGAATCCTCCAAGTCCAGCTAATCCAGGATCTCCTTTGTCTCCTTTGAATTGCAGTGCCTGTTGTGGAGGCCCAAGAACAGGAAGACCAGGTGGACCTACATCGCCTCTGTCACCTGAAGAAACACAAAATCAGATTATTCTGCAATAAGATTGCCTAGCAGAGCAAGGGTATAACATTAGAAAGTGGCAGACAGTAACAGAACTTCAATTCCACCTTTGGCAACCAGACCGAAGAATTTCACAAGAACATAACACGGCATCCAGAAGAAAACATTAAATATGTGCAGACATCTCCAAGAGGCCTCCAAAGTCCCTCTGCTGCACAGCCAGCAGAGTCTTTTAACTGTTTCTCACCTTTTTGACCTTGCAGTCCCAGAACTCCAGGGCTTCCGATTCCTCCAGCTGCGCCAGGAGCTCCTTTAAACCCATTGACCCCAGGGACACCAGGCAGGCCTGGCATGCCAGGGAAACCAAGCAGGCCAGAAGATCCCTTCTCACCTGTATAGAAAAGTTGAGAAATAGAGAAAATTAGTCTCTCCTGGTACACTGCATACCCACATAGCTGGCAGGTGGAAGCAGGATGGGTCTGGCCAGTAAAACGTGATGATGTAAGCACAGTGGGGCCACTTCTCTCATGGGTCTCCACTCATGATACTTCTCAGTTTGGCTTCAAGAGCTTCACCTTGCTTCCACTGGAAGGCAAAACCCCATAAATTTCCAAGAGAGCAACCTGCAGTAACATACCTGTATTTCCCTCCCCCTAAAATAACACTTGGTTAATAACCAGTGACTGTATTTGTGCTTAGTGGCCATACAGATGGTAAAGTTTTACTTCCCATTGGGATTGTGCTTCATGTGTACCCTCCTATGATATTTCCCTTACTTCATGATTTCATTCACTGTTCCTCATTTCTTCAATTATCTTGTCTTTCTTACATGATTCTTTGTCCTTAGGGGCTCACATCCTTAAGCTGGACCTCCTCGTGACTATAATTTGATAATTAAATCCATCATACATAATTCACAACTCAGCAGAAAAACAAATGCATTCCAACACCAGTTGAGAAATCATTTTCTTCTGATGAGGATGGCTTAAAATCAATGCTAACAAGGTTATTTTTTGTTGGGCACAGCAATCTCAGCCTGCCCCCTGATGGAACACATACCTTTTGGCCCAGAGAAACCTGGACGTCCATCGTGACCAAAAGGCCCAGGTGGCCCCAAGAATCCTCTTTCCCCAGGAGATCCTGGAGCACCGTCAAGACCTGGGAAGCCTTTCATTCCGGCAGGGCCTTGAGGACCTACATCCCCAGCCAATCCTTTGACTCCAGGAAGTCCTGAATCAATACAAGAAAGAACTCAATAGATTATGTCACACAAACACCGGGGCGGTTTAGTGGACAGCTTTCCAAACTCTTTAAACATGGCAATGTTCTAATATGACAAATGGACCTTAAGGCACATGCAGCCTACTAGAAGGCATAAAGTTTAGAACTGCAAAAGCATTAGTCATCTAATAATAAAATACCTACGAAGAGGGTTACTGCCTACATCACTACACCACTGGCAAGAGTGAAACCCCTTATGATGTATACATTTTTGTCTCCTTTACCAGATACTAAAGTATAGAGCATCAGTCTTACCTTTACCATCAAGGCAGCCAAACCAGGATGGGGAGCATCATTAATGCCAGCTTCTGCTACCTACCCCATCCTTTGGGTGAACCAGAGATCAATTGGAGAGGTTTTTTGTTGTTGTTGTTGTTTTGTTTTGTTTTCAAGTTTTTTTTTTCCACCTTGGTAGTTAAAGAGTTACTTCTCAAAAGCAAGTTGCTTGCTAAGGGAACAAGCTTCTGATTGTGTTGTCATAAAACCAACACCGTATACACTCAGCTTTGCCTCTGTTTCAGAACGTTTCTAGCTGAAGCTTTGTAATGGTTTACAACTTTAAACAAAGGCTGAAACCATTGAAAACAGAATGCTTAGATCCAAAGTAAGGAAGAGAAGAAAAAATCAAGTGATTCTGAAAAACGGCATTTGCAGCAGTCGCACCCAGTATATGAGCTTCATTGTACCCAGGACAAATATTTTAAGTTACAACTCATTTTTTTTGTTTGTTTGTTTGTTTTTAGCAGAAGAAAATGGCTACTTTATTTAAAAAGACGAAGAAAATGCACACTTAAACTTTGTGCATATTAAGGATTTCCTTATAAGTTTCAGGCTTTGTTACCATCTGAGCATTCTCACTGCAATGGTTCTTGCCTTCTGGCTTGATAAGGGGTATCACCTATAGTCAATGCAATTCTTGTAGCATTAAAAGCTAGGTTGTTAGTCCATGAGCTTTTATGCTACACTGCATTTTCTCACCTTGACAGCCTATGTGAAGAACCCATAACCAAACAGTGTGACATCAGAAATGGGGAGTTGATGATAAATGGAAAAGAAACATGGTGAAGGAAAAAACAGATACAATACGTGAACAGAAAGAACAAGGATAAAAAGAAATTAGTGATTCAGAGAATACAGCTGAAATATCTTAGTCATTTGGAGTTTATCATCCTAACAATGGAAGGTTTTTAAAAACAGTTGAAGGAAACAGTCATATATGGCATACAGTCCATAAAAGTAAAATAATAGGGAAGTGAAAGTCATGTTAGCATTCAAAAAAAAAACCACTTCAACACCATAATTTTCATCTAGAATGACGTTAGTGCTTTCATTCATTTGTTGCCACCATGTTCCAGCACCATCGCTGTGCATGTCGGAACAGAATTACATCACAGACGATTATCTACTGATTCCCAGGGGCCTCTTTGCTTGATTCTTAAGTCTTGCATTTACTGTTATCATGAAACTCTCTAGACAGTGCAGCCTGAGAGATACTGTTGTACTCGAGTATATTTTCCCTGTAAAGTGAATGGAAATAAATTTCTTTTCTGCCCTCAGTGTAGAAGATATAAGTGCTTCTTCTAACAAAGCTAACAATTTTCCAGTCTATCAAAATCATGTCTCAAACAACCTCAAACATTAGAAATTAATCATCATGAAAATGGGAAATGAAGATACAGCTAGACTGTAAATGCAGAGCTGTTAAAAATATCAAGATACTTTCTCCTATCTTTCTGCTGTATTTCTTACAGCTTTGGGGCACCATTTCTAGGCAGGAAGATTCCAGCATTCAGAGGCAAAAGACTCAAATTCTGCACTCAGTTACCCCTGAGCAGGGGTAGGAGCTCACTCCCAACAAATGCCATGCCTCTCCCACACTTCCTCAACACTGCAACGCTCAGCTACTTGTCTTCATTTGAAGACGTTACGTACCTGGAGCTCCTGCCAGGCCAACCGATCCCAACGGTCCTGGTTTTCCCTTAATGCCAAAAGGACCTCCAGGGCCAGGAGGTCCTCGCAATCCAGGGACACCGGAATAGCCTGGATTACCCAGTTCACCTTTAATACCTAGGAGGCCTGGTCTCCCATCCAGCCCTGGGAACAGAGAGATGGGAGGTTACAGAACAAATAAAACAAAATGAAAAAATGAGTTGTAATATTCAATAATAATTCAATGAAAAAGTGAGTTGTAATAAAACTCTGTAAATTGCATTAGATTCTAATAGAAAACCACCAAATCCCCACCTGCAGGCAGCTTAGAAGATTGCTGACAGAGTATCTTGAAGAGATGGTAAAGAGGAAAGATTTTTGAAAGAAACCATTTGATATTCCCAGATACAAGCAGCAACAGGGCTCACCTTTTGGTCCTGGAAATCCAATATCACCTGCAAACCCTTTATCACCCGGGAGTCCAGGTCGGCCACGCTCTCCCTGGGCTCCACTCTCAGCACCAAACACATCTCCAGGAGCTCCTTTAGCTCCAGCTAAGCCTGAAGGACCCATCTTCCCAGGCAAACCATCTGTCCCATCCAGTCCTGGAAGTCCTTGGGACCCTTGCTCTCCTCGAGGTCCAGGGAAGCCTTGAAGAGAAATACAGGAAGTGTCAGACAGCAGAAGTACAGGCTATCCACTCCCAATACCACATCTAACCAAATCAACATTTAAGGAAAGTTCAAGCAAAAAAAGGCTGTTTGGAAAGCTGCAGAGTGTTTCGGTACCGAATTACGAACTATGACTGGCGAGAAAATGTGATGAAAATGATAAAAACAATTGAAATATCCTTTCAATTTTTCTTTAAAGAATACTTTAGGAATATCTTGGAGCTGCAGCTACAAGCCTTACATTTACAGGCTTGGTTTCACTAGATGGCAGATTAGGCAAAAAGAACAAAAAAGGATGAAGATGACTACTTCAGGCAACAGACAGGCAGTATCTCACTACCACCACCATCCACAAAAGCTGCAAAGATGTTTTTGC
The DNA here is from genome assembly GCF_963932015.1 of Anas acuta. Taxonomy (NCBI): domain Eukaryota; kingdom Metazoa; phylum Chordata; class Aves; order Anseriformes; family Anatidae; genus Anas; species Anas acuta. The sequence goes on from NC_088991.1 coordinate 3,015,457, forward strand.
AGCTTACTTTTTCCTCTACATCAGACAACCTCTGGCACTATGGGACAGAAGACGCTGACAGCCCTGGCACAAGGAGGACTGCAAAGTACTCTCCCTTTGTCAAGCAGACGCTAAGTAGCATTGCTGTGTGAATGTTTTCTGCTGCTCAGCAGTTGTATCACAAAATCAGTGACTCTGTAAAATTGTCATCCCCACTTAATGCATTGAAATGATAAAGAGATTTCTGCAGCCATATCTACAGAGAAATATGATCGATATCAACCTAGCTTAAAGAGTCTTCCCTCACCACCCCCTCTTGCTCTTTATTTACTACAACCATTAGAAATTCCCACAGCTAAAAGAAACCCAAGCATAGTATACAGACTTTTACTAGAATAACACATGGCTTAAAACAGGTAAGTGGGTTTTAAAATACTTTGCAGTTTCTAAACAGTTACAAAGCATGTGATGATAGTCTCTGAAGAAACGAATTGTGTTGGTTATCCTAATTAATTCCAGCACCAGTATAATACTAAAGGCAGGTAACAAGTATAATGAACATTTCTTCTTCCTTTTTTTTTTTTTTTTTTTTTTTCTCCGAAGCTGCAACCATTTGGTTGCAGAGATTGAATTTGGAAGGAGCACAGAGGAGCTCACAATGGAGAGATATGAATGCAACAGGTGGAAATGTGGTCTAGATGGTAAGACAACTCTTTTGATAAAATATTGATACATTAATCAGATAACAAAAACTCTTACCAGGTTCCCCTTGCAAGCCAATTATTCCTGGAGACCCTGGCTGTCCTTTTGACCCATGTAATCCAGGTTGCCCTGGAATGCCAGGAAAGCCTTTGCTGCCTTTGGGACCTGAAGATTAAAATATTAATGAATGAATACCAGAAGAAAAAAGTATAGCACCAGAAAACAGGATCAGATCTTTTCTGCAAAGCTTGAAACACTCACTGGATGCACAATTTAAGCTAAATAGCTTCACAGAACCATGGCTGTTACATCAGCTATGTAAACACAGAAGACGAGGTTCAGAGGCTACTTGAAAGGAGAAAAAACAGTGGAGTCATTACGATCCCCCACAGGATTTAAACCCAGCCCCTTTATAGAATTAAGAATATTATGCTGTCAGTTAACTCTCTGGAATAACTATCACTCATAGGGTGTTAATTAGCAGGTATTATCTTCAGTAGGGACTAGGTGCTTCTTGGTAGTCAGCCCGTGCATGAGGACCAGCTTGTCTCCATACCTGGCAATCCTGGGAAGCCGGGAATCCCAGGGGGCCCATACACTCCAGGGACTATGCAGGGCAAGGTGATACCTAAAAGAAAAAAACACTGACTTTGCACACAGACCTCTTCAGAGACTTCTAACTACTCAGGGGCTGCTCGTAGACATCAGCTCCAGCACAAAGAAACGAGCAAGGCTCCTCTGCAGTGTGGGATGTGCAGGGAGCGAGAGGGAAGACAACCTCATGGTGTCTGACCTGCTCACGTATTGAGATGCTATGTGAGTGTTGAAGGAAACTTCAGGGCATTTCCTACTTTGACATGAGAGGATCAAAGGTTAGTTCTCAATTCACTGCTGTTACCTTGATTTAAGGCATCCAGCGACACCAAAACTCATTTAGAAATGATTACATTCATGATAAAATATCTACACAGAGCTGTAATAACGCTTCCATTCTTACACAAAGCCAAACTGCTCTATTTTCATCTGAGACCGCAGTTCCTCTTCATAGTCAGCACTAGCTTTAAGGACAGAGATTCAAAACTGGAATATCCAATTTATGCTGAGAATGGATCCAGGCACCTAATGCCACGATTGTGAGATGTAATACACACTTTGCTGCCTGCACATGGGTAAGTTTTGAGAAAATATTTGTTTGACAAAGTACAAGTTAAAATAGTAGTAACACAAAATAAAAAATCCAGCTTTGCTCTTCTGCAGTCCTGTGTGAGCCTAATGTGGAATGTTTTATAAAGTAAAAAGTTGAGGTCCATCTCTGAGACATTTCCTTCTCAGACGCAATATAGTAAAAATGACATTTTCAAGCAGCAGGGCAGTAACTGGCAAGGAAAGGGAAGCTGAATTAATTCTGTTGTATTCACATCACATGGCTTTAAGGAGTGTCTTATGTGAGTTTTCCAAAAACAACCCTGTACAATAGCATATTCTGTGCTTTATGTTATTAGCCACAAGCAGAATGGTTGGACAATGGTTACTTCATGTAAGGATAACTGAAAAGGAAATAGGGCTGTTTCCTCATATGTTTTGCAAAATCGTATAAGCAAGGCTTAGTGTACAAGTTATATAAGCAAAACTGTTCCCAGCTAATTAATACCCTACAGAATCACAGTTTACAGAATAATATCCCAATATCAAGGAAATTAATTACAAAACCATCATGTCAGGCATAAAAGCAAATACAGACAATTCCAACATTTTTGACTAATTATCTTATGCTGGATAAAATCAGTCTAATTTTATAAATACTGAGCTAGACTTTTCCAAAGGCAAGACTGTTTCACCCTGATTTACTGCAAAATTCCTCAGTGGTGTCTTTGACGTGGTAACTTCAGTATCTCACAGTCTCTTTTTAGATGTCTTTCCTCATTTTCATGATAGGGCCTTTCAGTCTGGGTAGTATGAGCTGGATTATTTCTTCCACCCACACACATTTTTTTAATATTAGATGAAACTTACTATATCAAAGGGTCTTTTAATGCTTTCCTAGTATTTAGGGCATGATGTATTCACAAGTTTTCTTACACATTTCCACGGGGATGCAAACTGAACTGGCTAAAGACTTTTTCACACTTTCCTGTATTTTGACTAGAGATAATTTCCACAAAAGACCATTCACTTCTAGCAAAGCTTTGATGCAGCATTCATAATAAGCTGACTTCTGATGTGCTGCACAGAATATCTAGAGTTCACATCATGCACAGAGCAGTTTACTTTTACTTATCTTACAATTCAATTTTAATTCAGTGGATTTTGTAAGAGACAATTTACCAAAGACATAAGCATTCATAGTTATGAATTAATAAAGCTTTCGCCATTTAACGTGTCACTTGGCTAAGAAAAAAAGCTTATGTAGACTGTTCCAGGAGGACACTAATGCCAGCTCTCTCCTCACCCCACAACAACTGCACAGCATGACACACGTCAGGTAACGTGCCATCCAGCATGTCTGTGCAGCCTTCCCATTGCTATTCTGGCCTACCTCTCACCTCTCTCCGGGTTTAATATTCCTCTGTCAAGTTCCTCAAGGTGCAGTGGTCTTATCACCAAGATTTTTGAACTCAGAACAACAGTTTATCAGTTCAGAAACATATGCAACCACATCATCTGCAAATATATTGTTAATGCTGTATTATTGATGCTTACAGAATTACAAAAGTAGAAGCTTAAGTATGTAAAATCCTCATGTAATACCTACTCTGTAAAAATCTAGAGCTCTTTTTATTTCAGTAACAGTTCTGAAAACTGATTCAGAAGTCCCAGATATCAGCGAGTTACCATTATTACCTAGACAATGAAGTAGGCTGTGCTTTTTAAAAATTTCATTTTAACTGTCTTCCTAATTACCTTTGGTGTAAAATGGCTCTCCAGCAACAGTCAGTGAGTAGGCTCCATCCAAAACAATTAGTGTTTGAGTATTCAGCTCAGATACTTGCTGCTTATTATCTGTGTCCTCCTAAGCATGACAACTTGCGAAAGCAGTGACTGGTATGAGAGGTCTAGTGAGCCCACAGAGCAGTTTTAATTAATTTAAAGAGCTATCTTTAACCTAATGCCATCTTCTTGCCTGGTACAAGAACAGCAGTAGGTTTAGTGCCACTTAACTTGCAGCAGCTTTGCACCTTTTCAAAGTGAGAGCAGATCCAGCAAAACCTACCTGGGGGTCCTGGAAGACCTGCTTGTCCTGGAAGGCCATCCAGCCCTGGGTCACCTGGTGGTCCACGAACTCCACTGGGACCTGGATATCCAACGCCAGGAGAACCAGCCTCTCCGTGATGGCCCTTGGTGCCAGGTAATCCTGGCAGTCCTTTTTCACCTGGGAATCCCAGCGCACCATCCCCCTGTGCACAGCAAAGACAATTACAGCTGAAAATCCAAGAGATGTGGAAAGAACATACATCATTGTTACTTTAATATCTTTAGTGCACCCCCAGTAAGTTTGCAGATGACACCAAGCTATGCGCATGTGTCGATCTGCTCGAGGGTAGGAAGGCTCTGCAGGAGGATCTGGATAGGCTGCACCGATGGGCTGAGGTCAACTGCATGAAGTTCAACAAGGCCAAGTGCCGGGTCCTGCACCTGGGGCGCAATAACCCCAAGCAGAGCTACAGGCTGGGAGATGAGTGGTTGGAGAGCTGCCAGGCAGAGAAGGACCTGGGAGTGATGGTGGATAGTCGGCTGAATATGAGCCAGCAGTGTGCTCAGGGGGCCAAGAAGGCCAACAGCATCCTGGCTTGTATCAGAAACAGCGTGGCCAGCAGGGCTAGGGAGGTGATCGTCCCCCTGTACTCGGCTCTGGTGAGGCCGCACCTCGAGTACTGTGTTCAGTTTTGGGCCCCTCACTACAAGAAGGACATAGAGGTGCTTGAGCGGGTCCAGAGAAGGGCAACGAAGCTGGTGAGGGGCCTGGAGAACAAGTCCTACGAGGAGCGGCTGAGGGAGCTGGGCTTGTTCAGCCTGGAGAAGAGGAGGCTCAGGGGCGACCTTATTGCTCTCTGCAGGTACCTTAAAGGAGGCTGTAGCGAGGTGGGGGTTGGCCTGTTCTCCCACGTGCCTGGTGACAGGACGAGGGGGAATGGGCTAAAGTTGTGCCAGGGGAGTTTTAGGTTAGATGTTAGGAAGAACTTCTTTACTGAAAGGGTTGTTAGGCACTGGAACAGGCTGCCCAGGGAGGTGGTGGAGTCACCATCCCTGGAAGCCTTTAAAAGACGTTTAGATGTAGAGCTTAGGGATATGGTTTAGTGGGGACTCTTAGTGTTAGGTCAGAGGTTGGACTCGATGATCTTGAGGTCTCTTCCAACCTAGAAATTCTGTGATTCTGTGTGATTTTAGCAAACGCATAAAAGTTTGGTCAGCTCTGTGCAAGTTTCAAATGCACCTGGGGAGGTACAAGAAAACCACTGTAAATCATCCACCATTATTTCAAGCTGCAGGAAAACTCAGATACTATTAGAAAATATTTTTTTTATGTTGTGTTTGCCAAAACATTAAGTATTACATATTCTGAAAGATTAGTTTCTGTGTTATTTCAATTAATTAAAAAGATTCTGGTGTGATTTTTCTATTCCAGGATTTGACTCGTGCTGACAGTGTCTTATCTATCAGGACACAACGTAAAACTGAATTAGGCCTCCCCCACTATAGGAACTTTATCGTTTGTCTGGGCAGCCAGAGGCATTGGCCAGTGCCAATTATTAATCTTAACCAAGACAAATCTGTGCTCAAGAATGAGCTTTTTATAATGTATTTGGAGATTTACCACACAGATCATCAGGGCTAGTAAACCAGGCCTTTCTGATCTCTCTGCTCATTATTGCAATCCTAAAGCACTACTGCTAAATTAATCTGAACTTACTGGAGGGCCTGGCGGGCCTGGCAGACCTGGAAGTCCATCCCTGCCAGGAGTTCCTGGGATGCCTGAAGGTCCTCTGGGCGCCGTCGCACCACGATCCCCACGAGCACCTCTGCCTGTTGCATAGGATGAATCTCCTTTTTCTCCCTTAAGGCCTGGAAGACCTTGCTGGCCAGCTGAAGCCTACAGAGCAAAAGATTAAAAAAACAAAACTGCCACCACCATCAGAAAAAAACAAACAATCAGGCATACGAACATGCATAGAAAAGCCTTTGCTTTTTAAAAATGTCATATGAGGTCAGGACACAATGACTGGAGCTAGAAAGAAGCTCCGAAGGGTTTCCTAGTGTATACGTTATGGGGGAAAAAAAAAAAAAAAGTTTGAGTATTTCCAAATGTTTCAGTTAAGTCACTACAATTTTACAGTGGCAAGCCAAACCTGGGTTTATAGCACTGGGGTGATCCACCAGTCTTGGATGGCATCTGGGAACACTGTATCAGTCATGATTTAACAGAGCCCAAGTATTGGAGTATTGAGTATTTATTATTACACCCTATTACTTCGTGTGCTGCATTCACCAATGTTGATGAAGACACTCAGAAGTCATTTAGTGTGCTTAGACTGCACCTGAGGCAGACAGCTTTTATAGCTATGTGCAAGGATGTGGACAGAGCTCATCATTAGATTTCAGGTCTTCTCTCCATACAGAAGCATATCTGCTTCCACAGGTGGCCCTCACTTAGAGAGAACCCTAGGTCTAATCTCTGTGTCCCAAGAGGCCCTGGGATATAATAATTGTTACTGCTTTTACCTGTGACTGCTAAATTGCAGTTCTCAGACCTTAAGAACCATTTCTTCCCCCATTTTTACATGATAATTTCTCTACTTTCTGATTCTTTTTACAGATCAGTTTCCGGGTTTATTTTTTGTCCAAACAAGTAGAAGAAATTATGCAAAAAATATGTTCTGGTTTCAATGCGATCAACACCAGGAATTGCACAGGGCCACTTTTTATCCTGTAATTCACGACAACCAATACAAACTCTTCCTTGTCTTACCAGAGGGCCTCGCAGTCCTGGTGCGCCCACAGTGCCTGGGTCTCCACTAATGCCCTTGATCCCAGGCACACCAGGGATTCCCGTTGGACCTTGTGGACCTGAGATGCCTTTTACACCAGGTCTCGTAACTCCTCCATCACAAGCACAATCACCTGCCTCTCCTGGAAAATACAGTCAACACCCCAAAGTCAGTTTCATTCAGATAAAGACCCTTTTATGGTTTCAAGAGCTCCAGAAGCAATATTGGGACCAAACCATCATGATATGATGTTGTGCCTACTCTGCTCAGGCAATGAGAGTGTCAAGCCAGGGGAAGCTTTGTCCCTGTTAATTTCTGTACAACGCCCACCATCAAATTACCACGTGCAGCATGAACCTCAGCATTATCTGGTACATCATGCTTATTTCCTTGACCTCTTGCCAAAGGTTTCAGTTCTCCAAAGCAGATGATTTTAAGGAGAATTTTAGGACAGAAGTCTTGTGGATCTTCAGGGACGATTGTGTGTCAGGGAAAGCAAATCTGTACTCCCACTCACAGGAGGTCACAATGACCCTCAGCTGGATATCTTTATATTTTCTGGAATTGTAACTGGGCGCAGATCCAAACCACCACAACGCACAGTGATGTTCGCATCATCCCACGTTAGTGTTCCATTACACACTAAACCCCAAATTCTCATCATTTTTAGGACAGAGGAGAATAAGATTATGTTTCTCTGTCATTTCCAGCCTATGTTAATTACAAAAGCAGAACACAGGGCTTTATTTCTAAGTCTTATTACATCTTATGGCTTTAAAGCACAACTTGTTTAGCTAATTGGGTATGAGGTGTTTATCTGCTCAGTTACCTGAGAAGAGTAGGAAGTAGAAAATAGGATTTTAGTGGCAGTGCTGGGCACTACTCTCTCTAAAACGTAAAGGCTGCTGCTCTTTTTATCCATGTCCAAGCTTCCCTGATATGTCATAAAGACATTTCCACCTCATCCCTTAGGTTATTAATCACATGGAAGTGAGATCATTTGATTGTTGAAAGGTTCTTCCAAAAAAGAGTCAATTACCTTTGAAACCCTTTGGACCCAAAGCTCCTGGAAGCCCTCTCTGTCCAGGCTCCCCAGGGGCCCCAGTCCTTCCATCCAGGATTGCGCCCGGGAGGAATGAAGGGCCTACATGTGGAAAAAAAGCAAGCAAAAGCCCTGAGAAGGCTGTATTTCCAGCTCATTAATTACTTATAATGGCAGGGACGCAATTGACAGAATGGCACTGGATCAAGCAACTGTCTAAGTTACACAAAAAGATGAACTTAATACCATGGGCTACAATCCTCTGCTACATGTTTGCCTTTAGCTTCCCATACAGAAGAGCAGAAGATCTTACAAAGTAGATGCAGCAGAGTTTTATTCCTCTGCTGCTCAACTATTGCAATTTTTCAAAGGCTTAACAGCTGGCCAAAGAACCAACCCAACTGCAAACAGATTGTATAGAGAAGCACAAATGAATTTGTTCAGGGCCTGTCCCCACTGCAGCGTTATGCAGAGGATCAGATGTGCCCTCACAGCTCTGGGAGAGGCTGACACTCGCATGCTGGGACACGTGTACAGAAGTTGAAGGAGGAACTAACCAATGTGGTGGTGATTGTGGTGACTGGCTACTGCCTTTTTGTTGGTGCAGAAGTCATTGCGTATGAGCAACGTCTCTGCTACTGCTGGCATGGTAGAGTCATTCCCAGGGCTACCTGCCTTCTGCAGAGCTTCTCAGCAAGTCCCTGCAGTTCAGGAAAGAGACTAAGTGGCAAAATGGTTATGGGAATTCCCCTGTCCCTCACTTTACAGCTGCAGGACTGTTCTCTCTATCTCTTTATATGCTGAGGAATACAATGAAACATGAGCTGACAGAAACATCAGAGGGTGATCCAACAGTGAGCTAACATCATCTGAAGCGATGGTGTCTGGTTCCCCATAGTGACAACAGCAAAATGGAGTGCCAATGAGCACGTCTGATGTTCTGTGGAAACAAACTGCAGCCATCAGCTAAAAAAAGCTACAAGACTTTTACTGACTCTGCAGAAAACTTAGCAGGATTTGACTGACAAACAGGTATTGGTAAGATGGCAGTTATTTCTTCTCCATTGGAAATAATTTCATCAGAGTATGTTCATTGGCTCCATCGCTGGAGTGCGTCCTGGTTTTGAAAATTTTGCTCTCAAGAATAAAACAGGCTGCTTGAACTCAGTTTATGGCAGAATATTAAAACATAAGGTTTGCATAAAATCACCCCTTTTTCATTTACTATTTATCTTCTGAGGAAAGCAAAACAATACATAATTAACCCAATCAGGGCATATATACAAATGAGCATGTAAATATGAAATCACATTTCTTTAGGTTCATAAACTGTCTCTTCAGGCATCCTGTCTGATTCCTGGTGCTCGAAATACCTCCTCACAAGATCAGGCATTTACTTCAGGTACTCATAAGGTCATGATCTCTTCTTTATCTAAGCCAGTACCAGGGCAAACATTATTTGGCTTTCCTCCCATCATCCTGCATGCTGTATCTCTAACCTCCTTTCTTTTCCCCAGCTGAAAGACATTTCCTAGGAGTTAACTGAGCTGGCTCAGTTTCATCCTACTAAAACAGTGCAAATACAGAAAGTTGAAGAAAAAACTGTACATTTTAACAGGAGACATCTAAGGATGTCAGCCTTGTGGTTAGTTATTTGCTATATGACAACCCTACATTCACTGGGAGAAATCAAGTAGCTACATTTTCATGCTACACCCTTACTATGGGCTACCTTCTCAGATGACTGCCTGTTAATAGACAAAATAATCCAAACTGAGTAGACAGAACTGGTACTTAGTTTGGGAGATGCAGCACCTGTCAATGCAAACCTATGAAATACCAAGCTTGATCTGCCATGCTTGGGAGACTAGCCTAGAACTTCAAAGTCCTCTGTTTCATAAATGGTGTCGATAGAACCTTGTGCTTCAGTCTATCAGGTTTCCATTTTTAAAATTGTAACTTTTTTCAGTTACATTTTTTTTATCCTGCTGATAAATACATTTAAGGTTGAGAGTTACAATTACAACGGGATGTTGACCAAGCCTTTAAAGTTTACAGATGAATAATGCTCACTGGCAAATAAATAAATACATAAATGATTATCTGTCTTGTTTCACTGTGAATGCAATATAAACATAGATGTTAAAAATGTACATACGTGATGAGCCAGGCAATCCTGGTGCTCCTGGCAGACCTGGTAAACCATCTCTACCAGGACTGCCTGGTAATCCAATCGTTGCTCTTCCTGGTTCTCCCATTTCGCCCTTCACACCTGGAATCCCTGGAGACCCCCCAGGGCCCATTCCATCTAGACAACATTGACACAATGAGCAGCTATCCAGCAGCAAACATATTGTTGTATTTTTAATGTTATGAAAATTACTGTGTCCTGAACTGTAACCATGTTAGCAAAGGACAATTTATAATGGCATACAGAGGAAAACTTATTAATTGTAGCTACCAAATGGCTCCCACTTACACACTCCTTTGGACATCCAAAAAACTTTATAAGGCTGTATTCAAGTCCCTCTAATAGTTAGATCATGAAGTATGGAAGACTGTAATTTGTTTATTTTCATATTGCGCTTGAGTGAGGTGTTTATATTTGCTTTAGTAGTTCCTAGCTCTGGATCATTGCTGGTCAGGACTTCACAGATGTATTCATGTGAAACAAAAATTTTCAAATGAGATTTTTGATGGGACAAATGGGTACCAGCTACAGTGGTTTTATTTAGCCAATCTGACAGCTATTTGCAAATACGAGAAGTCAATCAAAAAACACTCATTTTCAACATTTGCAATTATTTAAAATGTTCCATTTATAGGAAAGGTTTTGCCAATCAACTCATTTGAAATAGAATTCAAACAACCTTCTGTGCACCAAATATTTACACCTGAAGCTTTGAAATGGGCTGTAATCACTGTGTAATTCTGCTCCATCCAAGAACACATACTATGTTTTCCTGTGCCATCCCTGACTCATACTTCTCACAGGGCAGCTAGCAAATCAGCCAGCTGGAGGAGCAGGCTAGATCCAACACCTTCAACATCTTCAGGCTGCTAACTCAGAGTCTTCTCAGCAACAAACACACAGAAAACAGCCTGCTAAGGGCAATTAGCAGATGCTTTACCTCTCTCCAGGCCTGGAAACCCTGGAGCTCCTGGAAGGCCTGGCAAACCACTGCCCCCTTCATCTCCTGGAGGACCAGGTATTCCTGGGTTTCCAGGGTCACCTGGGGCACCTATTAGACAAACACAGAGAAACAAAGAAGAAAAACCTGTGAGAATTTCTGCTGAAAGACTCTACTTTCAGCAGAAAGGTCTACTAACTCAGTGGCCGCTGATATTGCCAGTAAAGGTTTCAAAGCCATTAGCAGTAAGGCTGTTAGTCCAAGTTAATGGTTATGGGAAAACTTCCTCCTGAGCTCTGGAAGAGGTTGTTTAAAACTTGACGACATGCGAAAGGGGGAATAACAAAGAGAAATTTCCAACTCACGATGTGGAAAAGTGGTAAAATACAGTAATAATGAAAGTTGGGATCAGAGAAAGTGTTTTAAACTAGTTCCAAAGCAAAATGGAAATGTGTACCTGAAATGACTACACCTTCCCTGTCAACAACGATAGGAGGGCCTGGGGGACCGATGTCACCTAATTCACCCTGTAGAAGAAAAGAGATTCACACCATTATTAGAGATGGGTGGTAGAGGGGAAAACTGCTTGTCACGAAACAGACTGCATTGTGGTAGCAGGGTCTGGTCATTCACTGACTAAACATTTCTCTTTTCCTTGGTGAAGAATCCACTTGTTCACTTTGATATTCTGCTATTCACAATTATCTGCAGTCCTGGTTTATCTGCTCTTCCTGTCTGATGGAACTGATGGCTGCTTAAGACAAAGTGCTTGCTAGTATCCAGCTGTCCTCTGAAGGCATCCTGTTACCTCAACAGAAAGCGCAGACAGGTACACACCATGTGTACGTAGGACCTATAACCATGTTTGCATATTGACCAATACCACACAGACCACTTTTTTTCAACTTGTGGTATGAATATGAATTCATAGCTGCTATGAATTGTTAAATATACATTTTTAAAAGCATTTAGCACTGCAGCTATCTGTTGCCTTGGAATCCTGAATTTGAATAATAGGAAAATTGATTCCTCCATAAAATCACATGAAGAGAACAAGCAAGTTGTGACAAACAGTGGTATTGCTCCTTCTTCTCACTCTAACACAGTATTAAATCCTATTTAAAACAGGAAGTACAAAATCTGACTGTTGTCCAAATCACCATCATATGTAATATATAATAAACACAATTCAGTGTGCCAAGGCAGCGCAACACTTTGATGCTTCTTCCAGTATTACTGCTCTGTACATAAACTTTGACTGTTATTCCATGTGCTCCTCACAAAAAAGCCCTTCAGCACTTGCATTTCTCATGCCTGCCAACCATAAACCAATTTTGGTGGCAGGTAAGTTGTTTTCATAGCAAACTACTACCCCACCATTTTCCACTCAGTTTCCAGATGTCTGACAGTCTTGGCAGCTATCTTAAACATCCACTTACTTCCATCTAATCTTGCCTCAATTGCCCAGTACATGTGGCATTGGTGTAAGGATGAAGGAGACAAGAGACACTATATATACACAACTGTAAATCATGAAATTACGTGAATAAATGTTGCAAAGGTATTAAAATATCTGAGTGTTCACAGTTCAGCAACCGTTCAATTTTATTTTCATCGATAAAGTAAACGAGGAAGTAAAAAATATTGAAAATCACAGTCATACAAAGGTAAAGAGGGGGTCTGACTGGGGCAAAGACATTTATTCATGCAAATATCTTTACAAAAGCAGCGCTTTAGTGTTTTCATGTGAGAATTTACCTTTGTGCCTTCAACTCCATCCAGTCCTGGATAGCCGGGAACACCTGGATGACCCTGTACAGTCACACAGGAGAACATTTTTACACAGTGAGACAATAAGCCAGTGGCTAGCTGAGACACCTGCAGTGCTTGGACTTGGACCACAAACCCAATTCATACTATTACAAACACTGTCAAGCATCTGCAGAAGTAATAAAGAAAGAGAAAACTGACGTTATCAATTTCTCAGCACTCACAAAATACCTGAGCCTTTAGGCCTCCTTGTGCTGGAAAAATTCTGAGAACTCGTGAACAGGCATGGTGGTGTCTCAATGAAGAGGGCACTTTGGAGCTCTCACAGAACTCCAGAAACGCCTGAAGAGTCTCAAATGCTATTTTCCTTGCACCCCACACTTACTCTTCTCTTTGTTCCAACTCCATCAACACACTGGTCCTAAAACTTTTTCAATGCCAGCTTTCTGCTATCCATTTTCTGGTAGCGTTCTCAGACACCAAAGCTCCCCTTCTGGATGCATGACTGGAAATCTACACTGAAGTGATCTATTTTTGTCTATTAGGTAGTGTATCAAACTGAGCCCAGTATGGATCCCAAATCCTACTGCAACTGCAGAAAAAATGGAATATTCTAAGAGCTCTGGAGCAGTGAACCTTAATTTGAAACTCCTGAAGTTGTGGACAGCTGTCTTTGACAGCAGCCCATGTTGCTTTCTTGAACAATTTCCACAGGTGCATCTGAAATCAGAAGCACTTTAGCATGTTTTCAGCCCCTTGATCACCTGGCCACTTCCACTTGGTACACTACAAAAAGGTAAAAGTGAGAGGGTTTGGCTCTTCCATAAAGAAATGTAATTTCCACCCTGTGGAGGTGGTCCCCTGAACACGCAGGGATAACTACAGAAACAGTTGAAGAGATTGAGAGATGGACTTTCCAGTTAGTGCTCACTAGTTTTATAGGGCAGATGCATTCACGCATCAGAGGAGAGCTTGGAGCCAACAGAGAGATCAGAAGATCGTAAGCATGTATATGGCTTCTGCAATTGTAAGTACAGTAAAAAATAAAAGAACATTTCACCTTTCTCCCTGGAATCCCATCAGATCCATCCAGTCCCAGAAGACCCTAAAACAGCAAAACATTTTATGTAGCTCTGAAAGGTTCCATGTCAGTCTGGTCTTATTATATCAGGCTCCAAGATCTCAGTACCAAAGAATGAAAAGGTAAACTTTCAAAAGGAGAAGGTACCACTAATATTCCTTGTCTTCCACATACTAACAATCACCATTGAAAGAATTCAGCAGAACAATTGATAAAGGACCTCTTATCTTCTTTAGTCATTGTCTTGCTAATCAGTAGTTCAAGTTAAGTGAGTCATGGTGTCTCAACTTAGTAGAAAGTCAGGTAGGTAGTTTGTAATTACAAACCCATGAAACTTAATACAGATAAATGCTTTCTATCTTGATAATTTGTTCTTCACGTGCAGAACAGAATGTCTTGGTCTTTCTGTTGTGTACGAGTACCATTTGTCTGCAAAATCACAGTGATTTGAAGAATTTATGGCTGGCTTTCAAAAAAAAAAAGCTTTCAAAAATTGGAAAAACACAGGCCTAGTGGTGTCAAGACCTCCACGAAATAGTTCTGTATGATTTTCTTGGACTGCCATGCTTGTATTCATCTTTAATCTCACCTTTAGTCTGAGACTTTACTGAGAGAAGAACTATCTGTTGGATCTGTTGTTGTATGACACTGACTACTATGGGTCCCAGTCCTATGACTGGGACTTCTACATGCTTTGGGAAAGCTTGGTGAAAAGTTCACTTCATGAGACTAGCTTGAGAACAAGGTTACCTACCCTGCCACCTGGCAAGCCAGGCACACCTTTTTCTCCTTTTTCTCCAACACCTCCAAAGCCCTGAGGAAAAACATCAACATTAAATCCATGATCTGTCTGCAATTTAACAGCACAGCCCTAACACAGAACAAGCACAAATGCAATTATTACTGTAAACAGTACAACAGAGACACATAGGAAACTGACTTTTTCTTCTGAGCTTCTTCTGCCCCAGAAAGAAATCCCATATCAAGCAGTGCAATGTGTGCAGTACATTATCTTCTTCATTCAATGCAAGTAACACCTGGCTATGAACGCCCTGCAAGTCCTGCTAACTCCATATCATATTCTACATTTTAAAGTGCTTTGAAATCTTATTTCTTAACAGCAGTAGTTCAAGGCAGTACTCAGAGCATACTTTTTCACTTCTAAATGACATAAAAATAGCATTTTCATGCTCAACATTTGGAACTGTTTGGTGGCTTTCCCACTCAGCAAGAAGTATCAAATCCAGAGATGTAACACCAGGATTTAATTTCAGCAAGTTACAGTAGTTAGGCAATTTTCAGGCTTCAATCGTGAAATATCTTATGCTTGTGGTTAAATTCACACATATGTTCAACCCCATCAGCTTCAATGGGCCTCTTGTGATGCATTAAGCTAAACATGCACATAATGGAACATGTCCAGAAAGGCTAATAACAAACTGTGCTTCACGAACTTTTTTTTTTTTTTGCACACCATTATACTGAGAACAGCTGTAGGTTGGAAAAACTGGCAAACAATTTATGTTTTTGGTCAGAACTTCCACAAAATATTTATTCCCCAAACTTATCTAAAGAACCTGTGTTTACAGTAGGTTATAAGCTGGGAAATAGCTCTCTGGAATCCAGAGATAAATTGTTGTTGTTAATTCATACAGGGAAGATGCTACACATTCCTGAGTTTATGAGCACTAATGCTTAACAGGCCATTTAAAAACTGGATATACATATATATATAGAGAGAGAGAGACAGAGACAAACAGTCAGACATAAAGATATGCATATGTGCTTTACAACTTTAAAGTAACAAAATGTATGTTTAAACATAAGTAAACAAAAATAAATAGGATTTTTAAAATATATCCAGCTCTGTAGGACATCAAGGAACACTGCCATCAAGCGGCCACGTAAAGGTTATGTCTACTTGCAAATTTCCTCTTGCAAATGAAATGTGCTGAAGTGATGACTGCTTTATTCAATCTCTAGCAGGACAAGACTGTCTTCTTGACATTTCCAGGACAAAAACTGATCAGATTACAATTACACTCTTCAAAAATCCTGTGGACATTTGTATCAGATTTTCAAAGTTCTCTGGTGCCTTGAAACTCCTGTAGAGATTTTATGAGCTATGCGGAGGCTTCTGGACCATCTAATCCATATTAGGCAAAAATTAAAAACTCTCCTCTGCTCTTACCGGCAGGCCAGGCAATCCTTTTTCGCCCGGCAATCCTTGAAGGCCTGGCTCACCCTGAAACAGGGAAGAGGTAAACATAATAAACCACTGAACCCATGAAAGCAAGACTTACCCCAACCCACCCATCATACTCCTGACTCCTAAAGCGAGGCTTTGTAACTTATTTGGCAGCAAGGAGGCTTGATTTGTGTCATCGTTTGCCAAATATGGTCTCTCTCAGCAGTGTGCTGATGCATGCAGCAGATTGTCTGTGACCACTTCCCATGGCTTCACAGACCACTGCTTTGGAGTTATTGTTCCTCCACTGCTAGAAGGCAAACCAGAAGCATCTCAGATTGTCGTCTAGGGACTTCAAACATTCATAGTACTTCATAGAAAGCAGCAAAATAGCACATAATGAGACAGAATAATGTCTTCACAATCCTGCTTACAAATTAAAGAGCAAGCCAAACAAACTGCACTTGTCTGAGCATCACCTCATGCTAATGTAACCCCACCAAGTAAGACAGAGTGCACCATGACTTATGCAGACTCCGCAAACTCAGACTTGGCTCCCAAACCAGCCTGTGTATGTCCTACATTAATTCAGCATATGTAAATTCCGTGTGTGAACAGAATCTTTATCTCAAGATCCACAGAGCTTTTAGAGACACACTGATGATCTAAATATGCACCTTAGTAAATGCCTGGATAACAAAATATATGTGATTATTTCAAAGTATTGTGCATCACAGGGAAAGCAAGAGACCTGGAGCTTCTTATTTATTTTCCCAATATGATTTCTTTTTTTTTCCACTTGTGTTGACAGTTTCACATTTCACACGTCCAACACAAAGAAAGTACAGTTCATTCATTTAGGATTAATGATGGAAACCTTTAAATAGCTTTAAGATTTTTCATTCTGAGGGGTATGGATCCTCCAGTGCTCCACACTGCTCTGAGCTAACAACATTTTTATTCAATAGCCATCTGACAGATTAAACTAGTGCATAAAGTGAGTATGATTTGGCAATATAACAGCCCTCATTGTCTGGTATTTTTTTCAGCTTTCATAGCATGGACAGGAATAGTAAATTGTATTTACAGACCTTTTCTCCTTGCTTCCCTTTGGGGAATCCCATGAATTCTAGTATTCCAGTGGATGGTGGGGGACCTGGAGGGCCAGGCAGTCCTACATCTCCCTGTAAGCAAAAGAGGAAGCTATTAACATAAGAAGAGCTTGCTTAATTTCCAGTGAAAGTTGTTTCTGAAAAAAAGGCCACTCTAATTTTATCCCTCGTACATAAAAACTGTGTGCCTGAATTCTGGCACCGAGTTTGGTCATGGAAGCCAAAAGTCAGACTGAAAATTAAGATGAACAAAACATTAAACTTGTTTCACAGGAGCTGTGGATACGAAACAATGAAAGATTAAATAAGAAAACAAAAGGCTCAGCTTTAAAATCAGAAAAATAAAAATGCCCCAGAAACACTTCGAAGAGCAATATGAAAGAGAGGAAGGCAAGAAACAACTAGAAATGTAGCATGCTGGGAACTCATTTTAACAGTAGCAGAATCAAAAACTCTGAGAAGCTGCATTATGCCAACATAAATCCTCACACAGACTGCAAGATACCCATTTAGGATAGTAAGACTACAAATTACACATCAGTTGACCTAATGAATGTTATGTAATCCAAAGAGAATAAAGTCTGTAGAAAAATTCAATACAAGAGGTAAGGGTCCATATAAACTAAAAGACAGATTTGAAAGTTGTCTAAGGAAGACCTCATATCTTGATAGCCATGAAAACTCTGCACAGAAATGAGATTTTCTTTCCTCCCTTCACACAGGCAAAGCTCTCATCCTTTTTTCCATGTAAAAACGGATCAGCAACCAGCAAGATTCTTCAGTATTTGGACTGTCACTCAGTCCAAAAGAAGAAAAAGGCAAAGAAGAAAATGCTGTAATCTAGCCACCTTCTAGAGATTAAAGCTATAATGGAACACTGGAACACAGTTGCTTCACACTCTTTCCATAACTGAAAAAGTTTCACCTACCTTTTCTCCTTTCTCTCCTTGAAAGCCTAATCCCATATTACCCTATGGCAGAAAACAAACAAACAAACAGTAATGAGTGAAGAAATGAGACAAAAAAGGTAACAATCAGGTATGAAAAGACAACAGAAAGAGTAGGTACTTACTTTGGGACCTGGTGGCCCGGGGGGACCCACTGGACCCTAAATGTGAAAAAGATTAAGATTTTATTTTTTTGACTTGGGTAGGATGCACACAATGAGATCAATGTTGTAATCTTCTAGTCTTCACATCTATGATAGACAGCATAGCCCCTTGGCACTCTGGTTAATTAAAAAAAAATCTTAATTTAAAAGCAACAAACTTTTAGTTTGCTTTTACCTCCACCCAAATAAAACTCTCTTCTAGTATCTTGAAAAATTGGCTTTTCAGCACATTTCATGATGACAAAGGCTCCAAACATGCAGAGGTCAGCATATTCCCTCAAGTCCTGAGCCAAGGAAGTGCTCAGAATGGTATCAAGTACTATTTGTAGATGGTGCTCTAGGGCTTTGTTGAAGCTCTCATTCATGACTGCTGCACTGGACACTGCTCCAGAGGAGAACTTGTGACTAGTTTAAACAGCTTAAGTATTCTACACCTGAAAAATGTGCTTAGCACTTCTAGATGCACAAATGCTTTTGCTCATTGTCATGAGACAAATACAGGTAAGGATGAAAAATTGCCAGCATCTTGAACTGTTCTGTCAACCAGTGCAACAGTCAGGGTCTCTTACTTGCAAACCTGGTAATCCTATAGGGCCTGCAGAACCTGTTGGACCTGGAAAACCTTTTGGGCCCTATAAGAAGAACATAAGAGAAATACAGGATGTGTAGTAATTATCCCACCAAACCACAACCAAACACTGTCTCTGAAAATATGAAGTAATATCCCCTAATTATGTAGGTTCATTTAATTTCTATAATAACCTATTTCATATTAGTATATTTTTTGCAAGTCAAAGTTAACAGAGTTAAATGGTAGAAGGGAGTTTGATTTTAAAACGGAAAAATAGAACAGATAATAGCAAAAATCTGACTTCCTCTAACATAACGTGGACCCATGCATACCATAAGAAAATTGTAGTTATTCATGCTACTGGTATCATGCAAATACATGCCCCATTAATTTGAAAAGTGTCCTTGAGAATCAATACAAGAAGAAATACTTGCTTACTATAATATTTTTTTAAAATAATTATTCCCCAAATTAAATAACTTACAGAAATTCCGTCCAGTCCAGGAAGACCATTTTCTCCCTAAAAATAATAAATGCATTAGTAAAAATGCCACTATATTATTGCATCAAGCTAGTAAGGGCATTAAGTTTTGTGTAAATAGAAATATTTGCTTTTAGTTAATGTTAGATCAAGTGCACATGGGAAAACATTTTGACATCTGTGCTTCCATATCTAAATCGGGCAACAGACACGTTCCAAACCTCTGGAGAAATGTCAACCATTTTATTTAAGGGTAGCGAGAGAAATTAAAGTGGCACTAAAAAGTTGTATTCATCATAAAAACACTGGAAAACACACATACAAAGTCTTTCCTTACAAAAACAGTTTAAAATGTATTATAATGTATTATAATGTATATAAATGGGTAGAATTTTTAAAAAGTTGGTAATTTTGACCAAAAAAATCAGTGTGAGGGGCTAGGCCTTACATGACAGAAAAATAAATCTTAATATTTTCAACATTTAATGAATCATGAGGCTGCTAAATGTACCACAAGAGGCACTGAATCCTTTACAGCATTTTCCAAGCCTAGTCCTTCCAGCAAAAAACAAAACCAGTGTAAGTCAGAGAGTGTATGTTTCAAGGCAACAAAGAATTAAATTTTTTAAATGAGTATAGTCAAAGAACCTATTATCATTCTGAACAATACACTGAGATCATCTATCCATAGTTTGTATTCTATGCATAGGAAATAAAATTACAGACATGATACAGACATTTTAGGCAGAGGTCCTTATTAAACAAAGAGAATAAAATCCTGACTTCATAGTGGTAAGTGATGGACTACAAGTGGGATATGATATCCATGATATCCAAACTCAGAGTATAACTGGTTACTTACTACTATCTCCCAGTAAAAAAAACACTTGGAGCCAACGGGGATTTTATGTTAGAAATCTTAACATGCACCCATGAATCTCCTGGGTTGTTTTTTCAATGGACCTGGCACATGTGAGGATGCCAGTTACAGGAAAGTTTGGCGTCTAAAAAAATATGCTCTCTCACACAAGTCAGGATAAGCTCACAAGAAATTCTTCATATCTTCAGTTTGAGGCCAGCAAGGAATAGTGATAGGTGCCCAGAGACAGCTGAAGGACCAGCAACTGCTCTCAACACTAACAGGATGAGCAATGTCCCAGCATTCCAGCATGGGATGAACAAGATGTGTTTGTGTTGCAAAGAGCAAGCAAGTCCAAGTTCTGAGAGCATTCTGTGCTGTCATTACATAATTAGAGGGCTTTTTCACAGCTCTGCCTTCAGACATACCTAGGATACCCTCGTCTAACATCATGAGCAATATAAGCTGCACCATCAGCCCTGTGAACTCTAGGACATCAGTGTTTCTCGTACTGCATCTTCTGCCATGACAAATCTTACCTTCATCCCTTTAAGGCTGCCTTGAGCAAAAACAGGTTCTCCTTTAAGACCTTTTGGGCCAGGACGACCCTGATAAAAAATAAATGTCAAAAGTAAATTTCTAGAAAAAAAAAAGATACTGTTTTGGTTTTGAAAGAAATTATATCCAGTATTCTGAGCAGGGCAAACTCCTGGCTCCAGTGAACTGCAAAAGTAACACTGCAGTTGTGTCAAAGAAGCTGTGGTATTAGGAGAACTTAAGACTTCCTGGGGCTTTAGAAAACCAATGTTCTGCAAACATTTTCTTTGCTATTTTCCTGTTTATATTAGATTTTCCCTTTATTTTAGGCCTTTGACAACTTTTAATATCCTATTTGAATTTGTTTGACATACTGTAACCCTCCTGTTCATATACATGTCTCTTGTGTAGCACTGTAAATCACCATCTTTATTTAGAAACAATAAGAAAAAAAATGGTAGATCTCATGCTCTGCAGAAGTGACCGTTATAATTCTAGATTTACCCAATTTATTTTAATCTTGATCATCACATTCAATTTATCTGAGATGATTTCATTTAATTGCCATTTTAATTTGAGAGGGTGAGCTGATCCAAGCAGCTTTCTTTGCCAAAAATATAATCCTACAAGCATTACAAAAGAGAATTTTGAGCAGTAGGTATAAGTAAATCAGTTGCTTTAGAAAACCATACTTTAACTTGTTCTTGTTGCTTTCTGTATTTTCAACATTATATGCACTCTACATCTGGACAACATGTAAAGATTTTTTTTAGCATAGCTTAGAAAAAATGAAATAAATGGCAATACTTATATCTGGCAGATGTATTTTCTTCTTCTTCTTCCTGTTTAAATGCAAAGGAGCTCCACTGCTGGTAAGATTAGTCACATAACTTGGGCTTCTAAGATTAGGCTTTGAGTGTGAACAAACATTCAAATATTTGTCAAATACTTGAATATCACACCAAATAGTTTCTGGTTACATTTTGAAACTAACCCCATATGTTTGTATGTATATATAAAGAATATAATTCCCCAAAAATATGTAAGAGTGGAGTTCTTAAAACAAATCCTACACACTTAAACAGGGTGTAGAATGTGAACCAGCTACCTCCACTGGTTCACATAGGTATTGTGAAGAAATACCTATGGTATATACCTATGGTATATATAATACCATATATATAATACCATAGGTATTGTGGAGAAATACCACATAGGTGTTTCTTCAAAGACAATTCACCCGCTAAGGCAAATGGGAAGATGTTGCTCTTACAAGCATCATTCTGTGTAAGATGGGAGTCTTGTCCAGTGCAGACTAGGTCAAACTCAAAATTGGTAGGGAAGTGTTTTCAAAAGTAAAACACATACCTTAGGAAAGTAAATCCTACTGACACTCAATGATACCAAAGCTTTTAGCTGCCTTAACACCTGAAGGAAGGCATCCGATATTTGATGCATAGACCTGAACACGTGATAACTTCCTTTTCTGAATCAGCATCCACTAACTTGAAACTTGCCAAGTGCAAGATATTTGCCATTTTATGGTTCTTAGAAGCTTTATCATGGTCTCTTCTGAGTCAGATTGAATGTTGCCAGTTGCAACGGTATAACTTGTTGAGTGAACACATTGTCACAGGATCTTTATTTTATCTTCAGAAGTTAACATTTAGACAGTCAATCAGAGTGGAATTCCAATAAGAAAATGAAACTGAGCTCCAACAATGCTAATGAAATGAGGGTTCTTCCTAAGAAATTGGAAGTCACTTTTCCACCAATGGCAAGAAAAGCAAATCTTAGCTTAGTAACTACAAATGCTCTAGTTGCCTTGAGACGTACCGGCAGCCCAGGAATGCCAGGAAATCCATCTGTTCCAGGAACACCAGGACTCCCAATGGTACCATTGCAGCCATCAAGGCCAGGCAGACCTCTGGGTCCAGACTGGCCAGGGTGACCCTGTGTAAAAGGGAAAAAGAGAAAATGACTGACAGGAGGCATTTTATTAGTAATACTGTCCCCCAGAAAACTGATAACTTCCAAATGGCAACATAAAACAAAGGAACCAGACAACTCCCACTCAAGTTCAGTGTATGGTAGACTGCAGTTGAACTAGCTTATTCAGCCAGCATTGTTTATCCTCCCCAAAGCTTAAATCCTAGAACACTGGCTGGTTTCATTTAATTATCTTTTCCTCCAAGGGATAATTTTCTGAAGTGCATAATTTGTGCATGAGTAGGTCCTGAAAGTGCAATACTGGTCCCCTAGCAGTCTGAACTACATGGTGTGACACAGCTCAGCACAGCACACAAGGGTGCACCTGACACCAGGAGTGGGAGTTGCTCATGTAAAAACAAAGGGAAAAGGCAGGTTCAGCAATACTGAGAATTTACAATTCTAATCTGCTTAAAGTTTCAGTGACTTCTCTTCCTCTGCACTGTGGATTCTTTCTTTTAATAGTTCAACAGATGTTCCAGCTCCAGCATCACACCATTCAAGCACAACAGCTTTTCTCATTATATTACACTTAAAACCTTAGGCTAAACAACCAGGACAAAAACCTAATAAAACTAGCAGTCTTTAAAAGAAAGTATATGTGATAGTCAGTTAATAAGAATTGTACCTAATTCTGATTTCACACAGTTTTGCCCTAATATGGCTCTATTAATTTGACTCAACACTATACTGCTGCAAAGGAGATAAAAATTAGAGCCTTTAATTATTTTTTCTTCAGAATCCTATGGGTTTGCATAGGCATAACAAAGAAAGGCAAAACTGTCAGTCTTACTGCTCAAGTATCGACTATCTCTTTATTCTATCCATCTTTTCACAGAAATGAGCTCTGTGGCACTCAAAGACAATGTTTTGTGGCAAGAGGAAAAACGAAACTTAGGGAGAGAGTACCAGTAACCAACAGTTCTCTCCCTCCCCTTTGTACACCCTGATCTTGAATCATCCCCAAACTACTTGTGTTTGATCCCAAAGGTTCATCCCTAAGACACCGCATTAAACAAGTTATGACTCATACTAGGAAAGTAAAAAAATAAACACAGATAAAATGGGAATAAAACAGAACATTAATAATCCTTCGTGCCAGATACTTAAAGCAAATCAGATTTGTGTTACTAAAGGTCTTCCAGTCCAAGCCAATAGCATTACCTCTCACCAAACTCAGTGAGAACTTTGGAGTAACGTAAAGCCTTTTGTCTAAGGATCTTAAAATGCCTTGCAAAAATGTAAGAATGCTGTAATCTTCATTTTATGGATGAGAAGCTGGGAGCACACAGTAGCCAAGTGCCATTCCCAAGGGCCAATGCCCACTCCTGGCTGCTCACACCTACCCTTTCCTTGTGCCAGCATAAGCACAGGCACAGAAGGTAAGTCAGAGCAAGAAAACAACACAGAAGAAAAATAACTGTTCTGTTTCTTAAGTGTTAATTTTCATCCAGATGAGTTCCTTGGTCCAGTGCATCTGGCAACTGCATGGTGATTTGTGCCAACAAAATGGAGAGAAGAGGAGAGCGCCCAGATCTGCACTCTGTCAGTCCACAAGGTATGGGCTGAACCACTGCAATGTGCATCTCCGCTACAGGATCAAGGCAGTTCACCCAGACAAGTACAAATGTGAGATTAAACACAGCCTCAGGACATGGAATGAAGTCATCCCAAAACATGAGCACCAGGCATCACTGGGTATATAGTACCAAGAGCCCTGAAGATTAGTCTGTTCTTGAAAGCACCCACTTGTGATGTGCAAGCAGAGGGCTTGCCAGGCTCCATTCTAGTGACAGGAGAAGGCTGAAGCACCAGTTTTGGTTCCCAAAACTGGATAAATCAATGGCAACCCACCCTCCCCTCCATCCATACCGCACGTCATAGCCAAGAGCAGTAAGCCTCTGATGGGACAGGCTGTGACTGCAGAGGAAGGCCAGTGGTCAATTTCAATGAGGTCTTTCTCATTGTTTACAGCATGGACAACACAGAAGCTGTGTGAGAAGAGCACATGCATCTGCTTACAACATAAGGTGGCCAGCTGCCGGGTTTAGCGAAGCTGAACCCCCAACATCTGCCCCTCAGACAGATGAGGAACCAAGCTGCTGAGCCTCCAGGGTGGGCCAGGAGCCAGCTGTGGCAGGCAGCTGACTGGTAGGCCTCATGTCTTGGGAACAGTCTCTTAAATCTTGGCACAACACAGTCTCTCAGGGCCCAAAGGGTTTTGGTATCCCCTTAGTATGTGAGGAGGGCTCACAAAGGGGATATAAACTGTACTGACAGTGATTGCTTATGTGTATTAAATACATCTGTGGCTCTGCCACTTAATCCCATAGCATCTGTGTCTCTGGTCCTGAGCCAAAGCATCTCACCTCCCCCCCACACAGAGTCTCTATTGCTTTAGAAAAATAACATACAATTTCCTACCTTCTGGCAAAAGTGCAATCAGAATTCATGATGGTTTGTTTTAAGAGTCTTACCTGAGCACTCATGACCAGCTTCATTGAGAATCATAGGAATCTGGCTTAAATGAAGCTTTTAGATGGGAATTTAAAACTCTGATTAAAAGAGCTGTTTTGATCTCAAAACCAGTGGTTTATAGTTTCACTCTATTAGTTCTAACAGTTTCACTCTATTCACTTGTTCTCACTTCCTCTGATTCCTGTGTCAGGTGCGTTAATTCAGCTCAAGCACTTCAACTGATTATGGCAGACTTTCACAGTTGTACTTACTACATGGCAGGGTGACTAGTTTACAAACCTGAGCTAAAAACAGGATGGAGAGATCACTTGTGCTCTCTGTTCTCACAAAAGGAGACATTCCCTGGGAGCCAGATAAGGAAACTTGAATTGTTCATCTAGGCTCTTGCTTTATCTGACTCCTTCACATACACTACTGCTGTGATCCCAAGCAGCCTCTTTTCTAAATCAAACAGGCTTAGCACAAAGGACATCCCAACAGGAGAGCTCAACAAATATTTAAAAACAGGGAAACAAATGCAATCAAGGGTGAACACAAAACTAATAGAATAAGCGGGTTCATAGATCGCTACGGCAAAGTGGCCTCTTACAGCCATTGCCAAGTGCTTGCACTTCCTCTAGGAGGGACACAAAATAAAGAGCTTTGCCTTTTCACGTAGCTCTAACTTTCATTGTGCAGACAAGAGCTCTTTCCTCATAGAAATATTTCCTTCTAGAAACCTTAGGGTAGCTCATGAAAAGCTATGTGCATCTCCCAGGTTCAGTTTCAGCCCTTGCTAGAGGTTGTCCTTGAATCCTGTCCTATGGGAAAAAATAAACTTCCCGAGCAGGGCCAAGGATTTGAGGGTTTCCTCTGCAGTGTGACACAGAAGGGCTAGCGATAAACACATGCTGCTGCTGTATTTACTAAGTTAAAGGGATTAGTCAGTCCAGCTGCAAAAACAGGATTTACTTGCCACCAGCATTCCCCAAAGGGAACTCTGTGGAACACCACTTCCCCTAAGGTCAGCAGCGGGATTCCCCTCTGAATCACAGCCTTGCAGCCTTTTGGCCTTGACTAAAACATACCTGCCCACGCGAACATACCTGCATAATCCAAAGACACTTTCTTAATGTTGGGATGTTAATTCTTGTGCAAAGATAGTGACTTCTTTTTAATTCTCTCTTAAATGTATCAGCACACCTATGCTCTCTGTCCCTTTGCATTTCGCACACCTATATAAGGTGCATATGTTCATATACATTTCACAACAAACCTAAGCTACTCCCTATCCTGAAGTGCAATGATATAGATGTATGTAAATATTTTGTCAAGCAGTGGTATTTGCTACTTTTGCTCTGAATGGAAATATTTGTCTCAATGGCTCGAAGGTAAACAATATGAATTATTTTCCCTTCACCCTTTTTCTGTCCTGCAGTTGTGACACAGAAGAGCTGTAGGGAGAGCATTTTGCCGTTCACGAGCAGCAAAATCTACCTCTTTCCCATTCACCCACCTGCAGAAGATTGTATATCAGACAAAGTAGATTGGGATATGCTGGAGGCTTTGAATCCTCTCATCTACCTCCCTTTCTCTCTTGGAATGCCTGCTGCTGCCAACTACCTGGCAATGGCTGTTGCCCTATTTCTCTCCTCCCCTCATTGTTGGGAATCCCCTTTCTCCAGAGCCTCATCTGAAAAAATACCCAGAGAACAGCATGTTCCCACAGTGTGTTCAATTAAATTAAGTATTATGGGAACAGCTTGTTCTCTTCAGAGTTAGAAAGTTAGTTGGCTGGTGGGAAAAGAAAAAATAGCAGCAAGGGAGTGGAGCAGGAGAGAAAACAGGCAAGGATGAGCAGAGGGGGAGAGAAGGACAGAGGCCAGGAAGGAACTGGAATCGAGCAAGCTCATTTACAGGGCCAACTCTGCATTTTCAGCCAATCTATCAAAACAATTCAGTTTTTGATAGGAAGTCGGGAAACACAGCTCCACTCTGTTGAAGCTCTTGGCCAGCTGAGGAAGTAAGAAAGATGGGAATGAAAAACATGAGTGTAGTCAGAAGGCACACGTATATGGAAGATGGAAAAATGTCATCAAAAAAGGAAAAATAATTCAATACCAGAAGGAGAAAAATGAACTAAATGGTGCTGAGAAAGCAATTAAGTTTGGGGCAACTTCTAAAGCTGGCCCGGCTAAAACTCCCCTGAGCCAAAGTGTCTACACATCTTTGCAAGAATCACCGGGGAAAAACAAAGCAAAAGACAGCTGATAAAGATACCTTAGGCACCCAATTTTGGTATGAAGTAGGAAGAAATTGTCATTATAATGTTCAAGTTCAAAACAAACAAAACATTCCTGATGGTCAGGGAAAAGTTACCTACTCCTATTGCATGCCAAATACAGTAAATTACCTCTTTTCTGTCTTGGGTTTCTGAGAGAGAACTAGCACCTAGTTGGGAAGCAAGGAATCTCTGGAGAGCCTCAGCTCTAATCATTGTTTTGGTTCACATCATAGGAAGGAAGATCAAGGGAGACATGGTAACACTTATCATATACAAGAAGACTATTAGAGAGAAAAATGGAATAATCTGCCCCCTGTGACCATGATGAGTAAGGTAAGAACTAACAGGTTTAAACTATGGTAAGAAAGATTGAAGTTAGACTGTAGGATTACTTTTTTTTTTTTTTCCTTCTCAACAGAGAAGCTAGAGCCTTCATCATTACAATGTTTGAAGAATTGGTATTTCCTTCCAGAGAGAAGCAAGACCTTTGCAAGATACATTGTGCACGTGCTAAGACACTATTATTGTGCTTTTGGTTGTGACTAACATTCTGGTGACTTATATTTACATATGAAAACTCACTGGGATCCCATTGATTCCTTGAAATCCTGGAACTCCCATTGAGCCCTGAAGAAAAAAAAAAAGAATACATGTTATTTTTCTCTTTTTCGATTTCTGGTTACTGGACTACATATTCCAGTATATCTCACTTATTGACAAGATACTTTTCACTCCAATGTTTTTAATCATGGACTTCAGCCATCAACACCAAGAGGAATAAACTATCTCATATAGATTCTCTCTGACCGTATGGGTCACTGAAGACACTAACTGAGCATCTGAGCTTGACTGGACGCCAAATGAGTGTTTCAGGAATGTCTTAATCAGGCAATTTAAAGGAAAAATATAATCTCCTACTGCACATCTGGGGAAAATGAGATGCCAGGAAAATAAACAATGCAGTATAAATTTAACTCCCAGTGTAACGCTTGATCTTCCAAGAGTTTTGACAGGTCTTACCATTGTAGTTTTTTTTTTTTTTGTGTGTGTCTATATTGTGATACCACCACCTAGAGATATGCAGACCATTGTATTACTTTTAGACCACCCCATCTAAGTTGTAAGTGAATTCCACTTCGTTGGTTCTACTGCTCTGCCCTAAATCCTAGCAGAACAAGTTATGTGAGCACAATATCCCGCCTAAACTATTCTATCATTTGCTATTGTGTCCATTCCTGGGCACTGCATTCATTGACACCTACCCCTTATGCTGGGTTATTCTATTTAATAGTATCGTATTATTTCTGTTACAAATAGCTTTTCACCTGCAAAACTGAGTTACAGGTTCTGTTCAGTAGCCATTTCCTTTGCTTTTCTAGACACCAGCTCAGGATCATCTATATGGGAATCAGCTCCAGGTCTCTCTGAATGTAGTATGATAACATTTATCCTGGGCAGGTGAAGTGAACAGAACAACACAACTCCCAACAGAATATTTATTTAGCTATGGTTCGCCTCCCCAGATGGCTACAACATTCAGCAGCTTTGGAAGCTGTGTTTTCACTTTAAAATATAAGCAGGACATTCTCTAAATATAATAATGAAATACTCTTTCATTCTTACCCCTGCACAAATAGTCCAAAACTATCTTTATACATTCAAAAACGTATTCAAGGCCATAAATCTATTGAAAGGGAAAAAAATGAAAATTCACTGTTGAAAATACCTTGATGCCTTTGTGTCCAGGTGGTCCGGGGGGGCCCACTGCTCCTCTCTCTCCTTTTGCTCCCAGCAAACCTTCTGGACCAGTAAATCCAGGAGCGCCTATTGGTCCTTGAATCCCAATCGGTCCTGGTCGACCCTAACATAAAACAAAAAGTAAGTCAATGCACCACATTCACTAGCACTTTTTTTGATTACTTCAATTACTTCATCCAGCTTGATCTATAACATAATTTGATACCTCTCAGGGTAGTTAGGACCTCCTGAAGTTTTCGCTGTACATTTTAAGACAAATGTTGTTTATAGAGGGATTTCAGGTAAGTCATGACAAATTTCCTTTTTTTTTTTTTCCTCCTGGAAGATTTATTAATACCCATATTGTTGTAGGAACATGGGAAAACAACAGTGTTTTGAGATGAAGCTGACTACTACTTACTGAGTTTGCAACCTTTATTTCCAAGCTGCAAGACAAAAAGATTTTTTGCTTATGCTTTAGTTCAACAGAGTATAACAGAAAGTCAAAACAAGATGCAAGAACTGCATCACATGCAATTAGAAAGCACACTTTAGTTAACTTGAGACTAGTACCATAGTTGGCCCAATACTGGGATTAATTCCACTGTGAATTACTTCATATTCCGCTCTGATTACCTTACCAGAGTCAGTGTGGATTTGGATTTCTTAGGCTCAAAAAAAAAAGTGCATTGACTAAGCATTGCCTGAAGATGGCAACCTTTTCTAAACCTGCAGACTCATATATGACTGATGAACTTTTACTGTTCTATTACTACCTAGATGTACAGAGTCACTTGGTACTTCTTTATTTAAAAAGCCAACACTAAAGAAATTTCACTGTAGGTGCTCCAGCATCTTCTTAGCCACTTGGCAGCTGAATCCTCACCAGTTTCATGTTAACATTTTTCAATTCAATTCAATTTCAATTCAATTCAAGAGTACCTGAAATAGATCAATAGCGTCTAAGATCCTAAAGTATGGGTAGAAATTGGCAGTTTAGATCCATGCTCTCCAGTGGCAAGACACTCAGTGGATTACATGATGTTATTCATGCAAAGAATGAAGCCTTAATTAAAAGATATAGAATGGAGGAAGAAGTTTTTAATGAAAATAAATCCTCCTTCCTTCACTCCTTTTCTAGTGTTCACATCCATGGTAGTGTATTTCTCTTCTATTTCCCTAAGTCCTTAAAACAGCAGAAGGAATGCAGCTCCCTGCTGCAAGGGGTTTAGTCATCTCAGCTGGAGACATACAAAGTCCTGACTCTGCCTTGGCAGGTAGAAGACTTTGCAGTTAACTTAAAAATGCATTTTTATATGTTAATAATCAAGCATACTGAAACAGAGAGAAATTCATTTTAAAATCCTTCTTCCTGGATCATTTCTTGTACCTGTTTAGGTTGAAACATTTCATCACTTGTTCCATATTCCTACGCTACTGGAGCAGGTTTCTTTTAAACTTCAGCAGTTCCCCCATTCAGCCCTGCTGTTGCCATTGTTTCACCCTGGCCTTCCAACAGAGGTGAAGTGCACCTCTTTTACATTTCATACCTTTCCTACCTAGACACTATGCACACTGTGCACTTCCAGGGGAGCAGGCTCCCATCTCAAAAGGCTTTTCTGTCGATTATTTTTAACTTTTTTTTTTCACTCTGGGATAACTATCAGTGAAATCCTTTATATTGGGAAGCACACAATCATAACATTAATACCCAAATCTTCAGAGGCCCTTGGCAACCACACCAAACAAGGAACGTGTTGTGAAAATCACATGCTTTGCTCTTGCTTACAGTCTCAGCCTTAACTTTGTAAGTTCCCATGGTCACAAGCTATTTAGACTCTTGCAGGCAGTGTTTCACTTTCAAGACATGGGGTGAGGACTGTTCACCTCCAGGCAAGCCAGTAAGGGAGAGAGAGAGACACTAAAACGGGCACATTAATGTTCTAGACAGACACCACCCTCAAAAGCTCCAGCATCCAAGCATCCACCAAGATCTCTAAGGAAAACACACTCAATTCCCCACTTGTTTGAACTGTTAACACTTCTATATTAAATTAGTTTGTCCACTGAATGATACTGCTTCACAAGGACTGGAACTGATAGCAATTAACATTTTAGGAGGCTTTTCTTTTGCACGGCTGCAGATTACTTTGCTATATGTACGTAGATGAGAGAGCAAGGACCAGTGACTAGAGGTCCTGCCTGTGTTCAGATCTGGAGGGGACAGAAAAATTAAACATGTTTTCTACAATGTCAGTGTCCACAGGTGAAAACCTTCTTTTTGTCTTATTGAATAAATATTTTAACAGAACCTGAGGACTTTGTCCAGTGCCTTAGTCACAAACTATGAAGACACAGCAAAGTGCTTCTAATCTCTCTGATAATGGGATTATGCCATGATAATCAGGCTCTCAAGAATTTCTACTGGTTCTTTTGAAGTCTTTGTGGATGGAAATCATATTTTCTATGCTGAAACAAAGGACTTTCCTTCACTGCTAAAAAAGCTGCATTTTTCATCACTCAGTAGCACTGCCATGAACTGCCCCGAGATAAAAGCATTTTAAAGAGCAGGCACTGTTGTGCACAGGCACAAATCCAGGATTAAAGCACGGCAAAGACTCAGGTTTTACCACAAGGTAAACTCTAGGGTTCAATGCCAGGTAGAGCTACTGTTTGACCCCGCTGAGTTTACCTTGTGGTAAAGCCTAAGTACCTAGTCTGTACTGTACTTTGGCATCATGTTCGGCTCTTATACTTCTTACTTATCCCAAGGATAAAGAGAACAAACATCTCTTAGCAGCGAGGACAAGGTTAAACATAAAACGTGAATTATACCAAACGGAAACTTCAGTGATTTAACAGAGCCCTCTATTTTTAACCTGTTTGTTATTTATATATATATAGCCTAGTAGGCTGTAGAACAACCATTAGGAACTGAAGAAAATGGTATCAGTTTGGTTTCTTGGCTGCGTGACAACTCAAAAAAAAAAAAAAAAGGAAAGTATAGAATTTCAGTAACATCAAACAAGGACAAAGTCTATGAAATTATTGCAACTTGCAGATGTTTTCATGGATGCCCGCTAGAATTCCATATATTTGAAACCCATGAGCTGTATCCTCAAGCACACTTGTGTATCAGGCTTTTACTACCCAAGCAGCACAAAGTGAGGATGCCTGACTCTCTGTAATGAATATCTCATTGGTACACAACAAGAAAAATGGCATCGTATATCTGTCACCTCTCCATAGATTAATTTCAGAATTTCGTGCCACAAGTTGTGTTATATGCATCCCTGCAATGTGCTTAGCCATTGCAACCATTAAAAATACAGAGATGCTTCCCAAGAAACCCAGGTGTCCATTCTTGATGTAACCAACAGGAAAAAAATGACAGAAGTAGGAACCACACATAGCTTCTGAATCTATACCCACTACAGAAGGCAGCAAAATCAAATGGCCCCAGAACATGCTTTGATCAGGTCTTTCAAGATGGAAAAAGTTCTGTAACACGCGCCTTCTTCCCTTCACCCCTGTAATCCATCTGCAGCCCTGGGTGTCATGAGGAAAAGCCAGTAATAATGGGGCCTCTCTAAGGAATTCGCTGCTACACAATCAAATACATCGGTTTCTCTATTGTCCCTACCCCTTTTGCCAACTCTAATACCCCACATAAATTTTTGCCCACTGCAGCAGAGCTGCTACACATAGCACTGCGAATTCCAAACATTCCTTTTTTTTTTTTTTTTTTTTTTTTTTCCCATTTCCTCTGCTAGCTTGGAAAATAAAGTGCAAATAGATTTGATTTTTTCACATGGTAGCAGTATGGAACCACTGGACATGCCCCTAATTTCAGGGACAAAAGCAAATACAAGTGCCTTCTTACCTGGGGGGCAGTTCGATTCTCCTCGCTCACTACCAGATATTAACTCAGTGGTTCATCAGCAAAAACGGATGCTAAAACTCACAACATGAGAAAAGTTTGAGAATATTGCTAACCTAGCAGAATGCTGCTGGTCAAGTAGGGCAGAACCAATTTCTCCTTTGCTAAGTT
Source organism: Anas acuta (assembly GCF_963932015.1). NCBI lineage: Eukaryota > Metazoa > Chordata > Aves > Anseriformes > Anatidae > Anas > Anas acuta. Next base: position 3,048,523 of record NC_088991.1, read on the forward strand.
TTTAGACCTCCCTATTTCAAAGAGCAAAGCATTACTATTATTACTTCAAACAAACTAAAGATCCAGTGCATGTAAAGAGCCATTGGATTTAAAGACGTTCATGTTTTCTCAAACTAGAGCATAAATCTCTCAAACAGATTAAGGGTTGTTTTCTCTAGCATGGCTTTTGATCTCTGTTCTGTACAGTATTAAGTTGTGCAGAATCCCAGGCTCCTTCCCTTCAAGAAGAATTCAGTAGCCACATTTTTTAGAAATGTTTAATTCACTCTCTTTTTCTTCATCCATCACTTCCCCCATAAACACTGCTTTATCAACACACAAAAAAAGACATTAGAGACAATGATTTACTTCACAAATACATGGTTTGTAGTCTGAAGCACCTTATACTCAGTTGATCACAGTGAGGCAAACCAAATAGTCACCCATTACCTCTTTGTTGCCCTAGAAATGTATGTTCTCATATCCTGTAAACGCTAAGCAGAATCTAGCCTGAAACTTCCAGGGAAGATCTACGTACCCTGATGCCCACGTTGTGCAGGGTGACCTGGCAAGGGACTGATCCTTTCACACAGGTCAGTGGCAGGACAAGGCATTTCTTCCCTACTCATTTAACTCACAGCCACTCTCTGCGATCAGGGCTGCCACATGACAGAGGCCAACACATGATGGACACACCGAACTCAGACGTGCCTACAGCCCTTAGCACTACCAGGCAGCAGTGCCCATCAGCGTGTAGGAGCCCAGCAGTTGCATGACACTTTGGTTAACCACTTCTGCTTTCTGCGCCTCCGTTTCCTCTCCTCTTCTACAAGTTTCCTGCAGCGGTGATTATCTCCCGCCTGATATACGCTGCTCAGCACAAGAGAGCCCTGGCCTCACAGTTCTACCTTGATAATAATAATTACTGATGAAAAACCCTTTGCTATTTTCCTAAATTACAGGTCAGGTATCCCATGCTCTGCTCACATTCCAGCACAAGCAATTATTTTCCGTACTGAAAAATGCTTTGTACTTTTAAAGGAAAATATTCTGCCATTCTTCTCCTCAAGACTTCGGGAACCTCTTGTTCAAAATGGCCTCTTTATTTCTATCAGACAACCTGCTGTTCCTCTGCACAGCTCCTTATAAGTCTTTTTTTTCTTTCAAGCTTCCCGCTTATTTTCAAGGTAGGGTGTCAGGGTGATCATTTCTTGATTTCATTTTTAAGAGACCTTATTCCTGTACCGTGTGGCACTCTTTAATTTCACTGTTCATTTCAGAAGCGTTCAGCTGATGTGCAGCCACGTTTGGCACGCTCACACTGCAGCCTGTCAAGGCTGCTCCGGTTATCCCAGGAGCAATCTCCTAACGAAGTAATGAGCAACCGTAGGCTGCTTCTCATGAGAATTTCCAATTCTAGTTCATGGGATAAGCTCTGTTTTCAAAAATATGTCTATTTCCACTCAGCCTGACTAGCCATCTATGTGGTAAAAAATATGTATACATATGGTTTTACACACTATTTTTAATATGCTAAAAAAAAGATTCCCATAAACGATTTCCTTCATGAATCCTGTACTTCAGTAACAAATAAGGCTGCAGTTGAAGGTTTACCACAGAAATATAGACTTGCTTACTAGTCCTAGACATTTAAAAATCCGTATTTTTAAACCAGATATTTAAATCTCTGAAAAGTTTGTTTGTTTGTTTGTTTGTTTTTCTGTAGAATACTCAGCTTCCAGTTGAAAACTTTTATGGAACATCCTGATCCAATCAATTCCACATATTTGCTATTTCTGTTTGTAACACACACAGAGACCACATACTGTCCTCTTCCCCACCACTGACAATGCCATGAGTGACTCAGTGTTACATCTAAGCAATTGTTCCATTTTATACTTTGCAACCTTTAAAGAAATTACTTTAATAGGTCAAAAATTACTTTAAAAAAAATCAAAAGTCAAACAAGTTGATGTTTTAACTCAGATTGCTTTTCTGCATTGATGTACCAAAATCTCCAAGGTGGAAAAGAAAGGACGAGCATGTGGAAAGGCTCTGGGCCCCAGAGAACGCAGACAACTGGAAAGCAAGTGCAGGTCACTCTTCTTTAAAATAAAGAGCAAGTAGTGGGGTTTATGAAGTGTACTGGTGTCATACTGTATTTCAACTAAGCAAATAACGGTTGTATGAAAATTATAAGTTGAGGCTTATTTGAAGGGGCTGTACTATATAAGTTGAAAGGCATTTACTGGCCCCTCTAGCAAAGGCATAAATCTGAGCGGTGACCATATTTCAGAAGAAACAATGTGTAACAGTTATTGTGGTATGCAGACACCAGGTGCTGGTGCATTAAGTCCCAGAGTATCACATCAGAGGTGATCACCCCGAACCCTCTAACCTACCCACTGCATGTTTAAACAGCCACGAGGCCCCAGATAGCCTTGCTCAGGTGAAATCACAATCACAGAATTTCTAGGTTGGAAGAGACCTCAAGATCATCGAGTCCAACCTCTGACCCAACGCTAAATGGCAAAAGGGTTTTTTGGCTAGCTTGACTGATCCCTTTAGTGCCTTTTCTGTTTTAAGCTCCAAGGGCAAGGCTGGGTTCATACACAAATGGAGAGCAACTCATGTAGGCAGCAGATGAGAAGTGACAACTGGCACTACTACTCCGAAATCAAGCATGCAGAAGCCTGACAGAGGCAACTGAGGAAATGAGGCATGAAACAGAAGGTGAGCAGCACTGGGCAAGAACTGCTCTCCACACCTCTTGCAGCTCTGGCATGATGCTATTAATGTTCATTATGAGCATGATGCTCATTAATGTTCCAAAAAGCAGGGCTTAGAGTGAGAGGATGTATTACACAATTATGAAATCTTAGCAAAAAGTTGCACCAAGTGGGGCCTGACTTCAATTTACTTAACAACTAAGCATTTTTTCTTTAACAAAAGAGCACTGTAAAGCCAAAGGTTTGAAGGGTTTATGAGATTTTATGGTCTTTTGCAACCTCAGTTCATCTTCTCTCCCTCAAGTCTTCGGTGCCTAATCTCTAAAATATGTTTTAGAAAGCTTTTACAGTTCCCCGACCTGTTTGCTTCAGACAGCAGCTGTCATAACATTTTCCTGCCCTTAACTAGGGGAAGGGCACTTGTGAATACTGAGTACACCTCTTGACAGCAGCACAAGCCATGAGCTGGATTTTAATATAAAAGTATTATTTTGGAAGGAAACAGGGGGTTGCTGTAGGACTTGTTTCCATCTTCCTGGTGGCAGCACAGGCCAGTAAAGCACCAGGTACCTACAAAGGATCAAAAGGATCTAGCAGAGGATCAGCTATCTGTAATTAGTTTATATGTTTATCAAAAACTACGAGAATTTAGAGCATAGTTACAATTGCTCCATTCATGAGCAACCCAGAGCGATATGCTGCACGCAACTGTGACCTGCAGAGAGGAGGCAGTCCATGGGTAGTGCCAGCTTCACTCTGCATCCTCCTTCATTCCTTACTGTCCTTGCTTCTGGCAGCACTGTCCTCATCCTCAAACACTTTGCTGTCTGCTTTCAAGTTTTCTGTTTAAAGTTGTCTCTTGCTCAACAACTTCTCCATTTCGATCAGCCAGTTAAATGGGGTCTCTCAGTTTTAACTGCATCTACCAATTGCTCTTTGCATGACAAACAATATGGACAAACTTCAGAAGCACAGCAGGGCTTAGGAACTGGGCTCACACAATTTGCAACACCTGGCCACAGGCTTTGCAGCATCTGTCACAGATATATATATATGTATATAATCTTTCCAATAAATTTGCTAGGATCAGGCACGCTATTTTTCACAAACCACTTAAAGAGGTTTTGCCTAACTCATTATTGAGAAAGATACCACACTAATTATAACTATTAGACAAGTCCCTTGGGGAAAGCTGGCTTGTAGTCACGGTGCCTTGGTGGGCTGCTACAGAACAATCAACAACAATTACATTTCTGTGCTTAGCAAGTCCTATCAGGACTGCTGCCCATGAAACCACAGCTTCTGACTCTCCAGGTTTACCTACACCCTTACACGGTTTCTTCAGGGATCAAGAAGAACATGGAGTTTTGTGTTTTCTTCCCTTCCACTTGTCCCTAGCACCCTACAGACCAAACCCCAAAGCCCAGCGCGTTTCTAAAGAGCTGTTCACCCGACCAACTACAATGAACTTTTTGCTACCTCCCCATCTGGCTGGCATTTCCAAGCTGCCTTCTTCGTGGATTCAAGTGACAGAAGATGCATTGTTGCAAAAAATGTTGTCAGTAGAAAATTAGCTGTATTGAGCAGTGTACTGAACAAGTGAAATCTTGCCAGTGTCGGGCCTGTTAAGACTATTAAAGGGACATTGTATCTAGAAAGGCAGGATGGGTTCAGCCACATGCTGAAGCCGAACAGACTCCAAACCTCCTGAGGGTCTGCTGGGTCCAGATCTGTTAATTTGCTTTGGGCTCCTCTCCAGCTCTTGCTTTTGCAACCCAATTTTTAAATTTATAATTCCCCTTGTAAGCACAAGCTTTAAAAAGTTGGTGTTTCCTTGTAGACAGGCCACGGACATGGGCAGGGAGCAGATCTAGCAGCAGCACTGCCTGTGCCAGCGTTTTCCAAGTGCTGCGGATCCTCAGCAGAGTGTTGAAGTCTTCTCTATTGCAAAGAAGCAGCAAATGAGGAGGAAGAGCTGCACAGCCCAGATAATGCCCATCAGCCTTACAGTGCTCTTCAGGAGCTGTGGGATTCTTTTAAAAAAAAGGAAAGACTGAGACAGCAAGGAAGGAAAAAAGGAATTGGTGGTAAATAGGCAATAAAAAGCACCTCTCCAGTGGCCCGCAGTTTCTAATACCATCTTGTAGCTTCCTGCTTTCCTCTTTCTGCCTGGGAACTGAAAGCCCAGTACAAGCAGGACATGTCCTGCTCCCCCAGTGACACAGAGATAAGGAGATAACGGGGATGAGAAACAGACCCAGCAGCATGAGACTATACAGTGGGTTGGTGGAAAAGGGATTACAGAAGCCCCTTCTCTATGGATGACACAAAGAGCTCTCTATTTCCCTCATGCTGTGGGAACAGAGTGTGTCCTCTTGCATTGGAACATCCCCAAACATGACTTTCCAAGGGTAGAGAAAGGGACAAGGATGAAATAACTGGTAATGAAAACCAAGAAACCTTAATGCACAGAAAACAGTGACAAAGGTCTAGTGAGCACTTACCTTACGTGATGCCTTTTTGCATCTAAAGGGCCTCATGCTAGAGGCAAGAAAATAGTTCATGAACCTTTTAGGGGAACTTCACTCACTGGTGCTCTTCCGTGCAGCCTCAGCTGCAGATAAGCTATTCCCAGATTTGGTTTTTATCAGCAGCTGAACTGAATTCCCAGTCTATTTAAATCCTGGCAATTATCCTGGGTAACTAATTTCCACAAGATGCATCCAAGACCAGCTATTTAGGACTATTTTTACAGGAGCAGACACACAGAGAAGATGCAGATATACGAGAACAACTGGAAAAAAGGCAGTTAAAGATTTCTAGCAAAGATTTAATGCCTCACACACTCCCCGAGAGGAACCAGCCCCTAATCAACATGAGCTAGGAAGAAGTTAAGGGTACCAACCTCTAGGACACCTATTTCATGCTCATCAGTTGGATTCCCTGTTGAACACTGGATAGGCAAGAGGCTGCTCTAGTTTGTCCTGGGCTAGCACAGCAACGTCTCCCTCTTCGGGCAATTTTAGACCTCGCTCTGGTGTGTGCACCGTGGACAAGACCCATCCATTTCCAGATGTGGCAATGCCAGATCAAACCCATTTTACAATTATATTTGAGGTTTTGAACATTCTAAGAAACCTCAAAGTATTGCTTTACTTTGCATAGATTCAAAAACCTGCAAAATCTTTTCTGCCAGGCAAAAACTTTTAATCTGTAAGGGGTATCTGAATAACTCAGAAACACTCACTTCATCACAGCTGCAAACACAGTCTTGTCCTTGACTCCAAAGACTTAGTAGTTCCCACTTGATTTGACACTTCTACTTTGAAAGTGGCTATCAATGAATCATATCAGTGGGCTGATATGTGGAAATGTCACTGGACTGCGGTTTATCTGAAGAGATAAAGGTAAAAAAAATGTTTAGATATAATCCAAGCGAAGAATGATAATGTAGTGTATGACACATTTTGAGGGAGCCAGATCATTTATTTTCCATGGTAGTTACTCTAGGGCAACAACTTCTCTCTAAGGATTCTGAGGACTATGGTAATGGAGATGCAATAACACCCCAATTATTTGTTAACTAGTAGCTGTAGCTCTACTAAGACTATTCCTCTTCTGCTCTCCATGTTTTTCATGGAAGTTTCATGTGATGCTGTAAACCTTCTCACAAATTCAGCTGAAGCAGAACAACATATGTTGGTCTAAATGCTGCAAAATTATCAATAAACTAATCTTTATATTTTACTCCTTGACTTTGAATCTTTATAAAAGTCGTTCAGTCCTTTCTTTGTCTATTAGCAGGTATTCTGGATAGTAATGTGGCTGTATTAAATTGATATTAGTTTTTCTTGGCGTATATTGTAACAATTAACATACTGAGGTGAGCTGGATGCAAAAATGACTTAGTACTAAAATAGCAAGGATTTATTTGGAATTAAATATAGCTGTGGTTTCTTTTTTTTCAGGTGGCAACTAATAGAGTAATTAAATGAAAGATGACTTTGTTATTACATGTTCTCTATTTCTCAGAATGTAAAGTGAATCATTAGAATAGGAATAATAGAGACTTGGAGCGCAAATGTAACACCAGTTTTCTAAAAGCAGATTTAAATGCCTGTACCCAATCTTGCCTTCAGGAGCTTCTCTCTATCTCAGGTTCCTGAGAGATCAACCTTGTAAGATGCTGAGATAGCTGAATTTAAAACCTGAACCTTTCTTCTAACTTAGTTTGCTCTCCAAGTCATAGCCTAACCTACTCTGAACTAGCATCTGAACACTGCTTTTTTGGCTCCCTCTTATCATCCTGGAACATCTAATTATCCTACTAAACACCACTGCTGCCCAGAAGACGTGTGCCTATAAATTGGGACAAGTAAAACAGCGTGCCAGAAAAAAAAAATCTTGTCCTTTTTTCCTCTGCTCTTTCTGATGCATTACTTATGCACCTTTCCCTGTCTGATATCAAATCTTCATGCTAATACAACCAAATATCAATATTAAGTACAACGTAACTCCAAAACCAAGTCTGAAACTGGAATGTGATCTGTACTGCATGGAGCTACCTCACTTGAGTATGTTGTATTAACAATATTAATCTGGTGAATAAAGTAGCCTTTTCTTGGGAAAAAAAAAAAAATCAATTTTAGTCACCAGACCATGTCCCACATGCATAACATGCTGTTTACAAGAGAGAAACACAGCAAAAATTCTCATTATCCTCTAAGGTCATTCAGCCCCAAAGGATGCTTCCAGTTAGAAGGCAGGCGGTGAAAGTAGGCCATTCACAGATCTGTCCAGTGAGGGGGTCAGGGGCAGAACAATAGATTCTCTGCAAGCAGCTTCCCCTACATTTTGCCTCTCAGAGCCTTCCCAGCATGTTCCTGGCACTTCAGAAAGGTCTGCGCGGCTTTCCTTGCACGGACCTCTCCGCTGCAAACAAAATTATCTGTTTGAACAGATAATATTAGTTAAGATTTAAAGGTCAGATGGGAACCATTTGCTTATTCATGACAGAGAATTAAGAAGAAAAACTCTTCCCAGAGACCTGTTAGACAGCAGAGCCGAGGGGAGTTTTGCAAGCACGTAAACAATTCACTTTAAAGGGGAAAAAATGGAGTCTGTGAATTTTCATCTCCACGTTGCTTGGAAGTGCCCAGCCCAAAGCAGGAGTGGAAGGTAGCAGGGGCCTGTAAACCTACAAACACACCGCCTGGCGAGGTTCCAGTTATCTCTAGAGGCTTAAGCAGAGCAGGTCCAGGCAAAAATTTCCCTGCAGTGCCTGATAACGAGAAGCGCCAGGCAGCCAGGGGCTGGTTCACCAGGCAGCGACAGAGAATCACTGCAATCAGTAAAAATAACTTCAAACCAACATCAGGGAGAGGAAAAAGAGAAAATTTTTCATTTGTCCTAGTAAGTATTCCATATTGATCAAGATAAGGGTGGAAATGAACTCTTCACCTACTTGAATTCCCACTGGCTAAGGTATATAGAATAACTGATTAATACCAAAGTTGCTCGTCATCACTTAAATTGTATGTTTAAGTCCTTGGACGTTTACTACGTGGCTGCATTAACACTCCAAAAAGCTTCATTCATTTGTTGGTATAAACTACACTTCCAGTCTGCTTAATCTTTGACGGACAGGTCTCATTGTCCCTGAAATCCCTCGCCACACAATACAACAAAGCCTTAAATGACTGGGTAGGCCTGGCCTGCTACCCACAGTGCCCCGCGCTTCCTGCCCCTCTATCCCTGGAATTCATGACCACGCAGATTACTAAATTACACACTAGGCCGGGGATTAAGCAGGGCTCTTTGTATGGGAGCATCTGAGGTCTGGAAGAAGATTTTACCTGTCACGGTCTGTGCTCATTAGGCCTTGATGAGAGACAGAAGGAAGCGGTGCTGCAGAAGATCACAAACGCTGGTGCGTGCTAATCAGCGAGCTGGATATGATGACAGGGTAGCCTGCCTGGTGCTGCCCTGCACACAGGTCTAGGAGCTTTGCACAGACAATAACCAGCCCACTACTTCCAGAGCAGCCTCAGAAGCTACTTCCCTCTTAAAATAAAAGGAGAAAATGTTCCCTGTTCTGACAGACTGTGAGCCAGATAATGGCTCTACCAAGTAGAACCGAAACGTCTAAGGGCTAGGAATGCATCCCGCAGTTAAGCAAACATACCAACAAGCCAAAGGGAGGGGTATGCTAGCTCATCAGTTGTTTTAAATTAGCTGCTAATCAAAGCTGGAGTTGCTTCTGATTGCTTTCAGAATGGTTATGAGTTACATATATGAAGAAAAAGAAAAAAAAAAAGGCTTGAATTAACAGCTTAAACACTTCAAAGATATCAGGTATCTCAAATATCTTTTACCTATTTGCACATGCTAAAATCACACTGCTTCTCACTTGAAAAATCATAAGCATTTAGTTGGTCTTAATTCTGATGCCCAGAAATGACAGAGGAGAGTGGTCTTTATCCAGTTGCACCTTACAGATGGCTGGCAACTCCTGCCTTTGGCTACAGCTGCCTGGAAGTTCAGTAGTGAGAGTGAGTTATGACAGCCAAAAAGGTGTAATAATGGAAATCAGCAGAAATCTATAGAGTAGCAGAGCTCATTTTACAAAAACAAGACTTTATTTTCCTTTGGGAGTAGGTGTCACTTGTCTTGTGTTCCTTCTCTTTCCTTGCACATTCTTCATTTCAAACAGCAAACGTTGTTTTAGTTATGTTGATGTCATCCATACTACTCTGAAGGAGGCTATTGCGTTTCTCACTAATTTGAACTCACTTGGAGCTCAGTGGATAATAGAAATTATCCAATGCCTCAGAGATACAAAGTTTACAGCATAATCGGGCTTATGGGTTTGTTTCAGAAGGCAAACTAAACATTCAGTATATTTAGTTAGTAGGCTACTACACTGCAATACTGTGATGCTTTGGTTCAGCATCATCCTATTACATCAAAGAGCAGTGTTATTACATACAAACATGACGACATCATTTTAGAGGAACCACGACAGCCTCAGATCTGCAAAGAGCCTCCTAGCAGCTCATAAAGAAATACAAAACCCCAGAAACCCTGGGAAGACAAGCACTGGAAGTGGATGCTGCTCTGCACAGACTCAGTAGGACTCTTTGGAAGTTGCTGCCAGTGTTACTTCTGCAGCCAAAACAGCCACTGTTGAGCTACGCAAACTACCCTGAGCTCTTTCCCTAGAGCCATTAGCCAGGGAGCAAGCATTTGACTGCTGTTTGAGAAAAATAAGCAAAGCATACTTTAAATGAGTAGAGAAAAAAGAATCCTCTATTGATCACTGCAGCAAAATGACTTTGTACTTCCCTCATTCATGAAATGATTCCAATTTCAGTTAAACCACTGTTAACTACAGCAATGTTTTCTGTAGGATGTTCTTTTAAGCCTCACGACATGGTGTATTTGCATAGTGTGCAATACACTTGCCCTCAGCCACACGCACGCACACATCATGCCCCTCTAGACACTGAATTAAGTTGTTCATAAACCCTGTAGGCATTCACGATGGCCTTTTAGCCAGCAAGAAGAGCAAAACAGTGGCTATGAGTTAATGCACTCTCTCATTTCAGACCTCTGAATAAACATTCACTTCTATGGAGTTTCACATCACCTGAAAACTCCAGCATCTTCTCACCGACATCAATGCAGACAAGTGAAGTACAACACTGAAGTCAGAGGCAGAAGAATCCAGCCCGGTATGCATCACTCCTTCACTGCCATTGCTGTTGCCAGTCCAGCTGAGCTTTGTCTGGCAGAATCAGCAGAAATGTTGTCCTCTATCTGTTACTGCCTGGAAATGCCAGCACTGCTAGCATCTGCAGACCAAAGCCTAAGAGGAATCAATCATGCCCCTGAGGAAGGATAAAGGTTCAAGCCTTAGAAGCAGAATAAAGGAAAGGGAAGAGAACGAAGATATGAGATGTAAGAAATAGAGAAGAGGCACAGCTCTACTGTCCACCTTCAGTTTGCAACAGACAGAAAGTGAAAGTTACGCATGAGTTAAGCCCCCAGGAGTCAACAAACAGCCCTCTGACCTGTCTCACCTTGCGGCAAGGGAACGAACTGTCTCCTTGCTCCCACCATGCAACTGAGCACTGAGAATGAGCACGGGAGACACTTGCTAGAGGTTCTGACACAAATCTGGTGGCTACTTCCCTGTTTTCATTATTTTTCCAAACACTAAAGCTAAGAACAATCACAAACACCGAGTGTCAGTCCACTCTCTGGGATAGGCAGGCTGCAGAGTCTGGGTTTCATTGCCCCGCTTCTCACGGAGGATGTGCCTGAGCACAGGACTTGAATCCCAAACACTTGGAATTTACTTGAATCTCAGAAGTTGCATCATCTACTTTTTTTTCTGCTGATACAAGTAATGTTGTAGCATCAAAGCTCCTACCTGTCAACTAAAATCCCAGCTATTTTCTCCTGGGGAAGAAAAATTAAACTGTCCATGGGCTGTGTCTGTGTCTAAACTGGCCACTTGCTGAGGGGGCAGAGGCATTCAGCAGCGGAGCAGGAGATTGGGAAAGGCAGGGCTTTTTTTCCGGCATCGAGGCCACTCGAGGCAGCCGAGGGAGCCACCAGCCCTCACGAGGGAGGCTGATGAGGTGTACATGTAGGTGGAGCCAGCAGCGCCCCTCTACCCTGACGTTCAAAAGCAGCCCCTAGGGAGCACGGCAACCAGGACGGGCAAATAGGGCAGTTTGCACAGGCAGGGCGCACTCAAGCAGGGCAGAGTGTCCCTACCTGCTCAGAACAGCTCGTCTGTCAGCTGTCTGCCTGGAGCTGAACCACCATGGCCTGCGCTAGGCAGAAAGCTCTTTCTAGAAAGTCTGTGATGACCCAGACTGAGTGCCTGCTCAAAACTGAGGCAGTTCAGGTCTCCATATGCAGGGAGTGCCTGAGCCTGTTGCTGCCCTCAGAGGGTGGTGGAGACACCGTGTGTGTGAGGTGCGAGCAGGTGGATGGCCTGCTCAGCCTGGTGGCAGGGCTCAAGGAGGAGGTGGAGAGGCTGAGGGCCATCAGGGAGTGTGAGCGGGAGATAGACTGCTGGAGAGACTCCCTGCCAGGCCTGAAGGAGAGGTACTGGGCTGAGATACCCCAAATGGGGGTGGACCCCGTGCCCTGTCGCAGTCGAGAGTTGAGGAGGAATGGAGACAGAGCCCTGCTTGACCTTGCAGGCAACGCCCCCCCCCCCCCCCCCTTCCCAGGTGCCCTTACACAACAGGTTTGAGGCCCTGGAGCTTGAGAGACCAGTTGGTAAGGATGAGGTAGCAGGTCTACCCAGGAGGATGCCTAGGGCGAGGAAGTTGACTCCACACCTCAAGACTGCCTCCACCAAGAAACATAGAAGGGTAATCGTTGTAGGCAACTCCCTTCTCAGGCAGGGAAAGGATGAGGCTGAGGGTCTGGAGAGCAGTCCGAACGCAGGAAGCAACCCTGCAAAGCGTGTCAAGATTGGGGGAAGTACTGAGCATAGTGATTGTGGCCGGGCAGAGCAC